>NC_044406.1:122467157-123194657 GCF_006542625.1 Nomascus leucogenys | reverse complement strand
AATAGTATGAAGGTTTCTCAAAAATTAAAAATAGAACTACAATATGATTCAGCAATTCCACTACTTGGCATATATCTAAAGGAAATGAAATCAGTATGTTGATGGGATATCTGCACTTTCATGCTTATTTCAGCATTATTTACAATAGCCAAGGTATGAAATTAACCTAAATGTCTGTCAACAGATGAATAGATTGAGAAAACGTGAGATTTTACACACACACACACACAGCCTTACAAAATAAGGAAATTCTGTCATTTGTGATAACATGGATGAACCTGAAGTATATTATGCTAAGTGAAATAAGCCAGGCAAAGAAAAACCAATATCTTCCAGGGAGTTATAATCTTTTTGCTAGTGGAGGGTCTTGCCTCAGTGTTAACGGCAGCTGACTGATCAGGATGCTAGTTGCTGATGGTTGAGGCGGCCGTGGCAACTTTTAAAAATAACAATGAGTTCCATGACGACAGAGCCCTCACTGAGCTGGCAGGCCCCTCCATGGATCACTGGCACCAAGGTGCTGTCCAGATCATTCAAGTACTGCGAGGGAAGAGGCTGGCTATTTCTCCCTGCTTGATAGCCGACCTGATCTGAATCAAGTGTCACACGTAGTACCAGTTTGGTCATTACATCTTCCTTCAGAAGCTTCAGGTGAGGACAGAGAGCAAGACGAAAAGCCTTGGTAACATGCTCAGTCAATCTACCGTGATCTGCAGGATCACTGAGGCAATTGTGCTGGTCAGGATTTTCTGGGAAAAACACCTCTGTCCATCTGATGACTTTTCCATTTGCTTTACATTCTGATCCATGGAATATCTTCACATTTGTTATAGTCTCCATGGACCTCCCATCTATAGGACTTACGACGCCCTTGCTAACGTTCTTGTCATCATCCACCGCTTGGATGTGGATGTGCTCCTGGGGATCCTCTGAGTGCACCTTCCCATGGGTGATGGTGAAGTCCTTCATCTCTCGCAGTGCCTGCCTCAAGGAATCCATGTTCTCTGCAGTGATCTGGACCATAACGCCATCTTCCACAATACTGGACTTGGCAAGATATCCAGAAGAGGATTTCAGAGTGCCACTGAACACAAAGAAACTGGCACCAGTCACTTTTCTGGGCTGATTGTGAATACTGATAGCCTGGGTCTGATAGCTTCCATCATCATTCTGCACACACACAAGATGAGAGTCTGCCTTTTCACTGAAGCAGGCACCTCCTGCCAGGACATGCTCATTGGACTTGTTCATGGTTTTCATCATCTCATTTTATCTGTTGCTGGGAATTTTTACGCTGGTTTTCCAAACTTCCATATCAACCACCAAACGTTGAACTACTGGCAAGGTATACTGGCAATTTCTGAAGTCTGCAAGAAGATTCATGATGGTATGCCCCATCTCTCCAAATAATGGCTTCCAAAATCTGACACTGAATAGTGGGCATGGATAAAGTCAATATTCAGCTCCAAGTCTCAACATCAGATGGATAGGAAACACTTTAGCCCAAGGAGTTTCCCATTTCTGGACAAGAATCCCAAACAAGTAAGGTGGGTTTGGGAGTACTAGGTCTTGCAGTGACTGGTAGGTAGATGTCACATATAAAAATCCACCATATTTTTTACTGCTGAGGAGACTTTGACTGAAGAAGGAATGTCCCAAGTTGCCCATGACATTCCCTGCCAGAGATCCCGATAAAGTTGCACAAAGTGATTAAAGATATCCTTTGGCAAACACTTTCCATCTGGTAGACACTGTAGAAGAATGACTATCTCAGACTGACCCACTGCATGCATTCCCTTGATTGTAAAACACCAGCACTTCCTGTTCATATAATGTACAATTTTAACCATTGAAAACAAATTTGCATTTAAAACAAATACAAGTGGGTCAGGGCCACCTTCCTCCAACTGCTGCATTTCTGAAATCTGTGATGGTTTCTCTTCCACAGCATAGTCTCCTTTTACACCAGTGGAGATGAGAATAGGAGGAAGGTCATCTTCAGGAATAAGGCTCATTGCACTTTCAACAGGACTTCTGACCTGAGTTATATTGCCAGAGAATAGAGGAATATCCATCTCTGCTGGTAGAGGACTGGTAGTTACTAGCTTGACTGGGTCGTGTGACACAGCCAGGGTTCCTGCAGAGGAAGTTCCATTCATTGTTAATTTGGCTGCATCAGCAACTTCTCTTTTGCTATTTCCACCACATCTCAAGTTACTTCCTCCACTGACTTCTTGACCCTCTCAGTCACCCATAATGATTGGAATCAGCTACTTCACTACTCCTGTTAATGTAATATTTTAACTTCCTCCCATGAATCACAAATTTACTTAATGGCATCTAGAACGGTGAATAAGGAAAACCAGAGGTTTTTCATTTACCCAGATTAATCACAGGAATCACACTCTATACTAGCTACATATAGCCTTATAAAATATATTTCTTAAGACTTGAAAGTCAAAATATCTCCTTGATCCATGGGCTACAGAATGGATGTTGTGTTAGCGGGCAGAAAAAACAATATTCATCTTCTTGTACATCTCTATCAGAGCTCTTGGGTGTATTGTCAATGAACAACAATATTTTGAAAGGAATCTTGGTTTTTTCTAAGCAGTAGGTCTCAACAGCAGACTTAAAATAATCAGTAAACCATGCTGTAAACAAATGTGCTGTCATCCATGCTTTATTGTTCCATTTTACAGTACAGGTAGAGTTGATTTAACATGATTCTTAAGGGCTCTAGACTTTTTGAAATGATAAGTGAGCATTGGCTTCAACTTAAAGTCACCAGCTGCATTAGTTCCTAACAAAAGAGTCAGCCTGTCCTTTGAAGCTTTGAAACCAGGCATTGACTTCTACTCTCTAGTTATGAAAGACTTAGATGACATCTTTTTATATAAGGCTGTTCCATTATATTGAAAATCTGTCGTTTAGTGTAGTCACCTTCCTCAATGATCTTAGATAGATCTTCTGGATAACTTGCTGCAGCTTCTACATCAGCATTTGTTGCCTACTTTGTACTTTTATGTTATGGACATGGCTTCTTTCCTTAAACTTCATGAAGCGACCTCTGCTAGCTTCCATCTTTTCTTCTGCAGCTTCCTCAATTCTCTCAGACTTCATAGAATTGAAGAGAGTTAGGGCCTTGGCCTAGATTAGGTTTTAGGTTAAGGGAGTGTTGTGGCTGGTTTGATCTTCCATCCAGACCACTAAAATTTTCTTTATATCAGCAATAAGGCTGTTTTGCTTTCTTATTATTTGTGTGTTCATGGGAATAGCACTTTTAATTTCCTTCAAAAACTTTTCCTTTGCATCCACAATTTGGCTAATGCAAGAAGCCTAGCTTTTGGCCTATTTTGGCTTTCAACATGCCTTCCTCACTAAGCTTAATCATTTTTAGATTTTGATTTAAAGTGAGAGACTTGAGACTCTTCCCTTTAACTTGAACACTTAGAGGTAATTGTAGGGTCATTAACTGGGCTAATTTCAATATTGTTCTGTCTCAGAGAATACGGAGTCCCTGAGGAGATGGATAGAGAGGGGAGAATGACCAGTTGGTGGAGCAGTCAGACACCTACAACATTTATGTTAAGTTTGTTGTCCTACATGGGCACCGTTTATGGTGCCCCAAAACAATTACAATAGTAACATCAAAGATCACTGACCACAGATCATCATAACAGGTATAACAATAATAAAAAAGTATGAAGTGTTGTTATAATTTTTTTTTTTTTTGAGACGGAGTCTCACTCTGTCACCCAGGCTGGAGTGCAGCAGTGTGATCTCAGCTCACTGAAGCTTCTGCCTCCCGAGTTCAAGTGATTCTCCTGCCTCTGCCTCCCAAGTAGCTGGGATTACAGGCGCCTCCCACCATGCCCGGCTAATTTTTGTATTTTTAGTAGAAAAGGGGTTTCACCATGTTGGTCAGGCTGGTCCCGAACTCCTGACCTCAAGTGATCCACCCGCCACGGCCTTCCAAAGTGCTGGAATTACAGGCATGAGCCACTGCACCCGGCCTATTGTGATAATTACCAAAATGTAACACAGAGACACAAAGTGAGCACATGCTGTGGGAAAAATATTGCTGATAGACTTGCTCGATGCAGGATTTCCACAAAACTTCAATTTATTTTTAAAAATGCAACATCTACAAAATGAAATGAAGTGAAGCAAATAAAATAAGGTGTGATTATACTAAAAACCATTGAATTGTACAACTTAAATGGCTGTGTTTTATAATCCCTGAATTAAATCTCAGTAAAGCTGTTACCAAAGAAAGTCTACTGCAATAGCTTGACTGAAGGTGCTACTAATAAAGACGGAGACAAGTGGATGAATTTGAGAGGTATTTTCAAGGTAAAATCAGCAGGACATGTGGATGGATTTGATGTGGAAGTTGAGTGGAAGGAAAGTATTGAGGATGACTCAAATTCCTAGCTTACAGAACTGTAAATAGCTGTTTTGGCACTCTGATACAAAACACTGGAGGAGGAGCAAGTTTGAGAGAAGGAATCTAAGTTCACACTCGGGCCAGTTCAATTTCAGATGCCCTTGAGATATCCCAGTGGAGATGTTGAGTTGGACATAAGGGTTTAAGGTTCATAGGAGAAACATGGGTTGGAGATATAAATCTTTATTTATGCTCCGGAGACACACTGAGCATAAAGATATTGTAAGCCATGGGAATAGATTAAATCCTTCAGAGAAAGAATATGGAGTGAGATGATAAAAGTATCTAGAACAGTGCCCTGGTGAACTTCAATGCTTAATAACCAAGTAAAGGAGGATAAATCTGCAAAGGAGCAATACAAAAGTGGGCAAATAAAACAAGGGGACTGTAGTTTCATAAAAGCCAAGGGCAAAATGTACTTCAAGAAGGAAGGGAAGATTGTCTGTATCAAATGCTACTGAGGGATTGAATAAGATGAGGACTGAAAATTACTTGTTAGACTTAGTGACTCGATTGTCATTGGTGACCTTAGTGAGAACTGTTTTAGCAGAGTGGTGTGGGTGGAAGTTTCAAGGACCATACAGTCAAAAGACTCACTATTGTATTAGGGCTGGGGGAACTGGGGAAAGAAATTATCCATAAATGTATAGGAAGAACATGCTACCGTGATAAATATCAATGATTATTGACATATGTTTGTTGAATTTTATATGCAGGTTCTTAATGTCAAAACATCATATTTGTATGCTTTCATAGGATTATCATGTTAGAAATGCTATACTATGAAATAGCCCACAACCTACCTTGGAGGTCTTTATAGACCACTCATGTGCTTCAAGCATCTGTGTTTAAGAAATCTATGCATCAGGCCAGGCGCGGTGGCTCACGCCTGTAATCCCAGCACTTTGGGAGGCCGAGGCGGGCAGATCACGAGGTCAGGGGATCGAGACCATCCTGGCTAACACGGTGAAACCCCGTCTGTACTAAAAATACAAAAAATTAGCCAGGCGCGGTGGCGGGCGCCTGTAGTCCCAGCTACTCGGGGGGCTGAGGCAGGAGAATGGCGTGAACCCGGGAGGCGGAGCTTGCAGTGAGCCGAGATCGTGCCACTGCACTCTGGCCTGGGTGAAAGAGCAAGACTCCGTCTCAAAAAAAAAAAAAAGAAATCTATGCATCAGAATAACTGCTAGGAAAAAGGAAATTAAATTTAGTTATGGAAGCCTGAGGAAAAAAGTTATTTCTTTTCACTGGGCCTCAGAGTATTCAAATTTAAAATGATAAAAGTGGACTAGTCCACATTCAGCTCTCCCATTGTATCAGCATTATCTATGGTGATTCAACTTGTAAATAAGCACCTCTATACCCTCAGTGTTTTCACAGAACACCTCTTTCCTGCCCTAATGAAGAAGACTTGGCTCTCTACAAAGACAATGAGCCTCACCATGCAGCCCTCTCCAGTTAAAGCTGCTTGAGCTCTAAACATCAAATTCTGGGATGGATAGGGTCAGGTAGCACAGGGAACCAGCAGCCTCCTGCCTTCCCATTGCCCTTACCAGGCCATTGCTCCAGCTTCATGAAAAGCCTCACTGCCCATGAAGTTCACACCATCTGCAGATGCCATCTTTTACTCCTTCCCAGGATGATCATCTACCTCTCTTTTGGACATTTTCCTTCATTCACTGAGGGCTCTGGCATCTGGCTTACCGGCATCCTCTGTACCTCAATTCCTGGCACCATTGGCCAGTTGGAAGAGCTATCTCACATCCTATACTCACGTTCCTCCGCCTGCACAGTTCTCAGGGTCACATCCTGGATATTGCCACCTTCCAAAATGGCTTCACCTTGAAGTCATAGATTCATACATTCCATTTTCTGACCAAGACTGCCCATCTTTCAGTCTAGGCCTTTTCCTCGGTCAAGTCTCTACTCTAGGTTTCCATACACGCTGTTCATGACTCTACCTTATTACTTACTAGATCATATTGAAAGTCTGTTAATATGTCTGTTTCCCATGAGTACCTGGAGAGAAGAAACTGTTTCAGTCACCCCGCAGGCCTAGTATCTGGCACATGGTAAGCACTCAAATCTGAATAGATGTTTCTGAGTGACGTTTACATTCAAAGCACTGTGCTTGGTATTTGAGATCTACCCAAAACTGAGTGAAAATAGGTTTTGACTGCAAGAAACTTAGAGACCAATAGAAGACGTAAGACAAATGAATTAAAAACAAAATTTCAAGGTGGAAAGCGAGAGGGGCCTCAAGAACTATAAAAATAAAATTCTTTTTTTTTTTTTTTTTGAGACGGAGTCTCGCTCTGTCGCCCAGGCTGGAGTGCAGTGGCGCAATCTCAGCTCACTGCAAGCTCCGCCTCCCGGGTTCACGCCATTCTCCTGCCTCAGCCTCTCCGAGTAGCTGGGACTACAGGCGCCCGCCACCACGCCTGGCTAATTTTTTTTGTATTTTTTAGTAGAGACGGGGTTTCACCGTGGTCTCAATCTCCTGACCTCGTGATCCGCCCGCCTCGGCCTCCCAAAGTGCTGGGATTACAAGCGTGAGCCACCGCGCCCGGCCTAAAAATAAAATTCTATAAGATTGCTAATGCAAGAAAGGTGGGGATGGAGAGACACAAAACAGACTCCTTCTGTGAGGGGATCAGAGGCACTTCATAGAGGATGTGACATCTGAGCTAATTTGGAAGAATGGGTTGGGATTTGGATATATGTAATTCTAGGAAGAGAGAACAGCATGAGGAAAGACACTAAGTTACAAAAGCACAAGGTGTATCTGAGGATCAACTGATTTAATGGGAGCAAAGGGTATGTGAGGAGAAAGTGAAAACAACTAAGTTAACCTAATTTTGGAGCAACTTATCTGCCCATTTTGATGTTATTTTGGCAGTGGGTAGCCATAGGTACAGTTCCTTGGTGTCTGATTTATCAATTAACCCTTAAGCCACATACCTTTCTTCAAAAGAATGTTTCAAGGATCAAAAAGGCTCTTACAAAGGCTTTTCATCCAAGATGATATTTATTATTCCTACCTAAGCTTACCTTTTTTTTTATAAACATGGTCATTGTTTCCTATAACGACGTGATAAACAGGTTTGTTTATTTTGTAAAGGAAGGTAAGGCCAAACAACAAAGATGGGAATCATTTTCAATTCTTTAAATACTTTAGATGATATTTTATTTCTATGAACATATTTTCCTGTTATTGTAAATTTATACTAAGTAAATAATGATGGCATTAACTGGCATTCTTGGTGTGCTTTTGATCATCTTTCTCAAAAAGCCACTGCCAAGAGAATTTTCTAACAGACATCACTTAACCACTAAGTGGCTGCAAGTGTTAAAGGCAATTAAGCAATCATTATTTAAGAAACACAATGAAAATTACCTAGTTTCTCTACTAAAGAACTTAAAATATATTACACACACACATACATTCATACCACAGGGTCCTTGGATGTATTATTTTACTGTACATTTTAAAAACTGGACCAGGTCTTCATCCTCACAGGTGTTGATTCTAATCTTATTAAGAGCCCTCAGGCCAGAGATTCACTTCAGAATCCTGGCTCTGCCACTTATTATATGTGTGGCCTTGGGCAAGTTACATAACCACTCTGAGCCTCTCAGTTTCCACATTAGTAACAAATAGATAATTTCACCTCCTTCCTAGGGTTTTTGTGAAAATTAAATTAGACAATGCATGCAAAGTGTTTAAGCACAATGCCTGACATATAAAACCTGCTCAATAATTGGTAACTGCATTGTTATTATAAACAAAAATAGACTTTTTGGCAAACAAATCTATTTTACATAATGGATTTGTATCTGCACGAAAAAAAAAAAACCCTCTATATGAAACTGAACTGCCCTTAGTATTAGGCTCCTGTACATTTCCTGTCTTTTCCATCACTACATAACTAAACTATTGCCAGATTTAGGATGACACTAGTTTTGAGATGTTTTTAAACTCAGCCTGAAGGAATCATATATTCTTCTTTTAATAATACATCAAGCTCAAACTTTTCCAATGCATTCTTTTCTTTTTATTCTCATGAAACAGGCACCTCTTTCCCATAATTTCAATACAATGTCAAAACAAAATGACATTTACTAGTCCCTGATCTGATCCACATGCTAGACTGGTCAGTCCAGATCTAAGTACACAGGCAAAACTGCTGAGCTCTTTGCAACCACTGGCATATCTCCAGATTCCCAACAAGGATATACAGTTCTCCTTCACTGACTGAATAGGGAGCTATGTTAAGGCACTGATGAAACTGGCAAAGTATAAATTACCAAGCTCTCTATTGCCTCCCTTGCTTTTTAGAAAATACTACATATTTTCATAAACTAACATATTACTGAATGAAGTAAAGGAGGTGGGTGGTAAATAGAGATTATATTTCCCTTCCTGCATCAGGCATAAGACTTAGAAAACTTATGGCTATTTCCCTTTACCCACCCCAAGCATACACATGGACGCCACCCAACCAAACTCTGCACCCCCTCTCCCCCTAAAAAAATGTTATGTAGAAACTTGGAATGGCCCTGTCTGGCTGGAATGGGAGTAATTATGTAATATCTTGGGGTTTAGAAATTGAGTTTAAGTCAATTCAACATTTATTGAGCATCTAGGCTGTAAGACTATTCTGTGCTTTATATTGAGGGGAATATAAAACTAGGTAAGGTTATGATTTCTACGTTCAAGAAATATGACAAATGAATTTTTATCCAGAGTAGTAATGCACTATTTCTGCCTGGATTAGCTGACATCTGTTTGAGCCCTAAAATCTTCTGGATTGGGGGATTTTAATAATGAAAGCAAAATAGAAGATAGACCAACCAGAGAGGGAAACCACGGAAAGATAGCAGATCTACCATAACAAATCCAATCAGATTGCAATATAAGTGAGGATTGTGGATGCTGAAACCAACCTTTAAAGGCAACATAAAGTGGTAAGAGGGGCTCTGGGATCAGTCAAACGTGTGTTCTGATCCCACTATACCAGTAACTAGCTGTTATCCTTAAGCAAATGATTCAATCCCTCAGAATCTATTTTGTTTCTGTAAAATAGCAATATTAATAATATGATTACCTGATCCATAAGATTATTTTGAGGCTTAAACAAATTAATGCAGATAAAGCACAACATCTGGTGCACAGTAAGTGCTCTGAAGTATTAACTATTAATATTATTATGATTAAGGCTTGAAGCCTTTCTGGTCAAAACGTACTGCTTAAAAGCTCACCTTAGCAAAAGAAACTTGTTTCTGAGACATCACTATCACTAGGAAGCCAGGAAAGTCTTATCCAATCAGGGTCTGAATGTAGCTGTGCCAATTAAGGTTAGACTTAGAAAACCCGAAAAGGAAGCCACTGCTTTTTTCACCCCGTAAGTAGAGATGCCTGCAATGTTCTGTCCCAGCACAATTTATTCCAGCTATCACAACCCAAATACACACTCAATAAACACTTTCATCAATTTGCCCTGGCATCACCCCTAAAACACTTAAAATATGGAATATGCTATTAGTACATTTTATCTTCTCCAGCTGTATTTCTAGCTTGCGTGTTCATCAACATCATCAAGACATACCCCTCCTCTTCCTTTTTTTTTTTTTTTGGAGACAGAGTCTCGCTCTGCCACCCAGGCTGGAGTGCAGTGGCGCGATCTCGGCTCACTGCAACCTACGCTTCCCGGGTTCAAGTGATTCTCCCGCCTCAGCCTCCCGAGTAGCTGGGACTACAGGCGCCTGCCATCAGGCCTGGCTAATTTTTGTATTTTTTTTAGTAGAGACGGGGTTTCACCAGATTGACCAGGCTGGTCTCGAACTCCTGACCTTGTGATCCGCCCGCCCCGGCCTCCCAAAGTGCTGGGATTACAGGCGTGAGCCACCACGCCCAGCCACACCCCTCCTCTTCCTACACACACACACACACACACACACACACACATTGTAAGGCTCTGTCACTGTGCTGAGCACTTCATACTCAAATGCCCAAGCCCAGTCCATGACTCAAGGGGATCTCTGTCCAGTTTGCAAGACAGGATATATTCAGCAAACAATAGTTTAGGCTACCTTAGTGCCTAGTGGAAGCCAGTGAACAGTATAGAAGGTAAGGTCTGCAGGGCTCCAGAGGAGACAGAGACTGAAATATTCCCTGGCTTAAAGGCCTTCCAAAGCTTCCCATCTCACTTGGAGTAAAATCCAATGTCTTTACCGTGGCTTGCAAGGCTCTGTACGATCAGGCTCCTTCCAAGTTGTCCAGCTTTATCTCCCCCCAACTCTGTACCCACTGGCTCTACTCCAGCCACAGTGGCCTCCTTGTTGTCTGTTCAACAGGCCAAGCATGTTGCACCTAGGGGCCTTTGCAGTGGCCATTCTTTCTGTCTGTAAAGTTCTGTCTCTTGATCTTTGCATGGCTGATTCCTTGTCTCTGCTCAGGTCTTAATTCAATGTCTCTTCCTCAGAGAGGCCTTCCCTGACCCCTTATTTAAAGGACTTGCCCCTTCCCCCACCCCTGTCACTTCCTATCACATCATCCTCTTTTATTATCTTCATAGCTCACTACTCTTTAGGCAAAATGGCCTCTTCTTGATTGTTTTCCTTCCTGCCTCTGGGTCTTTGCATATGGTATTTACTCTCCATGGAACGCCCTTCCCCTTCTCTTCATGTGGCTCTTTCTCAATCTTCAGATCTCAGCTGAAGTCTCACCTCCTCAGAAAGGACTTACCTGATTACTTAATATAAAGCAGCCCGTTCCGTCCCCCTGCAACACTACCATTAGTCCCCATCAGCGGCCTCTTCACTTCCTTCATGACACTATGGCCATCTTCAATATTATACATATCTGTTTTCTTCCTACTCTCACCCTAGACTGAAAGTTTCATGAGGACAGGGATTTTTGTCTGCTTTGTTCACCACTGGGGTTGTCAGGGAAGGCTTCACTGAGAAGGTGAAATTTGAGCAAAGTCCTGAAGATGGGGCTAGTACTACTGTTACTAATACATTGAGTGCAGATATCCTACCTGACTTTTAAAGCCCTCCATAACCTGGACAGACCTTATCTAGATAGTCATTTTTCTCACTCATCCACTAGGACACACTGTGCAATCTCATCAGACCTGTCTCACTTATTCCTACCTAGAAAGTCTTTCATATTTCCTGACCACAATCTTTAAAATGCCATGATAGAGGTATTATCATTACACTCATTTTACCCATGATGAAACTGAGGGTCAGAGAGGTTAAATAACTTGTCTAATTTCACACAGCCAGTAAGCGCTGGAGCAAGATTGGACCCCAAATCTATTTGAACTTCAGAGCCTGTATTCTTAAAATATTACAGGATGCCAAAAACATAAGAGAATAGGCAGCACGGAAGACATTAAAAAATGCATAAAGAGAGCAAAACAGATCCTCAATTAAGTCTGTTTGACTCCAGAGTTTGCTCATAACCTCTGTGTAGGGTCGCATATGTCCAGGTTTGTCTGGAAAAATTGTGGTTTACTTCTGTTTTCTCAGCCTAATTATCAACAGTGTACCCTTTCACTCTCAATTTGTTGAGATTTTTAAGAAGATTGCATATATATATATATATATATATATATATTTTTTTTTTTTTTTTTTTTTTTTGAGATGAAGTCTCACTCTGTCACCCAGGCTGGAGTGCAATGGTGTGATCTCAGCTCACCGCAACCTCCGCCTCCAGGGTTCAAGCGATTCTTCTGCCTCAGCCTCCCGAGTAGCTGGGATTACAGGCATATGCCACAACACCCAGCTAATTTTTATATTTTTATTAGAGATGGGGGTTTCACCATGTTGGCCAGGCTGGTCTCGAACTCCTGACCTCAGGTGATCCACCCGCCTCGGCCTCCCAAAGTGCTGGGATTACAGGCATGAGCCACCGCGCCTGGCCAGAAGATTGTGTGTTTTACACTTAACAGCACATCTGGCCTTCCCAACTCTCACAGTGCCATTTCTCTCACTGTTGAGAAATTAAGAAAAATGAAAAAAGAAAAAAAAAGAAGTTCTTCTTTTGTGTTTTCTGGCACCACATTTCCATTATGGAAATGAATTGTGTTTTCCATATGTTACATTAGCATTCCTTGAAAACCATATTTGACAATAAGGGTATAGGAAGGAATGCATCTGTATGAGCAATAAACATTGGTTGAATACTACTGGAAAATAATAAAAATAAGTCAAATTTGGTTTCAATAAATGGTCTGTTTATCATTATAACCCCTAATACTCACTGAGAGTTTCATATGTGCTAGTCATTTTACATGCATCGCTCCATTCAGTCTTCACAAGAACTATCATCATCCCCATTCTTTTGTTTTTATATTTTACTTTTTTAAAATTGGCAAATAAAAATTATATATATTTATGGAGAATAATGGGATATTTTGATATATATAGGCATTGTGGGATGATTAAATCAAGCTAATTAACATATTCATCATATCATATATTTAACATTTTTTGGTGACAAGAACATTTAAGATTTACTCTCTTAGCAAATTTCTTTTTTTCTTTTTTCTTTTTTTTTTTTTAGCAAATTTCAAGTAGACAATAAAGTATTATTAAGTATAGTCACCATGCTGTATATTAGATCTCTGGCACTTATTTCTCCTAGCCAAAGTTCTGTACCCTTTGACCAGTATCTCCCCATTCCCTCTCTCACACCCAGACCCCAGCCTGCGGTAACCATCATTCTATTTTCTACTTCTAAGAGTGTGAAGTTTTTAGATTCCGCATATAATTGAGATCATGCAGTATTTGCCTTTCTGTGCCTAGCTTTTTTCACTTAGTATAATGTTTTTCGGGTTCATCCATGTTCTCAAAAAGGACAGGATTTTCTTATTTTCTAAGGCTGAATAGTATTCCCGTGTGTGTGTGTGTGTGTGCATGTGTGTGTGTGCAGCATATAAAGAATTGTATTCCATCATGTGTGTATATGTGTGTGCACGTATATAGCATACAAAGAAAACGCAACACACACACATATATATATGGACACTTAGATTGATTCCATATCTTGGCTATTGTGAATGGAGCTGCAACAAACACGAAAGTGCAGATAACTCTTTGACATGCTGATTTCATTTCCTTTGGATATATACCAAGAAATAAAATTGCTGGATCATATTGTAGCTCCATTTTTTATTTTTTGAGAATCCTCCACACTGTTTTCCATAATAGCTGTGCTAATTTGCATTTCTACCAACAGTGTACAACGGTTCCCTTTCTCCACATCCTTGCCAACACTTGTTACCTTTTGTCTTTTTTTTTTTTTTTTTGAGATAGAGTCTCACTCTGTTGCCCAGGCTGGAGTGCAGTGGTGCGATCTCGGCTCACTGCAACCTCCACCTTCCAGGTTCAAGTGATTCTCCTGCCTCAGCCTCCCGAGTACCTGAAATTACAGGCGCGTGCCACCATACCCGGATAATTTTTGTGTTTTTAGTAGAGACAGCATTTTGCCATGTTGACCAGGCTGGTCTTGAACTCCTGACCTCAGGGGATCTGCCGGCCTTGGCCTCCCAATGTGCTAGGATTGCAGGCACAAGGCACTGCACCTGGCCTCTTTTGTCTTTTTGATAGAAGCTCTTCTAACAGGTGTGAGGTGATATCTCGCTGTGGTTTTAATTTGCATTTCCCTGATGATTAGTGATGTTGAGCACTTTTTCATATAGCTGTTAGGTAGTCTATGTCACTTTTTGATAAATGCCTATTCAAATCCTTTGTCCACTTTTTAATTGGGTTATTTGGTTTCTTGCTATTGAGTTCTTTGAGTTTCTTATATATTTTGGATATTAACCCCTTATCACACGCATAATTTGCACATTTTTTCTTATCATTAACCCCATTTTAAAGATAAAACAACTTGAGGTTCAGGGAGGTAAAGTGACTTACCCAAGGTCCCAAAGTTGCTAAGTGGCAGAGCTAAAATTCAAACCCAAATCAACCTGATTCTGAAGCCTTCATGTTTAACCGTAGGGGTGTACTACCTGTACTACATTGCATTGCCTCACAACTGCATTCAAAAGTCAAAATCGGCTGGGCACAGTGGCTCATGTCTGTAATCCCAGCACTTTGGGAGGCCAAGTCAGGCAGATCACTTGAGGTCATGAGTTCGAGACCAGCCTGGCCAACATGGTGAAACCCTGTCTCTACTAAAAATACAAAAATTAGCTGGGCATGGTGGCATGTGCCTGTAATCCCAGCTACTTGGGAGGCTGAGGCACGAGGATTGCTTGAACCCAGGAGGTGGAGGTTGCAGCGAGCCAAGATCGTGCCACTGCACTCCAGCCTGGGCAACAGAGCAAGACTCCATCCAAAAAAAAAGTCGAAATCACTATAGAATGCCCGATATTTATCATACAAAAGAAATATAAAAGGAAATGACTTCCTTAAAGTCCTACTCAAGCACTTTTATTGATACATAAATATTTATATGATCTCCCTCCCAAATTACAGAAATGTACCTAACGAAAAATAGCAAAACCTACAATGAAATGTTGTGTATTCAATCTCCTCTTTGCCTTTGTGACTGTACCCCCACCCAAGGCCACACATGGGAGGGAACCCAAGTAGAGCGCACCAGCAAATTTGCAGTTAGGGAGTGAATGGAACATGATGTGGTGCAAACCCCAATTGTCCCGCCTTCCTGCAAACAGTCACTATATTCAACTCTACCCACATCTCTGAACACCTGCTATGTGCTCACAACACTGGGCCGGTCACTGAGGATACAGAGGTGAAAAAAAGACAGTTTCCATGCTCAAGTCCCCACTTTCTGTGTTTAGAGGATGGAGGGAGAAGAGAAGAGGAGCAGTGCAAAAAAGACCAGTGAGCTTCATTCCTCCTCTGAACTCCCTTAGCACATTTGCTGTACCTCTTTTCTGGCACTTTCACTTACTTTCTATCTGCTATTTTATAGAGAGGCAGTTTAGTGAAGTAGCAAGCAGTGAGCTTGCCAACCAGACTTGGCCTTAAATCCCAGTTTCTCTACTTGAGCAGCTGGGTGACCTTGAATAAGTCATTTAACCTCCTTTGACCTCAGTTTCCTCACCCTGAAAATGAGATTTATAATATCTATCTTACAGGATTGTTGAAAGGAGTCAATTGGAAAGGTACTTTTGTAAAATGCCTCACATGGGACCACGAACATAGTAGTTATTCAATAAAGAGCCCCACTTAATGTTCTTATGACATGTTTTATCTCCTGTACTAGCAGATAAGCTCCTTGTAGGCTCTACCTGATGTATTTATCTGTGAATCCTCAGAATATTGAGCACATGGTCTTGCATATAAGAAACTCAAAAATAGCTGTAGAGAGAATCAAAGAATGAACAAATCATTATAGTTCAAGTACAGTAATCTGTGATCAAAAGTATTACAAACAATGTGATTGTAATTTCAGGGATTCGAAGAAGGGCAGCAACACATGTAGTTATAGAAGGCAAAAGAGAAAATGAAGGGTCAGGAAAAGCTTTAAGGGAAAGATGGATATTGCTAGTGGAAGAAATGACATGGAAAAACATTTCTGCCTGAGGGGGTTTAAACCCATGTCTGTCTGGCTTCAATGTCTCACTGTTCCCAAAGTTATGCCAGACCATCCCTCCTATAGCTAAAGTGTAAAGTTGTGGCATACTAAAAAGCCTAGTCTGTCAAAGACTTGTGTTATCTTAGGCCTGGTACTTCACCTCTCTAAGCCTAAAGTTCCTCATCTGTAAAATTAGGACTTAAAAACAAGGACATCTATCTCCATAGTTGTTTAGAGACATGTGCTCCACAAATGGCAGCAGCAATTTCTATTCTATTTTCTTCCCAGTGTTGCAAATGAATCCGCTCACACACTCTTCAAATTTGGCAAAGCAAGTCCAACATTTATGTGTACTAAGCTGGCCAGGCATCCCAGTTGCCTGGAATATTCGATTTTGCATAAGGCTTTGTATGTTGCTTTTTAGGCCAGTTTCGATAAATACTATAAGATCTTGGAGCATCTGAACTCTTTTTGGCATGACTGGAACTTCATACTGCATGAAGTTGTGGTAAAATCAGATTGCTGGGTAATTTTATAAGACTTTAGGATCATTAACAAATTTTGGGAAACATTTCCTCTAAAGGAAAATTAAATGAACTAAAAGCTGGCTAAAATGCTGATTCAGCTTGCTGATAGCAGCAGTCCTGAAGAAGAAAGTGAGAGTATTGCCATCATGCAGTAAACAAGGAGCCAGACCTAGAAGGCGATGACACGGGGACACCAATGGGGAGCTTTGCCTGTTCATTTTTATATCCAGTATTTTTGGTTTCAAGGTAAATAAAGCTATAGACTATATCAGACAAAAAGGAGAGAACTTCCAGAACCATGATGATATATTAAATTCCATCCCAGGCTCAATAAACTATGACTTATAAGGCTTGTAAAATCTTTACAGGGCTCCTGACAGCTCCACATGTGCTGATGGCCAGAAGAATGGAACCTTTTGCAAAACATCTGCTAAATCATGCATCTTGGCTTGAATGTTTCTGTCTGCCCATGATGACAAAATACAGAGTGAGTGGAGTGCATTGAGATTTGAGGGAGTAGATGTGGGTGTTTCTGCACAATATAGAGCCTCCTTATTTAAAGTGGCATTTCGTCATAGCTTCCATCTGTAAGATGCATTTTTGACCATATTGGATAAAAGCTGCTCTCTCTTAATTTTAACCATGCCTGAGCAACATGACTTTGTTCGTCACATATTGAATTATATTAAGGGTCTACTAGAAGACACAAAGCTTCTAGTAAGTTCCGAAAAACATGAGCTTGAATAGATTACACTTAACAGGCTAAAAGAGTTTCCTATTAATTTTAACTGGAGTTCATGTCTAGATGGGAAAAAAATAGACTTTCACAGACAAGCAAATAGTTTTCCATTGTCCAGAAAAGTTGCAAATAAGAGTGACTGGAACTTTTTCATATCATGCTGAGTTTTTCTTCAGGACTCAAATGCTTGTGGGGTGAGAACATCATTGAGAAGTGAGCTGATAAAAGGGGCTTTCCTCTTTCACCTTTCCAATGCTATGTTGTAAATTTTCAAGGTTTTAAATAGTATATTGCTCAGATGTTTGGCATGCAAGTAAGGAAAAAAAAAAAGGATTAAAATGGTGTTCCTCCTTCTCTCCACTCTCCTCTCAGCTTTTACTATCTGCTTCACTTGCTGGCCTCACAGGACTGTGCAGTGTGGGAGAAGAAACATGCTTGGTTGGGACCCCTGAAAATGAAGTCAATACCTTCCACCCCTCCAATCTCTAATCATATCCTTGGGATTGAGACTAGCCAGGTTTAACAGTGGTGCCACCTTTCCAACTGTCCACTGAATTTGCTTAGTTGATTACCTTCTAAAAATACTGGAGCAGGAGAAGGTGGTTTCCAGTATGTCTGATTACAAGCACAAGAGAAAATTTTCACTGGCCCCTATCTCAGAAGATTGGATCCAATTGGAAAGCAACCAAATCCTAAAGTTCACTGGCCATTTACTAAGCATCTACCACATGCCAGGCACCATGTTTGGCACAGTATGTAGGTACAGCAGTAAAGAGGTGGCATGAGCATGAACTCATGAAGTTCAATAGAGCAGATAGGCAAGCAACCAGATTAAGTGCAAGACAGAGGGATAACTGCTATGATAGGGGTTACAAAGGTGAGGCTGGTATAGTCTGTGCTCACAGCGAACTCAGGGCCTAGTGGGAGATATGTACTAGCAAATAAACAATTACAATACAGAGTGATATTCTACGGGAGAAGGGAGCTCAGGGACTGTGGGAGCACAGAAGAGAAGATGACTCCTTCCTCTATTTGGGGGAGATGGGAAAGGGCTTCACATAGGAGATATCCTTAAACCAGATCCTGAAAAATGAAATGGCTCAGGAAGTAGGGAGTTTAGGACTACAGCATACTAGCAATCACAATTTTCCACCTTCAAGTGACTGTGACCTTTAAGTAATGGCTGATGTAATCTTCACACAAAGAGCAGTAAAGAGTTAAATCTCACTTCTGCCAGTCCTTTTAAGGTTCTTGCAATCCCAGGGGAGGAAGGACTCTAATCCTGCCTCATAGCAGTAGTAGGAATGCTTCAAAGGGAGGAAACTAAGAAACATCAAAGACAGGGTGTGTTTCTGGGTAAGGGGAAAGAGCCCTGGGTTTGAGTTCCAGCTCCACCACTAACTAACTAAATAATTAAATAAATAACTCCATGATCTTCAAGAAAACTTTGGACTTTCTCTCAGACTCAGTTTCTTGATCCGTAGAATGGTAATAATCTTGTCTGCCTCTCAATATGGTTATGAGGATCAAGTGGAATGATACAGGGAAGGGG
The DNA here is from genome assembly GCF_006542625.1 of Nomascus leucogenys. Taxonomy (NCBI): domain Eukaryota; kingdom Metazoa; phylum Chordata; class Mammalia; order Primates; family Hylobatidae; genus Nomascus; species Nomascus leucogenys. The sequence continues at coordinate 123,175,823 of NC_044406.1, read as the reverse complement.
CTTTGTAAACTATAAAGCCTCATACGAATGTTAGCTATTGTTTCCTAGAAGGGGAGTGGTGGCCAGAGGTCAGGGGAGCAATTGGGGTTTATTCCTGGTGTCCTCTACCAGGAAGCTGGTCTTTTTTCAGTGAAACAAGCAGGCTTCCTGAGGGAAATGCACAGCCCTTTCCATCATTCATGCAGAGAGTGAGAGAGAAAACAGTGACCTGTGTGGCCAGGCAGCCTGGATGGCTGCCTTCATGGTCTGAGGGATGCAGTGAGTCCTGCTGTCTTGGTCTGGAGGACAACAGAAAGTACCCAGAAATCCATACAGCATAGTAAAGATTGAGACCAACTCAGAACGGAAGGAGATGGGAAAGCTAAAACAGATAGAAGCTGAACAGGTAATAAAGAGCACTGTTAAGAGAGTGTGGGGGAAGCAAAGGCTAAGCAAAGGCTTAACAAAGTGGAGCCAGCATAGCAAAGTGGTTAAGAGCACAGACTTCAGAGCACAAAACCCTGGACCTCAAGACCCATCACACAATCTTAGATCAAGTGGCAAATGGGTTTACTAGTTTACTAGTTTACAATGATACATTGCCTCCCTGAACATGTCTTCCCTTCCTGTCTCATTGACTTTGGACTTGGCCATATAACCTGCTATGGAAAATGGAATATGAGTGGACATCACATATGCTACATATAAGCAAGGGAAAGCTTTAAATAGGTGCCATGGTTAGAATATGTCCCCCAAAATTCATATGTTGAAATTCTAACACTGAAGGTGATGGTACTAAGAGGTGGAGACTTGGGAGGTGATTAAGTCATGAGGGTAGAGCCTTCATAAATGAGATTAGTGCCTTAATAAAAGAGGCCCCAAAGGAGCTCATTCACCCTTTTCAACATGTGAGGACACAGCAAGAAGGTACTCTCTATGAACCAAAAAGCAGGCCCTTGCCAGACAATGAATCTTCCAGAGCCTTGATCTTGGACTTCCCAGCCTCCAGAACTGTGAGAAATAAATTTCTGTTGTTTATAACCACCCAGTCTATGGTAGTTTTGTTAGAGCAACTTGAATGGACTAAGACAACGAGCTTGCATAATTTGGCTCTGCCCCTCTTATTCCTGTCCTATGAAAATAGCATGCCTCACATAGTGGCTACGCTTTCAGCCTGGATTCCAGAATGAGAAGAGTTGTGGGGCCAAGCACAGCCAAACTGAATAAGAGCCCAGCAGATCTACACCTGAACTGCAGCCTTCACATAATGTAAACAAGAAATAAATGGGAGTTTAACTTAAGGGTCCACAAACTACAGCCAATGAGGATAAATATGGCCCACACCTGTTTTTGTACAGCCTGTGAGCTAAAAATGGCCTTTACATTTTAAAATGGTTGAAAACACATCAAAAGAAGAATGATATTTCATGGCACATGAAAGTTCCATGAAATTCACATTTACATATTCATCAATAGAGTTTTTTGGAACACAGTCATATTTATCTATTTACACGATATATATAGCCACTTTTGTGCCACAATGGGAGAGTTGAGTAGTTGTGACACAGACTGTATGGCCCACAAAGATTAAAATATTTACTATCTGGACCTTTTTTTAAAAAAATTGCCAGACTCTAGTTTAAGCCCAGAGATATTGGGATTATTTGTTTGTAACCCAAGCAAAGATAACTAATATAGTAAAATACTTAAGTTCACCAAACCTCAGTTTTCTCATCTGCTAAATGGAAACAAAAATAGAACCAACATCATTGAGTTTTTAGAAAATTAAATAATATAGTGCATCTAAAACACTTAAGATGATGCCTGGCACTTAGCAAGCATCCATAATTATTATTAAGGGGTTGTAAGCTTCCTACAGCAACTATGAGAAGAAAGGAGAAAGACAAATGAAACGAAAACAGAACATGAGAACAAATGTAATAAATTGTCAAGTTGACTTCAACTGGTTCATAAATCTGTTTCAAAATCATTCACAAGGTGTAGCTTGTTCATCAGATCTCTTTCAGGCTCAAGTCACAGGTTAAGAGCCCCCACAGGGACATTGTTAATGTCAAAAATGTCTTCCCCTGACTATCTTTCTGCTCCTTGGGCTGGTTCCCAGATGGTAATCCATCTGGGACCCTCCTACTTGATAGCCAAAAATTGTTGAAGGGAAAATGAATAATACCCTGAAAAGGAATGGTCACACTATTCTCCAATCCACACTGAATGAGGATTGGTAGTGCAACTGAATCCCAGTGGTTAGAAAATTGCACATAAATTATTTCAATACAGTTTTGCTCCTTAATACACACACACATATATATAGATAGATAGATAGATAGAGAGAGTCATCAATATAAATAGTCGTGTTCCATGCTTACTCTATTGTGATCTTCATTCTCTGGGAGCCTAGAAGAAAAAAGCAGCACAAAGATTTAAAGGGTGATCAAGAAGGGCATTTCAGGGCCCTTTGGATCTCAGAAGAGAAAAATACATTAAAATCCTTTAGAAAAGAACAAAAGTGCTAGACTATTCTACTCCACTGTTTCTGGAGCCCTGGGAGACCTTTGTAAAATTAAATTAATTCCCTCTCTCTCTTTCTAAAAGCAGATCCAGTGGCAATCCTATGTGAGCCACCTGATTCAACTCCACATTTTCCCTGGCGTAATCTATGCTAGGCAGAATATTGAAAAGAATTCCCAAAGTAGTAGAGTTTGAGTTAATTACTTACTTTATTTAACTTCTACAGTTCTAAAACTGAAGTGTCTCATAGGTGATCTTTTGAAGGCTAGATGATGTGGAAATATTTTAGTCATTGGCCAACTATTTTGTTCTTTTCTCCTTTTCCAGATGTAAAATCCATTAGTTGCTAAGGCTGCCTCTGTGTTGCTGTAAAATGGGAACCAGAATGCTTTTCTCAGAAATATTAGATACTCCAAAAGTTTCTTTGGAAGCTCACCATTCAGAGCATCTGTAACATAAGGCTGAAAACTCAAAGGTACCTCTCCCTTGATACTTGCTATGAGGAATTTATCAGGCTCTTCTGAATCTGCTAAATCATCTTGACGGCTTGCTGCAGCGTTTTCAAAAACACATGCACTATTTTGTCATGGAGATCACCTTTTTATTTTTTATAGAGTCTAAACAAGCCAAAAAGCTTCCAAGTAATTTGGGACTACAGAGAAAAACATTTCCAAAAGGTCCCAGTGCAGCCCCTCTGCTGACACCCCAGGACTGGCTCCCCAGGGCTGAGCAGGCAACAAGACCTGTTATGCTGATTGCAGTGGCTTGGGTGGAACCCCAAAGACATTACTGCTTCTTTCTTACGTTTCTCGTTAAGGATGTGAGGGTGATCTGGCTGCAACATCTGTCACCCCATTGATCGCCAGGATTGACTGAGCTGATCTGGATGGCTATGTGTGTGTGTGTGTGTGTGTGTGTGTGTTTATACATACGTGTATATATATGGTATATAGTATACTACATATACATATATACACACATATACACATATGTATATACACACGTATATATACACCTATGTGTGTATATATATACACACATATATATACACACACGTACACATATACACACACATACATACAGTCATAAGATTATAACGTATTTTTACCGTACCTTTTCTATGTTTAGATATATTTAGATACACAAATACTTAGCACTGTATTACAGTTGCCTACAGTATTTAGTACAGTAACATGTTGTACAGGTTTGTAGCCTAGGAACAAGAGGTTGTACAATATAGCCTAGGTGTGTAGTAGGCTATACAACCTAGGTTTGTGTAAGTGCACTCTATGATGTTCACAGAATGACAAAATTGCCTAATGACACATTTCTCAGAATGTATCTCGATCATTAAACAATGCACGACTGTATATATATATATATGTGTTTGTGTGTGCACACGTGCACTTGTGCATGTGGAATAAAAGAATGAATGAATGAACGAACCTATCAATCTATCAATGAATTCAGGTGTTCAAAAGTAAATGAAACCAGCTATTCAGAACCTATGAAAGAAATGGCTAAGCATTAATTGCAGAGATTTGTATCTCTTCCTGGGTTTCTCAGAGCCTTTTGGTTAAATTTCTGGTTCTCTGTGATGAACTTGACAAGGAGGGTTGTTAAGCAGTGAGTGAGTGGGATCATGGGTACATAACCTACTACTTCATTTGCTAGGCAACTATAATTCTAGTAAACACACTACAGTGTGGCTGGAGGAGTATAAGAGACGTGCTCCTGCTCCCACTAGGATTGTGAAAGCATTGCCTTCCTCTCCTGTCCTTCAGCTTCTGTCCTTCTTGGGCTGGCCCCAAAGAAGACTCACGTTCATCAACCCAATTGTGTCTTTGGCACCAAGAAACCTACTTATTATATCACCTTATCACCTTCTTAATCTCTCTCTCTCTCTCTCTCTCTCCCTCTTGCCTTCCTCTGCCCTGAATCAGAACAGGAGGTGATAGTCCTAGTGGTGGTGGTGATGGTAGGTGGGTGACATGGAATTGGGCAGTTCTGAGGGGTCTCAGTTGATTTCCTGATGGAAATTTAACCACCCTCAATTTTTTTTTTTGAGATAGAGTCTCACTCTGTCGCCCAGGCTGGAGTGCAGTGGCGCCATCTCAGCTCACTGCAACCTCAGCCCTCCCGAGTAGCTGGGACTACAGGCACCTGCCACCACGCCTGGCTAATTTTTGTATTTTTAGTAGAGACGGGGTTTCACCATGTTGGCCAGGATGGTCTCGATCTCTTGACCTCGTGATCCGCCCACCTCGGCCTCCCAAAGTGCTGGGATTACAGGCCTTAGCCACCGGGCCCGGCCTTCAAATTTTTACCCAACTCTCACAATAGGTATGCACATTAAGGCAGCCTTTCCCTTTCTACAAAAATTCCTCTCTTATGAATGACCTCAGTCCTAACCCACTGCATTAAATTAGGGTTTTACTTATTGTAGTCAGTTCTAAATGTGGATTATGCAAACAATGGATTATTTACAGAAGGTTTGAAACTCTAAACTGGCTTTCTGCTTGTTCCCCCAACCTTCCACCCACCCTCGCCCCAACACATACACACTCACACACCTTACCTGTTTTCTCTTAATTGGTGTGACCTCAAGCAATACAGACCAATTTTATCATTAACCTATGAAAAAAAACTAATTGGATGTCAAATATGTTGTGCAAAACTTCTATAATCCAATCAAACGTTTGGCTCTGGATTGTTTTGCTTGTATATGAGGTGATGAAAACAAAATGAATGTGTCAGGCACTCTGGGAGTTGTTTCAAATTTCTGAAGCCAATAAGGTACCACTCTGTGAATTACTATTTCAGTACATTAAACACATCCTTGGTCATCTTAATGAAGAAATATTTCTCCAAGAATGCCAGTTTACTCAGAGGAATAACTTCCCAGGTTAATAACTATTAGCATGTGATCACTTCTATAGGTAGGGAATATTTTATACTATATTGGGTTCATTGTTTAATTGGCTGGATGCTATTATGAAGCTACTGAAAAGAAATAAACTTGCAATTATTGTTAACTATAAATCTTAATGATTTATATTAATAACTTGGGCCTGACTACATGTTCAACTGTGACAGTAAGAACAAAGTACTGGTAGAGCAGATAAGGTTCAATATTCAGGAAAGAGCATTTATTAAGAGGATGAGACACCTTGATCAATCAGAGTGGATAATAATATGAACTGCTTCCAGTTACAAATTAATGATTTGATGACTGGGTGCGGTGGCTCATGCCTGCAATCCCCATACTTTAGGAGGCGGGGGTGGGTGGATCACTTGAGGTCAGGAGTTCAAGACCAGCCTGGCCAACATGGTGAAACCCCATGTCTACTAAAAATACAAAAATTAGCCAGGCATGGTGGCATGCACCTGTAATCCCAGTTACTCGGGAGGCTGAAGCAGGAGAATTGCTTGAACCTGGGAGGTGGAGGTTGCAGTGAGCTGAGATCGCACCACTGCACTCCAGCCTGGGTGACAGAGCAAGACTCCATCTCAAAATAAATAGATAAATAAATAATAATGATTTGAACACTTCCGCTGAGCAGTTAGGAAATTATTTACATGTAGTAATCTTAAAATGAATCATCTTTCTCTGTGGTAATCTTACCTATCTGTCAAGTCCCAGCTCAAATGCTGACTTTATGAAGCATCCTTGGATTTACCAAAAGGACCATCAAGAAAGAACAGAGTGGACAAATGTCCAAGTATGCGATAGAGTTTGGCTTGTTCTTGGAGCTGAAAGGAGGTCAGTATTGCTGGAAACTGGTGAGCAAGGACGAAAGTGGGAGCAAAGGGAACTGGCATGGTAATGGAGGCAGTCTTTACAGTGGAAGTATTAGAAAGTAACTGAAAAAACTTTACTCTAGGGGTATAGATAAGGGTAGAATTAGTGGGACATACGATCTCACCCACTTTCTCAAAGGCCATTCTTGCTGCAGTTTAAAGTACAGGTAAAGAGAGATAATAGTGGAAAGAAGACCAGTTAATAAGTTTATTGAGTTGGCCAGGTGAGAGATAATGGTAGCTTAGACTAGGGTTGTGGCAGTGGAGGTGTTAAAAAGTACACAGATTTACTACATTTTGGAGGTAAAAATGTCAGGACTTGATGAATGAAATACAAAGCGTGAAGTTTAAAAAATAAGTATGAAGGATATTTTTCAAGGTATGGACATTAATTGCTAGTTCTCTGGTTATGACACAGAGATAGAGAACCCTAGAGGCTCAAAAACAGCAGTTTGGGGATATCTTTCAATTAAGAGGTGTTTATAGAATAAGGGTCAGTCAAATCACTTCTGTGCTAAAGCATCTAGGATTAATTTTGTTCCAATCAGCTGGACTCACCCTCCTTAGTCAAGGTTTAACCAGTGAATTTATTAAGAAATATTTATGAAGGGTCTATTGTGTGGCTAGTACTACTCATGATCAATGTGAGGGCAAAAAATAGCCCTCAAAAAGTAAACCAGAGCTTTTCTAAAGTCCAATTTATTAACTGGCATTCCTATTAGCAATACACAACCTTAAAGAACAAGCCACTCTCTAGTTAGAAATGATATTCTGGGTCAAGTAACATAGCTACTGATGAGAAAAAAAATATTTTAAAAATATACAAATTAGACAAATATTTCAGTAGATGTGAAAAGAAGTTGGATCTTGGGTTCAATGTCAGGAATTAGGGAAAAGGTGAAATAACATGGCAGGTAAAATAAACAAGGAATGTTATATTTGAAGCACTAAACTCCAAGTCAGTTACAGTTCCATTTCTGCTACTAACTTTTTGACCTTAAGCAAAAAGTCCCTTTTGTTTCTGGGCCATAGTTTTCTCATTTACCAGATAAGGAAGGTAGATTAAATGATCTCTAAGATTTTGTTCAACTCCAACACTCTGTGAGTCTGGTTCACAAAAAGTCTAACAGAGAGTTTCAAATCTAGAGATAGAGTTAGGTTACTATAATAAGCTTTTCCTAAGACAATAAGGAGATGAAATATGCACAACATAAAATAATTTCTTAAAGTTATATATTGTCAAGGCATAAAAGAGTTAGAAACATGGAAATTGAAAGTTGTAGCATCAACATGTAATCCAGAAAAAGGAAATTTATAGAGTAAGAGAATAAAAAGTTCTCAGTGTTTCTACAGCATAATCAGGAGAGAGTGATCTGTTCTAGGTAGCAATTTTAGTTGTTTAGACAGGAATGTAGGGACATGGAGTCTTTAGGACCTCAGAATTTGACAGAAACATACTAGAAACCCAATTTGTCTTTCCCTTTACTGTGATTCTCTGTTCATGAAGCTTCCAAGTGGTAGATTACATTACCAAGTGGGGTGCCTATCAGCCAGCTGGTCCCATTTATCGGCCTAGGGGCCACTCTCATAGTAAACTAATTAACCAACTTTCTGATTTACATTTAGTCTCTTATGGGGATTTGAAGAGTGAATTCATTCACTGGAACCAGAACACCCCTTGGTCACAAGAATAAAATGTGTTTCTGTATCCACAAGGATGAAAACCAGCCCCTGGAGCCAAAGTGGTCTCAAAGGCATAGGAAACATAAAACCCTCAAAGGAAGTAAATATACCACATGAGTCAGAGTTGTTTTATATTTTGGTTGAGATGCAGCATGTCATGGTGGTGGTGGTGATTGTTGTTAAGAACTGAAACACTGGCTTCTCCAGCTTTTCAAGTGCTTGTGAACAGCAAGCAGCAGCCTTGCAAGGGCTGGTCTCAACCCATTTGTTTCCTCCCGTGTCTAGTTTACACATTCCTATGGCACCAAGTTTCCATAACCCTTTAAACTGTGAGAAAAGTACACTATATAGTAGTAAAAATCAACAGACAATTTCATCTTCAAAATGGAAAAAGCACTTGGCAGACATCATTAATTCATCCTTACCACATTCCTATGAGATGAGCATCATCCTTATTTTCTAGATGATAAACGAAAACTTGTCTTACAGGAGTAAGAATGTCTTAGTGTATTAAATAGATCTCAAACATATTTCTCTTTCTTACTTAAATTTCATACTTCTTTTTAAAAGGCAACTAAACTCAGAATTCTTTTCATGTTTACAAGTCGTTTACATGTCATAAAGTGATTTTCCCTTTGTCAAATATGCAGAGTAATTATTAAGCAATGCAAATAGGAGGAACACTTTGGTGTGTAGCCTCTATTTAAAATTCTAAAATATTTGGAGAGCAAGACTGGGAATTATACTATATTATCAGCAAACTGATTGTGAAAATATTATAAGGAAAAGGATTCTAGAATATAGCTTCAGCATGTCTTTATGTGAACAGTTTCAAAATTACTTCTTCACACAATGTTTTATTATCAGCAGTCAAAGAACTTGGTTCAGTTACAGCAAAAAGTGACAAAATGAAAACCAATTAAATGACATGGGGGGAGGGGCTGTCTGGAAACATCTTGTTTAAATTGTGCAGTAAACATGTGGTTTCTAATTCTCTTGGTTACTGGGTTTCCTCTAAAAGGATGAGAAACCCTTGTTTCCCAGTCCCCTGGTCCTGTACACAATTTTTGTTCCACTTCTGGAATCAACTGGAGCCTGGATTCTTTTACAGAAAGAAGAAAATAAAGACCAAGAAACATCAAATTTTTTGGACTTGCTTTGCTTTTCCTTTTTAAAATTTGAATGCAGAAAAGTAAACAGGAAAATAAACCACCTGATAATTTGATGTCTGGGCTCTGGGACCAAGAGTTTTAAACTGGGTAAGCCAGCCTGAAAGTACACAGGCTAATGAAAGGTGGCTAACCCCAGAAAAAGCCAAAGCAGAAGTTGAGCCCTGGGGAGTAATTAAACTGGGAAAAGACCAAAAATACTTCTACTAGAAAGAAATGAAAACACAAAAGTATAATCTCTCTCCAAACAGACTGATCAACTATCTTAAATAGTGAATGCCTTCTATGATAATTCACTTACCCAATCTTGTACTTTTCCTCAGTTCATTTTGAAGAAAAAGTTCAAAGTCTACATTCTGTTGCTGTCAGACATACTTTTCACACCTTGAAGGAAGGGAATTCAAAATTGGTTTTGAAGTGTCTTGCAGACTGAGACCTTTTTTTTTTCCTAACCACTTTAGTCTGTTCCTTTTAACAATTAGCTACTTATTTGGGAGTGTGGGGGTAAAGGAGAACAGTACCCCCCATGGAAAATAAAATTGTACTTCCAGTTTTGAGGCTTTTAAGCTACATTGGACTCAACTTCAATAAGCATGCCAAAAGACCTATTTGAAAGAATAGATTTTCTCTGCCCCAGGCCAAATCCATAAAAAAATACAATTGATCCATCTTTAGGATACCTTCTAAACCCCCTGAAATAAAAGACTACAGCTTCTTTAGCAATTAAATAGATCCTGGGTTAGAAATGTATAATATAGAGATATATTTAAAGTTATCAAAGTATATGGTTTATAACAAATTCCTAATCAACCCATGGCTATTCTATTTGCAAGTCTTCTTAATGATTTTATACAAAGGATCCATTTCATTGAAATGGATAATAACAAGAAAAGAACAAGGCAGTAGTTTCAGATTTAGACATTGGCTTCAGAAGTTCAGTAGACTGTAGCCAAGTAAAGAACCCTGGAAGTTGTCAAGGAAACAGAGTGGTTTTGTGTAGGCTTTCTGGTAGGCTTCTCTTTTGCTTCTGCCTTTGCACTTCTACTGAAGCAGTATCTGGGCATTAGGAATGTTCCAAACCATGAGACACATGTGTTCAGAAATATACTAAAGGAAGAATAAGTTCTTAGATGCCAAGAAATTCCTAAAGTCTAATTTAAAGTACGCACACCATTCTGAAATGTTTTTCAAAAATTACATTTTCCTTCAACCAAGAATCTCTTGAAGTTATTCCTCAGATTGAGACCATCAATATTTGAAGTTGTAAAATGTTCAAATATTACTCTTAAAATTCCTCAATATCTACTCTTAGAGAAAAGATAAAATGTCATAATCCTCTGTCTGGTCATCACGAAATTACCTATTATACTTTATCAAAAAACCCTCTGATGGTCCTTCAACTCCTGAATGGATAAATAAACTGTGGTATATCCATAAAATGGAATACAACTCAGCAATAAAAAAGAAGGAAAACAATATGGATGGATCTTTAAGCATTATGCTAAGTGAGATAAGCTAGACTCAAATGGCTACATATTTTAAGATTTCATTTCTATGTTAATCTAGAAAACATAAAACTATAGATTAGAAAACAGGTTGGTGGAGAGGGAGCAGTTGACTATACAGAGATATGGGGGAGTCTAGGGAGGTGATGAAATGCTCTGTATCTTGATCAAAACTTGCAGAACTAAAAAGGGTGAATTTTACTGCAGAGAAATTATAACTCAATAAACCTTTTAAAAATTAGAAATGCATTTTAAGTTTCCCCTCCTCCCAAAAAAACAAATGCACACAGGTGGTAATTTAGATTTAGTGTATAACTTCTCAGTATAGTCATATGACAGATCACACATAATAGTATATAAAACGAACCCAGAGATTAAAATTATTCCAATGCAAGGGGCTCCGAAGCAAAATTTTATTATAATAATCTTTATACTATTTTCCACCAAAAATGTTTTAAAGTCTCAGTGGAAATATTATAATACTAAAAGTCTCACATATACTTTCCAAATAAAAGGTACCTAAGGCTATTTCAAAATGAACTATAAGGGTAGCTCTTTATAATATGACATAATGTGTGTGTATGTGTGTGTGTGTGTGTGTGTGTATACACATAATACATATACATAATCTCCAAATCTAGATTAAGTTTTCCAATTTATGGTATACTGATCCATCAATAAGGCAATATTTAGAAACTTTTTACCACTTGATCCATATTATATATGTGATGGTTAATACTGAGTGTCAACTTGATTGGATTGAAGGATGCAATATTAATCCTGGGTGTGTCTGTGAGGGTGTTGTCAAACAAGATTAACATTTGAGTCAGTGGGCTGGGGAAGGCAGACCCACCCTTAATCAGGTGGGCACCATCTAATCAGCTGCCTGCTAATATAAAGCAGGCAGAAAAACGTGAAGAGGCGAGACAGGCCTAGCCTCCCAGTCTACATCTTTCTCCCATGCTGGGTGCTTCCTGCCCTTGAACATCAAACTCCAAGTTCTTCAGTTTTGGGACTCAGACTGGCTCTCCTCACTCCTCAGCTTGCAGAAAGCCTGTTGTGGGACCTTGTGATCATGTTAGTTAATACTTAATAAACTCCCCTTTATATATATATATATAATAGGATATATATATAGAATAGAATATATATACATATATATGTTCTAAACCATGAGACACATGTGTCAGAAATATACTAAAGGAAGAATAGAATTTAAAGTACACACACCATTCTGAAATTTTATATATATATATATCCTATTAGTTCTTTCCTCTAAAAGAACCCTGACTAATACATTATACTTCTGGTAAACCAATATTTTCTTTTACATTTTATTAGCATTGTATTACATTGGAAGCTTTAAAAAAATTACATTAATCCAGAGAGTTAATATAAATGAGACAAACATTTATGATATACCTACTATGCTTCTGGCACTGTACTAGCTCTTTGCTATTGCAATTAATTTTAAAATCAGCCTCCAGGCACATGGCTAGAGCCTGTAATTCCAGCATTTTGGGAGGCCAAGGCGGGCGGATCACCTGAGTTCAGGAGTTTGAGACCAGCCTGGCCAACATGGTGACATCTCTACTAAAAATACAAAATTAGCCAAGTGTGGTGGCACATACCTGTAATCCCAGCTACTCAGGAGGCTGAGGCAGGAGAATCGCTTGAACCCAGGAGGTGGAGGTTGCGGTGAGGAGAGATCACGCCACTGCACTCCAGCCTGGGTGACAGAGTGAGACTCCATCTCAAAATAAATAAATAAATAAAAATGAAAATAAAATTTTTTTAAAAAATCAGCCTTATGAAGTACATGCATCTATCTTCATTTTATAGATAAGGAAAGAAAGGCTGAAGGAAATTGAATGACTTGTCCCAAATCATCCAGCCAGTTTATGGTACAGTCTGGATTCAAACCCGAGTCTGGCTGGCACTTTAAGGTGATTGAGCAATGAGTAGGCTTTTGAAGGGTCAACTGGGTGATGAAACAGGCCTGAGACTATTAAAGGTTTACACTATAAAGTTGGAACACCAGTATTTGATTCAAACTACAGCAAAAGCACTTTTCATTCACTCAAGAAATCTTATTTAAGGATTTTTCTTGGGTTTGACTGTCCTAACTTCATCCACTTGTTTTTCACTGTCTCAGTTGATTCCCTTGGTTTCACAGGGTTTTAGAAAAGACCTTTAATCTTCCAAGCCTGCAAACACAGTCAAGCATTTGAATGTTATTTAACGATGTGTTTGTAAAGGAAAAAGCCAGGACACCGATTCAAACACACCCTGAGAGGGAATGTTCAGTGTTATACCTAGTGTTGCACTCCAGGAAAAAAAGTAACAAAGATAACCCTGGAGAAGACAGCACTGGCACACAGTTTCAGACATGCATGTTATAAGAGAAAGTGGATGCATACGAAGCACACATTACAGTGTGAAGAAGACAACAACACCTCAAATTACTTCCCCTTTTTCTTTCAGATGATTAAAAGATTAAAGAGAACATGACTGCCTTTTCCCTGCACTAAGAACTCTTTACTTGTGCAGAGAACCATGGCTCAGCTAACTTTTCTAATTATCCAGTAGTCTTAAACAATAAAATCTTTCCACTCTACACTGAAGGATTTCTACCTCATCTGTGTCTTCCTGGAGTCTTAAGGTATTTTTATTTCAGGATATGACTGAAATCCCCACCATTTTAACATCAAGTCAAATTTCCAAACTTCGCAGTTAAAGGAGTGACTACTTTCCCAACATAAATTATATATTTTATCTGACAGATACCTGTTTGAAATATGTCAGAAAGACATAACACAAAAGCCTATTAACACAAAGCCTATCATACACAGACCCTCAACATTCTTTTTTTGGCATGCGAACCCCAAAGTTGCTAAACAAAATGATTACATAAGACTGATCAGAACTAATTACTCTTCTCTAGATGAAAGGCTAGGAAAAAGTGAATGAAAAATTCAGAATAAATTTCCTGGAAATAAAACAGAAGCATTGGAGGGGGGAGGGACAGCATTAGGAGATATACCTAATGCTAAATGACGAGTTAATGGGTGCAGCAAAACAACATGGCACACGGATACATATGTAACAAACCTGCACATTGTGCACATGTACCCTAAAACCTAAAGTATAATAAAAAAAAAAAAAAGCAGAAGCATCATGTGTGGTTATGTATACTCTGGTTAGGGTTAGGGTTAGGGTTAGCCCATGGATCTGTAGGAACAGCATTTTGGCTTTGTAACTATACTCATTATGTAAATCCATGTCAAGTGACTGAGTTTTCAGCTGTGCAACTCCTTTGGCCTACCTAGTCTACATAGCAATTTATAAATTATCTTTTTAAGAAGCTAAAATTCTGAGATAAGAAAACAGCCAAGTTCACACTATGTTTTGAAACTTTCTGACTTTTAAGTGTTTTGAATGCTCCTCTAACACTGCTTTGAGCCCATTTTGATTTAGTTTGCCCCAACAAGTCCCCCCAATTTGAAAAGAAAATTTTAAAAGCCAGTGAAGCTGTGAAGTCCCTCCTATAGTTTTAATTACCTGACAAATGTTTCCCATACTTATCATACCCTTCAACTGCTGAGAGAACAAGCACCCCTTGAGAGAAGGATGACTAAATATGTTTGTGTGTGCATTTGTGAGTATGTGTGTTTGTGAGTGAGTTTGTTTAAGTCAAGGGAAAACCACTTCCTTGGTGTAGACAGCCAATCTAACATACACAAGAAATCTGTTTAGGTTGGTTCAATACTAAATTACTATTATTGGTGTTTTCAGCACTTTGTATTTTAAAGTACCTAACTCTAATGTTCATTTCCTTTAGGATATTTTCATATGCTAAAACTCTCTCTGGCAGCCAGATGTCATATTCTATTCTTTTAAAATCTCATTAGGCAGCCTTGTTCTCATCTCTACTGCACTGTCTTCCTTGGATGTATAGGGGAGGGCCAGATGCTCAAAGAAGAACCAAGGGATGAGGTAATGAGACTTGTTTCTTACAAAACAGAACTGGACCGTTAGCTTACTAAATAAATAAATAAAAGAGTTTTAAAAATATATACATGAGCTACGCAAAATACTTTCAAAAGAAAAAGCAACACATATACAATAAACTAGAAAAATAAATATCGAAAAGCTAAAAACAAGTGGTTGCCCTAAGACTGGGAATATGAAAGATGATTGTCTTCTTTCTTTCAACTTTCCTTTTCTAATTTTTTATGAGTATGTATGTTCTTTAATTGGAAAATTAAATTCTAAAAGAGAAATGGCTTCTTTACGTCATAGAGAAAAACAGCTACGCATTTACTGGCCAGGTCACTTTTTTGAAAACTACAAGGGCCTCTATGGACACCCTTTGGTTTTCTGATTTTAGTGCTGATTCATGGTTTCAGGTCTCCTCAAACATCCTGACTCTATTTATTCCATAACTATAATTCCTTGGTCACTGCAATTTGGAGCCTATAAATTTCATTCTATCTATAGAGATAAAAATAACCATTTTCATCATCAAGGACACATTTTCACAGGGGTCCTATAAAGTAGGGATTAGTAGTTTCTCCCTCCTTGGGATGTCTCTGGAACTTATTGTTTATAAACATTATTTGGCGTTTAGCATTATTAATGATTTATATTTTATTTATTTTTCATGTACACGTTTCATCTACCAATTAAGTAATAAACTCCTGAGAGAGCAGCAATGTTTCTTGTCCAAAGCTCCACATTATAATGCCATTAAAATAAAATTCCCAGTTGGGCATGGTGGCTCATGCCTGTAATATCAACGCTTGGGAAGGCTGAGGTAGGAGGATCGCTTGAGCCCAGGAGTTTGCGGCCAGCCCAGTCAACATAGTGAAACCCCATCTCCACAAAAAAAATTAAAAAATTAGCTGGGCATGGTAGTGTGTGCCTGTAGTCCCAGCTACTGGGGAAACAGAGGTGGGAGAATCACTTGAGCCAGGGAGGTTGAGGCTACAGTGAGCTGTGATTGCACCACTGCATTCCATCCTGGGTGACAGACCAAGACCCTATCTCAAAAAATAAAATACAATGTTCGCTCAGTGTTTGTGATAATGTGTCAGCCTCATGCAATTACCAAGGTGGGGTTGGGGGGTTAGGGGGGTGATGGAATGAGCATGATCTATTAGGATTTGTCCTGAATCACCCCCTTGGGGGCTGAGGAAGTTGTCACTTTGCCTGAGCATATGGGAGAGAGCACATCAAAACAAAAGAGGGGCTCTACCAACAAGGAGGAAGGGGCTGAGCTTGTCAGAAATAGCTGCACCTGCAGCAGCAGCAAATGATGATGTTCATAGTATGATGATGGTGTTGAAGACTTCAACGGTGAGAGGATTAATTGTTCAAACACTGGGATATAGAACAAGGAGAGAAAATGAACAAATATAATAAGAAATATATTGTTCTGGCACTGTATGTGGACAATACAGAATATATAAGCAAGTATTAGTACCTACAATAAATATCCACAACATACTTGGTTATGTACCCAGTACAGTTTAACAGTGCTATGCCACTAAAAAGTTCCTATGCCAGAGACATTTCTGTCAATTATTTTATTTCTTATGTGCAATTGATAAAATAGGAAAAGGACACTTGCTATCAGTTTGACAATTATGATTTGATAAGCCCAAGAATAAAAATTTGTTAATAATATAGACTCAACTGATGCGTTGCAGTACATTCTGGTCTATTTTTTAATGTGTATCATTTCACTTTTGCATTATGCATTTTTGCATATTCCTCAGGGTTTACACATGCCCTTGCACATAATAAATACTGAATAAATATCTAATGAATGAATAAATGAGTGATTGAACAAATTATAATTTGTTCAATATAATTCTCATGTGTGGAGGAGAAAAAGCAATATCTTTTCCTCACCCATCACAAGGTTTCTGGCTTATGCACCTACAACAAAAGACAGATTAACAAGAGAAAAGTATAAAAATGTAGGTTTTATATGAGTTTGGCATGACATGGAAGCCTCAGAAATGAAAACCCAAAGAAACAGGAAGGCTTGTGCATCCCCATTTACGGTTGTGCAGAAGTACAATTGGACAAAAGGGATGTGACCCAATGGTAATCAACTGGAAGGAAGCCAGCAAGGCCTGTTTGTTCAGATTACTCCCTGTATCCCTATGTCCTCAGAGACAAGGGCATTTGTTTCCTCTGAGTTTCAGGAGGGCACCTCTGGAATGAGCCTCATGGCTTAATTCAGGGAAGGTCAGCTAAGTTTGATGGCCTACTTCAAGGGAAAGTGGGTGAGGGAAATATGAGAGTGACCCTCCTGATCTTGTTATTCTTTCAAATGCCAAAGTGCCATACTTGGACAGCATGCCCCACACCCTATCACATGCCATTCCAGCACTAGTATTATGCTTCTGATGATGTTTAATATGAAATTTTCCATCACTTTGATGCAATTAAAAATACACCGAGGCCGGGCACAATGGCTCACACCTGTAATCCTAGCACTTTGTGGGGCCAAGGTGGGCAGATCCCTTGAGCCCAGGAGTTTGAGACCAGCCTGGGCAACATGGTGAAACCCCATCTCTACAAAAAAATACAAAACTTAGCTAGGTGTCGTGGCACGCACCTGTAGTCCCAGCTACTCGGGAGGCTGAGGTGGGAGGATCATTTGAGCCCGGGAGGCAGAGATTGCAGTGAGCAGTGATTGCACCACTGCACTCCAGCCTGGATGATAAAGTGAGATCCTGTCTCAAGAAAAGAAAATACACCAAGATTCAGGGAAGATGTGAGATTGTACAATGTAGACTGGAGCCAATGTAAAGTTAAGCCAGCATCAGATATTTCCCTCCCATTCCAAAAAAAAAGACATAGTAATTGAAAAGCATATACTTCAGAAAACTATTTTTGATTGTAGAAAGGCTTTTTCCATCTGGCTTTAAGTAAACTTAAAAAGAGAGACCTTTTCTCATTTTTTGTGTTGGATAAACAAAACAGTAGCATGACAGCAATATAAGGTTGACTAACCAATCATCAGTGAATAGCTCATTCACAGAAAAGTCACACACACACACACACACACACACACACACACACACACGGTAAAGACTATATCAAATGTGAATTTACGTATGCCTCTGTATGTTTGCCAGGATGAAGAAGTAGAGAGGAAGAGATTAAGGAAATTTCAGAAGGACGGATGCACAAGAAGATAATACTCTCAAGTAATTTTACTGAAAAACATCAATTACCTAGGAGGGAAAGACTGGGCATCTCCCAAAGTCTACAGAACCATTCTAAAAGAGAGAGTAAAGTAATTGAAAATGTACATGCAGCCATGTGAATTCTCAGAAGAATATGTAATGAAATATTTTTCTTTGGGCACAACTAGGGAATAGCATATTTCCCTGAAATTGATACTAAATAGAAACAAGATGTCTGATAACAATGTATATATAGCTCAGAACGCTTTCATTCTCAAAGTATCATCAAGTAAGAGATTGTGGTCCTGTGTGCAATATGGAAAATAACAACAGATATGACATGGCTAGAAAGTAAGAAGACTATCTCCCTTAAGCCACATGTATAGATGCATCTTCTTGGCCCATCTACTCAATTCTCAAGAGAATTCAAAGTCTGTCTTTCAGAAGGCAGCAGCAGAAGGGCGTGTCAGGCATGTTACCAATTAACCATGGAGGCAATTCATTTAAAAAACTTCTGGCAATCTTTCCGTATGCATGAAATGGGAATGAAGAAACATCTCAATGGAAAAAAATGAGAATAAATGAAATAATGTAAATGAAAGACTTAAGCCTTTAAAAGGAATGAAATGGAAATGGGAGGTGGGAGAATGTAGTAGTGAAGAAGCAAGGTTCCAGAGGCAGACTGCTCAATTCCAAAAGTCATACCTGGGCAAGTTCCTTAAGGTCTGAGACTCAGTTTATTCATCTCTAAAATGAGAGATTAAATAAACACCTACTTCATAGAAATGAAAACACCCAGCCTAGCGTGTGGCACATAGTAGTACTTAATAAATGTTAGATCCTTCTTTCTACTACTATATCCATATATATAATAAAAATGTTGTTGAGGGACTACTGTATTATATAGATTATAAGTAGATAGGGCTTTTTTCTACATATTAAAATCAATCTCTTTCAGATGTGAATCAAATGATCCAAATTATTCCATATGTTTCAGCAGAATAAAGGAAATGGCTTTTTATGAAATAGCATTTCTATTGAATTTAGTAATCATTCTCTAACAAATTAATCTCGATGACTTGGTGAGTTGTTCCATAAGGAATTCCTTTTGTATTGGTGGCAAAATACCAACATTCCCATTTTAAAATATTTTATTTTATTTTCTTTCCTTTTTAATTTCTTTTAATTTTTATTTTCTTTAATCAAGAAATGCTGTAGATTGTGTGCTATAGCAATAGGAGCTGATACTGACCATGAAGGTGACTAAAACAGAATGTGCCTAAACAAAGAGAATGGTTTCTGCACCAGTGACATTGGTTTAGTTCCTTTATGTAACCCTAAAAATAACATTGTTTAAGAGAAGGGACAAAGAAGAGCAATGGAGAAATCAGATGTACAGACAAGAAAGTAGAGGAAGCAAGAAAAAGAAAACATAAACTTTTTACAAGGAGATATGTATGAAACAATGAAATACTGTTCTTCCCCTACCCTACAATGCATGCGTGCAAGCACACACACATACACGCACACACACATACACGCACACACACATACACGCACACACACATACACGCACACACATTTCTGTTCACGACTTATTCCCAAACTTAGATGATAGAAGAATTCCCTGTGGGATGCAGCTACCTCCACCCAATATTCATTAATCTCATTTATGACAAATCTGAGCCTGCACAATAAAACATGATTAGATAGTTCGTCCTGGAAATGAGAAGCGTTCATCAGAAAGAAACTATTAGCTACTAGTTTTCTCAGTCCCCTTATCATTTAGTGATCTTTTTGATAGATGGCTAGAGTCAGAAAATTCTGAGGAACATAAAAATAAAACAAGTAAGGAGATAATTAGGCATAGTGGCTAATATAGAGATAATAAAGTATAATGATTAAATTAGACAAATATAGCCAGTGTTATGCTGGTAAATAGATGGGGGTGGGGGGGTGGATTTTCCACAGTTTAAATAGATCCACCATGCTGATTCCAAGTTCACAACATGGTGTCAACCATCTCACAAAATTCTTCAGTATTTAACAATTGGCTCTCAGGAGCTAGTTCAAGCCAGCTCCAGCACACCACTAATTATAACTATATGACCATATTGCAAGTCACTTAATCTCTCTGATCTTCACTTTCTTCTTCTGTAAATCACAATCACCATAATTATGATCATATCCTATATTATCATAATTATCACCAATGACGATCATCATCACTATTATCATTTCAATTATTTCAATTAGACTTAAAGCCATAGCTTCTAATCTTTATGCCAAAGGCACCCAAAGTCTTATACCAAAGTCTCTAAGAAAGACTATGCCTTTTCACCTCATGATTAGCAAAGTAGCATAGTCCAATGTCAAAATCCAAGACCATGTTGCCTATTGCAGATCATCTCATAAATGTCCCTTATTAATGTATTTGTTTTTAACCAGAGAAAAGGGAGGAAGAGAGAGGAAATAAAGAGATGATCTTGACAAATCTATCTTCATTTTTCTGAATATTTTCTGTTATCCATCTATTCACCCACTCCTCTATTAAATTAGTATTCACTGAGTACCTACTACAGTGTATGTAAGTCATGCTGGACACTGAGAACCTAATGATGGGCAAAACAGGCAAAGTCACTGTCCTTGATGAGTATACTGCCTAGTGGGAGAAACAGACATTAAACAATCATCAAACCTACATGAGTACTTGGAAGAAAAGGAATAAAAACAAAGGAATATAACAAAGGAGCCTGACTTAGGCCAGGAATGGTGTGGGAGGGTACAAATGTGCCAGAGAAGGCATTCCTGAGAAAGAGATAATTAAGCTGCGATCTTAAGGATAGGCAAAAGTTGACAATTACACAGAAATGCAGAGAAGGCTAGGAGATAAGCAGTTGGCTATTTGCGCCTGAAACTTCAAGGAGAGGTCTGGATTAGATTTTCGGTTTAAGATTCATGGGTACATAGATGGTAACTGAGCCCCAGGGGCTAGATAAGATTGCTAAGAGAAAGGGTAAAAATAAAAAGGCAACCTAGGACTGTATCTCGAAGAACATTTAATGGATCTTATTTTAATAGCTGCATTCTCTACTAATTGGGCCTCACTTCTCTACCTACAGTCTCTTAAACTAGATTTTCCTAAGCCTAGCCATGTTAAACCTGGAGAGACATCTTATGTAAAGATTAAGAAGAGAGACTTCAGAGTCAATCTAACTTGAGTTTGAATCTTAGATTTCTACCTTTCCAGCTGTGTCACCTTTGAAAAGTTATTTTAAATCGTTTAACCTCTATAACTGAGATAATTACAGTACCTGTTATATAGTTGCTGTAAACATTAAATAAAATTATGCATGTAAAGTATTTAGTACACTGTCTGGCACATAGTAATAATTCAATACATGGAAGTTAACTGAAGAAAGTACCACCACAACTCACCCTCTAACCCCATGATAGGCAGTAGGCGTGAGCATAACCAGGTTAACCCATGTCTTGTATCAGTATATTTGAAATCCAGTCCCTCTTTGGGTACCATTTATAAGCCCATCCGGCCAGAGTACACAGGTGCTTGGTATTCAGAAGCATGGGTTAATTTTGCCACCAAAAACTTGTTTCTTCCCATTCTTCCGGATTATTAGAGTGGCAGCTCCAGCCATACACTGCTCTGGCATTAACAACACTGCCATCCAGTTCAGACCACGGTAATAGTGCTGGGGGATAGGTGCAAAAATAAGTAATTTAAGAGGCTTTATTCCGGAACTTTTGAAAACAACCCTTCTACAATGCTGTATTCACAACTAACACAGTTCGTTTTCAAAAGTACAGTAAGGAAAAAAACATTGTCTATGTATATAGCTGCAGGAAAAAAACAGAAAATATTACACTGCATGAGTACATCACATACCAAAGTTTGCAACCAAACTGATTAATTTTGCTATATGGATATCCAGACATATTCTGAATCACAGTTGAATCCCTTAATGAACAGAATGTGTTTGGGAGATGCACGCATATTTACAAGATAAAATGAATGGAGTTGGCTTTGACCTATATTTACAGAAATTTTAACTGTGCTGATAAAAAGTACTATTTTAGCTTTTTACTAGAAATCAAATGTATGCTTAAAGACAGGCTTTTCAATCACCCTATTAGAAGCATGAGGTTACCCAAAAATGATAAACATAAACACAACATTGGGAACAAATTTCTTCTTCTTTGATAGTCATTATACCATATTCTCAAATTTAACTCCTTTTCTTCTCCTATACTATGGCCTACTTCCAAAATGATTACTTTACAGTTCTACAATTCCCTCTCCTTTCTAAACTGCCTCCCCAGCTTTGTCCATGTCTTTTCACTTCAGCTTGTCTTACTGAAATGGTGTCTTTTAACAGGTATTTCCTCTTATCAGCTCTTTCCTTCCATCTACAATGTTTCTTCTCAAGGCCTGCTTATGTGTTCTGAAGACATATGATCAAATCCAAATTCTAATAGAAGCAGAGCTTATGTCTTCCTCAAACACCTCCAGAAAATTATTATACAGCTAACTCAGTTGGATATTCAAGCACTGCACAAATTGGATGCACAAAGGAAATGGGAATGGTTGATCTCTTGCAATAAAACTAGAATTTTGAGAGTGAGATATGTAAAACCTATGGCACAACAGTACAAGCCAAGTGTGTTAGCTAGACCAGAATTTCTCTGCATGAAATATTTCTGGAAATAAGTAGATCAGTGGCTGGGTCTTAGACATTTTTAAAAAGTATTGTGATATAAAGAGTTTCATTGTAAAGGCTTTTTTTGGTAATAGAATTTAATGCCAAGACTAAGATGTCTGTATGCCCAATTAAATATATATATATATATATTTGCAACAGGGTCTCACTCTGTCATCCAGGCTAGAGTTCAGTGGCACCATCTCAGCCCACCACAACCTCAGCTCCCATCTCAAGCAATCCTCTCACCTCAGCCTCCCAAGGAGCTGTGACCACAGGCATGTGCCATCATGCCTGGCTAATTTTTTGTAGAGATGGGGTTTTGCTATGTTGGCCAGACTGGTCTTGAATTCCTGGGCTCAAATGATCTGACCACCTCGGCCTCCCAAAATGCTGGAAATACAGGCATGAGCCACTGCATCCAGCCCCAATCAAATATTAAAAGTTGATGTATTTCTCATTGTATTTACTACTTGAGTCATTCAGTAATATAAGAACATCTTTGGTTTCATATGCCTGATCTATGTTAGAATTTTGCAGCTTTGAGAACACTACGAATATATAGCAGCTGCCCAAATTTAATTATAGTGGTGTTTCTTAAATTCAGTGAGGAATTCTATACAGCCTGTTTTCCAGGGTTAAAATTTAAATATCCTGTATACAGCTGCCATAATCTGAAACTTTTGGTATAAAATCTAAGCTTGGGGAGACTTTTATGTGTATATACGAGTATAAAATTTCCTTAAAATTACTGCTTATAAGGCCGGGCATGGTGGCTCATGCCTGTAATCCCAGCACTTTGGGAGGCCGAGGCAGGCGGATCACCTGAGGTCGGGAGTTTGAGACCAGCCTGACCAACATGGAGAAACCCCGTCTCTACTAAAAATACAAAATTAGCTGGGCGTGCTGGCACATGCCTGTAATCCCAGCTACTCGGAAGGCTGAAGCAGGAGAATCACTTGAACCTGGAGGCAGAGGTTGCAGTGAGCTGAGATCACTCCATTGCACTCCAGCCTGGGCAACAAGAGCGAAACTCCATCTCAAAAAAAAAAAAAAAAATTGCTCATAATTTTTAGACTGCAGAGTCCTAAAAGTTAAAATCCTTTTTTTAACTACCCCAATTTATAGAAGAATGAAGAGAGAATTCACACTGATATGAAATATTGTATATTGGCTGGGCATGGTGGCTCACACCTGTAATCCCAGCACTTTGGGAGGCCGAGGTGGGTGGATCATTTGAGGCCAGGAGTTCGAGACCAGTCTGGCCAACATGGTGAAGCCTCATCTCTACTAAAAATACAAAAAAAAAAAAAAATAGCTGGGTGTGGTGGCACGTGCCTGTAATCCCAGCTGCTTGGGAGGCTGAGGCGGAAGAATCACTTGAAACATGGGGGAGGTTGCAGTAAGCCCAGATTGCACCAGTGCACTCCAGCCTGGGCAACAGCGCAAAACCCTGTCTCGAAAAAAAAAAAAAAAAGAAAAAGAAAAAAGAAATCTTGTATATTGATAGTCTTGTGCTTAGTCATTTTTCCATTAATGTTTATTGATTTGATTTTCATTTATCATTACATCATAATATAAACTTCGAAACTTTTGCTTGGCAGCAATTTTAATCTTTAGAAAAATTTGAAATATGAAATTGGATTTTTTTAAAAAATGACGTCTTACAACTACAGATTTGAAGCCAGGCACATGGCTGTAGTCCCAGCTACTCAGGAGCTGAGACAGGAGGATTGCTCGCAGCCATGAGTTTGAGGCTACAGCACTATGATCACACCTGTGAATAGCCACAGCACTGTGGCCTGGGCAATATGGTGAGATCCAATCTCTTAAAAAAGTACAGATTTGTAGATTCAATATTTTTAGGGATAATAAAGAGCAATATATTGTTATTAGAGTATGCCTCACAGTGTAAGCATTAGTCAGTCATCCATAGCACAACCTGAAGTATGTGCCAATGAAACACAAACAAGCAGGTCACTGGTTCTGACTTTGTAACTTAGGAGTTTCTCATAAACAATTTCTGAGGTTTCTTTTCTTTTACAATAACCACTTATAGCAATGAAATTAAAGTTGGCAATTGACCTTCCAGTTCATGACATGATGGAGAACTTACACAGGCTGTTGGCCCTTCTGAAGTCAACCCTGGAGATGATCTAGAAATGTGTATGTGTTGAGGGAAGGAAGTTTGTGAGATCCCAGAATGCAACAAGAAAACTGTGGGGGATCCCTAGAGACATAGAAAGTGGATGGACCCCATTGCTGAGGGTGGAGGTGGGGTTGAGTCTAAAACTACCCATCACAGAGAGACGAATGACTGGAAATAAGCTTTCCAGTTAGATTTTTCAGTCTCACCAACATCTTCTGGGAAGGTCTTTCCTGATCCTGGCACCACTGCACAGTAGAAAACAATTAGGAACAGAACCAGTCAGAAGATGGAGGGTAATATCTGGGCAGCACTCAAGCCCAGCTGTCATCAGAAGCAGACAACCACAGCTATAGGCAAATAGGCATTCTTTTCCACCTCAACTTCATGGGTTGTTTAAAACCCAGAGACAAGAGCAATCCCTAGGGTAGAAGTAGAGGAAGGTTTCCTGAGAATCAAGATCACTTGACGGGGGAGGCACAACAAACAGAGAAAAGGCTCATATTATAAACTCAGAGGCTCTCTTCTTTGAGATAAATCCCTAAACGCCCACACACAACCATGCATTAATGGACAGTAGATGCTAGGAGTCAGGTTTCTCACTATCCATGAAGGAAATTACAGATAAGCAAGAATGGGTGGCTAAAATGATCCATGTAATAATGGGCTACATTTGTAGCCATTAGACTAAATTCATGTTTAGCTTAATATAGATACCCATAGATAAATATAGAAATATTAATAAGTGGCTGGGCGCGGTGGCTTATGCCTGTAATCCCAGCACTTTGGGAGGCTGAGGTGGGCAGATCACCTGAGGTCAGGAGTTCAAGAAGAGCCTGGCCAACATGGTGAAACCTCATCTCTACTAAAAATACAAAATAACCGGGTGTGGTGGCACACTCCTGTAATCCCAGCTACTCAGGAGAATTGCTTGAATCTGGGAGGTAGAGGTTGCAGTGAGCCGAGATTGCACCACCGCACTTCAGCCTGGGTGACAAGAGTGAGACTCTGTCTCAAAAAAAAAAAAAAAAAAGAAGAAAAAGAAAAAAGAAATATTAATAAGTATGTGGGTTAGTATACACACGTATTTCCATGCTGTTTAGCTGAGACAGTATAGAAGCAATGACACCTCTATAGCAATGAGCATACCTAGACTCCAGATCTACCATTCTCCAATAAAACAATCACTCCTTAGAGAAGTCCTGACCTCAGGTGATCTGCCCACCTCAACCTCCCAAAGTGCTGGGATTACAGGCATGAGCCACCATGCCCAGCCACTTATTAATATTTCTATATTTATCTACGGGTATCTATATTAAGCTAAACATGAATTTAGTCTAATGGCTAAAGTAAAAAAGTAAGGAAGTGCTCAAAAAACCCCACTATCGGCTGGGCGTGGTGGCTCATGCCTATAATCACGCCTATAATCTCAGCACTTTGGGAGGCCGAGGAGGAAAGATCACTTGAGGTCAGGAGTTCAAGCCCAGCCTGGCCAACATGATGAAACCCCATCTCTACTACAAATACAAAAAACAGCTGGGTGTGGTGGCACATGCCTGTAGTTCCAGCTACTCAGGAGGCTGAGGCAGGAGAATCACTTGAACCCGGGAGGTGGAGGTTGCCGTGAGCCGAGATCACACCATTGCACTCCAGCCTGGGCAACAAGAGTGAAACTCCATTGCAAAAATAAATAAATAAATAAATAATAAAATGGTGGGTATTTTAATGTGATAGATACATTAAATTGTATTCCAAATACAATAGATTTTAATGTGACAGAGCACACAAATTTTGTTTATATGATCTCAGATTCCACATTGCAGCTTACTTTTAAGAAACTAATCCTTGCAAGTTTTGGTGCAGCATCAAAGAAAAATATTCATCATTACCTGGAAAGGCTAATAAAACACCTCTCTGTTTCCAACTTCATATCTATGTTAGGCTATATTATCTTCTTATACTTCAACCAAACCATTTATTACAATAGATTGAATGCAGAAGCAGTTATGAGAATACAGCTGCCTTGTATTAAACCGGACATTAAAGAGATCTGCAAATATATAAAACAATGCCACTGGTCTCACTAAATTATTTTTTGCTTTAGAAAACTTGTTTTTTATTAAAATATGTAATTTTGTTAACATGTAATCAGGTTATAATTATATTTATAATACATATTATAACTAATATTATATGAATATATTATACTAATTATACATATAACTATTAATTGTAATTATACATATAACTATTAATTATAATTATACATATATTTAATATTACAATTATCAATACTTCAAAATTGTCTTAGTTTTAATTTCCAATATCAGAAATATCAATTGATATAACCCACGAGAACCAAAGTTCTCATGGGTTTTTGACAATTTTTAAAGTGTAAAGTGGTCCTGAGACCAGAAAGTTTGAGAATAGCTGCATTGCCCCAAGCTGCTTCCTATGATGGATGATTGATATATGAAAAATAGGAAGGCAGGTGGCTTGCTGTTCTATTGCTAAAGTTTCAAAAAAGAAGAAAGTACTTAATCACTGCCTTGCCATGCAGTTGGTGCAAACCTGACTTATGAACAGGAGGCATATTAAGCACACATCTTACTCTCTCCAAGGAGCCTTTTTTCTCTACAACTCCCTCTTCCTTCCTTTATATTATTTTCCCTTTTCCTTTAATTAAGGATAGACCTTTTCCAATCTACATCTTGTCCAATTTACATCCCTCCCCTCCCCCTCTCTTCTCTCTCTACTACCACATTTCTTTAAGTTACTCTGCCTGCTGTTGCTATTTCTTTTATACTCTCCCATGCTTCCAAGAATGGCTTTCAGCGCCAACTTTATATGAAAAGTACTCTTTCAAAGATTAGGCATCACCTTGTTATTGCCAAATCTTTGATCTTCAGTCTGTTCTAGTTTCTCTAAACCTCAATCCAGTGCCATGTTAAATATTGGTAACATTAGGGGACCACCTCATTCTTCCTGAAAGTCTGTTACCATGTTATTACAGATGAGGCCTACCTCTAAATGATCTTCTGCTACAGATGTTGCCTACCTCTAAATGATCTTCTGCTACAGATGAGGCCTACCTCTAAATGATCTTCTGCTTCATTCACTCTGTCTTCCTCCTCTCTCTCGCCAATTCTCAACCATCAGCTCTTCTCTTTACATACTTATTTCCTTAAAAAAGCATCTGTGTTATCACGTCAGCATCTACATTTTAGCACGTTTTAATATCTTCTTTGGTCCTAGGTGCTCTTATCTCAAAAGTCCTACCTCATATTATATCAAATATATTAAAATAACTGTAGTCAGTAAAATGCACCCATAGCATTTGTGTATTATATGAGTTGAGTTGTATTAATAGTTGATGACTTGACACATTATTTTATAGATATGTAATTAAATATCTATATAAAATATTTACTGATTTTCATTTTTCAGTTTTCATATTTTAATAACTTTTTGAAATCATTTTAGATTTACAGAAAAATTATAAAGCTAGTAGAGAGTTCTTATATATCCCACACCCAAGTTTCTCCAAGTAACATCTTACATTAGTACGGTACATTTATTATGATTAATGATCAAATATTTATAGATTATTATTAACTAAAAGACTGCCTTCACTCAGATTTCCTTAGTTTTTATGCAATGTCTTTTTTTTTTTTTTTTGAGACAGAGTCTTGCTCTGTTGCCCAGGCTGGAGTGCAATGACGCGATCTCGGCTCACTGCAACCTTCAGCTCACTGCAACCTCCGTCTCCTGGGTTCAGACGATTCTCCTGCCTCAGCCTCCCAAGTATCTGGGATTACAGGTATGAGCCACTACACCTGGCTAATTTTTGTATTTTTAGTAGAGACAGAGTTCCGCCATGTTGGCCAGGCTGGTCTCGAACTCCTGACCTCAGGTGATCCACCCACCTTGGCCTCCGAAAGTGCTGGGATTACAGGCATGAGCCACCACACCCAGCTGCAATGTCTTCTTTTGTACTAAGATCCCATCCAGAATACCACATTATATTTAGTTGTCATGCCTCTTTAGGCTCCTATTGGCCATGACAATTTCTCAAACTTGTGTATTAACCTTCAGAAAATATTGGTTGACCAAGCTATGCAAATCTTACAAGTATTAACATATTCCATTATACAATATCACAAATTCACATTCATGAATATCACCTCTGATCTGCAATACATTTGGAGTTACTTTATGTAAAGGTAAGAGGTTTAGGTTGAGGTTTGTTTTTCCATTAAAAAGCTGTGAACTTGAGAATTTCATGTAGTTCTAGAAGCTTTCTTAAAGGATACTTCAAGACTTTTATGGAGACCATCATGTCATCTGTGAATAGGAACAATTTTATTCCTTCTTTTCTAATCTATATGATTTTTATTCTGTTTGTTGCCTTATTATATTCAATAGGACAGCCAGTATGACTTTGAATGGGAGTGGTAAGAGTGGGCATCATTGACTTGTTCCCAATCTTGGGAAAAAAATTATTCAGTCTTCCACCATTATGAATAATGTTGGCTGTGGGGTTTTTTTTGTGGATGCCCTTCATCAGGTTAGTGAAATTCTCTTCTATTCCTAATATACTGAGAGTTATTACCATGAATGGATGTTGAATGTTGTCAAATGTTTTCTCTATCAATTGCTATGATCATGTGAGTTTTTTCCTTCTATAGTCTGTTGATATGGTGGAATACATGGATTGACTTTCAAATATTGTATCAGCCTTGCATTCCCAGGATAAACCACACTTATTTGTGATACATTATTTTTATCATATATTGCAATATTCAATTTGTTAATATTTTGTCAAAGATGTTGCCCTTTTATGATAAATCTTGATCTATACTTTTCTTTGCTTGTACTATCTTTGGATTTTACTACAGAAGAATGCTGGCCTCATAAAATGAGTTTGAAAGTGTTCTCTCCTATTCTATTTTCCAGAAGATTGTGTAGAGTTAGTTTTATTTCTTCTTCAAATGTTTGATGAAAGGTCAGGCATTGATGGCTCATGCCTGTAATCTCAGGACTTTGGGAGGCTGAGGTGAGAGGATTGCTTGAGCCCAGGAGTTTGAGATCAGCCTGGGCAAGATGGTGAGACCCCATCTTGACAAAATATTAAAAAAATTAGCCAGGCGTGGTGGCATGCACCTGTGGTCCCAGCTACTTGGGAGGCTGAGGTGGAAGGATAATTTGATCTGAGGGGGTTGAGGCTACAGTGAGTTGTGTTCACACCACTGCACTCCAGCTAGCCTAGGTAACAGAGCAAGACCTGGTCTCAAAAACAAAAAAAAAAAAAAGAAGAAAGAAAGAAAGAAAAGAAAAGAAAACAAATGTTTGATGGAATTTACCAGTGAAATTACCTGGGTCTGGAGATTTCTTTTTTGGAAGATGTTTGACTATGAACTCAACTTATTTAATAATGATAGGATTATTCAGGTTATCTATTTCATCTTGGATAAGTTTTAATAGTTTGTAGTTTTTACAGATTAATCCATCTCATCTAAGTAATCAAATTTATGCCTATAGTCATTGATAGCATTCCCTTACAATCCATTTCATGTTAGTGATGTGTATAGTGATATTTCCTTTTATTCATGATATTTGTGTCACCACCCCCCCCCACTTTTTTCCTATGTTAGTCTAGTTGGACATTTGCCCATTTTATTTATCTTTGCATAAAAAGAGCTTTGGGTTTCATTGTATTTCTCTATTGTTTTTCTGTTTTCTGTTTCACTGATTTGGTCTATCTTGGTGAATCTTGCATTTTCAGTGGAAAAGAATGTGTATTCTGCTGTCATTTGACAGAGTGTTCTATAAATGTCAATTAGGTACTATTGGCTATTGGCTGATAGTGTTGCTCAATTCTCCCATACCCTTGCTGATAATATGTCTACTTGTCCTATCTATTACTGAGAGAGAAGAGTTTAAAACTTTAAATATAATTGTGAATTTGCCCATTTATCATTTCAGTTTTATTATTTTTGGCTTCATATATTTTTAAATTCTGTTGTTAGTTGCATACACATTTAGGATTTTTTTTTAGGATTCTTTTTTTTTTTTTCTTTTGAGATAGGGTCTTCCACTGTCACCCAGGCTGGAGTATAGTGGTGGATCACAGCTCACTGCAGCCTTCACCTTCTGGGCTCAAGTGATCCTCCCACCTCAGCTTCCTGAGTAGCTGGGACCACAGATAGGCACCACCACACACACCTAATTTTTGTAGTTTTTGTAGAGATGGGGTTTCATCCTGTTGCCTAGACTGGTCTCAAGCTCCTGAGTTTAAGCAACCTGCTCACCTCAGCCTCCTAAAGTGCCGGGATGACAGGAGTGAACCACTGTGCCCAACCCACATTTATGCCTTCTTGGTAATTTGACTCTTTTATAATTATGTAATATCACTCTTGATCCTTGGTAATTTTCCTTGCCCTTAAGTCTATTTTGGCTGATATTAGTATTGCCACTACAGGTTTATTTTGATTAGTGATTGCATGATACATATCTTTTCCCATTCTTTTATTTTACATTGACTATTTGTTTATATTCAAAGAGGCTTTCTTGTAGACAGCATACCACTGAATCTTTGGAAAAATCTATTCTGAAAATCCATGTTTTTTAACTGGCGTTTTTAAACCAATTTCACTAATACATTTATTGACATGTTTCTATTAGCTCTAATATTTTATTACTTGTCTTTTCTCTTTATTTCCTATTTTTCCCTTACTGCCTTCTTTTGGATTAGCTTAATATTGTTTAGTATTCCCTTTTAATTTATCCATTGAGGTTTTTATTTTTTACTATATCTCTTTGTATATCTATTTAAGTGGTTACCCTAGGGGTTACCACATACATACTTGACACTGTCTATTCCAAATCAATATTTTTTACTTCAAGTGCAGTGTAGAAGCTTTACCACCATATAGGTCCATTTACCCTCCCCACTTTATGCTGTACTTGTCTTACACATTTCACCTACATACATTGAAAACCCCATCGGCTGGGCACAGTGGCTCCTGCCTGTAATCCCAGCACTTTGGGAGGGCGAGGCGGGTGGATCACAAGGTTAGGAGTTTGAGACCATCCTGGCTAATATGGTGAAACCCCATCTCTACTAAAAATACAAAAAAAAATTAGATGGGCGTAGGTGGTGCACACCTGTAGTCCCAGCTACTCGGGAGGCTGAGGCAGGAGAATGGTGTAAAACCCAGGAGGCGGAGCTTGCAGTGAGCCGAGATAGTGCCACTGCACTCCAGCCTGGGAGACAGAGTGAGACTCTGTCTCAAACAAAAAAAAGAAAACCCTATCAGCCAATGTTATAATTTTTGTTTTCAATCTTCACAATATGTCTTTAAAAACTAAGAGGATGGTGTATTAGTCCATTCTCACACTGCTATAAAGATACTACCCGAAAATGAGTAATTTATAAAGAAAAGAGGTTTAATTGACTCACAGTTCTGCATGGCTGGGGAGGCCTTAGGAAACTTACAATCACAGTGGAAGGGGAAGCTGGCATGTCTTACATGGTGGCAGGCAAGAGAGATAGTGAACGAAGGAGGTACTTCCAAATACTTATAAAACCATCAGATCTCATGAGAACTCACTCACTATTATAAGAACAGCATGGGGAAAACCACCCCTATGATCCCATCACCTCCCTCCCTTGACACATGGGAATTACACGTCCCTCCCTCGACAGATGGTGATTACAATTGGAGATGAGATTTGAGTGGGGACACAGAGCCAAACCATATGAGATAGTTTATTATATTTACCCAAATATTTACCATTTTGTTGTTCTTCCTCCATCTCTGTTATTCCAAGTTTACCTCTGGTATTGTTTCCCTTCCATCTGAAGAATTTCCTTTAGCATTTCTTTTAGAACAGGTGTTCTGGTGGTGATTTCTCTTAGTTTCTCTTTTTGAGAATGTCTTTATTCGACCTTCATTCTAGAAGGATACTTTCATTGCCTGTAGAATTCTGGGTTAACAGTTTATTCCCATAAGCACTTTTAAAATGTAATGACATTTCTTTCTTGCTTCCATGGTTTATGATAAGAAATTCACTCTCATTGTTCCACTGTATGCAATGTAGTGCTTTCCTCTGGCTACTTTTAATATTTTTTCTTAGTACCTAATTTTAAGCAGCTTAATTATAATGTGCCTGTATGTGAATTTTTTTGAGTTGATCCTGGGTGGGATTCACTGAGATTCTTGTACATGTAAGTTCATGTCCTTTGCTGGATTTGGAAAGTTTTCATCCATTATTTCTTCAAGTATTCTTTCTGCACTATACTTTTTCTCCACTCTTTCTGGAATTATGATGAACAAAATGATAGACCTTTTGATATTGTTTCATAGGTCTCTGAGTCTCTGTTTATTCTTTTTTCAAACATTTTTCTATATTTTGTTCATTTTAGATAATTTGTATTAATCTGTGTTCAAGTACACTGAGCTTTTCCTCTTAAAACTCCATTCTGCTATTGATCATACCCAGTAAATGTTTTACTTTGATTATTGTATTTTTCAGTTCAGAACTATTTATTTAGTTCTTTTTATTTTCTATTTCTCTGCTGAAGCTTTCTTTCTTACCACTTTTTTTTCAAGAGTATTTTACTTTTTCAGACAGAAAAACTGAGGTTAATTTTTCATTGGTAGACCTATCTTGCAATAAATTTTAAAAGAAGTTCTTCAGAGAAAAGGAAAATAGTATGCATCAGAAACTCAGATCTATATAAAAGAAGAACATAGAGAAGTGATAAATGAAGGTAAACTAAAATATTTTATTTTTCTTGTTCTTAATTGATGTAACTGTTAGCTAACTAATAATTTCAGCAATGTATTTGGTGATTATGGCTTATCAATAAGTGAAATGAATGACAGCAATGTTAAAAGGGACAGGAAGGAGGAATTGGGAATACTCTGTGCTATGGTCTGATTGCATCCCTCCACAATTCATATGTTGAAACACAACGTGCAATGTAATAGTATTAAGAGGCAAGTCATTTGGGAGGTGATTAGGTCATAAGGGCCCTGCCTTCATGAATACCATTAATGTCCTTATAAAAATAGGCTTGAGGCCTGGCACAGTGGCCCATTCCTTTAATCCCAGAACTTTGGGAGGCTGAGGCTGGTGGATCAATTGAGATCAGGAGTTTGAGACCAGCCTGGCCAACATGGCAAAGCTCCGTCTCTACTAAAAAATTAGCCGAGCGTGGTGGCGTGTGCCTGTAGTCCCAGCCAGGTACTTGGAAGGCTGAGGCATGAGTATCACTTGAACCCGGGAGACGGAGATCGCAGTGAGCCGGGATCATACCACTGCACTCCGGCTCCTGGGTGACAGAGTGAGACACTGTCTAAAAAAAAAAAAAAAAAGGCTTGAGGAACCCCTTTTGCCTTTGTGCTATATGACACAGCCAGAAGGTGCTATCTCTGAGAAATGAGCTCTCACCAGTCACTGAATATGCTGGCATCTTGATGTTGCACTTCCCAGCCTCCATAACTGTGAGAGATAAATTTTCATTGTTTATAAATTACCAGTCTGGCCAGGTGGGATTACTCACGTATGTATTGCCAATACTTTGGGATGCCAAGGCAGGAGGATTGCTTGAGCCCAGGAATTCTAGACCAATCTGGGCAACATAGCGAGACTACATCTCTACAATAAAAAGAAAATTAGCCAGGCATAGTGGCATGTGCCTGTGGTCCCAGCTACTCAGGAAGCTGAGACAGGAGAATTGTTTGAGCCTAGGAGGTTGAGACTGCAGTGAGTTGTGACTGCACCACTGCACTGTGGTGTGGGCAACAGAGAAGTTGTCTCAATAAATAAATAAGCAAATAAATAAATAACCAGTCCAAGGTACTTTGTTACAGCAGCCTCAGAAAACTAAGACACTCCTTTATAAGATACTAGTACTACCTGTGAAGCGGTATAGTATTATTTGAAATTGGATTAGCTGTAAATGCATATTGCAAACTGTAGGACAACCAATGTAAAAAGTAAAAAAATATATATAATTGATATGCTAAGAGAGGGAAGATAATGGAATCATATAAAATGCATAATTAAAACCAGAAAAGGCAGAAAAAGAGAAGAGTATTTGCTTTTATTTATTAGACAATAGTTCTAATAGATGCATCAAAGTATTTGTCATAATTCTAAAATCTGTGTCACCTTGGGGTTGAAATCTGATAATTATTTTGCTTTTTTTACTTGCAAGTTGAAATTCTTAATTTTTTACATGCTAAGTCATTTTGAATTGCATCCTGTACATTCTAAATATATTACGAGACTCTAGATCTCCTTTGATTTATAAGGAAACTGTTGTATTTGTGTGCATGTGTATGTGCGTTTCTGTTTTGTTTTTGTTGTTGTTGCTTCTTTACCTCCATATTAACAAGTTTATTTATTTTTTAAATTATTATTATTTTTAAATTTCATGCAGATAGACAGTAGGTGCATATATTTATGGTGTACATGAGATGTTTTGATACAGGCATGAAATGCGTAATAATCACATCATGGAAAATGGGATATTCATCCCCTCAGGCATTTATCCTTTGTGTTACAAATAATCCAATTAAATTCTTCTGTTTATTTTTAAATATACAATTAAATTATTATTGAGTATGGTCCTCCTGTTGTGCTATCAAATACTAGCTTTTATTCATTCTTTCTAACTATATTTTCGTACCCATTAACAATCTCCACTTCCCTTCCACCTCCCCCACCCCCCACTAACCTTCCTAGCCTCTGGTGAACATCCTTCTACTCTCTAGCTCCATGAGTTCAATTGTTTTGATTTTTTAATCCCACAGATAATTGACAACATGCGAAGCTTGTCTTTCTCTGCCTTATTTTACTTAACATAATGACCTCCAGTTCCATACATGTTGTTGCAAATGACAGGATCTCACTTTTTTATGGCTGTATAGTATGCCATTGTGTATATGTACCACATTTTCTTTATCTCATCATCTGTTGCTGGACACTTAGTTTGCTTCCAAACCTTGGCTATTGTGAATAGTTCTGCAACAAACATGGGAGTGCCGGTATTTCTTCAATATTCTGATTTCCTTTCTTTGGGGTATATAACTAGGACTGGGATTGCTGGATCATATAGTAGCTCTATTTTTAGTTTTTTGAGTATCCTCCAAACTGTTCTCCATAGTGGCTGTACTCATTTACATTCCTACCAACAGTGTACAAGTGTTCCCTTTTCTTCACATTCTCTCCAGTACTTGTTATTGCCTGTCTTTTGGATAAAAGCCATTTATTTATTTATTTATTCTAATTTTTTTTTTGAGACAGAGTTTTGCTTTTGTTGCCCAGGCTGGAGTACAATGGCATGATCTCGGCTCACCACAACCTCCGCCTCCTGGGTTCAACCAATTCTCTTGCCTCAGCCTCCCGAGCAGCTGGGATCACAGGCATGCGCCACCATGCCTGGCTAATTTTTTGTATTTTTAGTAGAGACGG
This sequence comes from Nomascus leucogenys, assembly GCF_006542625.1. Lineage (NCBI taxonomy): Eukaryota > Metazoa > Chordata > Mammalia > Primates > Hylobatidae > Nomascus > Nomascus leucogenys. Next base: position 123,139,607 of record NC_044406.1, on the reverse strand, counting down.
GGTTTCTCCATGTTGGTCAGGTTGGTCTCGAACTCCTGACCTCAGGAGATCCGCCTGCCTTGGCCTCCCAAAGTGCTGGGATTACAGGCATGAGCCACCACATCCAGCCTAAAAGCTATTAAAAAAAAAAAAAAGCCATTTTAACTGGGGTGAGATGATATCTCATGGTAGTTTTGATTTGCATTTCTCTGATTATCAATGACATTAAGCAACCTTTCATATGCCTATTTGGAATTTACATGTCTTGTTTTCAGAAATGTCAATTCAAATATTTTGCCCATTTCTTAATTGGATTATTGAATTTTTTCCTATAGAGTTGTTTGAGCTCCTCATATATTCTGCTTATCAATCTTTTCTTGGATGGGTACCTTGCAAATATTTTTTCTCACATTTGCGGGTAGTCGCTTCACTTTGTTGATTGTTTACATTGCTGTGCAGAAGCTTTTTAACTTGATGTGATCCCATTTGTCCATTTTTGCTTTGGTTACCTGCACTCATGGGGGTATTACTCAATAAATTTTTGCACAGACCAATGTCCTAGAGACTTTCCCCAATGTTTTCTTGTAGCATTTTAATAGTTAAAGGTCATAAATGTAAGTCTTTAATTCATTTTGATTTGATTTTTGTATATGGCAAGAGATAGGGGTCAAGGTTCATCTGGATATCAAACTGGATATCCAGTTTTTGAACATCATTTATTGAAGAAACTATCCTTTCTCCAGCGTATGTTGTTGGCACTTTTGTTGAAAATGAGTTCACTGTAGTTGTGTGGATTTGTTTCTGGGTTCTCTGTTCTGTTCCATTAGTCTGTGTGTCTATTTTTATGCTAGTACCATGCTTTCTTGGTCACAATAGCTCTGTAGTCTAATTTGAAGACAGGTAATGTGATTCTTCCAGTTTTGTTCTTTTTGCTTAGAATACCTTTGGCTATTCTGGGTCTTTTGTTGTTCCATATAATTTTAGGATTGTCTCTTCTATTTCTGTAAAGAATGTCATTGGTATTTTGATAAGGATTGCATTGAACTTGTAGATTACTTTGGGTAGTATGGACATTTTAACAATATTGATTCTTCCAATATATGAACATGGAACATCTTTCAATTTTTTGTGTCCTCTTCAATTTCTTTCATCAGTGTTTTACAGTTTTCATTGTAGAAATCTTTCACTTCTTTAGCTAAGCTAATTCCCAGGTATTTAATTTTACATGTGGCTATTGTAAATGAGATTTTTAAAATTTCTCCTTCAGATTGCTTGCTGTTGGCATATAGAAATTCTACTGATTTTTGTAGGTTGATATTGTATATCCCACAACTTTTTTTTTTTTTTTTTTTAGATGGAGTTTCACTCTTGTCACCCAGGCTGGAGTGCAATGGCACGATCTCTGCTCACTGCAACCTCTGCCTCCTGGGTTCAGCCAATTCTCCTGCCTCAGCCTTCTGAGTAGCTGGGATTACAGGTGTGCACCACCACGCCCGGCTAATTTTTGTGTTATTAGTAGAGACAGGGTTTCACCATGTTGGCCAGGCTTGTCTCAAACTCCTGACCTCAGGTGATCCACCCACCCCACCTCAGCCTCCCAAAGTGCTGGGATTACAGGTGTGAGCCATGGCACCTGGCCTATCCCACAACTTTACTGAATTTGTTTATCACTTCTGGTTTTTGGTGGAGTCTTTAGGATTTTCCAAAGATAAGATCATATCATATTATCTGCAAACGAGGATAATTTGACGTTTACCTTTCCAAATTTTATGCCATTTCCTTCTCTTGTCTGATTGCTCTACCTAGGATTACCAAAACTATGTTGAATAACAGTGGGGAAAGTGGACATCCTTGGGGTGTTCCAGATCTTAGAGAAAAGGTTTTTCCCCATTCAGTATGATATACTAGCTGTGGATCTGTTTTTTATGGTTTTTATTATGTTGACATATGTTCAATCCATACCCAGTTATTCTGTTTGTTTGTTTTTAATTTGAGATGGAGTCTCACTCTATCACCCAGGCTGGAGTGCAGTGGCGTGATCTCGGCTCACTGCAACCTCCATCTCCTGGGTTCAAGCAATTCTCCTGCCTCAGCTTCCCACGGAGTATAGAGCCAGATTTTTGAGGGTTTTTATCATAAAGGGATGTTTAATTTTACCAAATGCTTTTATATCATCAGTGGAAATGATCATACGGATTTTGTCCTTCATTCTGTTAATATGATGTATCACACTGATTGATTTACATATGTTGAGCCATTCTTGTATCACTGAGGTAAATCCCACTTGGTCATGATAATGATCTTTTTAATGTATTGTTGAATTTGATTTGCTAGTATTTTGTTGAGGATTTTTGCATCAATATCCATCAGCGATATTGGCCTATAGTTTTCTTTCTTCTTTTTTTTTTTTTTTTTTTTTTTTTTTGACGAGTCTTTGTCTGCTTTTAGTATTAAGGTAATACTGGCCTTGTAGAATGAGTTTGGAAGTATTCCCTTCTCTTGCATTTTTTCAGAATAGCTTCAGTAGGATTGGTATTAGTTCTTCTTTAAATGTTTGATAGAATTCACCAGTGAAGCCATCAAGTCCTGTGCTTTTCTTTACTGAGATAATTTTTATTATGGCTTTGATCTCGTTACTTGTTATTGGTATGTTCAGGTTTTAGATTTCTTCATGGTTCAGTCATGGTAGGTTGTATGTATCTGGGAATTTATCCATTTCCTCTAGCTTTTCCAACTTGCTGGCATATAGTTGCTCATAGTAGCCACTAATGATCCCTTGAATTTCTGCAGTGTCAGTCGTAGTGTCACGTTTTCCATCTCTGATATTATTTATTTGGGTATTCTCTCTTTTTTTTCTGGGTATGGCTAAAAGTTTGTCAATTTTATTTATCTTTTAAAAAAACACAACTTTTCATTTCACTGATCTTTTATATTGGTTTCTTCATTAAAAATTAATTTGTTTCTGCTCTAATCTTTATTATTTATCAACTTCTGCTATTTTTTTTGTTTCCACTGGCATGAAAAACTTTTTCCATTTCTTTATCTTCAGTATATGTGTATCTTTATAGGTGAAATGTGTTTCTTTTTTTTTTGTGAGATGGAGTCTTGCTCTGTCACCCAGGCTGGAGTGCAGTGGCGCAATCTCGGCTCACTGAGACCTCTGCCTCCCTGGTTCAAGTGATTCTTCTGTCTCAGCCTCCCACGTAGCTGGTACTACAGGCAGTTGCCACCATGCCTGGCTAATTTTTTTTTTGTTTTAGTAAAGACGGGGTTTCACCATATTGGCCAGGCTGGCCTCAAACTCCTGACCTCGTGATCTGCCCTCCTCGGCCTCCCAAAGTGCTGGGATTACAGGCGTGAGCCACCGTGCCTAGCTGAAATGTGTTTTTGTAAGCAAGAGATCAATGGGTCTTGTTGTTGTATCCACTTAGCTACACTATGTCTTTTGATTGGAGAGTCTAGTTCATTTCCAGTCAATGTTGTTATTGATAATTAAGGACTTACTCCTGTCATTTGTTATTTGTTTTCTGGTTGTCTTTTTTGTTGTTGTTGTCTTCTCTTTCTTCTTTCCTTCCTGTCTTCCTTTTGGTGAAGGTGATTTTTTCTGGTGGTATGGTTTAATTTCTTGCTTTTTATTTTTCGTGTATCCATTGAATGTTTTTAAATTTGAGGTTACCATGAGGCTTATGAGGTTACCATGTTTTAAACTGATAACAGCTTAACACTGATTGCATAAACAAACTAGCAAAAAGAAAACTAACGAAAACTCTACATCTTAACTTCATTCCCCCTGCTTTTTAACGTTTTATTGTTCTCTTTATATCTTATTGTACTGTCTATGTCTTGAAAGGTTGTTGTAGTCATTATTTTTTATTGGTCCATCATTTAGTCTTTCTACTTAAGAATATTTTAGGGCCAGGTGCAGTGGCTCGTGCCTGTAATCCCAGCACTCTGGGAGGCCAAGGCAGGCAGATCACTTGAAGTCGGGAGTTCAAGACCAGCCTGGCCAACATGGTGAAAGCCCATCTCTACTAAAAACTAGCCAGGCTTGGTGGCGCATGCTTGTAGTCCCAGCTATCTGGCAGGCTGAGGTGGGAGAATCACTAGAACCTGGAAGGTGGAGGTTACAGTGAGCTGATATCACGCCATTACATGCCAGCCTGGGCAACAGAGTGAGACCCTGTCAGAAAGAAAAAAAGAAAGAAAGAAAGAGAGAGAGAGAAAGAAAGAAAGAAAGAAGAAAGGAAAAGAAAGAAAGAGAGAAAGAAAGAAAGAAAGAGGAAGGAAGGAAGGAAGGAAGGAAGGAAGGAAGGAAGGAAGGAAGGAAGGAGGGAAAGAAGGAAGGGAGGAAGGAAGGAAGGAAAAAGAAAAGAAAGAAAGAAGAGAAAGAAAGGGAGAGTATTTTATACCCCAACAATTACAGTGTTATAATATTCTGTGTTCTGTGTGTATGTTTATTTACTATTATTACCAGTGATAATACCAGTTTTGTAGCTTCAGATGATTTCTTATTGCTCATTGATGTCCTTTTTCAGATTGGAGAACTCCCTTTAGCATTTCTGCAGGACAAGTCTGGTGCTGATGAAATCCCTCAACTTTTGTTTGTCTGGGAAGGTCTCCATTTCTTCATGCTTAAAGGATATTTTCTCTGGATATACAAGGTAAAATTTTTACCTTCAGCACTTTAAGTATGTCATGCCACTCTCTACTGGTCTGTAAGGTTTCCACTGAAAAGTCTGCTACCAGACATATTGGAGCTCCATTTTATGTTATTTGTTTCTTTTCTCCTGCTGCTTTTAGGATCCTTTCTTTATCCTTGGCCTTTGGGAGTTTGATTATTAAATGTCTTGAGGTAGTCTTCTTTGGGTTAAATCTGCTTGGTGTTCTATAAACTTCTTGTACTTGAATGCTGATATCTTTCTCTAGGTTTGAGAAGTTCTCTGATGTTATCCTTTTGAATAAACTGTCTACCCATATATCTTTCTCTACCTCCCATTTAAGGTCAATAACTCTTAAATTTTCCCTTTTGGGGCTATTTCCTAGAACTTGTAGGCCATGCTTCATTGTTTTTTATTCTTTTTCTTATGTCTCCTCTGACTGTGTATTTTCAAATAGCCTGTCTTCAAGCTCATAATTCTTTCTTCTGCTAAATCAATTCTGCCATTAAGAGACTCTGATGCATTCTTCAGCATGTCAGTTGCATTTTTCTACTCTAGAATTTCTGCTTGATTCTTTTTAATTTTATTTATTTATTTATTTATTTATTTATTTATTTATTTGAGATGGAGTCTTGCTCTATCACCCAGGGTGGAGTGCAGTGGCATGATTTTGGCTCACTGCAACCTCCACCTCCTGGGTTTAAGTGATTCTCCTGCCTCAGTCTCCCAAGTAGCTGGGACTACAGGTGCACGCCAACAAACCTGGCTAATTTTTGTATTTTTTGTAGAGACAGGGTTTCGCCATGTTGGCCAGGCTGGTCTTGAACTCCTGACCTCAAGTGATCTGCCTGCCTCGGCGTCCCAAAGTGCTGGGATTACAGGCATGAGCCACCGCACCCGGTCAAGATTGAAATATTTAAAAAGGGCCAATTAGCCACCTGTAGTCCCAGCTACTCAGGAGGCTGAGGCAGGAGAATTGCTTGAACCCGGGAGGCAGAGGCTGCAGTGAGCCGAGATCACACCACTGCACTCCAGCCTGGGCCTGGGTGACAGAGTGAGACTCCGTCTCAAAAAAAAAAAAAAAATTCAATCTCTTTGTTAAATTTATGTGATAGAATTCCAAATTCCTTCTCTGCCTTATGTTGAGTTTATTTTAGTTTCCTCAAAATGGCTATTTTGAATTGTCTGTCTGAAAGGTCACATATCCTTGTTTCTCTAGGATTGGTCCCTGGTGCCTTATTAGGTTTGTTTGGTGAGGTCATGTTTTCCTGGGTGGTCTTAACGCTTACGGATGTTTGACAGTGTCTGGGCACTGAAGAATTAGGCATTTATTGTAGTCTTTGCAGTCTGGGCTTGTTTGTGCCTGTCCTTCTTTGGAAGGCTTTCCAGGTATTCTAACGGACTTGGGCCCCAATCCCAATAACTCTGGTTCTTAAGTTGATTCATATAGGTAATGCCTTGGTGACATTGGATAATGTCCAAAAGAATTCCTGGATTACCATGCAGAGACACTTGTTCTTTTCCCTTACTTTCTCCCAAACAAATACAGTCTGTCTGTGCTGGGCCTCATGGAACTGGAGGTGGGGGGATACAAAGACTCCTGTGGCCACCACCACTGGGACTGCACTGGTTCAGACCAGAAGCCAGCCCAGCACTAGTTCTCACCCAAGGCCCACTGTAACCATGACCTGGCTACCACCTAAGTTCACTCAAGGCCCTAGGGTTTTAAGATCAGCAGAGGGCAAAGCCTACCAGGTTTGTATCCCTCCCTTCAAGGCAATGAGTTCCTCTTGGCCCCAGGTGAGTCCAGAGATGCTGTCTGGGAGCCAAGGATTGAAGTCAAAAACCTTAGAAATTTGCTTGGTGTTCTAATCTACTGCAGCTAAGCCGGCACTCAGACCACAAGACAAGGTCCTTCCCACTCTTTCTTCCCATTTCCACAGGCAGAGGAGCCTCTCCTTGTGGTCACCATGACCAGCGACACACAGGGGTTCTGCCAGCCTACTGCCGACATTCACTTAAAGTTCCAGGGCCCTTAAGTCAGCTGGTGATAAATGCTGCCAGGCCTGGCACTCACCCTTCACAGCAGGTCCTGCCCAGGGCAGGTCCACAAATGCTGACTAAGTGCCTAAACATGGACTGGACTCATAGAGTCCCCAAGAGCCTATTTGCTGCTCTACCCTACTATGGCTGAGCTGGTACCTAAGATGCAAGATGGAGTCCCCTTTACTTTACCCCCTGCTTTTCTCAAACTGATGCAGTGTTTCACTGCAGCCACCACAGCTTGGAATGTGCTGGGTCAGACCTGAAGCCAGCATTTCTCAGAGCTCAACACCCACGGCATATTACCTGGGTATTGCTGTTGGTTGGTTATTCAGAGCTCAGGGGCTCTTTAGTCAACAGCTGATTAATCCTGCCAGGTCTCTGCTGTAATTGGGCAGCACTGAGTTCAATGTAAAGTCCCCCAGTCGCTTGCTGTCTCCCAAGCAGAGATTTCTCCACATGGCCACTGCCAAATGAGGAGTGGCACAAACACTCCCTTAGCTGCCCCAGCTGCCTCAGTAGGTTGCATGCCCCCACCCCCACAGTCCACTGACTCTGAGCCCAGCTCAGCACTAGGACTTGGAGTCTTTGTAGACTAGACTGCCCCTCACATTCACGTAGGGCCCTAGAGCACTCCAGACCACATTCAGGCTTGCCAGAGCTGAAGCTCTGACCACTGGGATGGGAGACTCCCCACTGTCTAGGGCCAGTCCAAATTCTCCCTCTGTGGGCAGATGTGAACTAATACTGCTTGGTTCTACTTTCCGCTGTGACAGGGCACCACTGAGTTCAATGCAAAGCCTCACAATCTCTGTGCTCTCCCTCCCCCAAGTACACAGAATGTCCATGCCACAGGGCTGCTGCCACAGGATAGGGGAGGGACGACATTGGCAATTCAAGACTGTCTTTCCTGCCCTCTTCAACGTCTCTTTCAGCAATATGAAGTTAAAACTAGGTACTGTGGGCCGGGTGTGGTGGCTCACGCCTGTAATCCCAGCACTTTGGGAGACCAAGGTGGGCAGATCACAAGGTCAGGAGATCGAGACTATCCTGGCTAACATGGTGAAACCCCGTCTCTACTAAAAATACAAAAAATTAGCCGGGTGTGGTAGCATGCGCGTGTAGTCCCAGCTACTCGGGAGGCTGAGGCAGGAGGATGGTGTGAACTCGGGAGGCGGAGCTTGCAGTGAGCCGAGATCACATCACTGCACTCCAGCCTGGGCAACAGAGGGAGACTCTGTCTCAAAAAAACAAACAAACAACAACAAAAAGCTAGGTATTGTGATCGGTCACCTAATTTTTGATTATTATAATGGTGCTTTTTGTGTGTAGTTAGTTGTCAAAATTTCGTATTTTCCTTGGGGAGGACAAATGGTGTAGGCTTCTATTCAGCCATCTTGCTCCCACATTCCCTCTGTGTTTTGTTGTTGTTGTTGTTGCTGTTTACTTTAGAAGGTAAGAGATCTGGTTACGTTTAGGCTGCAAGTTCCAACTGAATATCTGTGGGTTGTGGTTCCAGTGTCAGTTTAATTTTCAGAGTGTTCATGGTGTTATTTGGGTCTGTCCTGCACATACACTACTAATGGCCAGTCTGTGTGTGACTAGGCAATGGTCCATAGTTTAGCTCTTAAAGTCTTTCTTTGGTTTGCAACTCAGAGATGTGCCCAGTAGTTCATAAACCCCTTTACAGGATCTTTCCCTTGAGCTCCGTCCTCTTGGTGATCTCCTTGACAATTTTCTTTCTCTCTGGGGCCCTCCTTCACAGTCCTCTGGCCAGAAGGCTGGGGCATCTGTTTTCCTGTTCTGATGTGACACTCCCCATTGTCTACATATGGGATCAAAAGGAGGGCAGTGATAGAAATGTAATATTTATACACTCCACACTCTTGAGACCACGCAGTTCCTCTGCATTGCTTGGTAAAGGGTACCAAGCAATGCAGAGGAATTTTTAAGAAACAAAATTGTCTTTTTTTTTTTTTGATGTCTTAAATTATTGTCTTTTCTTTTTTATTATTATTATTGTACTTTAAGTTTTAGGGTACATGTGCACAATGTGCAGGTTTGTTACATATGTATCCATGTGCCCTGTTGGTGTGCTGCACCCATTAACTCATCATTTAGCATTAGGTATATCTCCTAATGCTATCCCTCCCCCCTCCTCCCAACCCCACAACAGTCCCCAGAGTGTGATGTTCCTCTACCTGTGTCCATGTGTTCTCATTGTTCAATTCCCACCTATCAGTGAGAACATGCGGTGTCTGGTTTTTTTGTCCTTGTGATAGTTTGCTGAGAACGATGATTTCCAGTTTCATCCATGTCCCTACAAAGGACATGAACTCATCATTTTTTATGGCTGCATAGTATTCCATGGTGTATATGTACCACATTTTCTTAATCCAGTCTATCATTGTTGGACATTTGGGTTGGTTCCAAGTCTTTGCTACTGTGAATAGTGCCACAATAAACATACGTGTGCATGTGTCTTTATAGCAGCATGATTTATAGTCCTTTGGGTATATACCCAGTAATGGGATGGCTGGGTCAAATGGTATTTCTAGTTCTAGATCCTTGAGGAATCGCCACACTAACTTCCACAATGGTTGAACTAGTTTACAGTCCCACCAACAGTGTAAAAGTGTTCCTATTTCTCCACATCCTCTCCAGCACCTGTTGTTTCCTGACTTTTTAATGATGGCCATTCTAACTGGTGTGAGATGGTATCTCCTTGTGGTTTTGATTTGCATTTCGCTGATGGCCAGTGATAATGAGCATTTTTTCATGTGTTTTTTGGCTGCATAAATGTCTTCTTTTGAGAAGTGTCTGTTCATGTCCTTCGCCCACTTTTTGATGGGGTTGTTTTTTTCTTGTAAATTTGTTTGAGTTCATTGTAGATTCTGGATATTAGCCCTTTGTCAGATGAGTAGGTTGTGAAAATTTTCTCCCATTTTGTAGGTTGCCTGTTCACTCTGATGGTAGTTTCTTTTGCTGTGCAGAAGCTCTTCAGTTTAATTAGATTCCATTTGTCAATTTTGGCTTTTGTTGCCATTGCTTTTGGTGTTTTAGACATGAAGTCCTTGCCCATACCTATGTCCTGAATGGTAATATCTATGACAAACCCACAGCCAATATCATACTGAATGGGCAAAAACTGGAAGCATTCCCTTTGAAAACTGGCACAAGACAGGCATGCCCTCTCTCACCACTCCTATTCAACATAGTGTTGGAAGTTCTGGCCAGGGAAATTAGGCAGGAGAAGGAAATAAAGGGTATTCAATTAGGAAAAGAGGAAGTCAAATTGTCCCTGTTTGCAGATGACATGATTGTATATCTAGAAAACCCCATTGTCTCAGACCAAAGTCTCCTTAAGCTGATAAGCAACTTTAGCAAAGTCTCAGGATACAAAATCAATGTACAAAAGTCACAAGCATTCTTATACACCAATAACAGACAGAGAGCCAAATCATGAGTGAACTACCATTCACAATTGCTTCAAAGAGAACAAAATACCTAGGAATCCAACTTACAAGGGATGTGAAGGACCTCTTCAAGGAGAACTACAAACCATTGCTCAATGAAATAAAAGAGGATACAAACAAATGGAAGAACATTTCATGCTCATGGGTTGGAAGAATCAATATCGTGAAAATGGCCATACTGCCCAAGGTAATTTATAGATTCAATGCCATCCCCATCAAGCTACCAATGACTTTCTTCACAGAATTGGAAAAAACTACTTTAAAGTTCATATGGAACCAAAAAAGAGCCCGCATCGCCAAGTCAATCCTAAGCCAAAAGAACAAAGCTGGAGGCATCACACTACCTGACTTCAAACTGTACTACAATGCTACAGTAACCAAAACAGCATGGTACTGGTACCGAGAGAGATATAGATCAACGGAACAGAACAGAGCCCTCAGAAATAACGCCACGTATCTACAACTATCTGATCTTTGACAAACCTGACAAAAACAAGCAATGGGGAAAGGATTCCCTATTTAATAAATGGTGCTGGGAAAACTGGCTAGCCATATGTAGAAAGCTGCAACTGGATCCCTTCCTTACACCTTATACAAAAATTAATTCAAGATGGATTAAAGACTTACATGTTAGACCTAAAACCATAAAAACAAAGTTGTCTTTAGCATCCTTCTATCATGTTACTAACACCTGTCTCTCTAGTTTAAGTTATATTAGATACTTCTGAAGTTCTTTCCCACAAAGACAGGCTGTGATTTTAAGTAATTAAAAGTGGTAAGGAGCACAGTACCTGAGGCTCAGGATGCCTTTTAGGGACTCTGTTTTTGTTTGAATCCAACTTACTAATTGGATGACCCCAGGCAGATTACTCAAAGGACTTTGACCTTACTTTCCTGTTAATAGTACCTAACCTACCTCCTGAGGTCACTGTGAGTTTCAAATTAGATAGCGCACATAAATTACTTAGCACAGTGCCTGGCACATTGAAATAGTACATACTTAATAAACAGAAGTGGAACTTTTTTAACTTAAGGAGAAAATTTGCTATTCTGGGACAAATTTCAAATTCATTATATCATTATTTGCAAGTATGCTATTTTATGTATTATGTGTTTTTGAATTTTAGCACAAAAGTTCTAAAAGTGCTTACATAGCCACGTAACTAGGTGGAAAACAGAAAAATATTTTCATATTAGGCATCACACAAATTTATGTAAAGGATAAAATCAAATAGCAGATTTAAACTTAGAAGATAATTTAAACAAACAGTAATTTTATATTTATAGAGGCATTCAACAAATATTTGTTAAATGAATGACAGGTTGAAGTTTTTATTAATTTAAAAAATGAATTGCAAAAAGAAGGCAATATGAAATTTAATTTTTCCCAAACTTTTATTAATATTGTTGGGGAGAAAAAGTAATATATTTTCCTCATCCATCAAAAGATTCATGGCTGATACCCTCATTACCAAAGACTGATTAACAAGAGAAAACTCACAAAAATTTTATTTAACCAAAGCTTTACATAACATGGAAGACTTCAGAAACGAAGACATGGGCAGGTATGGTGGCTTATGCCTGTAGTGCCAGCACTTTGGGAAACCAAAGCGGAAGGATGGCGTGAGTCCCAGGAGTTTGAGGCTTCAGTAACCAGTGGTCATGTCACTGCACCACAGCCCAGGTGACAGAGCGAGACCCTGTCTCAAAAAAAGAAGTAGAAGGAGAAGGAGAGGAAGGGGAAAAGGAAGAAGAAGAGGAAGAGGAAGAAGAAGGAGGAGAAGAAGATCCAAACACCCAAGGAAAACTGTATTTTATTTATTTATTATTTTTATTTATTTATTTTTTTGAGAGGAGTTTCACTCTTGTTGCCCAGGCTAGAGTGCAATGGCGGCACAATCTAGGCTCACTGCAGCCTCTGCCTCTAGGATTCAAGTGATTCTCCTGCCTCAGCCTCCTGAGTAGCTGGGATTACAGGCATGCGCCACCACACCCAGCTAATTTTGTATTTTTAGTAGAGGTAGGGTTTCTCCATGTTGGTCAGGCTGGTCTCGAACTTCCGACCTTAGGTGATCCACTTGCCTCAGCCTCCCAAAGTGCTGTGATTACGGACATGAGCCACTGCGCCCAGCGGGAAAACTGTATTTTTATGCTTAGGTTCTATGAAGAATGGACAGTCATGCAGGAGTATGATTGGACGAAAGGAGGCTCTGATCTAATGTGAATACACTGGAGGGAATTTAGCAAGGCCTGTTTGTTCAGATTCTTCTTGGCTTTTAGTTACAGGGCAGGATCCCTCTGGATTAAGGGTCTTATGACCCAATTTCAAGCAAGGTAGGTCAGAGAATTTATGACAATGCTTTAGGGGAGAAAGGTGGGAGAAGATCAGACTGACTTTCTTGCTTCTGTGTTTTTCTCAATTGCCAAGATGCCATATTGTGGGCATCATGTTCTGAGCCCTAACAATACGTTTTTCTTCCTGCCTCAAAAACAACAGCCTGATGCCCAACTTTGGCTAGACTCCACTTGCCTATCAAATAAGAGTATATTCGCCAGGCATGGTGGCTCACACCTGTAATCTCAGCACTTTGGGAGGCTAAGGCGGGTGGATCACTTGAGGTCAGGGGTTCGAGACCAGCCTGGCCAACGTGGTGAAACTCACCTCTACTAAAAATACAAAAAAGTTAGCTGGGCATGGTGTCGGGCACCTGTAATCCCAGCTACTAGGGAGGCTGAGGCTCATCAACCCAGCAGGCAGAGGTTGCAGTGAGCAGAGACTGTACCACTGCACTCCAGCCTGGGTGACAGCGTGAGACTCCGTCACAAAAAAGAAAAAAAAAAAGTACATTCACTTGCCATGTAATGTTCTTTATTCTCAGATCTAGTCTGATCTTTTACTCTACCTGTCCTCAAATCCTTGATGCCAGCCCACCTGGACTGTTCTGGATTATTTTTTGTTCCGTGGGCATAGTCATGCTTCCCCTCAGCTTATGTAGTTTCTTTTGCTAGAAATGTTCTCCCTATCTCCAGCTTACCTGTGGAATCCTACCCATTTTTTAAAATAAAACAATTTTTTAATCCTCATGGATCTTGTGAGTCAGAAATAACAGACATGTCATAGCAGGGATGACTTATATCTGCTCTACAATGTCAGGGACTTCAGCTGGTAAGACTTGAATGGCTGGGGTGATTCAATGACTGGAAGCTGGAAATGTCCAGAGGTGTCTTCACTCATTGGAAATTGCCCTGCTGGAAATTTCGCTCATGTTTGGCACCTGGGCTGGGTTAACTAGCAAGATCTGCTCTGCTGGGCCATTGACAGAAGCATCTATATATAGACTCTCTTTGCAGCCTCACCTTCCCACAGCTTGGCCTTGGACATTCCAAAAGAAAGTGCTTAAGTGAACAAGTCCTACCCATTCTGGAAATCCCTTCTTACATGCTTCTCCCTCAATGAAGCCTTTTCTTATTTTTCCATTAAGCAGATGCGTTTTCTCCGTTTTGAATTTTCATCATTGTTTCTTTGTGCTCATCTTTAAGCACCATTCTCCTTCTGCCTCAGTTTTATAGCCATTTTTATATTTATTTTCATATTCATCCTATATTCTTGTCTGTCCCCTATGAGCACCTTGAGGGCAAAAATCAGGTTTTACTCCTCCACGTACTTTCTGAAGCAATTAGCAAGGTAACTTCCTAGTATATTGTACATGTTCAACAAATATCTGCTGAATCAAAAAGAAAAGAAGAGGTAGTTTCCTAATCCTCCATTAAGTATTTTAATTTATTAAATACCCATGAGAGGAAAAAATGATTTTACTTGACACATACATGTGTTAGGAAATATCATGAGTTATGTCAAACCATAACAATCTTACATGCAGGAATGCCATTTGGCAGTTGGCAGACAGGAATCGGGAAACCACTGTGAAGTGGTTATTTCCAATCAACCATGCATCCAATGCATCCATGGATGGTTTGTGAACCATGGTTAATTTAATATCCACACATGCTTATTAGAAGTATTCAGCCTCTTGCTATAATCAACTTGTTTATATATTTACAAGTAATGACTTTCTGGTTATTTTAATTAAGAAATCCTTCATTCATTAGGATCTGTTGACTAATATAATCTCTTCCAATGTGGCAAACTAGTATTTATTGCAGTTGTAGAAAGAGCAGGTTGACAAATTGCCACAGACATGCACGAAGAGGTCTTGATTAACCTGTTAGTGGAAGAATTAAATCAGATAAACATTCCAGAGAGTAGTTTTGCAATATGTATCAAATGATATTAAATGTGCATGTCTTTTGACCCAGCAATTGCTTTTCTAAGAATTTATCCTATAATAGTTGCCCAAATGTATGAATATGGTGTTAATGGAATCATTGGTTATAAAAAGATACATTTGGAAACAACATAAATGTGTACTGATGGAGCACTGGTAAAATGAAGGATGGTACAGCTATACAATGGGCTGCTACATAGCTGTTTTAAAAAACTGAGGAAGATCTATATGAAATGATACTGAAAGATATCCATGATATATTGTTAATCAAAGTAAGTTGCAAGACAGTATGTATATCATGTTCTCATTTGTGGTAAAAACTAAAATACCAACATGTGTTTATAAATTGTGGAAATTTAACAAGGACCAGATTTGTAGTGTTGCAGGGGAAGAGGAGAAAAAAGAAAGGTAGAAGGGAAGACTGAACTCTATTTAGTAGTTTTCTTTTTCTTTCTTTCCTTCTTTCCTTTTTGTTCTCTCTCTTTCTTTTATTTCTTTTGAGATGGGGTCTCACTATGTTGCCCGGGTTGGAGGACAGTGGCTATTCACAGCTGTGATCCCATCATTGATCAGCATGGGAGTTTTGACTGGATCCATTTCTGACCTGGGTCTGTTCACCTTTTTTTTAGGCAACCTGGTGGTCCCCCGCTCCCAAGAGGCCACCATACTGATGCTGAACTTAGTGCAGACTCCCCATTGGCATGCCGCACTACAGCCTAGAATTCCTGGCTCAAGCAATCATCCTGCTTCAGCCTCAGAGGGCTATAGGCATGCACCACCACACCTGGCTATTTAGAGGTTTTGACAAACAAAATGTGTTGTCAGTCTTACTAAAAAATGTAATTCCAATGCCAAGGGCTCCTCTATTTTTCCATCAGTCTGTCTTCCAGTTGGTTAAGCTCAAACTCTTCATTCTGTCTGACTGACCTCTTTCTTGGTAGCCAGTTGGGAGCCACTCCCAATCTGTCAGCCTGTCCTGTCATTTCTGTCTCCCCACCTATCTTGGTTTTCTCTTCCTTTCTTTTTATTTCCACTTTCTGTATCTGGCAGTCCAGACCTTTATCACTCCTCACCCCGCACCTGTCAATTATTGCAGTTGCCTTTTAGTGGATCTCCCTGCCTGCAGTTTCTCTTCCCAGCCCACAAACTCTCCCTCTGTCCTAGACAGGATACCAGGAGGGTCCTCTTAATCCCCAGCAATTTTGTCACAGAAAGCCTTCAGGGCTTTCTGTTCTGTGACACACCTCTCAGCTCCTTCAGAGCAAAGTTGGGCGGTCAGACACCCTCCGACAGCCTGGCCCAGTCTGCAGTTCCAGGACCCCACATGGTGAGAGGCTGACCTTCTCTGGTCATGAGGATCCCCACTTGGAAGGCCCTTTCTGCCTTTCCAGCTCTGAGACCACTACTCATTCCTGAATACCCACCTGCACCCCTATGAGGACCCACTTATTCTTCCAGCAATGCCTTCCTCATGAAACTCCTCCAACTCCTCATTTATACTTTGTATAATCCTTCTGTTATTGCCATGTGAGCAAGTCCCTAAGATGTGTATGAAAGCCCCCAAGGGTGGGAGTCATGTCTCTTACAGCAATTGATTCTGTAACCTTAATTTCCTCGGGTTTTTTCAGCCTATGGGTACAACAGGGCCACAGAATCTATACCTCCATGACTTTTGTCTTCATCTCTTCATCTTCTCCTGTGAAACGCTGCCCTCCTGCAAAGTACCTCTCAAGTTTTGCTGGGAGTCTCCAAGCAGCATCTCACCAGTGGTCATGAATAAGCCCCTGTCAGCTGTCCAGCTCTGCTACCATGTGGCATACACCATTTCTTTCTTCATTTCCTGGTCTTGTCCCCTGCCAGGCACCAATGTCCCCCACTGGGCACCATGGCTGCTTCCACTGTGTACCACCGTGTTCACTAGGCACCAGCCTCCTGCAGACACCACTACAATTATATTTCTTTGTGCCTGCCACACTGCTGTGAACCTAACAGTCTCTCACAGACATTAGCTGTTGAATGAAGGATGATATTCACTAGGACATGCTTTGATTTGCTTTTCCAGTGGTGGAGATAGGTTGCACTGATTTATCCTCACGCTCTCTCCAGTCACCCTTGGGACAACACAGACATTTGTGAAGTGGTTTTCAGGGAACAGGGTACACCATCCTGAGCTGTTGAGCAAAGTAATCCTACCTGCCAGGGTTGCCAGCCCAAATCACTGGGTCTTGCTCTGACATGTTTTGATCCTTATACGGAAACTTCCTATCTTTGAGTCTTCAAAGTTCAAATCCAAGTAGGAATTGATATCAAATTTCAGGAAAGTTCAAGTCACACCTCAAACAAAGTTGCTTTGTGCCCATCTGCTAAGCCAAAGACAGAGTTTCCTTATACAATTCTCACAAGGGGAGAACTGGGGATGTAAAACAATCAAAGAAATGCTTTCCCTGTAAGGAGTGGCACAGGGAAATGCAGCTAGGAATGAATGAACAAATGCACCTAAAGCAAAAGTGTGGAGGAAAGATAGTCAGAAGACACTTTATGAGTGTTTGTTTCTTAGGTCAGGTGCTGAACAATATTACCATTCAAATGGTTCTCAGAGGCTTTGAAGTTAACAGCTCCTGGGAAAGAAAAGTGTTCACACTTGGGGCTTCAATCCACTAGACACAAGGTCAAGTAAACCTGTTGGTGTGAAAGGCTCACAACAGAGATTCAAATGGTAGAAAATCTATCTGGGGTTTCTTTCAAAATACCTGAAAGAATATGGAAATACTCTATCCTTATAGAAGGCAAAAAGTAACTCTGCATATTCTTCAATAGTCTTATTAAAAGAAGTACTTTCAGACCATACAAATTAGGTTAACAACTTCCTGTGACATCTTAGCCCCTATACTAGTCATTGATAAGATGTGACATGTAAGAAAAAAAGCTGATGAGCTGAAATGCATGACACTTCAGTAATGGACATAACATTAGAAGTTTCTAAAAGGTAGTAGGTGTCAAATTTTCTCAAACACTACTTTCATATAAACATTTTTGGAATTTCTAGGATATGGTCTGTCACAGGGGTCTCACTCAAGGAAAATACCATAAATAATTGTGTCTACACAAAAGAGAAATAGTGATTATTTGCCTAACGAAAGGATTTTCATACCCTGTACAGCATATGAGATCCAGCTTACACAAATGTATTTTCTCCTCACTTTTCTTTTTTCTGTTTTTTATTTCATTTTATTTTTTGAGACAGGGTCTCACTCTGTCACCCAGGCTGGAGTGCAGTGGTATGACCACAGCTCATTGCAGCCTCAACCTCCTGGGCTAAAGTGATTCTCCCACCTCAGCCTCCCAAGTAGCTGTGACTACGAGCATGTGCCACCATGCTTGGCTACTTTTTAATTTTTTTTTAGAGACAAGGTCTCACCACATTGCCCAGGCTGGTCTTGAACTCCTGGGCTCAAGTGATCCTCCCACCTCGGCCTCTCAAAGTGTTGGGATTACAGGCGTGAGCTACCATGCCCTGCTTGTTTTTATTTTCTTAAGTCCCACATCCACAGATTCTTTTTGGATTATAAAAGTAATGCTTAACTTTCAAGAGCACTTGAGATTTGTGTGACAGATTGTGCTGCTTAAGCCTTGACCCCTTCCCACCTACCTCTCAGTTGGTGATGGCAGCACTGTGACCAGGACAGATTTCTCCACCTCTGCTTTATACTATTTCATCTTTTTTTTTTCAATACACCTTGAGCATATGCTTGTTGTGAAACATCAGCATGATCTAGTCTAACATGGAAGTCTCTCTTTACTCAACATATAATTTTCACAACTTCTCTCCATCAAGTTAAAAGTATTTTAACATTTCACTTTTTAAAAACCTAGTAAGGGAAGGTGGTAATATTTTCAGCCTAGAAAAGTGTACCCCAGATCTGACTGTATCTCAGAACTACCTGAGTATGCTAAAAATAGATTCCAGGACCCACAATCAACCTACTTAATCAGAATCTCTGGGAATAAATGCAAAGTCTCACAATGTGACACCCCAAAATATGGCACCTTGACATACTAAGTATTGTAAGCTAAAGGAAATTGAAAAAACCACAGAAGCAGAAAGTTCTCTCTGACCTTATCTTTTGAAGACCCTTATGTGACAGGTGTCCTGCCAGAAACAGGAGAAAAGGAATGCTACACAGGGAAGCCAAGAAGAATCTGAAGGCCAGGCGTGGTGGCTCATGCCTGTAATCCCAGCACTTTGGGAGGCCGAGGCGGGCGGATCACGAGGTCAGGAGATCGAGACCATCCTGGCTAACACAGTGAAACCCCGTCTCTACTAAAAATACAAAAAATTAGCCGGGCGAGGTGGCAGGCGCCTGTAGTCCCAGCTACTTGGGAGGCTGAGGCAGGAGAATGGCGTGAACCCAGGGGGGCGGAGCCTGCAGTGAGCCGAGATCGCGCCATTGCACTCCAGCCTGGGCGACAGCGAGACTCTGTCTCAAAAAAAAAAAAAAAAAAAAAGAAGAATCTGAACAGACAGGCCTTCCCAAGTTCTCCCAGGTTACTACCATTAAGTCATATCCCCACGACTGTCCGTCCCTTTTCTTTTTTTTTTTTTAGACAGGGTCTCTGTCACCCAGGCTGGAATGCAGTGGCATGATCTCGGCTCGCTGCAGCCTCAACCTCCTGGGCTCAAGCGATCCTCCCATCTCAGCCCCTGAGTAGCTAAGACAATAGGCATACACCACTATGCCCAGCTAATTTTAGTATTCTTTTGTAGAGATGCGGTTTTGCTACGTTGCCCACGGTAGTCTTGAACTCCTGGGCTCAAGCAATCTGCCTGTCTCGGCCTCCAAAAGTGCTGGGATTCAGGTATTAGCCACCGTGCCCAGCTTAGTCTTCATTTCTGAAGGCCACTGGATCATATTAAAACTACGCTTGTACTTTATAATCTATGTTCAATTTCTAGCCCACCACCTGGCAGTATTCTCATAACAGGTGTCAGCTCAAAATTCACACTAACAGTAATATTCAGGAATTCCCATGCCTGCGATTCCATGTCCAGCTTCTCTTGGCTACAGAAAAAAAAAAAAAAAAGAGAAACTCCTCCCTTCCTGCCCATCTAAAGTTAGTTGGCCTGCTTTCCCACTTGAGAGAGATCGATGCTGAAATTCTCCATTTCCTTCTGGGGGAAATCCCATTCCTAATCTCCAGATACCATGACCCAGACACATAATCACCAGAGTGCACAGTCCATTTCCCAAAGGCTGACTTATTTAATCTCAAATGATACCAAGTGAGGCCACCTTTCGTCTATCTAGCCAGCACTAAGCCAGGTGCAGCTCAGTTCCTTATCACAGCCTTTCCTGCAACTTAAGGCACACCTCTCTTGCCACAGATCCATTGAATTTATGTCTATTGGAAGAAAATTCCCGGGCAAAAAGGCACACCCATCGCCCCAAAACAAATCCAAGCTTAAGCCATCTTTAGAAAAAGGAAAATTCTCTAATTCTACAGGAGAATAGTTTGTTTAAACCCAATTTACATCACCAAACAGATTGATTAGCATCTTCCTCTAAAGCAAGTTTCCTCTTGAAAAAAGACTGAGGGCTTTTATGACAAAAGGAGCTTATTGAGGTGGAGTCCCCCCAAAATAAAGCCAGGACTTGCTACCCTTGAAGTGTGTCCCTTTCAGCCCCCTTCACACTTATCCTCCTATCTAAAACCTATCCAGCTCAAATTCTTCTTTTTCCCGGAAGCCTTTGCCAATCATCTCAGACCACCAGGATGTCTCCTTCCAATGAATCCCAACAGATAGTATCTATCTTGTTCACCTGGCAATTGCTCATACCTGGCCTTGAGACAATTTTTGTATTATTGCCCTGAACTTCGAGTTCTTTTATCATTTAACTTTGGGAATAAATATGTGTCACCACCATCATTTCATCATGATCTACTCAAGCAATGTGAATGAGAACATCTCTTAGGAGGCTTCTTTAGACCATCTCTGGGCCAGTTCTGTATTCCCCTCAGGACTGTGCTCGTCACAGAAGAAACCACTGAGTGATTAATAGAAATCATCTAAAATGTCCTGCTGCTCGCAAAAATGTTTGTGAGTTTTATAACATTTGTTCAATCCTCACAACATCCCTATGGTGGAAGGTGTTGGCATTATCTTCTTTACATCGATGAGGAAACAGCAATTCAGAAAGGTTTAACAGAGTCTCTGAGGCCACAGAGCTGGATCACACAGATGCAATTCTATTTGACTCCAAAGAATGTTCTCTTAACTGTTATTTTGAACTACTTCCCGAGGCCGGGCGCGATGGCTCTCGCCTGTAATCCCAGCCCTTTTGGAGGCTGAGGCGGGTGGATCATCTGAGGTCAGGAGTTGGAGACCAGTCTGACCAACATGGAGAAACCCCGTCTCTACTAAAAAAAAATTAGCTGGGTGTGGTAGCCCACGCCTGTAATCCCAGCTACTCGAAAGGCTGAGGCGGGAGAATCGCTTGAACCCGGGAGGCGGAGATTGCGGTGAGCTGAGATCGCGTCATTGCACTCCAGCCTGGGCAACAAGAGAGAAACTCCGTCTCAAAAAAACAAAACAAACAAACAAAACTACTTCCCAAGCCCAAGGAGTTTATTTTGACTAGAGCCTAAGATGAGTGAAAAGATACATGGTTAGCCGGGCGCAGTGGCTCACGCCTGTAATCCCAGCACTTTGGGAGGCCGAGGTGGGCGGATCACCTGTGATTGGAAGTTCAAGACCAGCCTGGCCAACATAGTGAAACCCCGTCTCTACTAAAAATACAAAAAATAGCTGGGCATGGTGGCGCATGCCTGCAATCCCAGCTACTTGGGAGGCTGAGGCAGGAGAATTGCTTGAACCCGGGAGGTGGAGGTTGCAGTAAGCCGATATCAGGCCATTGCACTCCAGCCTAGGCAACAAGAGCAAAACTCCATCTCAAAAAAAAAAAAAAAAAAAGCCCTGGCGCGGTGGCTCAAGCCTGTAATCCCAGCACTTTCGGAGGCCGAGGCGGGCGGATCACGAGGTCAGGAGATCGAGACCATCCTGGCTAACACGGTGAAACCCCGTCTCTACTAAAAATACAAAAAATTAGCCGGACGTGTTGGCGGGCGCCTGTAGTCCCAGCTACTCGGGAGGCTGAGGCAGGAGAATGGCGTGAACCCAGGAGGCGGAGCTTGCAGTGAGCCGAGATCGTGCCACTGCACTCCAGCCTGGGGAACAGAGCAAGACTCCGTCTCAAAAAAAAAAAAAAAAAAAGATATATAGCAAAAATAAGGTCCAGTTTAAGTGAGGAGGCCCTTACATATCAAGCTATGAAATTTGTACTTAATTTGGTAAGTAACGGGGCGCCATTTGAAGGCTCTTGGGCACAGAAATGACAGGATCAGTGTTGGTGTTAGGAAGATTAATCTGACAGCAGGGTGTAAGGAGAATGGGGAGAACTTGAAGGGGGGAAATCCTTCAATAGTCCAGATAAAACAGTAATTAGAACTTGAAGGAAGGGGGTGAACCTACAAGAGAGAAGGGGATTGATTATGAAAATATTTAGAAGAAATGTCAACACAATCCTTCCCCATAAATTTCTGGAGCCAGAGAAGAAAAGGATAATCTCTTAATGTT
This sequence comes from Nomascus leucogenys, assembly GCF_006542625.1. Classification (NCBI taxonomy): domain Eukaryota; kingdom Metazoa; phylum Chordata; class Mammalia; order Primates; family Hylobatidae; genus Nomascus; species Nomascus leucogenys. Next base: position 123,117,532 of record NC_044406.1, on the reverse strand, counting down.
ATACAAAATGAACACACTTTGACTTGCATCCCTTTTCTCCTTTCTCTTGTCTCTTCTAGTTCTTGCCTACTTTCTCCCCTTGTGACTGAGCTACAGTTACCTTACATGGAACTCTTCTGTTAGATGTTTTTTTTCTAAAGAACACAAACGGCCGGGCGCGGTGGCACACACCTGTAATCCCAGCACTTTGGGAGGCCGAGGCGGGCGGATCACGAGGTCAGGAGATTGAGACCATCCTGGCTAACACGGTGAAACCTCGTCTCTAGTAAAAATACAGAAAATTAGCCGGGCGTGGTGGCGGGTGCCTGTAGTCCCAGCTACTCGGAGAGGCTGAGGCAGGAGAATGGCGGGAACCTGGGAGGCGGAGCTTGCAGTGAGCCGAGATGGCGCCACTACACTCCAGCCTGGGCGACAGAGCAAGACTCCGTCTCAAAAAAAAAAAGAACACAAACATTTAAAAGTTAGAACTGTGATGATTCCAACTTGGAGCAGAGCCACAATATCATATCTTCAGGGCTGAAATACAGTAAAACATGCCCACTGTTTCTGCCACACACTTCAGCTTGAATAAATGCCTAAAACCAAAATATTGAAATTAAAGATGACTAAGTGTGAACCAAAAACCTCTTTTTTAAGCAGTGTGCTATAGAAAATAAGATATTTAATTTATATTCAAGTCAGGAATTTGGACCAAACCTGGAAGTTTAAACAAAAAGAAAATAATTGCATGTATTTTTTTCTTAACAAAGCACTAATCACTAATTTAAAACTATCTACACATCGAAATTAAACTTTTTTTGCAACCTGATGCAAACATAAGAATATTTTTCTCCTACTCACTTTCTGACCTTTCCCATCAGCTATCCTCCAGCTGGATTTTTCTAGAGTTCTTTTGATTATTTTTATATTTACATCTCCAGAAAAATGCATGGTTAGATGCTATTCAGACAACGTTATATCACGACCCCCCAATAATAAAGACTCACTGTATACCATGTTTTACACATCCAATGTCTTTTAACAGCTTCAAATATTTGGTCCCTTGAGATTACTAACATTCCAGTAATGTATTAAGCACATTGCGGTGGTACTGACACCACAAGAAAGGAATATTACTTTATTAATACAGGGTTGAAGACATGCTCTTCCATTAAGGGAAAAAAACACAGACATTAAAAAGCACATATATTCTACTTAAATTCTCTGATACCAAGGAATCCAAAGAAAGCTCTGTCATTCATAATTAGCAAGAGGCCTAGTTCCACAATATGCCCCTCCAATTCTCCCTATGGTCTTTCCTACTTCTGTAGTAGAATGGTTAGCACCAAAAAAAAGTTGCATTGAAATGGGAAGTTTTCCTGTTTTACTACATTCTGGAAGCCCTACTGGTACCGTGCCTCTATTTGGTGTGTGTATTATAATCAAATCCATGTGTGAATGTTTATATTTTAAAGATGCTATACTCCAATATGTTCTGAGTTAGGGCTTTTGAAAATACTGTATAGATTCAACACAAAGCTAACTGAAAGGCTAATCTTCCCATTGTTACACTTTAATTAGTGAGACCTGTCATTACAACTTTTTATGATGGAAAGTATCAGGCCTTTTATCTTACTTTTAAGCCCTATTCTGAAAACAGCAGAAAAGGAACTGAAAAGACAAAGGAAACTGCATTTTATGGAACAATAAGGAGAGTCTTTAAAAATCCAGGGAAGTTCACAAACTGCCAATGAAAACTACATGGAGGCAGCACCACTAAGAAGGGGGCCAGTTTACAATATTAGCAATCAGCTACCTCCCTAATCCTCTCCAGAATCCAAGCGACAAGATTTCATAACAGCAGACTGGAAAGGTGGCTTTTCAACTGCATTCTTAATCTGTAAGAATTTAAAGATGTGTTCTAAAGCTATTAGAAAGGTCTTGGTTTGTCATACCTGTGTTCTAACATCAGGTTGGTGTTAAATGACATTTAGTGCAATTTGTTGCAAATTTATTATATTTATTTCATTATTTGCTTCATTAAAATTGTTCTGACAGCTTTAGTAGAAAATCTGATACTGGAAAACACAAAACTCAGTACTAAAAGGGGTATAAGAAATTGGAAGATTTACAGAATTAGCCTAAAATTAGGAACCACACAACTAAAAATGTTACAGGTTGAGCTACATTTATTAGATGAGCTGGATTTAGCAAACTTGACATTTAAGTAAATAATGCACTCAAAAAGTTCTCAGGAAATAGTAACTCTTTTTTTTAAGATCTAAAAAAGCCAGAAGCCAAGATAAAAATAGGGTTTTCTTTCTGATTTTATACAATTCTTTTTTGCAAACATTATTTACGTAAACATTATTGTACTTTGTCCTCGAGATCGAAAAGGCTTGATATAAATTAATGTGCTGTTTGCAGGAAATGTGCGTGTTTTGAGAGCACATGGGACAAAAATACAAACACAAAGTTGAGGGTACAGTTTTTGGTTTGGGTATTAAAAAAATAATTGGTTAGTGTTAAAAATATAAAAATGAAGTCAAGGGTACACTTTTTGGAAGTGAAAAATAATTGATCACTGCTGAAATACTTTTCCCTCACTCTTTCGTTATTATGTAACTGGGTAGATTTGGTTGGTTTACTTTGCATCTGACTTGGAGACCAAAGCTTTTAACTGAGATAAGAGAGAGCTTTTCAGAGCAAAATAGAAAAAGAGCAGGGAGGGGGTGGTTCGGAAAAGAGAAGATGCTCTCTTACAAAGGCATTGCCTTACAAATACCAACAGATATGCCAGTTGATTCCCTTTCTTCACTCCCTGCCTGCAGTTAAAAGCCGGATTCTGCCGGGTGCGGTGGCTCAGGCCTGTAATCCCAGCACTTTGGGAGGCCGAGGCAGGTGGATCAACTGAGGTCGGGAGTTCGAGACCAGCCTGACCAACATGGAGAAACACCGTCTCTACTAAAAATTCAAAATTAGCCGGGCGTGGTGGCACATGCCTATAATCCCAGCTACTAGGGAGGCTGAGGCAGGAGAATCGCTTGAACTTGGGAGGCGGAGTTTGCAGTGAGCCAAGATTGTGCCATTGCACTCCAGCCTGGGCAACAAGAGTGAAACTCCGTCTCAAAAAAAAAAAAAAAAAGCCGGATTCTATGTCAAAACCCAGTTCAAGGCATGCTACAATTATTTTAGGGCTCTCCCTAGTCTTATCCAAACCCCAAGCATATTAAGAAAGAAGGAGAGACAGAAGAAGAGGAGGTGGTCTCTTTTGCTACCTCCACCATTACTGTCCCCATTTTGTCTGGGCATCTGGGGAAGGAGAGATCCAAGGTGTGCCTTGGCATCTGTAGTTGGCTCACTAAACACTTTATTATGATATCATCATCTGACTACCTTGTGAGTTAAAGTCAAAATAGAGAAGAATAAAATAAACTTTCTGTGAGGTCATACAGGAGTCCTAACTGTCACTGATTCTATGGAAAAATAAATGGTGAGTTTACAATAAGCTAAAATTTAAAAAGGAAATTTTGGAACATAATTCATTATTAGTTGCAACTGCCTATATTGAAAAGACTCAGCAGAAAGCATTCTATTGCTTACAAAATGCAGATGAACTAAGAATCTCTAACTGCTGCACTCAAGCAGGTATTTTCTTTAATATAAGAATTGGCTTTTCCTTCCAACTAACGCTGTTGTAATATCTGTCTAATAGAAGTATAGGGAAGGTGAAAGATTTATTGTTCTCACTCATTATACAAAAAGCAAGGGCATTATTTTCCGATTCAGGAAGTGCTAGAAATTCTTAAGACAGCACAGTATTTATAATGTAACCGTTTTTAATATGTCATGATCATTGACACAGAAAGCTGCAGAAACCTGAAGGAGGACTTTTGGCATAACAAATGGGAAATATCAGAAATACAAAAAGGCTTGGGTTTTGCATTTAAGTTAAATGTTAAATCAAACAAACACATGCTGAGGAATCTACCCCCTGCTTTGTAGATACCAATTTATCCTCAGATCTACATCTATGTGTCTCTGAATTGTTGGCAGCTCTACATTGGCAAAATTAAGTAAAAAGACTTGAGACAAATGTCCACAGTGGAAAAAAAAAAAAACTTTGCCTTTTTTTAAAAAACCCCATTTTGGGGTTTTTTAACTGAGCGGGCCATTTTTATATACTGAGTCTTAAAAGACCACGGGTGAACAAGTACATAAATTGGTAGGAAAGAGTATCAAGAGTTTTTATTTTTGTCATTCTCTAAAAAACAATTCTAAAACATACATATATATATCTCAGATTCACCTGGAACAATTATCTAAAAGGAAGATCCTGGTGGGCACAGTGGCACATGCCTGTAATCCCAGCTACTTGGCAGGCTGAGGCAGGAGGATCGCTCGAGAGGAGGAGTTAAAGTCCAGCCTGGGAGCTGGGCACGATGGCTCACACCTGTAATCCCAGAACTTTGGGAGGCCTAGGCGGGCGGATCACCTGAGGTCAGTAGTTCGAGACCAGCCTGGCCAAGATACAAAAATTAGCCAGGTGTAGTGGCGGGCGCCTGTAACTCCAGCTACTTGGGAGGCTGAGGCAGGAGAATCGCTTGAACCCCGGGGTGCGGAGGTTGCAGTGAGCAGAGATAGTGCCACTGCACTCCAGCCTGGGTGAAAGAGCAAGACTCTGCCTCAAAAAAAAGTCCAGCCTGGGCAACGTAGCAAGGCCCCATCTCAAAAACAAAAATAAATTAATAAAAGGAAGATCCTTACACCCTGCCACTGAGCCAGGTCTAAGAAATTTTGATACAAGTCACCCACTGCCCATACATCAAGCTAAACTGTGACCATCATAATTCTGAGGAAATATCTAAATAAGCAAAAATAAAATGGCAACTAAAATACACAGTATATTGAATGGAAACTAACTTTGAGTTATTTATGCATTTATTCAACAATCATTTATTGGTAGACATTATGCCAAACCAGGCACATAGTAGGTGTGATGTTCACACTTTTTTTTTTTTTTTTTTTTTTCAAACGGAGTCTCGCTCTGTTACCTAGGCTGGAGTGCAATGGCAGGATCTTGGCTCACTGCAACCTCCACCTCCTGGGTTCAAGTGATTCTCCTGCCTCAATCTCCTGAGTAGCTGGGATTACAGGCACCCACCACAACGCCTGGCTAATTTTTGTATTTTTAGTAGAGACGGGGTTTCACCATGTTGGTCAGGCTGGTCTCAAACTCCTGACCTCGTGATCCGCCTGCCTTGGCCTCCCAAAGTGCTGGGATTACAGGCGTGAGCCACCGCGCCTGGCCTCACATTTTTTTTTAACACCCAACTATCTGAATAGTTCCCTGACTCTCTACTTTGTTTTGCCCATAGAAATACAGTTGTCTCTACACAATACCAGAATAACCAGTCGATTTAGTGAATTAACTAGTTGAAATATACACAGCAACTTCATGATTAATATTCAATGTTTTCTGAAATGACTGAAGTTTTGGATTCAATTAGATATAGCTACCCTCTAAGTTTTAGAATGCCTAATGAAGTCAAAGAGGAATGCAGTGAAAACCTTGCCTGAGAATATTCTTCAAAGCTTAAACTAAAGAAGTTCCTGGAATAGTCTTCAGGTTGTGCCCTGAATTTAATCATTTAAGACACAGGGAAACTCCATGACATCAGAAAAGAAAAATAGGCCTACACACCATGCAAGCTTGAGGCTAAAGTTCAACTTGAGGATCAATGAGGATCTCTGCTTCTTTCATTCTAGACAATACATTTTTAGATCAGACATAAATACTGGAGTCACTCAATATACACTTAGCATGGCAATTGTAGTATTTTTCTAGCACTGAAGAAATGGGTTTTATTGTCTGCTTTAGCTCAGGAATCCTCTCTCCTGATTCTACCAGAGACTCCAGTTTTGAATGCCAGACTGTGGTTAACATGTACTTTTTTGGGGGGAGCGGGGGTGCAGGGAACGAAGTCTCACTCCATTGCCCAGGCTGGAGTGCAGTGGCGCAGTCTCAGCTCACTGCAACCTCTGCCTACCAGGTTCAAGCGATTCTCCTGTCTCAGCCTCCCGAGTAGCTGGGATTACAGGCATGCACCACCACGCCCAGCTTATTTTGTATTTTTTAGTAGAGACAGGGTTTCACTATGTTGGTCAGGCTGATCTCCATCTCCTGACCTCAGGTGATCCACCCACCTCGGCCTCCCAAAGTGCTGGAATTACAGGCATGAGCCACCACGCCCTGCCTAACACGTACTTTTAATCTAAACTAATGTATATTTGTGCACACATAGCCGCAGGTCCTTTATAGAACACTATGTATGCACCAAATAAGTTTCAATTAGTGCAAGCTACAGAATCAACTCTCTCCCAATCCCAACAGAAAATGCCAGAGGCCATACATTGAAAGAAATGAATGAAAATTAAAAACAGCTGCACACGGCTGGGCGCCGTGGCTCACGCCTGTAGTGCTAGCACTTTGGGAGGCCAAGGTGGGTGGATCACCTGAGGTCAGGGGCTCGAGACCAGCCTGGCCAACATGGTGAAACCCTGTCTCTACTAAAAAATACAGAAATTAGTCTGGCATGGTGATGCATGCCTGTAATCCCAACTACTTGGGAGGCTGAGGTGGGAGAATCGCGTGAAGCCAGGAGGCGGAGGCTGCAGTGAGCTGAGATTGCGCCACTGCACTCCAGCCTGGGCGATAGAGTGAGACTCTGACTCAAAAACAAAACAAAACAAAAACTGCACAATTACCTTTCCAAAGTGATTTTATTTTATTTATTATTATTTTTTTTTTGAGACGGAGTCTTCTCTGTCGCCCAGGCTGGAGTGCAGTGGCACAATCTCAGCTCACAGCAAGCTCCGCCGCCCGGGTTCAGGCCATTCCCTTGCCTCAGCCTCCCGAGCAGCTGGGACTACAGATGCCCGCCACCACACCTGGCTAATTTTTTGTATTTTTAGTAGAGACGGAGTTTCACCGTGTTAGCCAAGATGGTCTTGATCTCCTGACCTTGTGATCTGCCTGCCTCGGCCTCCCAAAGTGCTGTGATTACAGGCGTGAGCCACCGGGCCCAGCCAGTGATTTGATTTTAATTAACCTATTTATACTATATATGGATGCTCAATTTATAACACTTAAAACAGGCGTTAAAGAAGGAAGTATAGATTTGATAAAATATTTATTGGGTGTCAAGATTTAGAATTTATCAATTACAATTTATTTTCGGATTTAGTGTTTCCCCAATATAAAACTATATTGGTTTATTTATGAATTCAAAGGTATGCCTAGACTTTTCTTTAAAAAAAAAAAATTGGGAAGTGAGGGCCGGATGCAGTGGCTCACATCTTGAATCCCAGCATTTTGGGAGGCCAAGGCAGGAGGATAGCTTGAGGCCAGGACTTTGAGACCAGCCTGGGCAATACAGCAAGACCCCATTCTCTACAAAAAATTAGAAATGTAGCTAGGCATAGTGGTACACGCCTATAGTCCCAGCTGCTTGGGAGGCTGAGGTAGAAGGATCACTTGAACCCAGGAGTTTGAAGCCGTAGTGAGCTATGATGAGGCCGCTGCACTCCAGCCTGAGCAACAGAGCAAGAGCCCATATCTTTTTTTTTTTTTTCTGAGACAGAGTCTTTCTCTGTCCCCAAGGCTGGAGTGCAGTGGCACGATCTCGGCTCACCGCAACCTCCACCTCCTGGGTTCACGCCATTCTCCTGCCTCAGCCTCCCGAGTAGCTGGGACTACAGGCGCCCGCCAACACGCCCGGCTAATTTTTTGTATTTTTAGTAGAGACGGGGTTTCACCGTGTTAGCCAGGATGGTCTCGATCTCCTGACCTCGTGATCCGCCCGCCTCGGCCTCCCAAAGTGCTGGGATTACAGGCTTGAGCCACCGCGCCCGGCGAGCCCATATCTTAAAAAAATTAAAAATAAATAAAAATAAAATAGGGAAGTAGTTACTGTCCTGCATTCTGATTTTGAAGCATTATATTTCAACTATTCACTTAATCAAAGTGATTACACCGTTAATAGCAGTATTTGGGCTTAAATTCAGTGTTAAAATAGCTGTATCACACTATCAGTCAATATGCAATTACAACGAATCTAGTGGAGCCAGATGCGTGCAATCCAGATATATGCAAACTAGAGATGAAGACTTCCTCAATTTAATGCATATGAGCAAATTATATAGTTAAGCAGGGCTCACTAAAGAATGAATTGCATCCATTTTTACCAGTTGGACCATGTGATTTTTCATTTCAATGTTTCAGAGATGCCTTAAAACTCAGAAGCTTTACAACGCTGAAAGTGGTGTGAAGTTTCAAGAACCCATACCAAAACCAAACAAAAAAAAATATGTCCTTAATGTTATTCCTAAATTAAGACTTTGTTCTCCTCCCCAACTCAATTTCTTTCACAACATTGTCTTATCAGAAAGCCTGTGATAATGCTTCCCTGCAGTCTCATCCACAAGATTAAATCTAAAACCTTGGACATAAAGATTGTGTTTCAGTGTTCAATAACATAATATTCAATGGAAGAAGCTTCATTTCTCATTCCTGAGATACCAGCAAATCAGGCTCAAAAATCATGGAAGGCTCAGAAATGATCAAGGAATAGACGCCTGATGGAACAGATGCACAGATGCTGTGCTAGAAGAAAAGACAAATGCTAAAGTGCATAATGATTTTGAAAAGACTTCTTTATCAAACATGTCATTTGTTTGAAGGACCTGAGTTGTTGGCATCAGATGTGGGATATCAGCTTGTTAGCAAAGTGAAACATGATGGCAGCTAGATACTAGCGATTGATGAGTCAATTGAAATCACTGATGTTGCTCAACTGAGCATCTTCATTTAATATGTCATTGGCCAGAAGTTAATGAAACACCTTCTGTTTTCGGTTATCACCACGGCCAATAAGACATCACATCTCAGAGTAGCTAAATATTTTTTGTAAAGAATAGTGAGGTCTCCAAAGAAATATCAGCTGGCCAACCAATTACACTCTCTTGGTGCTTCACAAGAAAGACATGAGTGTAGTTTTTCTGTGTAAGTTCTGGCTGGGTAACATTAGTGAATCATTTGTAAACAATTCATTTGCACTGGATTTATATCAAAATATTAAAATGCACTGATTTATTTGTACCACAAATAGCCTTCTATGGTTGACTCTGGGACATTACAGAGGGAATTGTTAGCACAATCATTTTGCTCATTTCACCAGTGAAGTTTCTGATGACCTGATTTTTTTTTTTTTTAAAGGACTTTTGGCTGGGAGTGGTGGCTCGTGCCAGTAATCCCAGCACTTTGGGAGGCTGAGGCAGGCAGATCACCTGAGGTCGGGAGTTCAAGAACAGCCTGACCAATACGGAGAAACCCTGTCTCAACTAAAAATTCAAAATTAGACAGCCGTGGTGGCGCATGCCTGTAATCCCAGCTACTCGGGAGGCCGAAGCAGGAGAATTGCTTGAACCCGGGAGGAAGAGGTTGCAGTGAGCCGAAATCGCCCCATTGCACTCCAGCCTGGGGAACAAGAGCAAAACTCCATCTCAAAAAGTAAAAAAAATAAAAATAAATGAATAAAAATTTAAAAAGGACTTTTTTTTTTTTTTTTTTGACAGAGTCTCGCTCTGTCGCCATGCTGGACTGCAGTGGTGCGATCTTGGCTCCATCTCCCAGATTCAATCGATTCTCCTGCCTCAGCCTCCTGAATAGCTGGGATTAAAGGCATGCACCACCACACCCAGCTAAGTTTTTGCATTTTTCGTAGAGACAGCGTTTCACCATGTTGCCCAGGCTGGTCTTGAACTCCTGACCTCAGATGATCCACCCGCCTCAGCCTCCCAAAGTGCTGGGATAACAGGCGTGAGTCACCACACCTAGCCTCAAAAGAAATTTTACAAGGCTGACCTCCATGTTTAATTGGGCAGGGTAAATATGAAAGAATCAGGAAGAAAGAGTTAGACAAAGCTGATAAATCAGTGAAGAAAAGCCTCCCAGGCCTCTATAAAACAGCCCATGTTATTTAGCAGTACAGCTTCTCTGGGAAGCCCCAAGTTCCCAAAATCAGTGGGAAGGAAAGAAACACTTCCCACTCAGACAGCTCACTCAGGAAGAGCTGTGTGTTGGTGGTTTTGTTTCACTTTTCTGTATAAATAGACATAATTGAAAACAAAATTCTATAATGCTGTAGTAGAGCATTTCTATGCTGTCTTTCAGTCAAGCCTCAGTTTATTAACATAATATAAAATCAGAGTAACCTTTACAACATAATAAAACCAAAAGTATGGCTGTAAAGTAGTAAGACTAGTGGCTGTTGTCTGTTTCGTTGTTGTTGTTATCTTAAGTGAATCCATCACCTATGGAGTCCATAAATTTATTCGAAGGATGAAGACATTGGTCAAAACATTTCAGGACTCCTCACTTGGAACTGCATTCAGGGCTAGCTTCCAAGCTCCAAAGAAAATCGGTCTCATTACTCTATAGTCACAACTACATAATATGATCATAAATTTGGTAGGGGGAAACTGAATAATTTAAGACACAGATTTAATCTTTTTGTTATATGTGAATATCAACTTTCACATTGTAAAACTGTCACTGAATTCTAATATAAGAATCAAGCTGTTGACTAAAGTAAAAATTTTATTCAATTAAAACCAAACCATTAAATTACCATGTTTACAGATTTTAAGTACACAACTTATTTTTATCTAAGAATAAGTGTTTTCATTGGAAGATAATGAACAACAGGCATTTAATAACATTTTAATTTTATGTGTTTAAATATTCATGGCTATGTTCATAAACCCACATGCCTGATCTAGTGATTATGCTTATGAAATGCAGTATTTCTTACATGCCACAAATCTCCATCCACTTTCTGAAAACTGTATTAAATTTGCAACGCAGTACAAACCACTATATATTTTTAGTAAAATATTCTATGATAGTAAAAATAGGAAACTACCCAAAAGCAACAAAACAATAACTACCTGCAGGGGGAAAAGAAGACAACATTTGTTCAGGGACTACTCCGTGACAGGCTCTTTAGGAGACATTTTCTTGTTTAGTCCACAGAACAACCCTAGGAGGTATTATCACAGTGCAGCTGGCTCATGAACAACTCTGTAGCTTACCTTTCCTAGGGCTTTTTCAACAATTCCATTATTATACTCCACTGCCTGTCTGAAAGAACACAGCTCTTGTTCTTAAAAACAAAACAAAACACAAAAATTTTACCAACATTGTTATGGGGCATACAAAAATGTCAGGTGTTAGAAAGCTGAGAGTCAAAGAATCATAGGCTTCCTTGACCTGGTCCTTTCTATTATTCTTGATGTAAATGAACAGTTGGAATCACAGGGACATGAGCATGTTTCCTACTACTAAAAAATTATACTATCATCAGTCTACTTACCAAAAATTTCAATAAAATTGGATCTAAAGAACCAATAGTAATATACTCTATCAGGCTGCAATTTTACAATACTTCATCATCACATAATCACGCCAAATAAATAGAATGACAGTCATTCACAGATTACATTAGATTATAGATGTTAAATTTAAAATGAGAAATCAAGTATCTGGAGTTCCAATAATTTTTCTGTAGTGTCTTCATCTTCTCTAACATTACAGTTAATTAATGACAACTTGTGTTTTAATAACACCTATATTCCATGATTCTCTAAGTGTTCTAATCAATGGTTGTGCCAAGTTGTCTGCCCCAAAAACCACTTCAGGGCTTCTGAATAATATACATGTAATGTTGCAATGTCTCCTCCCTGGATGCCACAGAGGCACTCTTTTCACCTTTCAGGTTATCTTCAGCTTTATCTTTCCCTCTCTTTCTCACCCATATATTGGTGTTCAAATACTCTTTTTTTCCCTCCAAACTCCTGCATCCTTTCATTTCTTCTAATCACTCCAATCAATCCTTGACTCTGAATTCTTCCCCTGGCCTTCCCAGCACCTGGCCTTGAACCCCTCTGGGAAAACACTGTGAGTTCAAAACAGTTGTTTGGGGTTTGTTAGGCCGGTTCCCCTCCACTCCCATTTATTGCCTAGTGAAAGCCCAGCTATATCGTGAAAAATGTGAATTGAATATAAATTGTCCCAAGTCAACAGGCTAATCAAAGTTACTTAGGGGCTACTGTCATTTTAATAAAACAATAATCACAAAAATAATTTAAATGGTTTTATTTAAGTCAAACAAAAATTGAAGGGATCCTGGGTATTGCTTTCAGAGCACAAACATGAAATTAACAAAACAACAATTCATGTTTCTAGTTTTAAACACTTTAGTTCTACATATAGAATTGTGGTATTTGAAAAAGATTTTCACCAAGGTCAACACAATGCATGAGATAATGCATACTGGGTTATGAATTAGGCCAGTCTTCACCTCCATCTTCCCATTTATAAATCCTAAATTGGGGGGAGTTTTTTTGCTTTTTCATTTCACAAATGATTGCTCAACACAGGATGAAATACACCAAAAGAAGAAAATAGTCTTTTTATACCTAGGGAAGAAGCTACTACTCTTAAAATGATCACTTCAAGGTAACAGACATCCAAATTGATGTGGTTTTCTTTGAAACCTCATCAGTAAATCATTTCTTGCACAGTAGGTTCGGCATTAACCCTGCATTTAGGATAGGTAGTGTTATGGAGGGCTGGCTGCTGCATACCAACGTCAGTATCAAGTTCTTCGTCAGGAATTAGAGACTGTCCCGGATACCAAGCAGGACAACACTGGCAAAAAAACAAAAAGTGAACTGCAGATAGGTCAAAACAGGCCACATTTCCTCTTAGAAAAAAATGTCATAAAATGTTACATGAATATGTTGTTTTAAACTCTGGTTTATAATAAAACACGATGGAATGTTTTATTTTTAACACCTCAAATTCAAATGGTCTTGACGCAGGTTGTATTTTAATAAAACATATGACACAAGACACACACCCTATTAGAGATCAAATATTATAAATTTGCCATCCGGTGAAAGCTATTGTTATAGTTACTATAAAGCTTACATTTCTCTCCATTCATCAGATGTGTAAATAGGTTGAACTGTCATCAGATTAAAAATATACAAAACTGCTTGGTTTGTTAAATGTTAATGAAAGAGATTTTCTTCAGTTTCAACAGATTTTTTGAAACAAGTTTCTCTAATATTCAAAGGATGTATGTTCCTCTGTTAAAAGTTACCATTAGTCCAAGTGCTCTGAACATTCCCCGGTTTAAATGCTTCCAGCAAACTTAGTGTTTTCCAAGCTGTAAATTTCAATGGTTATGACAGAACCAAACCTCGGTAAAAAAGCAGTGCCCTTTGGAGTCGTCATCCAAACAAATATAAGAGCTCTACCAATTTATCACTTGCCCGGTTTTGCAGAAATTCCACTCACATAACTCCTATGAAAATCAACCAGTTTTACCATATCAAATGACCCAAAGAACACCGCAGGTATCCAGGGGAAACAGTCCACCAATGCATCTTAGCTCGACTTTAAAGTCAATTTAAGAAACGATCTGGGCTCTGTAGCTCTTAAAGGGACAAACCCCTGTCTAACCATTGGCTAAAGCTTTTTTAAGTTAATGAACTTTTTATTTTCCACACTTTTGGTACCAAGAGATTTAACCAGAAAAAAGCTCAAACCTCAGGGTTCACACTACAGAATGGAAAAATAGAGTATACAGCAAGCACCATTTACTTCCTTTGATCTCTCAAAGATGTCAATACTCTATTCCAGCGAGGGGGTGGGGAATGGGGGAGTGAGTGAACCGGGGAAGGAAACTTCACCCACAGGAAAAAAAAAATCGGCTTGGTGGCAATTTCAAAACAAGTTTCCAAACTACTGAAGAGGCTCCGGCCTCCTTTGACTTGCAGGAATCACACATAAGAAAAGGACAGAAAATACTACAGGGCATGCTTATTTTAATTGCCCATGGGTTTCCAATGCAAAGCACGACAACTTAAATGCATATTCCAAATTCTTGCTCCAAAGCCGTCCTCTTTGTGCACTGAAAAGGAGGAAAGACAACCCCATCAATTGTTCTCTGCAGATAAAGGCACTGTTTTGCAGATTTCCCCCCAGATCTGGGCCAGCCTTGCTAATGACCTGCCCACCCACCTGGGGCCCTTCCCAAGGTGGCCCACGGGAACTGCCCCACACCTTCAGGAGCCCAAATGCGTGACACTGGATAACCCCAAGAGGGCTGACTTTTCCATTTGGCCGTTGGTCTCCACGAAGACCCAACCTGGAAGAGTTCGTGCCGCTTATTTTCCTAGAGGAGCTGAGGTTCAATTACTACACTTTTTAAAATCTTACATTTTTTTTTCCTCACGAAAGACACATCTGAAGGTGAATCCGAAGCATTTTTCGACGGAGAAAACACGAGCTCGAGATCCCAGAGCTACCAGGGGTTCTTTCAACGCCAGCATTAAGGCAGTTAAGCAAAAGCTGAATTAAAGTTTTCGGAATTCTGGCCTTTTTTCCCCTTAACATAAGATCACCAGCTGTTAGGGCACACACCAAAGCTACAGTGCCAATTTTCATAGGCTCACGTTTAAATGAGATATACAGAAAACGGAGCCTGGGCAACGTGTAGGGGTCGAACTCGCAATGGCACACTTGTCTAACAGCCGGGGCATTTTCTTGGAAAATGGTGCCTACGTGTTCATAGGCTTCGCCACTGTCCTGGAAGAGAACATACTGTCCACTCTTGGGGCATTTTTAGGGACTCAAAGGTTCTGTGGAATCCCGACCGGGTCCTGATAACTCGAAATGGCATCCACTACTCATGGGAGCTCCGGGAGGGGGCGTTTTAAGTCGGGCCAGGTGGGTGGGGAGGCCTCTGGCGGGTTTTTTGTCCAAGTCCCATGGGAACCCCAAACCCAAAAAGCTCACGCCAACTTCCCAGGAGAATGCCCAGGAAGAACTTCTTCGCTTCTGCTTTTTTAACAATTTTGCGCTCAACCGCCACGACCTACATTCCCCCGCGAGGCGCCCAGAGCTGAGGAATAACAAGGGAGTTTAAACTACACAACAGTTCTGCAGCCTTTGCTGCGCTTTGCTGCGCTCCGCGGGGGTTCGCATCCGGCCGCCATGTTCACGACTCGAGAGCCGCCCCAAAACCAGCCCCCCTTCCCACATCCCTCTCCTCTCCTCCCCTCCCTCCCAGCTCAACCGAGGCCGCGGCACTGCAAAGCCGCTTTCAACTCTATCCCCAACCCCCTCGCTGCAAAATCCGACTCGACGGCTGCGAGGTGTGCGCCTGCGCGCGGCGCGGGGAGGGCGCGGGAGTGGGGGTGGGTGTGGGAGGCCTACGGGCCCCCGGCCGCGGCTTGAAAAGGCCGGAGCCACGGGGAAGCGGGGGAGGGGTTGGGGCCCGGGCCGGAGCCTCCTCTTTCCTCCCAGCGGGTCCCCGCTCTGGCCCTGGCCCGGCTCTCACACGTGCGCGCTAAAAACCCACTTCAAAGTCTGTTCCCGGCACGGGGGCGGCCCCTTTTGCGCCGGCCCCTGGGCACCCGCGCGGGCCGACAACCAGTCCCCGGGCCTCGCCGCCCCCTCTATCCCAGGCGCTGCGAAGAGGCTGGAGGGGCCGAGCGAGAGAGGACGTTCGCTGATGAGCCCCGGGAGCCGCAAGCGGCCTTCGGGTGGACGAATACTTCCCTGCCCCCAACCCCACCGCTTTAGAAAATTGAATTGAACACAAAGTTTGCGGCCAGCGCTAGGCAGTGGCCTTCGGAGCTCACCATTGTTTGGGCTCGTATTGACCCCAGGTCCGGATTAGGCAGAGGCTGATTCCTGCTTTACAGCCCCGCCGGCCTAATGAGGCCGGGAGGCGATGGGGCGCGAAGCGTCCTCGGAGCCCGGGCGACCGCCGGCTTACGGCCGCCAAGGGCCCTGTAGGTGGAGGTCAAAGGGTCAGCGGGCAGAGACCGCGAGAGAATTGACCCTAGGAAATGAGGTCCGTTCCCCCCCGCCCGAGCCTCGACAGAGACTTGCAAGAACTTGGTGTGTGGACAGGGACCCCGGGAGCCCCGACGAGGGGCCCAAGGACAGCTGAGCTGGAGCCCCGACTTCCGAAACGCCTGGCCTAGCCGCCTCCGCCCCGGCCCCGGCCAAGGATTCACTGGAGGCTTGGGACTCGAGGGACAGAAACCTGTGAGAGGAAACCAGTCTAGGTGCCAGGATAACCTCTCTCTTCAGGCGATGGGCACGCTGCTGGCGATTCTTCCACAAACTTACATGTTAAGAGGCCCTTCGACTTTGCTCCTCTGTTTTAGGGAGTTTTTTTAAGAAGGGGGAGAGAGAGCCAGGGCGAAGAGGCAGAGACATCAGGCGGGGAGAAGGGAGAAGGGGGAGGAGCGAGGAAGTCCTGAACACTCCAACTTTCCTGGGATGCTTTGTGAGCAGAGGTCTCTGCTCACTCATGTCCAACTTTAGTAATTTAGATCGACCGGCCTGCTTAGCGTGGACCCTGTCCTGATCTTTAACCTTCCAAAGCTGGATGAAGGCCAAACTTCTGTCTTGCGTGGAAATAGCCACCTCCCTTTGCCTAACAGTGGGAATCTTATGCAAAAATCACTCATTTTGAAAAAGGGACTTTGAACAAAGATCTTACAAGGTGCAAGAGGGAAAGTAACAAGTTGATTACTAAGAGCCTGGCCCATGCCTCGGGCTTGAGCATTTATGATTTTTTTTTTTTGTGTGTGGGGGGGTACTTACTCTCTAAGGTTGTTTACTGAATATTCAAGAATGTAAATGTGCACTCCCAGAGCCAGATTATAGGGGGGAAATCTGTGAAAAGCTTTCTATCAAAATAAGGAGTTTTCTTTACCACAAATGACAAGGGTGGAGGACATGATTTTGAGAAATACGATGCTACACCCAAATTAGAGGTAATCATGTACAGGGGCAAAACTTTTATATTCTCCTAATATTGGTTATCATAATTGTTTTTCATTTAATTGATATCTTCCCCTCTTAGGACCCTCAAGTACTTTCCTGTAAAATTTTATGGTAGAATAATTTCAGGTAACTAAGAAAAGATCAAACTGCTCTTTGTCTCCTGAGGAGATATTTAATACATTTAATTGAAAGGGAGGCAGGTTTTTGGTTGAATCCTGTACCCATGGCTCTACTTCCATGTAAAGTTAGGTTAGATTGAGGGTGGGGGAGGGAACTCATGGAGAAAGTGGTAAATTATGGAAGTTCATTGTACAGTTCAGAAGAAAAATACACTATTTAGATTTCACAATGGAACACACTTAGAGCCAGTCTTATGAATATATACTTTCTGAGAACTTGCTGAGCATTTAAAATGGTCTCTGGTTTGAGGTGAAGGAAAAAGCCTGAAATAGGAATCTGGTCCAGCACCCTCAATGTCAAGGTCAAGATCGGAATGTCTGGGTTGGGAGTGATAGACTGACCAGGTTACCTGCTCATCACATGTGTAGTCATCCCAATCTCTGTTCGTAGCATTCAGGCTTGGATATTGGTGGAAGAAAATGCAAAAGACCCCATTATTCTCCACTAACAAAAAATAGCCTCCAAAGCAATTTGCAATTAGAAACTGTCAATAATTAATTGTCTGTTGACAAAGATCAGTAGATAACTTAAATAGATTGCTTCAACTGCATTCACAGAATCAAAGTTTCTTTTAATCATCAGAAGTTCTGTAAGCATTTCAATTTTAGATTGATTTATTTGAACATGAAAAAAAATCAGGCACCAAATACAAAAATGTTATAACATAAATAAGATGTGCCAAGACTTTATTTCTTCAAAAAGAACAATAAACAAAATTCTAGAATTGAAAATGATCATATATAATACCAAATTGACTGCCACCAAAAACCTAGAGCATTGCCCCTTAAAGGAGGTACTTAAGCCTATTCAATACATTTCTAAATACTTTACAATTTCTTATGTCCACCTTTCTGTTATTCATGCAGAGATTGGGCTCTCAATAACAAACAGCACCCTAATAAAAAAGGTCTCAATACTCTACCCACTCCAGCCCCCCAAAATAGCAATCAATGTCTTTTCCATATAACCATTGTAAAAGAACTGTTTGTCCAAACGAGTTGCTTCACTGAAGATTAAATGGATTGTTAACATTTTATCACAAAGCAAACAACCGTTTTTCATTGTTATTGATTTTAATGGAAACAATGCTCTTAACATGTTTGCCTACAAATCATGAACTTTAAAAATACATATTTTGCAATTTTTTTCCCATAGCATCATTTCAGAACTGCTGGTTATTATACCGCTATATAAATGTTATGGATAATTATGAATTGAACTATATACAGCAAACAAATCAGCCTTTGCCTTCCAAAATTGTAAATGGACTATGGTTCTTTTAAGAAGCACTTTAACCATAAGTAAGCAATGCTCAACTGGCCTTACTCATCACCACTGTTTCAGACATAAGCTATCTTTTGAAAATATATAGATAGCTACTAGATAGATTGATAGGCAGATTAGATAAGTCATAGATACAAACATATAAAGGTATATGGGTGATCTCTAGATAGAACAGACAGACATGCATCCTGCCGCAATTTTCATTTTTATGTAAGGTAATAAAGAACTAAGGGACATAAAATTCAGTAGGTTACCTTATGTTTATATATGTAGGGCAGGGATGATTAAATCCAGCTTCTCAGTCTTTGAAGTACAAGATTGAGATGTCATGGCCACTAACTGAATTGATCAGTAATATTTGATTTGCATGCCGAAAATCCAGGACAAACACATTTAAACTCGCAGTTAAACAACCATCTGAGATAGAGATAAAGAAAGGAGAGTCTTCCCAGATGGAAACTGACACTGTAAGGAATTTATACTGTAATAGAAAAATAATTTAACAATTAAAAAAGGGATCTGAGTGAGTTATAAATACCAACAAACAAGATTTAATTTGCTCACATCTCCTCTTTGTAGAAGAAGGCTGTTACAAAACAAGAGAAAGGAGTCAGTGGTTCCAAAATTGTAAATTGTGTTCTTCTTTCAAAACAATAAATTTTTAATGCTAAAGCAGTTATAATCAAAAGCTGTACAGAATTTGTTAGAAAACATTTATCCATAAATATTGTTCAGTTCCCGGCACTTGTAGCAATAATTAAATTACAAACGATAAATATGGCATCAATGGATATGTATTTACAAAAAAAAAAGTTATTACAAAAGGCAACTGTATACTAAACGTCACAATCTGTGTAGAGTAACATCACATCCTCAGCCTGAAAAAATACTGAACAACAGTTTCGACCCTATTAGACAAAAATACATTCACAAGTGTAATGCTTTGAGGAAAAGTTCAAGACATAACAGGACTTTGGCACGGTTTAAGACTGTGAGAGTTTAAACAATCACCACTAAGGCGAAAAAGAATTTCCATCAGTTTAACATCACCACCACCAACAAGCCTTCTATAACTTCCTCTCAAGAAACAGGACAAGTGTTAAAATGAATTGCAGGAGTTTAAGAATGGGGTGTGCAGAGAGCAAGAGGAAGGGGAAGAAAAAGTAGTGTAAAGATTTTGTAAAAAATGCTTCAAATGCCAAAACATTTTCTATCCTGAGAAAAGGGCATGGCTACTTTTGGATCTTGCCCAAAACCTTCCTGGACAATTGCAATTAACAAGATGTAGCCCTATATATGGCCTCTTGCCTTAAAACTCCATTTCCATCTGATTGGTCTCAGTTTTCTTTTAAAAATGCATTTGGTCCATTCTATAGTTAACAGGGTTTGTGTTTGTCCTCAGACGTACCATTCGTTAAAATTAGGAGGAAGTCCAGGGTTGTGGCTGGTGCTAGTGTGAACTGCAGAAGGGGTTTTAGTGGTATCTTTACTGTTTGCAGAAGCTATAGCGGGTGGAGTGGAAGATTCATAGCCTGAACTGGCAGCAGGGGAGGAATCTGACCCTTGAGATTCATGAACCTAAAATTAACATGTATATATTATAATGAATATAATTCCAACTGGCAATGTGCAAGCAAAAACAAGAGAATTCGAGCACTGTAACAACAAGACCGCCCAGTGACCCACTTAAAAGAAAAATGCTGCTTTAAAAAAAAAATCCATATTACCGATGTCTAGAAAACCCGGAGATGTTCGCCAAAAACCAGTTTTGCTCCTAAGACTGGTATGGAAAAGGAATAAAGCATTCCGTTTTGGTCATGCCACTTCAAAAATGCTTTCTCCGCGGATGGAGTGAGGTAAGCAGTTTACACTGTGAGGTCCTATAAAATACTAACTCCGGGCCCAGGTTTCACCAAGCCCGTTTCGGCTTGGGAAAGCAGGTACAGAGAAGGTGGCACAGGGGCCCTGAGCGCTGCGAAGTCGCAGACAAATGTGTGGGAATCAGATTGCGCTCCTCGGCCCTATTGTTTTATCCGAAGCCAAAGAGCGAATGAACCACCCACCCTCGGGTTCGGCGCGGCTACTCTCGGTTCCCACCGCGGGCTGAGTCGGGAAGAGGCGGCCACTGCAGCCCCGCAAGCCCAGGCGAGCTCGGCTAGAGCTTTCCAGTAAACAACCGATTGTTCCCTCCGCTTCCTCCCCCTCCCAACTTTGCTCACTCCCGCCCACCCCCACCCCCACCCCACCCCCACCCCCGCCCGGTCCCCAAAATGGGTTCAAGGTGTCACTGCTGGAGCAAATCGGATTTAACGTGGAGGACAGAGGGTTGGCAGCGCGGGCGCTTCCGTTCCGCGGCCCGGCGTCGGGCCGAGTGTTTACAAACCGCCGACCGCTAATAAAGAGGTAATTACCTTCATGTGTTTGCGCAGGGAGCTCGGGTGCGTGTAGGACTTGTCGCACACTTTGCAGATATAGGGCTTGTCCGAGGTATGCACATGCATGTGCTTCTTACGGTCGCTGCTGTTGGCAAAGCGTCTGTCACAGCCTTCAAATTCACATTTGAAAGGTTTCTCACCTGCAAAAGGCAAAAACCCAAGGGGGGTAAAATACGGTCAGCGCCGGAGTTTCCCAGAGGCAAGCAGCCGGAAACTGAGCTCCCGGCGGTCTTCCCGGAAAGGGAGCGCGGACTGGGGACTGCTGCTGCCTCTGTTTTCCCTGGAGAGAAATGAAGAGCGTAGGTTGAGCCCGCTGGGTTTGGGAGTGGTGGTCGGGGCGGGGGTGGGGCAGGGCCGGCCCAAAACCTGACCATGTCTTTGTTCTTGCAAGGAGGGAAAGCCCCTGGCTCCTCCGAAGTTTCCCCTAAGTTGTGTTTCCACCCTACCCGACCCAGGGCTCCCAATGCGCGGCCACGTTCCGCCACCACCTCGGCGATGTCACCGAGCCCGGCGGGACAATGGGCCCCAGACAGGACAATCCCGTTCAGCCTCTTTGTGTCTTTTAATTTGCCTCTTTCAAATGCAGCGGTTTGGCTAAGCCCGATATTAAAAAGCCTGGGTAGTCGTAGTTAATGTTTGAGGAAAAAAATTAGATAGATAGATAGATAGATAGATAGATAGATAGATCGATCCATCCATCCATCCAGGGGGCTCCAGACAGTTTTACAAGATGTTCTGAACAACCCACGAAACTGCTGTAGCTTTCCTCCCGGAGGACTGAATTGAACCTGGAACTCCAAATAAAAATAGTTTGACAAAAGTATGTCATTTAATTAGGAGATGTGCCAATCAAGTGTAAAAAAAGCGGAAGTAACCGAAAGTTAGTTTTCATTAGCATTTCTATGGTTGCCTTCCACGAATGTGTGCCGAGAGCTAAGTCGCTTGTAAGCAATATGCTCTCAACACATTTGGAGTCCCTTCACGGTAACCCAGAAAGGGAGACAAAAAGAGGCGGCGCCAGTTTGTTCCTGGGCGCGAGAAGGTCCCAATTAGTTCCTGAGACCGCAGAGCAGTCTGCCCGGGAAGTTAGAACTCGGCAAAGGCGCCACGGGACGGGGAGGGCTGGGTTGGATGGTCACTGACAGCGCTTCTTTTTCGAGCGGCCGTTGCGGGGCGTCGCCCCTTTCCCTGGCCGCCACCTCTCTCCCTCGCGCTGTAAGTCCGCTGCGTGACGGGGTATCGCCAGTGGAACCCACGCCCGCCTGCTCTTTTCCCTTACCTGTGTGGGTCCTCTTGTGGATCTTGAGGTTCTCAGAACGGGCAAAGATCTTCCCGCAGCCCGGGAAGGGGCATGGGAAGGGCTTCTCGCCCGTGTGCACTCGGATGTGGTTGACCAGTTTGTACTTCGCCTTGAAAGACTTGCCCTCCCGGGGGCACTCCTCCCAGTAGCAGACGTGGTTGTTCTGCTCCGGGCCCCCCACATGCTCCATGGTGACATGTGTCACCAGCTCATGCATGGTGCTGAAGGTCCGGTCGCAGCTCTTCTTGGGCCGGCTCAGCTGAGCCTCGTCGATCCACTTGCACGACAGCTCCTGCTTGATGGGCTGCCGCATATAACGGAAGAAGGCGCCGGGCCCGTGGTGGGCCGCCACGTTCACGCCCATGTTCATGTTCATGGGGCTGTAGTTAGGAAACTGCGCGCCGGCCGCGTAGGCGTCCGTGCGCGGGCTGGCCACTGGGCGGTATGGGTCAGCACGGCCGAACAGCTCCCCACGCAGCCCCAGGTGGACCTGGTTGTTGTCCACGTGCCCTGTGGGCGACGGGTGCCCAGCGCCCTGCTCATGCAGCCCGGGAAAGAGCAAGTAGCTAGGGGGCTCGGGGATGCCAGCTGGAGCATGCAGGCTGCTCGCCGAGCCGGCGAAGAGCCCGTGCTGCCCGCCACCCGAGGCCGCCTCACTGAGCCCGGAGCTGCGCTGGCGGAACAGAAAGTCGCGCGTTGAGTTGAAGGCGGCAGAGGCAGCGCCACCGTAGCTGGGCACCTGGCTGGCGTGGTGATGATGGTGATGGTGGTGGTGATGGTGGCCCAGGGCGTTGGCGTAGCCCGAACCCTGCGGCGTGAAAGCCGAGCTCTGGCCTGAAGACAGATCGTGCGCCGCGGCAGGGCTCAGCTTGAAGGCAGCGGCGGCGGCGGCGGCGGCGGCAGCGTGGGTTGAGTCCCCGAAGGGATTCAGCCCCATGCCTGCCGGCTCTCGGTTGGGCATCTCGTGGTGGCGCGGCGCGCCGAAGCTGCCCACTCCCAGCCCAGGGAACTGCGGGCCTCCGTCCAGGAGCATCGTCATGGATGGGACGTTCTGGGCACAGGCGATCCGGCCGAAGTGAGAGAGGGTACCGGCGAAGGAGGAGATCTCCGAAGTGCCGTAGTCGGAAAGGGGTGGCGGCGGTTGGACACTGCGGGGAGACCCCCAAGGCGCTACCAGGGGCTGCAACTTTCCGTCACTGCAAGAGTCTCCTGCAGAGGGATAGGAGGGAGGAGGGGAAGAAAGAGCAGGGAGGGGGTGTTGGCGGGGGGAGGAGGAGGGAGGAGAAGGGAGGAGAAAAGACTCTGGGACTAGATCTGGTTTAACAAACTAACAGGCGCGCACAAAGAAAAATAAGCAAAATAGTAAGTGGAGGGCGGAGTTTGCCAATCCTGTCCCGGGCACCCCTCCTCTCCCCGAGTGCAGAGAACCGCGGGGCCAGGAGGCTCCCTGGGTACCGGCCTCCGGGCTGGGCTGCGCCAAGTGGCGGAGCCGGCTAGCGGCCGGCAGGCGGGCAGCGGGCAGTAGGCAGGCTCGTTACTCGCCGCTTGCCGCTCGCCGCGCGAGTCCCAGCCTCTTCGCCTCCAGAGTAATGTCCTTGGACTGATAAAGTCAATCACTCACTCCTAGCACATAAACCGAGCGGGAGGCCGTGAGGCGCGCGCCAATGGGGAGCCAGCTGGCCCGCGGTCACCTGACCTCCGGCCGGACCTCTCATTGGCCGCCGCGAGGCTGATTGGCAGCGCGGAGCGGAGAACATGGCAGCCGCGGCCGAGCGACCCCCGCTGATTGGGCAGCCGCCGGGTGCCTGGCAGGTGAGGCGGCGGCTGCCGGGCGGCCGCGAGTGGGCTCCACCCGGCTTGAGTGGCTGCGGGGAACTGGGGCCAGGCTCCAGCCGGCAAACGGCGGGACGCCGCCGGGCCTCTCGCGGGCCTTCCCCCACCCCTTGCGCGCTCTTTACCCGCTTTGGCCAAAGAAACTCTTTGCCCCGCGAGGATCGGTCCCACTGCTGCGCCGACGGAGGAGACGCGGCGCTCAACGTCCAGTCCCGCTTGGGCCCCTGCTGCTTCACCACCTTGAGAACATGTCCCCTCTGTAGCTGCAGGGCGCAGATCCTGGGGAGAGCGCAGCAGTTTCGCGTTCCCGGTCCAGCCGCTGCGTCCACCCCTAATCACTGCGAGTTCTGATGGCCTCAAGGCCGGGACCCAGGCCAGGATAGTTCGCCGTTTATGCCCCCAACCTGTCGGCAGCTGTCCGAGACCCAAAGGAGAAGAAACGATTACAATTAGAGCTGATCTCGGTTACTTCCGTCTGCGCTAAGCGTTGAACCTTTAGTTTGTGAGCAGCGGCTGTACTCGCCGCTGCCCACTTCCCGAATTACACACTGGGCACGACACAGCAAACATATACAACGCAGTAAACACAAGCGCACAGTAGGAAACAAGCACACAACACAGTAAACACAAGCGCACCACAGGAAACAAACACAACACATGAAATACGCACACAACACAACAAAGTAAGCACATACAACACAGTAACATAAACTACGCACAACACAGTAAACACAGGCACACAACTAAACACAATAGAGCAAATACACATAACAGCAAACATACCCACAAATACAAAACATGCAAAGAACACTTAGCCCGTGTACGCAAAACATGCATACAACACACTAAACACATAATAAACACACTAGACACACACAGTATCAGGGTGGTTTCAAAATCACTAGGCTAATCAGCTTTGAATTCTCAACATTTTCAAATGCAAAAGTCGTGTTGGGGGGTGCTGATGCTGAATGGGGACTGTGACATGGAATTTTCTTTCCTCTGAACAGCCAAGGCTTTACTCTCTTCTACTCCTACCCGGAGAAGGTAAAGCATGTAGTGACCTCAGGGACTGCTTACCCCTTAAGGATTTACTTCCAGGGGTGTGTGTGAAAGTCCCCTCGCCTTCTGTCTGTTGCGAGGTCTTTCTAGACATAATGACCAGGTTCGGGCAAGGCTATAAATTCACTCATTTTTGTGTCCTGCAAGGCATTTGCAAAGAATGCAGGAGAGTGAGAGTGGAAAGAAAAGGCAGAGAGAAAGATGGCTGTGATTGTCACATCCCTAACCGGACCAAGCCCCAAAGTCTGCGCCTTGAGGCAGCCTCACAGCCTGGCCACCATCTCTCTGTAGGAAACAGAACATCTGATCAAGTTCAGAGGCGCCAGGAGAGACCGCCTCAAGCAGCGCTTTATAACTGCAGCCTTTCACTTCCTGCTCCCCAATCTGCCTGGCCCAGCCAACACTTCACCTTCTTTCTTAGCCAGTTCGCTGGGAGAAAACCCTACCGGTAGCACATCTCACCGTATTCACCCCCTCCCATCAAACTCGCCCCAATTCTCTCTCCACATCCAGAGCTCTCTCCCCAGGTTGGAAGGTGAGTTCACTGCTGACTTAAATTATTGCGTCTGCCGAACATAGGCTCTCCAAGAATGGTTTCAGTGCCTCTCAGCAGAGGGTTTCTTTGGGGGGTAGGGGGGCGCTGGTGTGTTCAGAGAACAAATATGCTTAAATCATGCAAATGAATCCCCTGGAGTCAGGTTTACAAAAAAGGAGGATTGCCTTTCTTCCCCCCCCCTTTCTTTTCACTTTCTCCTTTATTTCCTCTCTTCCCTCTACCTCTGTTCACCTCCCACCAACCCCAACCGCCCTTGGCCAAGTAGTTGCTTTGAAAAAGTTTGGATTTCCTCACTGAGCTGGTCCCGCGGACAGCGGTTCTCGAGACTAGGGGACCGGGAAGGGGCGGCTGTCGAGCTCTGGCCGGGCCAGCGCTGATGCGAGAGTTTCCGGGGAGTCCCACCAGGTACCCCGAGAATCGAGGGCCTGGCGCGATTGCAACTGGGTGAAGGGCTCAGAAGGGGGGCAGCCAAGGGAGCTCATCATGCCCCTATTTGGGAAGGGGTCTCGATCTCAAGGCGGGGGGAAGTTGCCGCCGCTGACCTACCCGGTGCCCAGTGTCCGTTTTGATACGGCCACATTCCGATAATTAATTGCCTCCAGCACGTGCTCTGTAGTCCCTGGAACAAAAAGGCATAATTCAATTAGATCATCAACCGAGAAGTGGGGAGGTGGGGGCCGGGGGGTGGATGCTTGTTAAGGGGGCAGACCTGAGGCGACTGAGCCAGGCCAAAATCCCGGGCAATGGAGCCCTTCACGGGACAGCCGGGCCCATCCTGAGAGTGCGGTTCTGAGGGGGTGTCGTTGCTCTGTGGGACGCAGGGGTCCCAGATGCGCGCAAAAGGACGAGGCTGGGGGCTTTGTGAACAGCAGGTCAGAGGCAGGCCATTTCTAATTCGGTTTCAGTTGGTTTGAGTGGGAGTTTCCTTATTTGGGGAGGGGGACCCCTGACCCTTAAAAGAGGGTAGAAAGCAAAATCCCTCCAGATAAAGCTAGTTACTCCACATGAAAACAAAGTCCCCACCCCCAACAAAGCAAATCACTGCTGTTGGGGGGGAAACATCGCGAAGTTTTTCTTATGACTTAGAGCTTCTCTCCTCCCCAAACTTGATTTTCAAGGGGAGACTCTGGGAACAACTTCGGGGAACAGGGCGCTTTGGGGAGCTGAGTCTGAGAACAGAGTGGTGGCGGAAGAGGGAAAGCTAAGAGGAGAAAAGTTTTTCCTACACACAGGCAGAGGTGAGGGGATGGAGACAACTCTCGTGTTTTCGTTTTTCAGGTGGAGACAGGAGTCACAGCTCTAGTCAGGGAGGACAACTCGAACCCAGGGGTCGTGGTTCTATAGCTGAGGCTCCCTCAGCAGCTTTGGCTTACTAGGGTTTACATGTGTAGTAGGCAACGTAAATTAACCAATAAATCTCTTTTATGTGTCCCCCAGTTGTATGTGGTCGGGTCTAAATATCCACATGTTTGTATGGATAGGAAATATAATGGGATCCTTTCCCTCACACTGAGTTCAAACGATAAATAGGAAAAAGATTTATTTTTATGCCCAAATCTAAAGCAGTAAATAAAATCAGAAAAACTGATCACTTCTAAACCAGCAAAGATTTTGAGCCCGATTTTTAGAATCCATCTTGAAGAAGCAGTAGGGAAACAGAACGTCCTGAGGGGCAGTAGGGTAGGACCGGGTTCTTCGTACAACCCAGAGCCCAACTCCACAGCCCTTTTCTCTTCCGTCGAGCCTCCAAAAAAGCAGAACATATACAGCACATTCTTTCTAAACACATTTTATGTGGTGGACATGAAATTATCCTGATTCGGTGACCTAGTAATTTTCTTTAAGTTCAAGGGAAACGCTGTGGTCTTTTCTTCTGTTTTGTATTTAGAAAAGACTTGCAATCTAACACTCGCAACATTTTAAAGACCCTTTAAACCCAGCAAGCGGATTTCCGTTCTGCCAAGGCTTCCTGATTTATTTCAATAAATGAATCTTTGAATCCAGGAAGGGAATTATTCCAAGACCCTGAATTTGGTGCCCCTGTCTCTCCCTAGTGGAGCACAAAGTGTTTCTCATTGCAACATGTCCTTGAAACTCACCATTATTCGCCTTTTTTCCTGGTAAATGACACTTTCTTTACATAAATCCCCACCCTGTCTTCAGAGTCCCAGATCTTTTTAAAAGAAAAACTGCAAGTGGCAATAAAAAATGAAGGGGGAAGAAAGCTGGGAAAAGAATGCATTTTTAACTTCTCTTTATTTTTATGCTAAGATAAAGCACTTAATTGGCATCAGGGGCCAAGCTGAACTATCGATCTCGAGGACCTGCTGACACACTTGCCAACCGAGTGTGTCTGCAGGTTGGCGAGCATAAAATCACACAGTTCCAGATTTTATTGGCCACATCAGAATTTTCACTATGGTCCTATCATTTGACACATATTTTATAAGCCCTAAATACCTTTAAAATTCAATCGAGAATAAACAAATAGATATTGTTAATTAACCCCCCCCTTTTTTTTTTGCCTTTGTCCTCTGAAATACAAGGCATATTGTTGCCCAATGTAATGAAATGCAAACCAGACAGGAATGAGACATTTTCATTGTACTTGTCAATCAGGGCTGTGCAGACAGATATGTATATACTTGAACTTCAGAGACATAGGCTGAAGTAAATAGGGCTGAACTTGAAGGAGGCAGGCAGGGAGTTGAACTAGAAGTATCAGAATCCAGTTTGGAATTATAAAGGGAGTCCCTGAAATACGGAAAATGCAGCGAACCGCCCCACCCAGGTGGTAGGCTGTGGTCCTCAGGCAAATCTGAGTGAAAGGCTTATGATGAGCTGTGGCCTGCTAGGTCCTGCTGCCATGGAATACCTTTACCGCTCTGGGGGTGACCAGGTGTTAGCCCCCAGCTGCACTAGCAGTGGCTCCAGGTGCCAGGAGAGCAAGACACATTGAAAGAGAACTTCTTCCTTCCTTCTAGATCAGAACACCTTGTAGGTGGGGAGTGCCCAGGCAAGAGGAGAGGGGGATGCAGGCAGAAGCTGAGATACACAATGACACATTTGATTTATGTTTACAGGTCCTTCCCCAGACACCTGAAGAGATGGGGGAAGGAGAATCAATTTGGAGAGCCAAGTTTGTCTGAAATTTTGGAGCACACATTTACCCAGGACCCCAAGTTCCTTGTAGCTGCTAAATGCTGTACTAGTTCTAAAATGTAAATTAGCTTCAAGGCAAGTGGAGAGAAGCCTTAGACTATTCTGAGATATTTGTTCATTCATTTCTTTGCTTTGAGAAAGAATCCTGCCAATGTGATAGGAAAGATATCTCTGGGCCACATTATGGCTTCTGGCAGCAACTCTCATCCTTAGTGCCTAGATCTGGAGCCCCCAGCAACCATTTGTCCCCAAGTTACTTTTCCTTAGTCCAGGCCTATTCCACCATTTCATCTTCTTTCTGCCTTCCTCGCTGAGGGGCAGAGGCCGCCTTTCTTTTGCCCAAGCTGAGAGGGAGAATTCCTGATCCCTAGGAAAAATGCTGTCTTCACTCCCAAGGAACTTTGTGTAGTTTAGGAATTGCATTTTGTAAAATCAAATTGCCTGTTGCAATTTGCACTTGGTTTGTGGTTATTCATCTAGTTCTTTCCTAGTGTGGGTATGGGAGGAAAGGGCTTTGACATTAAAACAAAGCATAGGGCCTCCCTTTCCTCCCTTTTTTCTTTCCCCACCAACAAGATAGAGTGGGGGTGAATTAGACTAACTGCTGGTTTGGACGTGAATGGCAGACTATGGTCTGCAAACTGGAGGCCAAATCTGGCCCATAGCCTGTTGTATTTGTATGGCCCCAGGAGCCAAGAATGGTTTTATTTTATTTTATTTTTAAAACATTTTTAAAGGGTTAGAGAGCAGATGTAGAAAAAGAAAGACAAAAAAGGGTGGGGGGGGAATTATGCTACAGATACTGAATGTGGTTTGAAAACCCTAAAATATTTTATATCTGGCCCTTTACAGAAAAAGTTTGCTGACCCCTGGACTAGGGGTTGGACTGTAGTGTCAGCAGAGGCTAGGTATTCTTGACCGGTAGATTTTATCCACCATCACCCTCCTAGATTTCCAGCTTCATTTTGCATATGACTTGATTTTTTTTTCCCCAGCCCCACACTTCAGTTATTTTGGGGGATACTTTTGGCTTTGGAGAAAGGGAAAAAGTAGCCAAGGGAGGAGGATCCTCAGGAGAAAGAGGGGATGAGAAGAGAGGAAAAAGAGTTGTGAATATCTCAATCAGTGACTAGGCGACCTCTGACCCTGAGGGTGGTTTTATTGTCTTTCTTCTTTGGCTAGAGATACATAGTTTATTGACCCTTTCTGCGTGACTGAGCCCTCAGGGGCAACGACAGCTCCAAACCAAGCCAGGCATGTGAGGCCAGGAAGCCTGAGGGAAGTGACCCCAATTCCCTAGGCCTGAGGGGGTTGGAGGGACAGAGAGATCAACTCCCTCCCAACTCCACTGCCCCTCCTCAGTGAGGGCCTAGAGTTCACCCAGCTCCCCTTCTCGCCCAGAAACGCTCCCCTCCCTTTCTTCCCAGGACAAATGCCATCAGCTGGTAGACTTCGGCAAAGCATTTATGCTCCTTCTCTGCACTCTTCCCCTTTAAACTATAAAGATATGTTATTATAAAGATTCCACGGTGGGCCGGGCACGGTGGCTCACGCCTGTAATCCCAGCACATTGGGAGGCCTAGGTGAGTGGATCACTTGAGGTCAGGAGTTCGAGACCAGCCTGGCCAACATGGTGAAACCCCATCTCTACTAAAATACAAAAATTAGCTGGGCATGGTGGCAGGCACCTGTAATCCCAGCTACTCAGGAGGCTGAGGCAGGAGAATCACTTGAACCCAGGAGGCGGAGGTTGCAGTGACCTGAGATGGCACCACTACACTCCAGCCTGGGCAACAGGGCAAGACTCCCTCTAAAATAAAAAAAGATTCCAGGGTGCTCCCAACAACCCAGCTTACTAGCTACTACCTTAGCTCATCCCCTTAGGTATGTTTCCCCTCTCCTTCGTCTTTCCTCCCACTCCGGCCCTATCAGGAATTTCTCTTTAAGGCTGCATAATCCTCAACCCTTGCCCCTCAGACTCAGCTTTGGTAGGTTACACTTCACCTTTTGAACCTGGTCCAGACTGGCAAACAATTCTTTCAGACCCAAATAGCCACTCACACAAGTAATGTTGCCAAATTTAGCACATCAAAAACTCAGGACACTCAGTTACATTTGAATTTCAAATAAACAATTTTTTCTTAGTTTAAGTATGTCCCAGTTATTGCCTGGGAGATACTTATACTAAAATATTCTTTATTGGCAATTCAGATTTTATAGGACATCATATATCTTATCTGGCACTCCTACTTTCAGGAGTATGGTCTAGACAGGCTAAATTGTCACACCCAATGGAGCTCTCACCAAAGTGTAGCCTGACCTTGTGCCACTTGCCAAAGTGTTTTCCAAAGGCTCCATTTGTGGGAAAATCAACTTAGGGACAGGGTGGCCCTGAAGGCCCAAGAAAAGCCCCTGATGAAATTTCTCTTCTGGCTCAGCGGGCCTGTCCTTTCTCATCAAGAGGCCCAGGAGCTACCCTGGCTAGATTGTTACCACAGGACCGGCAGCAGGGCGCTGTTCCCAAACAGTGACTAATTGTGCCTGCTCCTGTCCTAGCCCCTGAAGGAAAGCCCCTTGCGCCACTCACCATGAGGTCTGGTACACTGCAGACATTGAGTACTAGCGTGCTAGGGACCTTAAGATTCCATGCACTGCAGGCCTCAAAGTCCCATTCATTGACCTGATCCTCCTGCCACCCCTGCAGGACCTGAGACGGGTGTTTGCCTTGCATATTCTTTCCTATTTTGCTCAGGTTGTGTGAGCCTGAGGCCCCCTTCTCTTTGCTCTCTAGGGTTCAAGTTTCACCAAGCCTAAAAAATCCTCCTCGCCTTGCCGCCCCTTGGTCCTTCTTTCTCTCATTTTAATGGGTCTGTCTTCAAGAACAGAAGAGCCTGATTTCAGCAAGAATGCCCCCTATGGGCCCTTGAGGGCTATAAACAGGTGGAATCCTCAGAGCCGGAGCCTGTGGTCCCTCTGCTTAGCCCTGCCCTCCCAACCTCGATGCACAAACTTCAGTCCACACTGGGCTGTGCAGAGGCCTCTCTCGAGCCATCCAGGGCTAAAGGTCAAGTTTTCCTGAGGACCAAGGACAGAGTGAAGCAGGTTTTATCAGCAGACATCCGTTCTCCTCTTCTCCTGTTCCCCACCCTCATCACACATTCCTCCATGGAAGTTCCTATCTATCTACCTATTAAATGAAAGAGGAAAAACACATGGCCTACAGTGTCCTTTTCCTCACTCCTATCAGTACAAGTTCCAAAAGCTGAACCTGTCAGCAGCTCAGTGGCCTCAAAAACATTCCAGGAGACCCCTCTTCCCCATCACGTAAATACTCCTTTCCCACTTTAGAAAAGCTCATTAGTTCTTACCTCTTAATTCTTTCTCCTTTTGAAGGTGGTTTTAGGCTCTAAGTTTGTTTGGAGCCAAGGGAGCCTCCACTGTCTACGTATGCAAACTTAAGTTTTTGGTAGTGTTGGCAGCCCATAACCACTAGTTGTAGTGCACATCTGTACACACTTGCCTGTTTTCCTGAGTTTCTTTCTTTCTTTCTTTCTTTTTTTTTTGAGACAGAGTTTCGCTCTTGTCACCCAGGCTGGAGCGCAATGGCACAATCTTGGCTCACTGCAACCTCTGCCTCCTGGGTTGAAGCGATTCTCCTGCCTCAGCCTCCTAAGTTGCTGGGAACATAGGCGCCCACCACCACACCCAGCTAATTTTTGTATTTTTAGTAGAGATGAGGTTTCACTATGTTGGCCAGGCTGGTCTCCAACTCCTAGCCTCAGGTGATCCACCTGCCTCGGCATCCCAAAGTGCTGGGATTACAGGCATGAGCCACTGTGCCCAGCTCCTGAGTTTCTAATATGCCCCTGGGTATGGAAGGGGGCCCATTTGCTTTTATTTTCTTTGTTTTTATTTTGTTTGTTTGTTTTGTGTGTGTGTGTGTGTGTTTTAAGGATGGAGTTTTGCTCTTGTCACCCAGGCTGGAGTGCAATGGTGCTATCTCAACTCACTAGAACCTCCGCCTCCCAGGTTCAAGCGATTCTCCTGCCTTAGCCTCTGGAGTAGCTGGGATTACAGGCATCTGCCACCACACCCGGCTATTTTTTTTTTTTTTTTTTTTTTTGTATTTTTAGTAGAGATAGGGTTTCACCACATATGCCAGGCTGGTCTCAAACTCCTGACCTCAGGTGATCTGCCTGCCTTGGCCTCCCAACGTGCTGGGATTACAGGCGTGAGCCACTGCGCCTGGCAGAAGGGGACCCATTTTCTTAATGCACACACTTAAAAGCTCTAGCTCCCACATGATATGTTGTTTTTGTGATTCTCAATTAGAGAGTTATATTGCAATATTTAGCTTCTGCTATTAAATTTCACATCCCCTCCCTCAATTTGAGAGGGACGAGAGGTTGCCTGTCCTCTGCTCTAGAAGCAATTAAGTAGAACCAGAAACTCTAGCTCCACATTGGAGTTTCCTGGGAATCTTTGAAATATTCAGATGGCCAGACCAACTCCAGAGCTTCTGACTCACTTGGTCTAGGGAAGGGTGCCATGGCCCTATTTTTGAAACTCCCCAGGTGATTCTAATGAGGGAGCCACTGTGTTCAAGTTAGTCAATATCTAGAGCCTCTTTGCTCCCACCCTGCAGCCTTCCCAGGCTTACATTCTTGGCCCTGGGAATACCACTAAGGTCTGAGAAATGCTTCAACTAGGAATGCTCTAAGAATAAACTTGGGGTTCCCACTCCAGACTGCTATCTCTCTCTATTTATTTTGCCTACCAGATGTTTCCATGAAGAAAAATCCCACCTTCAACTTCCACATTATTCATCCTGCTTTTTAGAAATGACCCTTGCCCTGATCTGAGGTGGAAGAAATAAAGGTCTGGTAAAGAAATGATATGCTTATGCACCTGGAACCATTTATTTTATTTCAACTAAAGGGCTACACTTTTGCTGTTGCAGAACGAAATTTCCCCTGTAAGACAGCAAGGGATGGAGCTACTTGATGAAAAGGGCTGTTCTAATTCTACTACTCCCCCATTTCAACAGATCCACTCCTGACCTCCTTCTAGAAGAAAGAAGGGGAGTGGGGATGGGGAGCATGCCATCTCATTAAGAATTGTTCCCCAGTGATATTTCCTTTGCTGTTTCTCCCCCCACCCTAGGTGGAATTCCAAGAACTGGTGAGGGGAACCTTATGCCTCTCAATTTCTAGATGATTGCAAAACCCAGAACTGTCCAGGTATCATGCAGTTTGGTTCAGGCTTTGAGGACAGCTCCCAGAAGTTGTGGAAGGCGGAGAGAGATGGGAGCAAGCAAGTTGCAGAGTGACTTGAAACTGAACCATTTTTTCCCCTGTGGAAAAACTTTTTATTCACACAAGCAATACATTAGCTGCTTCACTCTTCAAATTATTTCATTTTATTTTTAGAGACAGGGTTCTCATTCTGTCACCCAGGCTGGAGTGCAGTGGCATGATCACATCTCACTGCAGCCTTGACCAACCGGGCTCAAGCAATCCTCCTGCCTCCTGCCACCCAAGTAGCTGGGATCACAGGTGCATGCCACTACGCCTGGCTATTTTTTTTTTTTTTTAATTTTTCATGGAGACAGTATCTCCCTATGTTGCCCAGGCTGGTCTCGAATTCCTGGGCTCCAGCGATCCCCACCTTGGCCTCCCTAAGTGCTAGAATTTTAGGTACAAGCCACCATGCCTGCCCCTTCAAAATGTTTATAGCTTGCCTACTATGTATAAGACATCCTGGGGGTACTGCGGGGGAAGATACCAGTAAGTGATGTCAAGATTCAGTCTTGCACCTGGACTAGCAAAACATTGTAGCAGTTTTAGAAGGAATATTTCATAATCCTATGCAGATTACCTGAAACTTTAGGGTAACTGTCAGAGGTTTTCTTTTTTTCTTTCTTTCTTTCTTTCTTTCTTTCTTTCTTTCTTTCTTTCTTTCTTTTTCTTTCTTCTTTCTTTTCTTTCTTTCTTTTTCTCTCTTTCTCCCTTCCTTCCTCCCTCCCTCCCTTTCTTTCTTTCTTTCTTTCTTTCTTTTTCTCTCTCTCTCTTTCTCCCTTCCTTCCTCCCTTCCTCCTTCCCTCTCTCTCTCTTTCTTTCTTTCTTTCTTTCTTTCTTTCTTTCTTTCTTTCTTTCTTTCTTTCTTTCTTTCCTTACTTTCTTTTCGACAGAGTCTTGCTCTGTTGCCCAGGCAGTGGTGCAATCTCAGCTCACTGCAACCTCTGCCTCCTAGGTTCAAGCGATTCTCCTGCTTCAGCCTCCCAAGCAGCTGGGACTACAGGCACGTGCCACCACACCCGGCTAATTTTTTGTATTTTTAGTAGAGACAGGATTTCACCATGTTAGCCAGGATGGTCTCGATCTCCTGACCTCGTGATCCACCCTCCTGGGCCTTCCAAAGTGCTGGGATTACAGGCGTAAGCCACTGCGCCCAGCCTTTCTTTCTTTCTTTCTTTCTTAGGGTCTTTGTCACTCATTTGGAATGTAGTGGTGCAATCATGGCACACTGCAGCCTCGACCTTCTGGGCTCAGGTGATCTTCCTGCCTCAGCCTCCCAAGTAGCTGGAGACTACAGGCACACACCACCATGCCCGGCTAATTTTTGTATTTTTTGTAGAGACAGAGTTTTGCCATGTTGTCCGGGTTGGTCTCAAACTCCTGGGCTCAAGCGATCCACCCACCTCAGCCTCCCAAAATGCTAGGATTACAAGCATGAGCCACTGTGCCTGGCCCTAGAGCTTCTTTCTTTTTATTCACACATGCCTCTCTTGGTTATGCCTTTTCCTACTCAGATGTGTTACTGGGGTTTGCGGGGACAAATACCCAAATGGAACTGTTATAAAAAGAGTCCGCCGGGTGTGGTGGCTCATGCCTATAATCCCAGCACTTTGAGAGGCTGAGGCAGGTGGATCACTTTAGGCCAGGAGTTCAAGACCAGCCTGGCCAACATGATGAAACCGCATCTCTACTAAAACAGTACAAAATTAGCCCAGGTGTGGTGGCTCACACCTGTAATCTCAGCACTTTGGGAGGTCAAGGTGGGTGGATCACCTGAGGTCAGGAGTTCGAGACTAGCCTGACCAACGTAGTGAAACCCCATCTGTACTAAAAACACAAAATTAGCTGGGCGTGGTGGCACAAGTCTGTAATCCCAGCTACTTGGGAGGCTGAGGTAGGAGAATCGCTTGAACCTGGGAGGTGGAGGTTGTAGTGAGTGAAGATCGCACTATTGCACTCCAGCCTGGGCAATAAGAGTGAAACTCCGTCTCAAAAAAACACAACAAAACAAAAAACAACAAGAAAAATTAGTCCGGTATGGTGGCACATGCCTGTAATCCCAGCTACTCAGGAGGCTGAGGCACAAGAATCGCTTGAACCCAGGAGGTGAAGGTTGCAGTGAGCCAAGGTTGTGCCACCACTGCACTCCAGCCAGGGCAACAGAGTGAGACTCTGTCTCAAAAAAAAAAAAAAAAAGTCCATGTTTTCATGAGGAAAAAAGAAATAAACTTGAATCATTATCTTGGGGAGTGCCTTCTTTTATATTCTATTTGTGCCCTTTCCTGCTGCAACATATAGTCTCTAAGATCAGAAAGTCCATTTAATATTCCTTATATTCCTCATTAAAACAGACTAAAATTACATGGTAAAAATTTGAGGCTCATTATTATTATTTTTAACTTCACAATTCCATAACTCCCCCACAACACACACACACACACACACACACAC
This sequence comes from Nomascus leucogenys, assembly GCF_006542625.1. Lineage (NCBI taxonomy): Eukaryota > Metazoa > Chordata > Mammalia > Primates > Hylobatidae > Nomascus > Nomascus leucogenys. Next base: position 123,081,057 of record NC_044406.1, on the reverse strand, counting down.
ACACACACACACACACACACAGAGGGCTAGCTATGGAAAAGCACTCTGTAGCTCAATGCCGTACATGAGCTTTACTTCTTGAACTATGGTTTAATTCTGTGGCCATGGTGGGTTTAAGTCATTATTTTGAATGTAATGTTCAAATGAATTGGGAGGCAAACTGCTCTGGGAGTTGGCTTGGCATTACTTTGCCATCACACATGTCACTTAATTTTTGCTGATTGCTTTTATAATATATGTACATCACAAATAATGTAAAGAAAAAGGTTCCTCCAAGGATAATACAATGGAAAGCCTATATTGTACATATGCCCCGTAATACTGACTTTTGTGATTCATAGAAACCACATATTAAATGAATTATTTTGATTATTATCAAGTGATCTTTGCAGTTGTTTTAAAAGGTCCATCCAGTTATAATCATATGCTTCTTATGTGTGCTATTGCTATTACATGGGGAGGGTGTATATGATTTAAAATGGAGTCTGGCTGAGCATGGTGGCTCACGCCTGTAATCCCACCACTTTGGAAGGCCAAGGCCTGCAGATCACTTGTGGTCAGGAGTTCGAGACAAGCCTGGCCAACATGGTGAAACCCTGCCTCTACCAAAAATATATAAAAAATTAGCTGTGTATTGTGGTGTGCTCCTGAAATGCCAGCTACTCGGGAGGCTGAGGCAGGAGAATTGCTTGAAACCAGGAGACAGAGGTTGCAGTGAGCCAAAATCGTGCCACTGCACTCCAGCCTGGGTGACAGAGTGAGGCTCCATCTCAAAAATGAAAATAAAAAAAAAAATAAAATAAAATGGAATCTGTTCACTTGAAGTCAGGAGTTCAGACCAGCCTGGACAAAATGATGAAACTCCATCTCTACTAAAAACACAAAAATTAGCCAGACGTGGTGGCGCACACTTGTAATCCCAGCTGCTTTGGTGGCTGAGGCAGGAGAACTGCTTGAACCTGGGAGGCAGAGGTTGCAGTGAGCTGAGATCTCGCCACTGCACTCCAGCCTGGGCAACAAAGAGAGTCCCTGTCTCCAAAACACTAAATAAATAAATAAATAAATAGGAGTCCATTACCCTGAGGAGCATAATTTCAAACATTTACACAAATCTCAATGTTTAAACAAAAATGTTAAAAAATATTAGGTTGGGCATGGTGGCTCACGCCTATAATCCCAGCACTTTGGGAGGCTGAGGCAGGCGGATCACGAGGTCAGGAGTTCGAGACCAGCCTGGCCAACATGTTGAAACCCGTCTCTACTAAAAATACAAAAAATTAGCCAGGCATGGTGGCGCATGCCTCTAATCCCAGCTACATGGGAGGCTGAGGCAGGAGAATTGCTTGAACCCGGGAGGCAGAGGTTGCAGTGAGCGGAGATCGCGCCACTGCACTCCAGCCTGGGTGGCAGTGTGAGGCTCCGTCTCGAAAAAAAAAAAAATTTGGTGGGAGAAGCAACATTGCAGACCTCTTCAGTTAGTCAAACAGGCCATAGAGGCATCCCATGGCTCAACCTGCTTTCTGTTTCATTGCCTTGAAAGGAAAGACATCTGGAGAAAATTTTCCTGAGCAAAAGGTGGAAAGGAGGCACCCCAGCCACATGGTGGTTGTCCTCATCTCCCTCCCTACTCTCCCCACCACCTGCCCCAAACACACTAGGCAAAAAACCTTGACTCAGTCTCTTCCATTCCCAGTTTTAGTAGAAGAAATACATTTGGACAGGAGAGAAAGCCTTATGTCCAGTCCATGAATTTACTGGGTTGTGTTCTGTGGTTCATTTAGGAGGTCATATCTGCATCTCTTATCTACACCTCCACTCCACCTTCTCACCAGACTGCAGGTTTGTATTGTCTTCAGATCTCACCAGCAGAATTAACAAAACGATGCCCTCTGATTTTAAGGCCACAGACTGCCTACCATCACTACCTACCGGCCTGAGCAGTAGATATTGTTGAGAGAGTACTGCATGAGCTGACTCTATGCCAGGCTCAAGCGCTGGGTTAAGGCTGAGGCCGGGTCTTTGGGGTGTGTGGAGCAGAGAGGGTGGTTGTTGGTAGAACCGAAATCTGCAGAGGTTTCCATGAAGTAATCGTGTAGTAAGTACGAGTGAGAGTGTGGGGTGTGTGTGTGTAAGAACAGGCTTAGGTCCACAACACATTCCACCATTAGCTTAACTCTCGTCTTTCTTGAGGCGCCACTTTTGACAGCGCCTGCGGCGCCCGCGCTTTCGGCGAGCGGATGCTTGCGTAGTCTCTTCTTCCTGTGGGTCAGGAATCAGAGAATCCGCTACTTTGGGATCCAAAGAGGGCTAAGTAGCTGGAAATCGGAGCCTGAAAGCCGAGGAGACGGCCAGAACCGCAGGGCTCATCCTGGTGCCTATGGCTCCCCACCACCCTGGAGACCAGAGAGGGCTTGAAAAGGTGGTGCGGGTTGGAGGGGGGGATGGGGGGACACCGGCTGCTGGCTGGAGCTCGCGGGGAGGGGATTGGAGGTTGGCGCCATGCCCGAACTACTCGCACTGCCTTGGTCCCATTCGGTTCCCCAGGGGAGAACCTCCTCCCCTTCCTTTCCTCCTCGTCCCCTCCTTCTCCGCCTCCGTGGGGCGCTCGGGTCCCGCCGCTTTCCGAAGCCCCAACGCCTCAGTCTGCCTATCCTGGCCGCGAGGGCACAGGAGCCTGCAAGCTGGGCTCTGGGGCCAGCCAACCTTCTCGTTTTTCCAAAAGGGAACGAAAGGGCGCAGCGCCTCGCCTTCCTCGCCTGCCACCGCTCGAGAGGGACTGTTTAATTAAAGGAAAACCCGCAATGTATACGACAGATAAAAGCAACGTGCAGAATAAACTAATTAAAACATTGTGTTTGCAACACATTTTATTTCTCTCTCTCCTTTTTTTGATCTTCGCTGTGTTTTAAAGAAATGTCATCGCACCATAAAGCAAGCCGTGAAACGCTATTTCCTTATAGTGTGCGGCGCTTTTCAAAGGCTAGTGTGATATATTTTAGAAAAGGGATCCTGCTGTGAAAGCTTGCGTGTCTTCCCTTTACCAAACTAAGCTCTTGTCAATCACGCCGAGCTCGGTCCAATCACCGAGATCCTTTTTGGAAAGCAGCTCATCCCGCTGTGCTTTTATACCGCGCTCCGCAGCCTGTTTTGATGCATTTTTACCAGCACGTCCAGGGGAATGAATGATGAGGCCGCGGACACTGCTGGCCTGGCTCCCCGAGCGCCCGCCCGGCCCTAACGAGGCGCCGGCGCATTGTGAGCGGCCCAGACTTTCTCACGTGGCGGCCACTTAGCGGGGTTACCCCGACGTCAACGAGGGTCACTGCTGGTGATCCGGCTGATCAAGGCCGCGCGATCTCCTCTTCCTGGCCTCTAGGGCCTGGATCCGTGAGGCTCAATAGCAGCCCTCCTGGCCCGCTCGCCGGGAAAGGCAAGACCAGGTGCAACCTGACGCTGCACCTCAACTACCAGCAGCCGAGGATCATCTTTAAGATGCACCTCCTCTCCAGAGCTATGGCGGGGAGGAGTCAGGGCCGGTCACTCCCATGTAAGAGGTGTCTCTGTCTTGCCTGGCCCTGGCTTAGGTTAGGGCTTGGTTTTGAACAAGCAGTGGGTCTCTTCTCTCTTCTCTCTCCCTGCCCACAGTTTCGAGGGACTTCCCCACCCTTCCGAGAGAGGCGGTCCCAGCCCCAGAGGGGCCACGAAATGACATGGGCCTCGGCAGAGCTCAGAGCCCTGAACCAGAGGCCCAGCTAGAGACGTCCACAGGCAGGAAGGAACGGGTGCCCCCAGGCCAGGCCAACCATACATTTCCCCAATTGGGACGATTACTGGCCTAATGGACCTCGGAGCCTTAGGGCAGGCGCAGGTGGCACTGAATGGCCAAATACAAACTTGGTTCTCCCGGCGGTGAACCCACGGGAGAAAGGGCCCTATAACCCGCGCCTTCCTCTGATCCAAGGAAAAATTGGCAGGAGCCTCCAGACCCAGATTTCTGCAGATTCCCCACCTCCCCGACAGGGCTGAGGGCGCGCCCCGCCGGGGTGATGTGGAAGCTTTTGATCGTTACATTGGCTTCCCGGCTCCCGGAGGAGAGACGAGGGAGAAGGCTTTGTGGTCCGTCTTTCAGGCAGCGCTGGAATTGTTGCCTGCTTTTGTTTCCCGTTCCACTTCGAACTTGAACCAGGAGAGTGCAAACAGCTAAGGTCTGCAGGGGATGAACAAGTGAAAGCTGTGTGAGATTTATTCGTTTGCATAATAAGCCAAACTGCATTTTGAAATTGTCGTCCAGTGCGACTTACACGTCCATTCAGCTTCTTGGTCTCGTGTGTCTCTCTGTCTCTTTCTCATGCACACTAATACAAGCACTCCTTGGCCTCCAGTTACACAAGCCTTCCGAGCACATGTACGATTTCCACGGGACAAGGACCACTAACCCTTCCCCACCCTCCCACTCCATCCCCAGCGCCCAGGCGCACCTTCATCTCTGACCTGCCAGTTTATTTCTCTAGCATTCCGCAAAGGACTTACCATTTGTTGACAGGGGTGGGTCCTTATGGGAGCCGAAGGCGAGGGGAGTGCTCACCTCTCCGAATTTTTGCACGCCCCCGCCTACCCTCAGGCTGGCTCTCGCTCTCTCTTCCCCACCCCACTCCCCTCGGAAATTGCTGCCCATCCCGATTTATTCCCAAAAGGTGGCTTCCGTAATGACTACATCTTTAGGCTAGCCCTATAGGTAGGAGAAGAAACCTTAGCTCCGCTTACAGCCCAGCTTCCGGGTCCAGGTTCACACCGTAGTTGGGTCATGGACTAGCTGCAATCCCCACCCCAACCCTGCCAGGTGTTCTTCTGTTCCCAGGGGCTCCCCTCATCTTCTCCCTACGGCCTTGTTCCGTGGAGAGCAGGCCCTGCCGATTAGTAGCTTTTTTAGAGTCTCCTCCGCACACCCCTGCGCACAGGACCACCGGGTGGAAGAGAGGCGCACCCCAATCCCAGTAAGGAGAAAACTTGCTCCTGCCTGGTGCACCCAAGACTCGCCGGTATCTCCGGGGAGGGCTGAGGAGCCTGCAGAAAAGCCTGCCTCTGGCTGTGTGGCTCTTTGTAGTTTTAGGAGACAAAGGGTGGGTTTTTGCAATAGCCTTTGGCGAAATCTGCGGGTAGGGAAGTGGCCCCAGAGCTAGCAGTTCCAGAGCAAGCGACGGGGGCCGCAGGAGCTTGTGCGCCAGCGGATGCAGGCGCGAGGGGTTTCATTTGTCTCAGTGTTGCAAGTTTACAGGTGCTGAGACTTTGCTGTGACTCTCGGGCCACGCCGGTGTCTGTCTCTGAGCTACAGATCACTCGGAAATTTCTAAAATGCTGGGTGCAATGGGAATCGGCGTGAATTCGTTTTATATATTTATGTAAAAAATAAATTTCTGAAAATAATCAGTTATTTTAATGTGGGGAATTATTTGTTGCCTCCAGCGAATACGTTATTACCCTTCTTATATATTGCTTAGCGGCTCCGTAGGATGGGGTGAGAGCGTTTAGGTTTCTGTTTCCAGACGTAAACGAGTTCAAGTGTGAACTCGACGGCTGTAGTAGGCGGTTTGCCAACAGTTGTGACTAGGAGATGAGCACTCACGCGCATATGGGCTACCAGCTCCGGGCCTCTGGGAAGCCTGTGGCTACCCGAACACAGGCGGAAGAGCAGAAAGAAACGCCAGCGCTAGGTCTGACCCCCGAGCAGCCTCTGCCGCGGGTCAGGTGTGAGATCCTAGCACGTGCCCTTCCTGGGCTTTCTCCACGGCTTAGGTACTCGACTCCTTGCTGAGGGTTCCAGGGCCAAGCCAGAAAGCCTAGACCAAATCCAGGACCGTGCGGGAGAGGCCGCCATTAGCATATTTCCCGGCAGCCGCGCTCTCTCCGGCTCGCCGCAGAGCCCGCCTGCGACACTGCGGTCCAGGAGCCGGCTGCTCTTAGGCCCAACCCAGAGGAGCGGCTGGCAATCATGGCCGAGGCCAGGGAGCTCGGAAGGTGTATGCTGTCTACCTGAGGGAAGAGACGGCGTCACACATCATTCCAATCAGAATCCGGAGCTGGCTTCCTGTCTCACCTAGGCTCCTACAAGTTGGTTCTGCACATTCTGCACAGTAACTGGTCTCCTGCCGTAGACTTGGACTCACCCTACTTTTGTTGGGAAATGCATGGACTTCTGCTTGTCCTCTTTACCCCCATTCCACAGGTTTGTCTGAAAACTTCTTTTGAGCCCATCTGTTCCTCTAAACGGACTTTCTCTCCTACCACCTCCTCTGTCCCCAGAGCCTTGCCCATGCAGTAAGTTGTCCCCAGCAGCAGTTGGAAGTTGCTGGGATCCTGGAAGTGCAGCCTCCCCACCTACCCCACCTCTCGTCCGTAAGCCCAGCGATCCCAAAGGCCAGGGGTGGCCTTTTTGCAGGAGTGGGGTGGGGACCCAGAGGCTCCCCCCGAAGGTCTACCTGGCCTTCCCTGGGCTTTCACTTAAAGGGGCCAACCACACCCCCTCTTTGGGGGCACTAAAGGGTCACTTTACTCTTGGACTGCTTCTTCAAAAAGTGGGGGCGTTAAAATGTTTAAAAATAAGGCGATCCAAGGTCTTGCCAAAAAGCAGAGGCTGACTCCAGGGTGGACCCAGCCAGCTCCAGGGGTCCAAGGGCGAGAGGGCACAGCTCTCAGGCTGCCTTTCCAGTGTTGAGCTAAGCTCGCTCTCCGGTTGTGAAACCTTGACAGTCGAGACCACCAGACACAAGTAGCTTCTTTCCTGAGCCGCGTGATCATTTCTTCAGTTGGGGCCCTTCTGTTCTGCATGCCAGAAAGAGGCGGGAGGTGACGATTCCAGCAACCTGCTAAGTCCTTGCCGGGCGGGACGCTTCTCTGGCGCTGTAGTGCTTCCAACTACCCGGCAGTTGCGCGGCAGTCCCCGCCGCTGCCTCCTACCACGCACCTATTTCTCGGGTCGCTTTCTCCTGCCTCGGCACTGCCCATCCCATCCCAAGCCAAGAGGTGGGTGGGAGAAACGGGTCCTCTTCCCTCCTTGGGGTCGAGGATCCAGGATCGAGGATCCAGGAGCAAGCTTGGTGCAAACACTTAGTGCTATGCACAGGAGGCCTTCCGATTCTCAAGGGCTCCAGCACGTCCCCCTGCCCCATCTATATCTTCAAATCTGGCCTCAAAAAGTCAATCCGCTCACTCTCTCAGTTCTCTTTGCCCAGTGGACCAACTGGCCCTTCTGCCCTTTGTGCTTGTAATTTTTCTAGACTTCCATGTTCAACTAGTTGTACACCATTAACATCTACTTCCAGCCAGATCGAAGTCGCTTCCTTACCCAGCTTGTCCTCGGGGTGCTACAAGCCTACGTGGTGAGAGGCAAGCTTGCTGGGAAGTCCCCTGACCTCCTGCGAGCGGCCTCTAGAGCATGACTCTGGCACTGTACGGGAGCCCGCTGCGGCCCAGCCCGGGAACGCGCATAGTCTGAGGGAAAGTTACAGGACGCACCTGGCAGCTTGCGAGTCGCTGGCCCGAGGGACCGAGGCTGTTCAGAAAATGCCTTTTGTTCCAGAGCTCCCGGCGATGATTATTGGTATTTCGAGGGCGCTTGGGTCCACATCTAGCTTGGGTCTTCAAAGGGCGAGGTCAAGTGTAAATAAGGTAGTACCTAGACTGGGTTCCCCGGAGCCATTCCGGAAGACTTGGGCACAGGGAACGTTTGGGAAAGAATTACGATGTGCCTGCTAGCACCACCTCCACCGTCTCTTCGCGGAAGCAGCCTGCATTCAGTCTGGACTCGAGGGTCCCTAGCTCCAGGAGAAGGAATGAGCACACCTTTTTTGCTTTGGAAAGGTTAAAGCAGGAAAAGCCCAGCGCTGGAGCATCTCAAGGCAAGGTGCTGAAGAGAAAGTGAGTGAGTGAGTGAATAAGTACTGCTCTAGTACTTACGCATGTCTGGCGCTGGTCTGGGATGTCCTGAGGGGCTTTGTGACAAGAACCCAAGGATACCCTGGGGAAAACAGTAGCTTCAGCTGTTAGTCTACCTGGGCATGGGGAACAGTGGCCCATCCTGTCCCCACCTCAAAATGCCCCATTCCTACAAAGTTTTAGCTGACTCTCACCCTCTGTGCCAGGCTGAGCTTATGAGGACTCCAGTTTGGCCTCTCCAGCCTACCACAAACACCCTCTCTCTCTCTCTCTCTCACACACACACACACACACACACTTCATTCACTCACTTACTCATTCTCTCACTTTCTCAAAAGTCTTGTGGTCAATGCACAGGCTTTTGTGTCAAACAATTTTAGGAGAGTTTGAATCCCTACTTCTTGCCACTAACCAGCTTCCTGACCTGGGACAAATTACTTAAGAGCTCTAAACCTCAGTTTCCACATCTTCAAAAGAAAGTGAATGAAGGTGGCTGTCTTTGCAGTTTTCAAGTGAATTAAATTAAATAGAGCAAGCAGCACAAAACAGTAGCAACTCAGTGGTAGTTATTAACATGAATAAAGCAATTTCTGGTAAAGTGGCTTCCTCTGTAATGTGTCAAAGCAAGCAGAGTGGCTCAAAGTGGTTAATGTGCTTCACTGTATTTGTGGAGTCTTGGAGAGAAATATATTAGATGAAGTTACTTTTTAAATCCCTTTCAAACATGAGTTCATGATGATGGCATCTTATCCCACCTGCCATCATACCAACTGATGACAGATGCTTTTATTCCCTCAGGTCAGGTCCCCAAAAAGCAATTCCAATGCCACCTGGAGATGCCCTAACTGAGCTCCTGTAAGTCCTGTCTTAGCCAGGGCCAAACTAGCACCCTCTCTCTATAATAGGGCCAATCCTCCTTGATCCAGTGGCTCATCTTTACATGGGGCATCCAAAGACTGCCCCAAGGGGATGTGGGCCAACAAGAAGATTCTGTTCTTCCCTTCATTTCCTTTCCAATGTGTTCTCTGCTGGGTAAAGTGAAGGTAAGAGGATTATGGGTAGCAGCCCAGAATGTGTGGGAGAAATTTAAAAAAAAGATGCAACCTAAAGAATTGGAAGTAGAAGGTAGGAATCCAGGACCCATTGGTCTGGCCTTGAACTACATGCATGGTGCAGGTTGGGAAAATATGTGGAATTCCTGCAACTTCATCAGTTTTTCCTTTCCTGAACACTGCCAAATTTTCAACAGCTCAACCCAACTCTCTCCTCTAACAAGGCAGCCAGGCAGCCAGAATCGTAGCAATGACTCTTAATGCCTAGAGTCAGCCCTGGGCCTGAGTCCTGCCAGTAAGTAACAGAGTCCTGGAAATGTGACCTCAAGACAAAGAGGGCAAAAGAATGAACACAACACTGGGCACCCTAACTACCCAAGTGACCTTGGACAAGTCACTTATGCTATCTGAGTTTCTACTGAACTCGTGTAAATCAGAGACAGCTGGACTGGCTGATCCCTATAAGCCCTTTCATTTCTAAACATCTATACATTTATAACCTCAGTCCTATGTAAAATGTTGAGATGCAGTTTGACAGCATTGAGAGAATAGTTTGGAGTAGAGGTGAAGAGAGGCCTGGTAGGCCTGGCGCGGTGGCTCACGCCTGTAATCCCAGCACTTTGGGAGGCCGAGGTGGGTGGATCACGAGGTCAGGAGATCGAGACCATCCTGGCTAACACAGTGAAACCCCGTCTCTACTAAAAATACAGAAAATTAGCCGGGCGAGGTGGCAGGTGCCTGTAGTCCCAGCTACTCGGGAGGCTGAGGCAGGAGAATGGCGTGAACCCTGGGGGGCGGAGCCTGCAGTGAGCCGAGATCGCACCACTGCACTCCAGCCTGGGCGATAGCGAGACTCTGTCTCCAAAAAAAAAAAAAAAAAAGAAAAGAAAAGGGGCCTGGTAGAATGGACGTATCATTTCTTGTCTCTTTGTATTATTTCTGAGCAGAGGATTTTTCCTAAGGAAAAGATGAGAAAACTCCATAACCCATTACTTCAAGAATCCAGATCAAGAGAAGATGCAGCCTAACAGATAAAATAGAAATAGATTACTGTGACCTAGTGAGGATGCCCTGACCTCTTTTCCTGGGGTCATGATGATCCCAGGTTGCAGCTGAATCTGTCAACCATAGTTGAAACATCTATATACCTTAGCTGCACCTTTATTGGATAGTGTCTCATGCTTCTGGAAAATTGTTCTAAATTCTCCTGGTTTTGCATGAGCTTGGTTAGCCTCACTGCATAGAGTGGTTTTTGTTCCCCAGGGAGTTCACTTGTGAAAAATCAGATCGGATCTTTTCTCTTTACTCTTTCCAAGGGAAGGCACATTTGTCTCCCAGAACTTCCAGAGGCATCCCACAGTGATCAGGTTGGCAATCATAGCCAACCGACATCTCTGGCGAGATCACATTCATTTCAGCTTATGAGTTATGTGTAAAGTAACCCTGGGATCCCCAAATGTTTATCCACATAACTGAGTATATCAACCACAAGGAATATTGTCATGATTAAGGATAGCCTCATAAAATACAAGTAATGGGTTAGGTAAAATATTTCTCACTGAGAAAAAGATGTCAATGTACTTTTTACATTGGGATTTGGTTTATACCATTTAAGCTCTTATTAAGTCTCAGTAAGATGCACTTCAAATAGTTCATTCTTGAGTCAATAACTTCTTAACTTTAAAAGATCGTCACTCAACTCACTGTATATATATGTGTGTGTGTGTATGTGTATATATGTATGTGTCTGTGTATATATACACATATATACATACATATATACATATATACACATATATACATATAAATGTATATGTGTGTGTACATATATATACACATATATACACACACACATATATACACACACATATACACACACACACATATATACACACACACACACACATATATATATGAGTCTCACTCTGTCGCCCAGGGTGGAGTCTCTGTCGCCCAGGGTGGAGTCTCTGTCACCCAGGCTGGAGTGCAGTGGCAGGAGCTCAGCTCACTGCAACCTCCACCTTCCAGATTCAAGAGATTCTCCTGCCTCAGCCTCCCGAGTAGCTGGGATTGCTCCACCACACCCAGCTTACTCACAGCATGTTTTCAGTTGAGGCTTTGTTTTTTGTTTTGTTTTTTGATTTTTTTTTTTTTTTTTTTTTGACAGAGTTTTGCTCTTGTCACCCAGGCTGGAGTGCAATGGCACGATCTGGGCTCACTGCAACATCCGCCTCCCGGGTTCAAGCGATTCTTCTGCCTCAGCCTCCCTAGTAGCTGGGATTACAGGCGCCTGCCACCATGCCCGGCTAATTTTTGTATTTTTAGTAGAGACAGGGTTTCACCACATTGGCCAGGCTTGTCAAGAACTCCTGACCTCAGGTGATCGGCCTGCCTCGGCCTCCCAAAGTGCTGGGATTACAGGCGTGAGCCACCGTGCCCGGCCTCAGTTGAGTTTTAATAGCTGTTACATTTCTTTGTGTCAAAGAGTCTGAACATATGTGGAAGAAAGGAAAGAGAATTCTAAAATGTTTTGGCATTAGGTGATTGCAGTTCGGCTCATATTTCTGTTCAGTTAAACAGTAGGGTATTTGGATAGGCCAACTGTAATCAGGAGAAGTATAGCCACACTTGGGTTCTCCTCTGCTTTGGACTTTCTAAGGAGACTAAGAAACAGCATGGTTAGGGAAATAGGCTCTAAAAATGTCATGGTTTTGTCCTGGGAGCAAGTTGAATTATGTGGCTTTGGCCATGCATTTAGTGTCTATAGCCTTGTATGGTGTATGCTAAGATAGCTGCGTTGAATATAATTTTGGACAAATGGCACTTTGCTGTTAACATTCTTTTACTGTCTGGCCTAGAGAGGCAAAAAGTTTCTTTAAATTTCCAGGGTTTATATTTATAATCCTTTACACCTTGGATGATTTTGCACATTTATGAAAAATTAATCCGTTTATTTTGGTGGGTCTGGGCCTGAGGGCATCTTGCCTATTGTTTGGTGATTTCTGACTTGGCTCTTTTTCTGTGATTTAATTTCCTGACTATTTTCTATCTCATTTCAACCACACACAAATACCATTTATAGCATATTTCCTTAGGTAAAATGCATTTCAAATTCCAGTCTAAGAGTCCTGCCTCAGTAATAGAAAGAGAAACATGAATTCATAATTATGTTAACTCAACAGTTATGTTAAAGAGGCAGCATTACATGCTCACAAGGAGTGGAAAGTCCTGGCACAAATCTCTGTCCTGCCACTTAATAGCTGCGTAAAATTGGCAGGTTATTTAAATTCCTTAAGACTCAGTTTTCTCATTTGTAAAAAGAATTATGTTGACGATTAACGGGTTAATACAGGGAAATTTCTGGTACTGTGTCTAGCGCCTACTTAGCGCTGAGTAAATGCTTAAAACTCTTTTAAAAAATATCTCTTCGTGTCTATAAAATAACTCCTCAAACATTTAAGATTAGGAACTAAAAACACAAGGAAGGCTTTGGTTTAAATTGTTACTGGGTTGGGGTCTACCTGTATTCAACCCCACTTTTAAGAAATAGTGCAAAAGTAGAAACAGGAAGCAAAAGAAAAACTATAGATTTGGCTTTGTGTTGTTATTGGCTTGGTTATGTATCTGGAAATGAATCAATTAGTAATTTCAAGTATCTACTGTTTCAAGTATCTACTTGTGTGCCCCTCTCTGCACCACAAATCACAACAGATCACAGCTCCTTAGTTCTCTTTCTCATTAGCCTGTGAGTTCCTAAGAAAGGACAAGAACTGTGTCCTTCTGATTGGATCTTCAAAATGTAGCCCAGTGTTTATCTTGCACTCATGATATAAGAACTATTATTATTGGGACAGTAGATTATGTTTAGGTGCCAAGTTGCATATAGCAAAGATGAGATCTAATACACTATGGGAATTCTGAAAAGAATAACAATAGGTTCAAGCAGTCCTGAAAGACTTTTTGGATGTGGTACACTTGGATGTGTGTGGAAAAATTTCAAACTGTCCTCAAAAATGCAAAGGGAATTGGAAAGGGGTGTCTACAGATAAGATGAGGCTGCATGATGAGACACAAAGGCATGCCACGTGTACAATTTCTTTGTAAATCTTCCAAATTTGTTTAAGTTCTTTGTAGATTATGGATATTAGCACTTTGTCAGATGGGTAGATTGTAAAAATTTTCTCCCATTCTGTGGGTTGCCTGTTCACTCTGATGGCAGTTTCTTTTGCCGTGCAGAAGCTCTTTAGTTTAATTAGATCCCATTTGTCAATTTTGGTTTTTGTTGCTATTGCTTTTGGTGTTTTAATCATGAAGTCCTTGCCCATGCCTATGGCCTGAATGGTATTGCCTAGATTTTCTTCTAGGGTTTTTATGGTTTTAGGTCTAATATTTAAGTCTTTAATCCATCTTGAATTAAAAAATTACTGGTTTTTTCTATTGAAAGAACCAATTTTATTTTAGACTACCTTTCAAATGAAGTATAAAGGAAATATAATATAGAAACTGATACAAGTGGTGGGGTGCGGTGGCTCGTGCCTGTAATCCCAGCACTTTGGGAGGCCCAGATGGGCCAATTGCTTGAGACCAGGAGTTGGAGACCAGCCTGGGCAGCATGGTGAAACCCCGTCACTACAAAAAAATAAAAAATTAGCTGGGCGTGGTGGTGCGCACCTGTAGTCCCAGCTACTTAGGATGCTGAGATGGGCAGATCACCTGAGCCCGGGAAGTTGAGGCTGCAGTCAGCTGAGATTGCCCAACTGCACTCCAGCCAGAGAGACAGGAGTGAGACCCTGTCTCAACAACAACAACAAAAAAACCCAGTAATTCTAAACCGAAATCTCCATCTATATACAACGAAACTAGAAAAGAGGAAGACAAACTAGAAATACTTTCTCTAAACAAGAGTAACATCTCACTCTCAATATAAAGATTTCAGTCTCTGATCCCTCTCCCCAAATAAAAGTCTTCAAAAAGGTTTCTTTAAAATTATAAGACAAGATATATGATTATTTGAAGATGAAAGAGTTAGAGGAAAATGTTTCAATTGTCATAACACTATTTCCTTAACACTCTACTTATAAGCAAAGAATCATAATTTCTAACTGAAGCTTAAAATATTTTACACAAAAGAACTGACATCTTAATGCATGCATGCTGTTGCACATTGTCTTTTAAGATTGCATTTTTAAAAATAGCTGAAGTAATGTCTCATCTTAAAATGTTTACTATTTTTACATTGTCTTTATTTTATATGTTTACCTCGCTATTTTTGATAATATTTTATTCTATAAATTTTATCATCTAATATTTAAATCAGAATTAGAATGTGTGTTCAATATTTAAATTTGTTTTAAATTTTACACATAATAACTGTACGTATTTATGTGGTACACACTGATGTTTCCATACATACAATGTATAGTGATCAAATCAAGGTAATTAGTATATCCATCACCTCCAACACTTATCATTTCTCATATCGGGAACATTCAAAACCCTCTCTTCTGGCTATTTGATAATATATAATAAATTGTTGTTAATTGTAGTCACCCTACAGTGCTATAGAACACAAGAATTTATACCTCCTGTCTAGCTGTAATTTTGTATCTGTTAACCAATCTCTAGCTGTGTCCTCCCCACCTCCTCTTCCCAGGCTCTGGTAACCACTATTCTACTCTCTATTTCTCTAAAGATCAACTTTTTTAGCTTCCAAATATGAGTGAGGAGATGTAGTATTTATCTTTCTTTTTCTGGCTTATTTCACTTTATGTGTCAGGCATGGGGCATAAGAATTATAATTATAATTATAATATAAATCATTATATTTATTAAAGTTCATTTTTTTACATTAAAAACATTTAATATTTATTATTAAGATTATGATTTATCTTATAACTAAGATTTTTTTAGTGCTTATGATTCTGAACACTTTATATGTATCACCTCATTTAAAACATTCCTTAGTTTGCAGGTGAGGAAACAGAGTTGTAGAGAGATGCAATCACTTGCTTAAGGTCCCCTGGCTAGTTAGTGGCAGATTTGGAGTTGGTCTCTAAGGCCAACTAAATCCAAAGCTTGCATTCCCATCTATTCTGCTGTCATAAACAAAAGACAGCCTCTGTCCTCACGATGCTCACAGCAGTGGGGGAGATGGAAGGAAACAGAAAATAGTAACACTGTGTGATGCTAAGATGAAAGTGGAGAAGTAAGTCTTCAGTGAGAGTGTTAATTAGAAAAGAGAGTGATGGTAGATAATTCTGGTTCTGTGTGTGTGTGTTTTTTTCTTCGAATCAGAGAGAGAAAACCTGGAGGTGAGATCTTAAGGGCTTATATCTTTAAAGGTAGAAAGAGAAAGGTATGGCCAAGTGCAGTGGGTCACTCCTGCAATCCCAGCACTTTGGGAGGCTAAGGCGGGTGGATCACGAGGTCAGGAGTTCGAGACCAGCCTGGCCAATATGGTGAAACCCCGTTTCTACTAAAAATGTAAAAGTTAGCCAGGCGTGGTGGTGCATGCCTGTAGTCCCAACTGCTCAGGAGGCCGAGGCATGAGAATCGCTTGAACCTGGGAAGTGGAGGTTGCAGTGAGCCAAGATCATGCCACTGCACTCCAGCCTAGGTGACAAGAGTGAGACTCTGTCTCAAAAAATAAATAAATAAATAAATAAATAAATAAATAAATAAATAAATAAAAGAAAAAAGAAAACAGAAAAAGAAAAAAAGAATCAGGAAATCTTTCAACTTTACTTTTGTATTGGGGTAAAATTTGCTTACAAAATATTTATTATTTTAGCTATTTTTAAGTGTATAGTTCACTGGCATTAACTACATTCACATTGTTGTGTAACCATCACCATCATCTATCTCCAGAATTTTTTCATCATCTGAAAGAGAAACTCTGTACCCACCAAAAAATAATTCCCCATTCCCCCCTCCCCAAAGCCCCAGGTAACCACTATTCTACTTTCTGTCTCTAACCAGTATTCTGACTCTTCTAGGTATCTCATATAAGCAGAATCACACAATATTTGTTTTTTTGCCTTATTTCTCTTATCATAATGTTTCAAGTGTCGTCTATGTGGTAGCATATGTCAAATTTGTTTCCTTTTTAGGACAATAATATTTCATTGTAATATCTATATATGTATATAAAATATAATATTTTGTTTATTTGTTGGTTGATGGACACTTGGGTTGTTTCCACCTTTTGGCTATTGTCAATAATGCTGCTATGTACAAAGATTATTTTGAGCCTCTGCTTTCAAATCTTTTAAATATATATTAATATCTAGGAGTAGAATTGCCAGGCCATGTGGACTTCTATGTTTAACATTTGTGAAATCACCAAACTGTCTTCTACGGTGGCCACACCATTTTAACACTCCCACCAGCAATACATGAAAGGTCCAATTTTTTCACAACCTTGCCAACACTTGTTATTTTCTGGGTTGTTTGTTGTTGTTGTTGTTTTATTTTGTTTTTAAATTGTAGCCATCCTAGTGTGTGAGTAGTGGTATCTCATTGTATTTTTGATTTGCATTTCTAGAGAAGTAATGATATTGAGTATCTTTTCATGTGCCTATTGGCTATTTGTGTATCTTCGTTGCAGAAAAAGTCCTTTGCCCAGTTATAAATTGGATTATTTGTTTTTTATTATTGAACTGTAGGAATTCTTTATACATTCTGAATATTAATGCCTTATCAGATATATGATTTACAAATATTTTCTCCCATTTAGTAGATTGTCTTTTTACTTTCTTTCTTTTTTTTGAGGTAGGGTCTCACTCTGTCATCCAGGCTGGAGTTCAGTGGCGTGATCTCGGCTTACTGTAACCTCTGTCTCCCGGGATCAAGCGATTCTCCTGCCTCAGCCTCCTGAGTAGCTGGGATTACAGGCATGCGCCACCACGCCTGGCTCATTGTTTATTTTTAGTAGAGACAGGGTTTCACCATGTTGCCCAGGCTGGTCTCGAACTCCTGGCCTCAAGTGATCCACCTGCCTCCGTCTCCCAAAGTGCTGGGATTACATGTCTTTTTACTTTCTTGATAGTATCCTTTGGTGCACAAACATTCTTAATTTTGGTGAAGTCCAGTTTATCTTTTTTTTTGCTTTTGTTGCCTGTGCTTTTGATGTCATATTCATGAAGTCATTGCAAAGTCAGATATCATGAAGATTTTTTCCAGTGTTTTCTTCTAAGAGCTTTATAGTTTTAGGTTTTACATTTAGGCCTTTGATCTATTTTTTAGTTATTAAACTCATGTTTCATAATAATGTTATATTAATAATAATAATGATGTGTTTAAATGTTTAAAATATATTGTTAAATGGAAAATGTAAGTTATAAAACAGCATTTGCAAAATGCCCAGTTTTATTTTATTTATATTTTTAATGTGTCTTTTTGAAAATTTGTTTTTATTATATATATAACATTTGAGGCCAGGTGCGGTGGCTCACACCTGTAATCCCAGCACTTTGGGAGGCTGAGGCGGGTGGATCACGAGGTCAGGAGTTCAAGACCAGCCTGGCCAAGACGGTGAAACCTCATCTCTACTAAAAATACAAAAAATTAGCCAGGCGTCGTGGTGAGCACCTGTAATCCCAGCTACTCCGGAGGCTGAAGCAGACAATTGCTTGAACCCAGGAGGCAGAGGTTACAGTGAGCTGAGATCGCACCACTGCACTCCAGCCTGGGTGACAGTGGTAGCCATGGGCAAGAAGAGGAGGAAAATGGACAAGTATGGGTCAAAGGGTACAAAGGGTACAAAGCTATATAAAATGTTTAAGCCTAGAGATCTAATGTAGAGTGTCAGAACTATAATTAATAATGTTTTATTGTGTACTGGATATTTGCTAAAAGAGTAGTGTTTGAGTGCTCTCACAACAACAAAAAAAGGAAGGTTACTATATGAGGTGATGAATATGTTAATTTGCTTGACTGTAGTAATCCCTTTACTATGTATATGTATATCAAAACATCATATTGTATAATTTTGATTCATTTTGAGTTAATTTTTATATACAGATTTAAGTAAGGATCCACTTTTATTCTTTTACTGTGAGTATACAGTTTTCTCAGCACGATTTGTTGAAAAGACTATCCTTTCCCCCACTGAATGGTTTTGGCATCCTTGTCAAAAATTAATTAACTATAGATGTGAGGGCTGGTTCCATCTGAGAGTGGGCCCCTCATGACCTCGAGTCCAGTTGACAAGGGAGGAAGAAATCATGTCCAAGAGGCTTCAAGTTTACTAGACAAGGCTTAACACAGGATGACTTTATCTTTGATCACAATACATAGGGCAGTATGATTTTAAAACAACTGTTGTGCATGTAGCAGTTATATTCATGAGCTTTGCCTTCTGCATTATAGGCGTTCAAATAGTATTTGTTGAGTAAATGTTAAAAGCACTCTATTCACTTGGTAACAATGCAGTGAAATGTAATTTCTACATTTAAAGATGTCTCAGCTCCTATAAAAGCAAATGGAATTCCTCAAATTAGAATCTGTGACATTTTCAAATATTCTGATAACTTCTTAACTTTAAAGGAGTTTTCAGAGTTTCAAAAAGTTCAAAGGGTTCTTTGATTATTATTCTCTCTCTCTTTTTTCCCCTGGCCTTTATGTTATACAACACAGTACAGACCCAGATCTCTCTTTGATAAAGCTGCTATTAATCTTTCTCACACCTAAAAAGTGAGTACATAATGACACAGAATAAACAGATTTCTTTGCATTTATATTTCGTAAACATGAAACAGTAATAAATGAAGCTGTTCATTCTCTCTTCATGGCTATAATATGCTATGCACTGCATAAGCAGAATGCAATGTATTTCAATAATGTTGCATTCCATATCCAGCTATGTGTCAAGATTCTCAGGTGTTCAGTGGAATAGATGTGTCCCACACAATTGTGAGTCAGAGTCTTTCCTGCAAACACATGTAGCCCAGTTCTCCCCACTGTGAACCTGAAGTCATTTTCAGGAACTCATTTGAGGTTGGCAACCCAGTGATTTCCTATGGGCAGACTGCAGGGCCTGCCTAACAGGGCCCATTTTGTGACTGACTGCGGAGCCTCCATCAGGGAAGATCGATAGTTGGCATGGCAACGAGCTTGTTTCTCCAGAAATGAGCTCCTTCTATTAAATTTTGCCAGCTGTTGATCAATTCCTGATCCACATATCAAAACATGACAAGCAGTTAATGAATCACAGATCTGGTTGCATTAAACAATAAAAATATTCAACAGAGTTAGGGTTGAATCTTTTTCTATGAATTTGGTCCAAGGATTCTAACATAAACAGTAACTGGTGAAGCACAAATCCATGTGTAAGGATGAGATGTATCAAGGCAGGAAAATGGAATGAATAAAACACTTTCACAGTAAGTTTAACATTGTGATTTGGTCTTTTTTTCTCTTTAGATACTTTAAGACAAAGCTATTTTTCATACCATGCATGCTCTTATTTTCCAAGTTTTATGCTGAAAGAGACAGTACCTGGCTAATCTGGGGGCAGGCCTAGATATTTCTTTCCTTTAGCTGTTAATGGTATCACCACTCTTCTTCCTGCAATTTTAGGCTCTCAGGCTCTATGCGTGAAAGAAGGAGTTTGGAGAAGAAAAAGGATCCCATTGTGAAGAAGAATGGTGAAGAACATGGGGATGGCTTTGACTCATTCTCTTCCTATTTTCCTTTCTTCAACTTCCTTTCCATTTCCTGGCCACTCAGCACCTCTCTTCAGCTGATTTTTGCCAACCCAAATAGAAGACTGATTTTTCCCATAAGTAATGCTTTTAGTTGAGGATCCTCGGAGGTTCATTTTCTTTCTTCCATTAACCAAACTCATGTCACTTTATTTTATTTTATTTTATTTTTGAGACAGAGTCTTGCTCTGTCTCCCAGGCTGGAGTGCAGTGGCGTAATCTCGGCTCACTGCAAGCTCCGCCTCCCGGGTTCACGCCATTCTCCTGCCTCAGCCTCTCCGAGTAGCTGGGACTACAGGCGCCCGCCACCACGCCCGGCTAATTTTTTTGTATTTTTTTAGTAGAGACGGGTTTCACCGTGGTCTCGATCTCCTGACCTCGTGATCCGCCCGCCTCAGCCTCCCAAAGTGCTGGGATTACAAGCGTGAGCCACCGCGCCCGGCCTCATGTCACTTTAAAGAGTGAAAATAGCTCAACACCTCGAGTGTCCAAACTGCAGATTAAAACCACAAAAAGGCACTTAAATATGTCAGACAAGCCACATGGTCCATCAAGAAAAATCATGCCTTAAAAAATGATGTGCTCCCACTCTTATTTACATGAGAGATAATAACAGTTCTGCCCTCAATTTCTTTAGATCTGATTTAATAAGATTCCGTTCAATCTAAAATGTTATTGCAATGACAGATTTTCAGGGATCCTGGAGTTACCTTCATAACCCCCATCAGTAAACTTGGTGTAGTTCAGAAACTGCTTCTTATTTAGTCATGCAATATAGAGTATGATAGCATTTCATGACAACTGGTGGGAGAGTCTAGCTGGGATTCTGTGCTATTGTGTGAGATCTATTTATATAAGAATGTATTATCATAAAAATAAAGTTCCTTTAATAATGACCCTGTAGAAGGAGCAGTCTTGAGAGCTCTGGCAGGGATTCCAAACTTGAATTAAAATAGACTATTTTGCATAAGGGGAATTAGACCCCACATTACTGATAAGTGATTTCATTATGTCTGATATTATCAAAATGACTGCTGGAAGAATTAAAAGTGATTGGCTGCAGAGTGTAAGTGGTGCCTATTTGCTTCTTGGAGTGTCTGGGAACTTTAAAAAATGCAATTGGCTAAAATAAAACTAAAATAATTTAGGACTAATAGCTATGTTATATATGTATTTTAGTGTGTGTGTATATACATATATATATGTACATAAGTACATATTTGTGTGTATCTATGTGTATTTGGAGGCCTACCGGGTGTTATTTTTTATAGTAGTATTCTAAGTATCATGTGTAGTAAAACAACATTTCCTTAACATTCAAAAAATCACTGAGTAAATTCAATTCAACATGAAAATAAATGTGTCTTTGCCACCTATTATGAGCAAGGCAAATGGTACCAGGTCCCACAGGGTAAAGGTAGCTAGCTTATAGTTTTAGAATCCAAAAATGTTGATCTAAACAATGAAGCCACATATGGTAACAGCTTCATGTTCTTACAAAAATTACGCCTTGTTAGACTAATCAAATGCCCTTTTGTGACCAAGGGCTCAGCCTGTTAGGTCAAGTGGCTATTGTGGCTGTCATCTAGCCTGGATGTCTTTAGGCTTTTGATTTGGTTTGTGAGGCCACCTCATGGCAGCTCGAAGATAGGTTCCAACCCCCCTTCTTTGTTGGCTGCACTGTGAAATCCTCAAGGATCAAAACCATTGCTATTTGTTCCGAGGTTCCCAGAACACAGCATAGTGCCTAGTACCTGGTAGTCATACAATCTACATATGCGAAATTGGAAGAGAGTTTCTAAATCAAGTGATGTTTATAAGTGAGGCTGGGACGGGGAGAGAGAGTGTGTGCGGTGGCAGGTGAAGTTTTGATGTCTGAGGACTCTGCTTATTGCTGCAGGCAGTCTGTCTTCTCCCATGAACCAGAGGGCAAGATTAGAGTGCCCAGGCCACCTCTGTTTTCTTGAAACAACAGGGTTGGTGAGTGAGGTAATAGGAAAATATTCACATCAGTGCATATTTCTCTCCCCTTGCATCTGGGCTGGGAATTGATTTAACCAGTAAAATGCAGCAGAAATGACACTGTGTCCATTCTGGGTCTTAAGCCTTAATACGGCTTGTGCTCTTGAGAGCTTTGAGCAACCATGTGAGAAGTCCAGTTACTCTGCTGCAGTGAACATGTGAAGAGTCCACACAGAGAGGGAGAAGCTTTGAGATTACATGGAGAGAGAGTGTCCCAGCTATGCCAACATCTGAGCTGAGCCTGGTCCTAGCTGCACTAACAGCTGAATGCCACCACTCAAAAGACAAGCATAAGAACCACCTAAATGAACCCAGCTGAAATTGAAAAATCATGAGCAAATAAGGCAGTTGCTGTTGTAAGCCACCAAGTATTGGGTGGTTTGTTACACAGCAATAGGTAACCGAAACATTTCACAAACCATATTGGGAAGACTGGGTTGTGTACAGTTGGGACCCTTTTGGAGTAGATTATAACTTCCAATCTCCAACCAAGGCAGAAGAGAAAACTAGTGGAAATTATAAGATGAGGGACTTAGTTTAGTTAGCTCTAAGAGACAAGCTTCCTTAGCCCAGCTCAACAGAGTGAATATAAAGGAGGGAAGCTGCAGGATAAGGTAAGAATGCATAAAGCAGGCTTAGGTGTCTGGAGTCTTATGTAGCCACCAGATGATATTTACAAATTTAAAGGCCATGGTGGGAGGCGAAGGGGTGTATGTGTGTGGGTTACGGTGGTAGGGAATTGATACTTAAAGAGTGCTTGCTAGGTACCAAACACTGTGCTGAAAATTTTAAACCCATTACCTCATTTAAACCTTACAACAATACTGTGAGATAGGTGTTTTTTGAACTTAAATACTTTAGACCTTTAGATAATAGCATAATTCACAATTGTGTATCCATCTTCCAGCTGAAGAAATATAACAGAAGAAATGTAGTTGAAGCCCGTATGTACTCCGCCATGATCACATTGATCTCCTTTCCCCCTACACCACAGAGGTAACCACTTTCTAGAATTTGGTGTTTATCATTCCCATTCAGGTCTTTAAAATTTTATTGCAGGCATGTATTTGTACAACATATTTGTATGGGTCTCTAAAAAAGAAATCATTTTGTTTAACATGTTTTAAACTTTACAGAGATGCTTACATACTATGTGCCTCCTATTGCAGGTAGGTTTTGGGTCAATGATAGATTTCTGAGATGCATTCATGTTACAGCGTGTTGCTTTAGTTTGTTTATATTCACTGCTATGTGGTATTCCATTGTGTACATATACTACAATTTATTTAGTCATCTCCCTCTTGGTGGGCATTTTGCCTTCAGTTCTTTGCTATTATAAACAATGTTATAGTGGACATGCTTGCACATGTCTTCTTGGAGATATCAAGAAGTGGGATTGTTGGATCATGAAGTATGAACATCCTCAACTTCACTAGATACTGCTAAAACAGACTTCATATTTACACCCCCACCTGTAATGTATGAAAGAGTCTATTTTTCTATCTCTTTGTCATATTTTAGTGATTGATTTTTAAGAAAGCATGTTTGGATTTGCCTTTTACAAAATTTGTGAAGATTGCTGGGGTACATAAAAATTTTTTTTACATGTATGTAATGTGTAGTGATCAAGTCAGGGTATTTAGGGTGTCTATCACCTGAATACAATACATTGGTAAGTATAGCCACCCTACTCTGCTATCAAACATTAAATTTATTCCTTCTATCTTGCTTTATGTTTGTACCCTTTAGCCCACTTTTCATTCTCCCCATTCCCCTCACCCTGTCACTCACCCTTCCCAGTCTCTGTTACTCACTTTTCCACTTTCTACCTCCAAGTGTCCAAATTTTTTAGCTCCCACATATAAGTGAGAACATGAGAAGTTTGTCTTTCTGTGCCTGGCTTATTTCATTTAACATAATGACCTCCAATTCCATCCATGTTGTTGCAAATGACAGGATTTCATTCTTTCTTATGGCTGAATAGTACTCCATTGTGTATTATGTACCCCATTTTCTTTATTCATTCATCTGTTGATGAACAGTTAGGTTGATTCTGTATCTTGGCTATTGTGAATAGTATTGCAATAAAAATGTAAGTGCAAGTACTCCTTCAGTATATCGACTTCTTCTTATTTTTTTTTTTTATTGACTTCTTATTCTTTGAGTAGATACCCAGGAGTGGGATTGCTGGGTCAGTTGGTAATTCTATTTTTAATGTTTTCAGAAATCTCCACGGTGTTTTCCATAGTTTCTTGCCATATTTTACATTGCTGGACTTCAATATTTTTGCCAATTGGATCATGGGCAATCATATATTTTTCACGGTCATAATTCTTATTTCCATAGTAACTAGGGAGAGTGTCTTAGTCTGTTCAGGCTGCTATAACAAAATACCTTAGACTGGGCAATTTATAAACAACAGAAATTTATTTTTCTCAATAAGGTGCTGGCAGTTTTAGCATCTGGTGAGGGCTTGCTCTCTACTTCGGAGATGGTGCCTTCTTGCTGCTGCATACTCGTGTGAAGCAAGGGAGTAGCTAGCTCCCTCTGGTCTCTTTTATAAGGTTCCTAGTTTCATTCATGACCCGGCAGGTCAAGAGTTCAAGACCAGCCGGGCCAACATGGTGAAACCTCGGGGAGAATGAAAACTGGGCTAAAGGGTACAAACCTAAAGCAAGATAGAAGGAATAAATTTAATGTTTGATAGCAGAGTAGGGTGACTATACTTACCAATGTATTGTATTCAGGTGATGGGCACACTAAATACCCTGACTTGATCACTACACATTACATTCATGACCAAAGCTCTCATGACCTAGTCACCTCCCAAAGTCTCCACCTTCTAATACCAACACATTGGGGATTAGGATTTAACATTTGAATTTTGGAGGGACACAAACATTCAGACCATAGCAGAGAGTTAACGTTGTTTCATGTGTTTATTTACCATTCAGGTTTCCTTTTCTCTGAGTTACTTCATCATATACTTTGCCCATATTCCTTCTGGGTTGTTAGTTTTCTTTTAGTTGATTTTAAGATCTTTGTATAGTCCAGATACTAATGTGTGTCAGTTATGTGCACTGATACATATAACATAAACAAGTTTGTTTATCCTGTTTTTTCTTTTTTTAGGTTTTTTTTTCTTATTTATTTATTTATTTTTGAAACAGGGTCTTGCTCTATCGCCCAGGCTGGAGTGCAGTGGCACCATCTTGGCTCACTGCAACCTCCGCCTCCTGGATTCAAGTGATCCTCCCACCTCAGCCTCCCTAGTAGCTGGGACTACAGGCATGCACCACCATGCCTGGCTCATTTTTGTATTTTATTGATTGATTGATTGATTGAGACAGAGTCTCACTCTGTCGCCCAGGCTGGAGTGCAATGGCGTGACCTCTGCTCACTGCAACCTCTGCCTCCCAGGTTTAAGAGATTTTCCTGCCTCAGCCTCCTGAGTAGTTGGGATTATAGGCACCCGCCATCATGCCTGGCTATTTTTTTGTTGTTGTAGTTGTATTTTTGTAGAGACGAGGTTTCACCATGTTGGCCCAGCTGGTCTTGAACTCTTGACCTCAGGTGATCCACCTGCCTCTACCTCCCAAAGTACTGGGATTACAGGCGTGAGCCACCGAGCCTGGCCTTAATTTTTGTATTTTTAGTAGAGATGGGGTTTCACCATTTGGCCAGGCTGCTTTTGAACTCCTGAGCTCAGGTGATCTGCTGGCCTCAGCCTCCCAAAGTGCTGGGATTACAAAGAGCGAGCCCGCACCCCGGCCGGGATTTTTTCTTTTCTTTTTTTTTTAAGATGGAACTTCACTATGTTGCTAAGACTGGTCTCAAACTCCTAAGTTCAAGCGACTCAGCAGCCTCCTGAGTAGTAGCTGGGATTACAGGAGCACGCCACCACATCCGGCTCTGTTTATCCTGTTTTACAGATGAGAAAATAGAGAGAATTAGAGGTGCAGACAGGTAAAGTAAATTTCCCAATCTCATACAGCTAACGATTAGCAGAGCCGGCATTTTAATCCAGGTCTGACTATATTTGAACATAAAATGCGATGGTTGCCTTCCATTCATCTACACTTAAAGTTTTTATTATTCGGAAGCCTTTGAAATAGATGCTTTTGAGATTAGAATTGCTCTTATTGGAATCTCTCATTCTTGGAAGGTTCAACTTAATATCTTAAAACAAGACAGAGTGAGAGAGAAATTCAAATATCTTTTACTGCCAGGTCCATACAGCTCCTTGAATTTGCTTGTATTTTTCATAATTTTTAAATGCAACTCACACATATAAGCACTAACATATCTACACACACTTAAATATTTTCTGCCACCAGGTAACAGTACCTACAAGGTCACTGACACTACTAAAAAGTATTTAATATTGATTAGTTTTTATAAAGAATGTTTTACATTGTAGTTTGGACGATGCAAATTAAAGCCTGATGAAAAAAATTTCCCATGAAAACAAAAATCCACTGATCTCCTAAAACTGTAGATTTAAGAAGCCATGTACAGACAAATACATATATAATATAATATTATGTATACATTAGAGAGAGAGATATTTGAGAGATATTATATATAATATATAAGATTATACATATTATATATAATATATAAGATTATATATTATATATTATATAAGATTATATATAATATATAAGATTATATATTATATATTATATAAGATTATATATATTATATATTATATATAAGATTATATATAATATATAATATATAAGATTATATATAATATATAATATATAAGATTATATATATTATATATTATATATAAGATTATATATAATATATAATATATAAGATTATATATATTATATATAATATATAAGATTATATATAATATATAAGATTATATATAATATATAAGATTATATATAATATATAAGATTATATATAATATATAAGATTATATATAATATATAAGATTATACATATAATATATATAATATATAAGATTTTATATATATATCATATATATTAGCTTTAAAAAAGTGTCTGGCTTGAAATATATAGAATTGTGGAGCAAGAAGAGTTTTCCCAAGGAACAATTGATTTGGTTTGTAATAATTAAAAAAACAAACTGAAAGAGAGTAAAAGGAGACCATATTTTAGAAGCCATAAAAGAAATGCCATCAGAAATTCATTCAGGAATATTCATTCAAGCCAGGCGTCGTGGCCTGTGCCTGAAGTGCGAGCTACTTGGGAGGCTGAGGTGGGAGAATTGCTTGAGCCCAGGACTTGTAGTTTAGCCTGGCAATACAGTGAAATGCTGTGTCAAAAAATGAAAGTTCATTCATTCATTTCTTTCCTTTCTCATATTTATTGAGGGCTTACTATTGCCCAGTTGCCATCCCTGTCCTGGAATTTAGTAGTGAGGAAAAAAAGAATAGCTACTAAATATTTAATACTGCAGTCACTGAACAGATTGGATATATGTGCTGTGAAGGAGAACTGTGGAAAACAGCAATGAAGTGGAAAAGGAGTGTTTTCTAGGAGAACTGTGTTTGATGTCAGTTTGGCCCAGTGAGTACAAAATCCATAAGAGAGATGGAAAACAAAGACTTCCTGGGAACTAAATAGGGTGAAATGGAGTGAGTACAGTGATATGCTACCTACGCCACAGAACCAGTCAGTGAAGTATCAAACAAGTCAGGAAAAGAGATTGGAAGGGTGATTATAGATTTGCTTACATCTCTTACTGTAAGAGAGATATTAATTTCTGAAGAAGCCCAAAGGTCACTAAAAAGAAAGTGATTCCAGTGATGACTCCAAGAAAAAAGGGGGGAAAAAATTCAGGCTTCCAAGTGGTGGCAATCACAGGACTAAAATGGGCAAGAATGGAACAATTAGCAGTAGGCTGTGAAAGGATAGACCTTTCTTTCTTTTCTTCTTCTTCTTCTTCTTCTTCTTCTTCTTCTTCTTCTTCTTCTTCTTCTTCTTCTTCTTCTTCTTCTTCTTCTTCTTTCTTCTTCTTCTTCTTCTTTCTTCTTCTTCTTCTTCCTTCTTCTTCTTCTTCTTCTTCTTCTTCTTTTTTTTGAGACGGAGTTTCGCTCTGTCACCCAAGCTGGAGTGCAGTGGTGTGAACTCTGCTCACTGCAACCTCTGCCTCCCGGGTTCAAACAATTCTCCTGCCTCAGCCTCCCGAGTAGCTGGGATTACAGGCACCCACCACCACACCCGGCTCATTTTTGGATTTTTAGTAGAGACGGGGTTTCACCATGTTGGCCAGGCTGGTCTCAAACTCCTGACCTCAGTTGATCCGCCCACCTCAGCCTCCCAAAGTGCTGGGATTACAGGCATGAGCCACTGCACCCAGCCAGATAGACCTTTCTTGAGAGGGCTTGGAGAAGCAGGGAGTGGCTTCAGGCGGTTGATCCTCTGTGTCAGTATTAAAGGTGAAGGCCATTCTCTGTCTTAGAAAAGGGGAGGAGCCTTAGTGTGAATAGGGGCCCACCATGAGGTGAGAAAGAGGAGTGCAAACTCATCCATGTGTTTAACGAGAGGAGTCAAAAATGCTCCCTACAAGAGGAGAAACTAAGAGGCCCTGAGACAATGAAGTGTTCGTTTGACTTGAGCTAGAATAAACTTGCAAAGTTTCTTGATTCACAGGGGGCACAGCTTTTTCATTTTCGTGCCAAAAGACCATCTCCTAGGATATGGAGACCATCTGTGTCAAGGAGCAAAGCCCTTAAAAATGATTTCAATGTAAAATGTGGCGTGACGGGGGCCATATTGTCTGACACTGTCCAACCCCTTTAGTATTTCAACAAGTTAAGCACAAAGGAAGTAAAAAACGGCCAGCAACAATGAACCAGAATTCCCAGACAGCTCCAGGGGAGAAAGAGAAGGCTTTGACAGAATTAAGACAAGTCAGTATGGATGTGCACAAAGGTGTCTAAAATCACTAAGTGCAGGGTTTGAAATGAGCAAAGAAAGATGGCCAGCGCTGTGAGAAGCCACGACCATGGGCCCCATGCTTCCCTAGCTCCTTGCCCCTGAGGATCACAGTGGGAAGGAGAAAGCCTGCCTTCCTGCTCACACACAGGCTACCAGACTGCATGAGCTTCTGTCCTGCAAGCCTCTGCAGCTGCTAGAAGTGATTCTGCTCCGATCATGTCAGTTTCCAGTGGTTGCTCAGCTGGGCTTAGTGATACCAAATTCTTGATAAACAAGCTCTTTCCTTTCTGTTCTTTTCTTTTTTAAAAAAATTGTTATTATTTTTTTGAGATGGAGTCTCGCTCTGCCGCCCAGGCTGGAGTGCAGTGGCATGATCTCGGCTCACTGCAACCTCTGCCTCCTGGGATCAAGGGATTCTCCTGCCTCAGCATCCCACGTAGCTGGGATTACAGGCACCCGCCACCATGCCCAGCTAATTTTTGTATTTTTAATACAGACAGGGTTTCACCGTCTTGGCCAGGCTGGTCGCCAACTCCAGACCTCAGGTGATCCTCCCGCCTCAGGCCCCCAAAGTGTTGGGATTACAGGTGTGAGCCACTGCGCCCGGTCAAGCTCTTTCTTTTCATACTGAAATACTTACAGTTGAAATAATATGATGTTTCAGGCTTGCTTTGAAATAATCCAAGATTGAGATGGGGGAAGTGAGTGCGGGTAGAGATGAAACAAGATGGTCTATGAGTTCATTTGTCATTGCTGCAGCTGGAAAACGGCCCATGGAAGTCCATCGCACTATTTTCTACCTTTTTATATGTTGGAAATTTTCCATGAGAAAAAGAAAACAACAACAACAAAAGGAAAAAACCTTATGAACTCACCGGACCCTATGTCAAGGATTTTTCTGATTGCTCTACATTCTTTCCGTTCTCCCCAAGAAATGCTGCCTCTCTTTTCTCCCTTCTCATATTTTCAATCAACAAACATCTTCAGACATGCATTTTGGGCAAGGCACTCTACTGGGCACTGAGGGGCAAGCAGATGGATGAGTCTCTGGTCTTAGGCCACAGTCTCATAGGGAAGACAGAGGGAAGCTTAGATAAGTGTGGCCAGGCAGGCCAGGAGAAAAGCTGCCACAAGAGAGGGAGAGAGGAAAAACAATTCTGGTGGGTGTCCTCTGGAAGAAATTTCTGGAAGAAGTGGGATTTGAGCTGATCCCTAAAGAAGCATACAGTTGTGTCTGCTGGACATGGGGGTGCAAGCCTGACCCTGACATCTGTAAAGCTAGGACAAGAGTTTGCTCAAACTGGCAGACTGACATATAAAACGTTCTTTTCACCTTTGAAATGCACATTCACAACAATTTGAAAAGCCAAGCTAAAATTTAAAGTTCTTGTACTTTTTGGACTTCTGGAACACGGCCACATGGGGAGAGGTGGTCCCTTGCTCCAATCCCCTGGCCTGTACCTTCTCTCTCTTCCCTTCTTACCCTGGATTTTATTCCTCATCACAGGAGGCTTCATGGACATGCCAGCCTCAGCTCTCACATCCAGAAATCATCAAAAAGAACAACAAACAGCCATCCCTTGGTCACCCTTCCGACCAAGGGATGCTCACACTAGCAGTGTCACTGTTTGCCCTTGAGAGGATGGTTACAAGGAAGAGTTCCACTCAGCCCTGGAAGTGTGTTTGGAGTCATTTGGACAGGAAAATGTGGGGTCCCAGGTATTTATGCTCTAAAAGCGTATAGAAGGAGTCTCTGGGTGGACACCCACCACTCTCTGGGTGGACACTTTTCCTTGGCCCTGCAGATTTCTTGCCCTATGGGAGGGTCACAGCTAGATTGCAGCCAGAGCAAAGCCTTCTCAAGCACAAAACCAAGGACAAGGGCCCCCCTTGCTACTCTCTGTGTGGTTTCTAGTAAGTCACAACTTTTCAAATTTTTTTTTTCAAAATGGAGACAATAATAGGACCTAACTTATTGGGGTGAATTGGGAATTAAAGGAGATGATGCATGTCAAGCTTTTAGAATAGCACCTGGCATGTTGTAATTGCTTGTTGAATGAAAATAAAGCCAACTTGATTTCTTTCCTGAATTAACTGAGCAGACTGGTTGCTTTTGGGGGAAAGTGCATGAGAAACAGCTTCAAAGAATCTCGTAAATACTTTAATGAGCAAGTCTTAATTAAGTGTGTAGATAAGAGTCATCTCTCATAGAAGCATTGCTTTTGTGTGTGCTGAGCTGGAGTCTACCGTTGATGCAAAGGGGGATTGGATAAGCCCAGCCACAGTGAATCAGGATAGAAGAAACATTTCCCTTCTCATCAGGGGAAACAAATACATTTCGTGTCACTTTCTACCTCTAGCGGAAGCAGTTTGCCTGCAAGGATTTCACATGAATAATGTGCTAATTATAATTAATTAGCTCCCATTTGTTATAGGAGAAGATAGCGTAAGTGACTGGAAGGGTTACAACCCTAAGTTTGAGGTAATAAAGCTGCATTTCCATTCACATCATCAACAGTTAGTTATGTAAAGGCAATGTAGCAATGGGGTTAAGTATGTAGGCCCTGAAATCAGATGACTTGCAATCATGCCCCAACTTTTCCACTTAACTGTGTGACTGTGGATAAGTTTCTTAACCTCTTTGTTTCTGTAACATGGTGACAATAATAAGAGTAATAATGATGCCTACTTCATAGGGTTGATGTGGGAATTAATGTATGTAACATACTTATAATGGGTACATAGTAAGCCCTATATACGTCTGATTTTAATATCCTTGTAATGAATTATGGCAGGAATCTCTCTACCTCCCAAACATTACTCACTGACACCTTAATCAGAATTAGTGGGGCTTCACTGTACTTAGAAAACTTTATATTGCTAATAGTAGTGGTGATAGTATATATTTGTTGACGTATTATATGTGAGTTACTGTTCTAAATTTTTTATTACAAGCATCAGTTCATTGATTCCTTACATCCATCCTTTGAGGAAGGTGCCATTAATCATCCACATGTATAAAGAAAATATACATATACACTACAGAATACTACACACCCATAAAAAAGAATGAGATCATGCCCTTTGTATCAATATGGATGAAGCTGGAGACCATTATCCTAAGCAAACTATTAATAACACAGAAACAGAAAACCAAATACCATGTGTTCTCACTTATAAGTGGGAGAAAAACTTTGAGTACATATGGACACAAAGAAGGGAACAACAGCACCAGGGCCTACTTGAGGGTAGAGGTTGGGAGGAGGAAGAGGATCAAAAAACTACTTATGAAGTACTATGCTTATTACCTTGGTGACAAAATTTTTCACACAAAAAAACCCCATGACATGCAGTTTACCTTTATAACAAACCTGCACATGTACCCCTGAACCTACCTAAGCTAAAAGTTAAAAAAAAAAATTGGCTGGGCGCGGTGGTTCATGCCTGTAATCCTAGCACTTTGGGAGGCCAAGGCGGGAAGATCTCTTGAGGTCAGGAGTTCGAGACCAGCCTGGCCAACATGGTGACCCTGTCTCTACTAAAAATACAAAAATTAGCCAGGCATGGTGGCAGATGCCTGTAATCCCAGCTACTCGGGAGGCTGAGGCAGGAGAATCGCTTGAACCTGGGAGGCAGATGTTGCAGTGAGCTGAGATCACACCTTTGCATTCCAGCCTGGGTGACAAGAGTGAAACTCCATCTCAAAAAAAAAAAAAAAAAAGTTTTATTTGTCAACCATACTTCAATAAAATGGGTTTAAAATTTTAAATTAAAAAAGATCATCCACATTTGACATGTGAGGAAACTGAAGGTCAGAGAAGGAAAGTAACTTGATGAGGGTCACGCAGTTAGTTACTGATGAAACTAGGTTTCAGACCCATGTTTATTGGGTGCAGAGCCACGCCTGCTACATTGCTTGAACAGAAAGTTTACTATTTCTCTGGTGCCAATGATAGGAATAGATATAAGTTGCTGAGAACAAAGCTACTACTTCAGCCAGACTCACTGTGGGGCTTTCAGGCATGGCGCTCAGAGAATGGACTCCCTATACCTGTGTAGGGAAAGGAGATGCAAATGTAGGGAGGCAGCTTCGCCCACTGAACAATGACAAACAACTGCCCGCAGATCCCTGGCACAGGCTCCAGGAGATAATGGTGTCCATGGATCATGGAATGTAGCAAGGTCTCTTGATTCTGCAGTATGTGGTTGGGACAACCCAGTGATGAGTGTGGCAACAGGTACAGGCTGTGGCTAGTGGTCCCACATCTTTTAATCACTTGGATATTTGGGGGCAAGTGGTGTGACTTATCCAGTAGAATGGCTTGTGAACATGGCTCTTCTTTTGTAGACAGATCTCTAGTAAGGAATGTATCCTGCTGTGGAAATATATTTAGTGGGTCATTGGCAAGGGACAGGTTCAAAACTAGCTATGTCCCTCAGACCTAGCAGCATTACTACAAATGGGACCTTAATAAAGATTGGGACCAAATGTCATGTTCTTAAGGGGGGTAGCTATCTGAGACTGTCCAGTGGAAACAGGTATCCTGCTTAGAATCTGAAAGAACCATAGATGGTTTGGGCTGGAGGGAAACTTGGAGATCATTGAAATGAAACTCCATTTACACACTGTAAAACTGAGAAATGGAGGCCCCAGGAGGGAGAGAGACTTTTCTAAGGTCACACAGCATGTCTCCCTTTTCTTCAGTTTGCCATGGTGAGTTTCTTCCTATTTGCATCTATTGCAAGGTACCCTGGGACAAACTCCTTCTGGCATATTTATCAGCTGTGAGAAGTCTACACAATGCGATGTTTTATTTCATTTAAAACTAATGTTGCCTCAACAGTTAAAACTGAAGTTCCCAAAAGGATCATTTCCTCACTAGGATAATTTTGCTATAAGCTTTTCATTAATGCAATAATAAATTCAGTAATGTTATTTGGCAGCTTACTGAAGTCTTCAGGAGCCACAGGGGACTGGATGCATTGTCTGTTTTTATGACCATAAAAAGGACGAAACAAACAACAAGCTATATAAGCTCAACTAAAAAATTGGTTTTGTTTCATATAATGTAGAAAACTCATTCATTCACTCACCCATTCATTCATCCAACAAACAAATGTGTATTGAGCACCTACTGGGTACAAGACATTGCACTAGGACTATTGGGGCTACAAAGATGAATCATTCACTCAGCAAACACTAGCTGCCCACTTGTTAAAAAGAAGCTTTCAGCCTAGTAAGATTAACAATTTACAAGCCAGTCTCCCTAATACAGAAAACGAGGAAGTATGGGTCATAGAAGACGTATGAACAAAGTTCAGAGGGGAAAAGTGTCATGTCTGATGAGACCAAAGAAAACTTCATAGAGGAGGTGATATTTGACTGGTGCCAACCTTGAGTCTAGGTAGGATTTGGACGTGCACAAATGGTCATGAAGGACATTCAGGTTGGGTGACACAGGGTGTTCAGAGGCACTGGAAGACATAGAGTATTTCAGCTTGGCTAAAATATAATTTTCAAATTGAATTTGTTAGAGCTACTTCAGGGCATACTGCAGAGAAGGAGGGAAGTCAAATTGGAGGAAACCCAGGACACCTACCACAATTTCAACTAAAGTACCTCCACCCTGATCTATTTTCTGCATTAGGGTCCCATATAAAATTTCATTTTGGGGAAAAAAGAAAGGTATTAAACTTATAAGCACAAAAATTTTAAACAACAGGACCAGAGCACTGATAGGTTGCACGGTGAGGGAAAGTCAGAGATAAGAGTGGAAAAATTAGGCTGGGACCTGAGCATGAAGGACCTTGAATGTCAACCTAGGAATGTGGGCCTTATTGTATAGGGCTGGCTATACATGGGACTGTATTTCAGGCCTACAGCACAGTAGGTTGCCTGAGATAGATAAGCGGGTTAAAGGATGGACACAGAAGTGGCTGGAGCTAAGTGAGCAAAGGAGAAAGTATTAAAAGATGAGTTTGGAAAGGCACCAAGTGCCAGAATATGGAATGCCTTTTATAGGCCATCCCAGGGGCTTTAGATTTTCTTTTGAGTGTTTTGAGAAGCCATTGGAGGACTTTGAGCACATGAGTGACATGATCTGATTTATAGTTTTAAATGGATCATTCTGGCTACTCTATAAAGCATAGACTAAGAGAGGGAAGGGTGGTTGGTTACATAGCAATACATAGCTGAAACTGTGTGTGTGTGTGTGTGTGTGCACGCGCGCATGTATGACTGTTTCTGAGTGCTCAATTTATTGGTCTGTTTTCTGGGTCAATACTAGACTGTTTTTTTATCACTCTGGCTTTGTAGTGTGCCTTAATAACTGACAGGGTGATACTGAAGTTTTTAGATTATATATACAACATTGGCATGGCTTTTTTTTACAGCATTATACCAAAGCTGGGTGATATTTTAGTGGGTAATTTTTGTGGGTGTAATTTAGGATCCATATAAATCATTGTATTTCTCTTTAATAATAAGAGCATCCCTGTTGAAATGGGATATTTAGGGTCTTTTTTTTTTTTTTTGAGACGGAGTTTCGCTGTTGTTGCCCAGGCTGGAGTGCAATGGCGCGATCTCAGCTCACTGCAACCTCCGCACCCCCGAGTTCAAGCAGTTCTCCTGCCTCAGCCTGTAGCTGGGATTACAGGCGTTAGCCACTACGCCCGGCTAATTTTTGTGTTTTTAGTAGAGACGGGGTTTCACTATTTTGGTCAGGCTGGTCTCGGACTCCTGGCCTCAGGTGATCCACCTGCTTCGGCCTCCCAAAGTGCTGGGATTACAGGCATGAGCCATCGCGCCCAGCCAGGGTCTTCTACAATTTAGCTTCCGACCACTTGCCAGGCGTTGTCTTGCCCTTTTACTATATGTGCAGTAAGTATGTCCTACATTCCAGCCAAACCAGAGTCCACTGAATATATTCTACACTTTCCTGTTTATATGCCTTGCCTCGCTTATGCTGTTTCTCCCTGGATACTTCCCACTTCGGGGCTACATATGGAAATTTGACCCATTCTACAAGGCTCATCTCAAACACCACTTTCTCCATTAAGCCTTTCCTGATACCCCCGACAGGATATGATCTCTCCCCTCTCCTGAATCTTGATACGACTTGCTTGGCACATTCTTTCTAGTCCTTACCTTACTGGACCTTGCTGGAGTCCTTTGTGCACCTGCCTATGAGGGCCTTGAGGGAAGGGCTTATTCTTACTATTTTCAGTCTCCCCAGCACCCCAAATGGTACATGCACCAGGTGCCCAGTGAATTGAATTTGGTGGAATAGCTGGATTGTACTGTTTACCTCTTATTAGTTCCCTTATTCCCAGGCAGAATGAGATCTGTTTTCCTGATCCAGCAGAAACAAAGTTGCTTTGAAATGTTGGCTATATATACTGCCTTCTGTATCCAGCTCCCT
Source organism: Nomascus leucogenys (assembly GCF_006542625.1). Lineage (NCBI taxonomy): Eukaryota > Metazoa > Chordata > Mammalia > Primates > Hylobatidae > Nomascus > Nomascus leucogenys. The sequence goes on along the minus strand of NC_044406.1, from coordinate 123,045,006 downwards.
TTTTCTTTCTTAAAGAAACTTGTTTACTGATAGAACTTGGGTCATCTTGGATACATGACCAATTGAAAATGTGTTTTCTTTGAATGCCTGTTTGAAGTGTTTCATACACAGTATCTCCATGTCCTTTTGACTTAGCTTTAGCGGCAGGACAGTTTAACAGTGAATATCAACTGATTTATTGGCATCATTTTGATGAAACAACCGGTAGATTAGCTTTCTTTGGCATTCGGGAGGCCCGGCCAGAGGTGAGTGACTAAAGTGACTTCACCTCAGACCTGGTGGGGTCAGAGAACAACAATAACCCCTGCTTTCCCGCTTAAGGGTGAGCTATCAGGCTGTTACTGCATGCAACTGCTGCATTTTCAGGGACACAAAGTGATCAGTGTTCTATTCAGAGGTATGAAATAGCAAGTTATGCTGTCATATGGCTCTATTACATTTCATGTAATGCGGTAAAACATTTTAGCTTGAATTATGTTTCTTTTGAGAACTGCAGGAATTACGTTGACAAAGAGGTGAAGTAGATGGCATCTTTGGCCACTGTCATAAGATTGAAATCTTAGGGACAGGATGATACAACGGAGAGAAGCTTTGACCTTAGACAAGTACATCACTCTCAGCTTTTTTTCCCCCACTGGCAAAGTGGGAAAACACCACCCAACTTGCAAAGTATTTGTCAGAATTAAATGAATATGTTTAACAGTCCCTAGCACATAACTGTATACTTGACAAGCAAATTCCGTTCTCCTTTCTTCCCTTCACAAAAATGAATACTCTCCAAATAAATATTTTCGTGGAGGGACAAACACATTTGTTTCTCAAATGAATCTTGCATCCCGTAAAGGAAGGCAGCTTGGATTCCTGAATGGATAAACATAGCTATTGACAAGCAGCATCAGCATCACAGAATCAGAATATATATTTTTAACAAGATCCCAGGATGAGTTCTACACATGTTACACTCTGAGATGCACAATCCTAGGTACTTCCTTTCACAAAAAAGCAGGAAGCCATCACAACAGGCTGTGACCTGGTTTGTCTTAAGGTACATCTTAACTAATAGACCTCATTGCACCTGTGATTATGACTACGTCTTTGTTTGCAATATTTTAGTGAATTCCACAATGGAAAAGGGAAAATGAAATTCAACTTTTGAAAATCCTCAATAGGACATGAATACTTTTTTAAAAAAATACCACCTGATCCTTGCCTTAGATATTGGCATGGAGAAGAGAACAGACTGTTTATATATGCAGAAGAGGTACCATCTAAAATAAAAACATGCATTCTTGTTTTATTTCTTTTGAAAAAGCAGAGCATAAATGCATTCCTTTGGTTTATAAAGTATATAGTATGTTATTTTACATAAGTTCCAAGATTTAAATTTAGCTGGGTGCAGCTACTTGGGAGGCTGAGGCAGGAGAATCACTTGAGCTTGGAGGCGGAGGTTGCAGAGAGCCAAGCCATTGCACTCCAAACTGGGAGACGGGAGTGAAACTCTGTCTCAAAAAAATAAATAAATAAATAAATTCCAAGATTTTGAAGTTGGTGACTCCCAGCACATACTAAAAAATGACCATGGTAGAAACAGAATAATTGACCTGCTGGGACTAATTTCCAAATAGATGGAGGTGCCTGGCAACACTGTCTTTTAGCCAAATTGCATAACTTTTATTTTTAAAAGGGAAATTTTATGGGCTTATGCTTTTCCTTTGCCACTCAACATATCAGTCACAACCAGGACATAAAGTGCATGTTCAAATATTAGGAGACCCAGTACTTTATCACCATGGAAAAGTTGTTTTCTTGCGGCCACTTTTGCAGGTTTACAACATAGTTTACATTTACTCTTTTGTTTTAATGTATTTTACTACTTTACTTAATCCTCTGTCCATTTCAATCCTGAGCAGTATAAAATGAAAAATAATTGGAGAAATCTAGAAACGTGTGACTTTCAAAAGTGAGAATATTCCCGGTGACTAAGTTTAGCAATGAATTATTTTTGCATATATTTTATCAACCAAAGAAAGTGGCTGATTAAGATGTTGATAAGAACATGATATGGTTTGGCTGTGTCCCCACCCAAATCTCATCTTTAATTGTAGTTCTCATAATCCCCATGTGTCATGGGAGGGAACCGGTGGGAGGTAAATAAATCATGGGATTGGGTTTTTCCCATGCTGAATATCACAAGAATTGTGATAGTGAATAAGTCTCACAGGATCTGATGGTTTTATAAAGGGCAGTTCCCCTATACATGCTCTCTTGCCTGCTACCATGTAAGGTGTGTCTTCTCCTCTTTTGCCTTCTGTCATAATTGTGAAGCCTCCTTAACCATGTGGAACTGTGAGTCCACTAAACCTATTTTTCTTCCTAAATACCCAGTCTTGGGTATATCTTTAGTAGCAGCTTGAGAACAGACTAACAACCAAACAGTGAGACATTTAGAAAATTGCTATGGTTAGGCCAGGGTTTAACTACTGTATTAGTCAGGATTCTCCAGAGAAACAGGACCAATAGGATATCTGCTGATATCTACACATAGATAGATGGATATAGATGTATAAAAAGGGACAACTTATGGGAATCAGCTCATGAGATTATAGAGGCCAAAAAGTCCCATGGTATGCCATCTGCAAACTGAAGAATCAGGGAAGCCAATGGTGTGATTCAGTCTGAGTCTGAAAGCCTGAGGACCAAGAAAGCAAATGGTGTAATTCTCAGTCCAAGGTGAAAGCCTGAGAAATTGAGGTATCTCTATAGTGTAAGTCCTAGAGTCTGAAGGTCAGAGAACCTAGAGTTCCAATGTCCAAAGGCAAGTGAAGAAGAATATCCCAGCTCCAGAAGAGAGAGTGAATTTGCCCTTCCTCTGCCTTTTTGTTCTATCCAGGACCCCAGCCGATTGGATGGTGCCTGTTCATACTGGTGAGGGTAGATCTTTACTGAGTCCACTGATTCAAATGCCAATCTCTTCTGGAACAACCTTCACAGACATATCCAGAAATAATGCTTTATCTGGATATCTCAACCCAGTCAAGTTGACACCTCAAATTAACCATCACAACTACCATCTTGATGCAGACAACTGCAAGTGGTTTCCTGCTTTCCTATAGAAAACAATCCTGAAAAGACATGTGAAAGTCCAGCACGTAAGAGTCAAACGATAGACTCACGTGTTATTGAGGACATGGGAAGCAGTTGACTCTCAGGGAGCTAAAATGTAATGTAAAAATCCCCAACTGTACTTTACCTTCCAGTCACCATTTTCAAAAATAGATTTTCATAATTTATGTTCTGTAGCTTTATTCCTTTTTTTCACAATCGAAGACATAAATACTGTAAGCCCAATGAGCATCTACTTGAAGCTAAATATTTGCCATGTTACAGCACAATCAATGATTTCTGTGTTTATCTTAAGTTTAAGATTCTGTTTCTTGTCATTATTATTAATGCTTTTGTTTTCCTAAATTCTGGATTTTCATTAATTCTTATAAAAAATATAACCAAATATTCCAATATATGCCCAATAGACACTAGTGAACATACAGGTCAAGGTCTTTGAAACCATTGTCTGGCAAACAGTGCCATCATGCTATAGAGTGAAATGTTAGTTTGTCACTGAATTTGGCATATAATAAAAGAAGCCAGGCATGGTGGCTTGCGCCTGTAGCCCCAGCTACTCAGCAGGCTAAGGTAGGAGGATTGCTTGAGGCCAAGAGCTCATGTTCAGCCTGGGCAACATAGTAAGTTGTCGTATTGAAAAAACAATGAAGTTAAGTGGTTTAGGGTTGTTGGTGAATAGCATACAAAAACATGCTACTAAAGTCCAATATACGGATGTGAAAGGCCAGCTGTATCAACAGCCCAGACCTTTCTCCTGAGGTCTATTTGTTCAGCTGCCTACCAGAAATTTGGCTGTCGCAGATGTGCCTCAAATGATACAGGCCCAAACTAAGCTTATTCCCCCACTAGTGCTCCCCATCAACCCGTTTCTTCTCATGGATTCTCTGTATCGGGTAATGACTGTATTATCCATGCAATCACTCATGCCAGAAACCTGGATGTCACCTGAGATCCCTTCTTTCCTCTTATTTCTTTTACCAGTCTGTTACAAGTCCTATTGATCCTACCTCAATAAAATATGTCTTAGTCAATGTCTTCATTTCTACGTCCTTACTTTAGGCCACCGTCATTTCACACCTGGGTTATTTCATCAGCCTCTTCTCTTTCTACCCCTTCCTACTCATTCTTTAAGACTCCCTCTCACAGAAACTTTCTTCACCCTGCCCATCTCATCCAAGTGAAAATTAGGTGCTCCTCCAAAGTACATTTATATCCCCCCCATTGGAACACTTATCTTGCCATTTTGTAAGTGCCTTTTCTATATGCTTCTCTGTCTCCTTCATTATTGTTTGGGTGACTTGAAGGCAGGGGATTTATTATGTCTTGTCTTATTCTCCACTGAATTCCTAGAACCTAGTACGGTGCTTAACACGTAGTAGGCATTTGATAACATGCTTGAATAATTGAAAAGAGACTACAGCATTGTAGAAAATGTTACTGCTCTTTCAATCAATTCAGTGGAAAACAATTGGCCAACAGTTCTTAGTGCCAAGTAGGCAAAATCATTTAGGTGCCTGGGTTTTTTACCTGCTCACATTTGTGTTCCAGCATGGAAACTCATCATTAGCTGCTCAGCATTTCAAAGACCCAAATGAAGTCATTCAAGGAAGAGGAGTAAGAGGCAACAGTATTTGTCAGTATCCCAGAAGAATTACTACAGCTTTTTCTGAAGTAACTTGGAATAAGGTCAAGCGAACAAGCATTAATGGCATCAAATCCTCAGCACTATGCTAGACTTGGTTGGGGAGGAGAGGGAAACAGTAGAATGTAAATTATTATTTTTACCATCTGGTAATTAAACCATATTATGAAAGAGACAAATCTCATACATGTGAAACAATTAGAGATTGATAGGATTAGTCACAGCACCAGAAAAAAAGAGAACTCAGTGTACCAAAATTATATCTCCCCAAAGTATGGTAGCCCACACTGAGGCCGTGAATATCCCCGTGTAATAACATTCCTTCAGTGTGCCTAGGATATGCAGCTATGGGTCCAAACCCATTGCAACAATGAGAATTAAAATAACAATATTATTCTGTAACTAAAAAGATCTTTAATTGAGATTAATCAATTTTGCCTGCCAATTTTCAATACTATTCAATTCAGGATTTTATTACGGCAGTATATAACCGACCTAGTTGGGCTTTTTTTTGTTTTGTTTTGTTTGTTTTGAGACGGAGTTTTGCTCTTGCTGCCCAGGCTGGAGTGCAATGGTACGATCTCAGCTCACCACAACCTCTGCCTCCCAGGTTCACGCGATTCTCCTGCCTCAGCCTCCCAAGTAGCTGGGATTACAGGCATGCACCACCACGCCGGGCTAATTTTGTATTTTTAGTAGAGACAGGGTTTCTCCATGTTGGTCAGGCTGGTCTCAAACTCCCGACCTCAAGTGATCCACCTGCCTCGGCCTCCCAAAGTTCTGAGATTACAGACATGAGCCACCATGCCTGGCCAGGCATCTTTCTGTTGTTGTTGTTATGCTAGGATTTGGTTCCAAAAACATCGTAGGAAAGCCAAGCCTAGCCAGGGTGCAGTGTCCAATACTGAAAGGTAATCATGGGTATGATGTCTTGGTGGATTTTAGTGTACTTGTATCAACTTGGAAGCTGCCTGGATTTCTTTTTTCTTTTTTTTCTTTTTCTTTTATTTATTTATTATTTTATTTATTTTTATTATTATACTTTAAGTTCTGGGGTACATGTGCAGAACATGCAGTTTTGTTACATAGGTATACACGTGCCATAGTGGTTTGCTGCACCCATCAACTCATCACCTACATTAGGTATTTCTCCTAATGTTATCCCTCCCCTAGCCCCCCACCCCCCGACAGGCCCTGGTGTGTGATGTCCCCCTCATTGTGACCATGTGTTCTCATTGTTCAACTCCCACTTATTAGTGAGAACATGGGGTGTTTTGTTTTCTGTTTTTGTGATATTTTGCTGAGAATGATGGTTTCCAGCTTAATCCATGGCCCTGCAAAGGACATGAACTCATCCTTTTTTATGGCTGCATATTATTCCATGATGTATATGTGCCACATTTTCTTTATCCAGTCTATTATTGATGGACATTTGGGTTGGTTTCAAGTCTTTGCTATTGTGAATAGTGCCACAATAAATGTACATGTGCATGTGTCTTTATAGTAGAAAGATTTATAATCCTTTGGGTATATGCCCAGTAATGGGATTGCTGGGTCAAATGGTATTTCTGGTTCTAGATCCTTGAGGAATTGCCACACTGTCTTCCACAATGGTTGAACTAATTTACACTCCAATCAACAGTGTAAAACCATTCCTATTTCTCCACATTCTCTCCAACATCTGTTGTTTCCTGACTTTTTAATGATTGCCGTTCTAACTGGCATGAGAAGGTATCTCATTGTGGTTTTGATTTGCATTTCTCTAATGATCAGTGATGATTAGCATTTTTTCATATGTCGGTGGGCTGCATAAATATCTTCTTTTGAGAAGTGTCTGTTCATATCCTTTGCCCACTTTTTGATGGGTTGTTTGTTTTCTTCTTGCAAATTTGTTTAAGTTCTTTGTAGATTCTGGATATTAGCCCTTTGTCAGATGGATAGATTGCAAAAATTTTCTCCCATTCTATAGGTTACTTGTTCACTCTGATGATGGTTTCTTTTGCTGTGCAGAAGCTCTTTAGTTTAGATCCCATTTGTCAATTTTGGCTTTTGTTGCCATTGCTTTTGGTGTTTTAGACATGAAATCTTTGCCCATGCTTATGTCCCAAATGGTGAATGGTATTACCCAGGATTTCTTCTAGGATTTTTATGGTTCTTGATCTTCATTTAAGTCTTTGATCCACCTTGAGTTGATTTTTGTATAAGGTGTAAGGAAGGGGTCCAGTTTCAGTTTTGTACATATGGCTAGCCAGTTTTCCCAACACCATTTATTAAATAGGGAATCTTTTCCCCATTGCTTGTTTGTATCAGGTTTGTCAAAGAACAGATGGTTGTAGATGTGTGGTGTTATTTCTGAGGCCTCTGTTCTGTTCCATTGGTCTATATATCTGTTTTGGTACCAGTACCATACTGTTTTGGTTACTGTAGCCTTGTAGTATAGTTTGAAGTCAGGTAGCATGATGCCTCCAACTTTGTTCTTCTTGCCCAGGATTGTCTTGGCTATGCAGGCTCTTTTTTGGTTCCATATGAAGTTTAAAGTAGTTTTTTCCAATTCTGTGAAGAAAGTCATTGGTAGCTTGATGGGGATAGCATTGAATCTACAAATTACTTTGGGCAATATGGCCATTTTCATGATACTGATTTTTCCTATGCGTGAGCATGGAATGTTTTTCCATTTGTTTGTGTCCTCTCTTATTTCCTTGAGCAGTGGTTTGTAGTTCTCTTTGAAGAGGTCCTTCACATCCCTTGTAAGTTATATTCCTAGATATTTTATTCTTTTTGTAGCAATTGTGAATGAGAGTTCACTCATGATTTTGCTCTGTTTGTCTGTTATTGGTGTATAAGAATGCTTGTGATTCCTTTGCACATTGATTTTGTAGCCTGAGACTTTGCTGAAGTTGTTTATCAGCTTAAGGAGATTTTGGGCTGAGATGATGGAGTTTTCTAAATATACAATCATATCATCTGCAAATAGAGACAATTTAACTTCCTCTCTTCCTATTTGAATGCCTTTATTTCTTTCTCTGGCCTGATTGCCCTGGCCAGAACTTTCCATACTATGTTGAATAGGAGTGGTGAGAGAAGGCATCCTTGTCTTGGGCCTGTTTTCAAAGGGAATGCTTCCAGTTTTTGCCCACTCAGTACGATATTGGCTGTGGGTCTGTCATAAGTAGCTCTCATTATTTTCAGATACGTTCCATAGATACCTAATTTATTGAGAGTTTTTAGCAGGCAGGGGTGTTGAATTTTGTTGAAGGCCTTTTCTGCATCTATTGAGATAATCCTGTGGTTTTTGTCATTGGTTCTGTTTATGTGATGGATTACGTTTATTGATTTGTGTATGTTGAACCAGCCTTGCATCCCAGGGATGAAGCCAACTTGATCATGGTGGATAAGCTTTTTGATGTGCTGCTGGATTTGGTTCATCAGTATTTTATTAAGGATTTTCGCATGGATGTTCATCAGTGATATTTGCCGAAAATTTTCTTTTTTTGTTGTGTCTCTGCCAGATTTTGGTATCAGGATGATGCTGGCCTCATAAAATGAGTTAGGGAGGATTCCCTCTTTTTCTGTTGTTTGGAATACTTTCAGAAGGAATGGTACCAGCTCCTCTTTGTATCTCTGGTAGAATTCAGCTGTGAATCCATCTGGTCCTGGACTTTTTTTGGTTGGTAGGCTATTAATTACTGCTTCAATTTCAGAACTTGTTATTGGTTTATTTAGGGATTCAACTTATTTCTAGTTTAGACTTGGGAGGGTGTATAGCTGCCTGGATTTCTATCTTCTTTTCCTGCTGAAAGTGATGTGGAGAGCTGCCTTTTCCTTTCTTGCATAAATCATTATTTTGCAATGTTACTTGGCCTGACTGTCAGCAGATGATTTTGATCTTGGATTTGACAGCCTTGACAGGGTCTGCACAGGATGGAATGAGGACGGAGCCCCATATAAAAGGTGAAGACAATCTGAGCTTTTCCCTAGGGATAGAGCAAAGGACCAGTTCAAATCAGGGAGTAGTTGGAAACTGCAATCCCTGGCATGTAACTGGAGCTAGACCCACAATGTGCAATACAGTGGCCACTAGTCTCATACTGGCCAAAATACCATCTCTTTCAGTCAATTCAGTGGAAAAAATTAGCCAACAGTTTTTAATGCTAAGTAGACATGTCAACTTGAAATGTGGCTAATTTGTATTGAGATATGCTATAAGGGTAAAATACAGACTTGATTTCAAAGAGTTAGTATGAAAAAAAGGATGAAAGTTATCTAATTAATTATTTTATTTTATTTTATTTTTCTGTAAGTTAATGGGATACAGGTGGTATTTGGTTACATGAGTAAGTTTTTTAGTGGTGATTTGTGAGATTTTGGTGAACCCATCACCTGAGCAGTATGCACTGCACCATATTTGTAGTCTTTTTGAGTGTGTGTGTGTGTGTGTGTGTGTGTGTATGTGTGTGACAGAGTCTTGCTCTGTCGCCCAGGCTGGAGTTCAGTGGCATGATCTCGACTCACTGCAAACTCCGCCTCCCGGATTCAAGTGATTCTCCTGCCTCACCCTCCCAATAGTTGGAATTACAGGCGTGTGCCACCACTGCCAGCGAATTTTTGTATTTTTAGTAGAGACAGGGTTTCACTATGTTGGCCAGGCTGGTCTTGAACTCCTGACCTCAGGTGATCCACCCACCTCGGCCTTCCAAAGTGCTGGAATTACAGGTGTGAGCCACTGTGCTCAGCCTCATATTTATAGTCTTTTATCCCTTGCCCCCCTCCCACTCTTCCCCCCAAGTCCCCAGAGTCCATTGTATCATTCTTATGCCTTTGTGTCCTCATAGCTTAGCTCCCACCTATCAGTGAGAACATACCATGTTTGGTTTTCCATTCCTGAGTTACTTCTTTTTTTTTTTTTGAGGTGGAGTCTCGCTGTCGCCCAGGCTGTAGTGCAGTGGCGCGCTCTTGGCTCACTGCAAGCTCCGCCTCCTGGGTTCATGCCATTCTCCTGCCTCAGCCTCCCGAGTAGCTGGGACTACAGGCGCCCGCCACCTCGCCCGGCTAATTTTTTTGTATTTTTAGTAGAGACCGGGTTTCACCGTGGTCTCGATCTCCTGACCTCGTGATCCACCCACCTCGGCCTCCCAAAGCGCTGGGATTACAGGCGTGAGCCACCGCACCCAGCTGAGTTACTTCATTTAGAGTAATAGTCTCCAGTCTCATCCTGGTCACTGCTAGTGTTAATTCATTGCTTTTTATGGCTGAGATATATATATATATATATATATATATATATATATATATGGGGGATCATATATATATGATATATAGATGATATGTATGTATATATATACATATATAGATGATATATATATACATATATAGATGATATATATATACATATATAGATGATATATATATCACAGTTTGTTTATACACTCATTGACTGATGGGCATTTGGGTTGGTTCCACGATTTTGCAATTGTGAATTGTACTGCTATAAACATGCATGTGCAAGTATCTGTTTTTGAAGAATGACGACTTTTCCTCTGGGCGGGTAACCAATAGTGGGATTGCTGGATCAAATGGTAGTTCTACTTTTAGTTCTTTAAGGAATCTCCACACTGTTTTCCATAGTGGTTGTACTAGTTTACATTCCCACCAGTAATGTAGAAGTGTTCCCTTTAGTTTAATTAGGTCCCAGCTATTTATCTTTGTTTTTATTGCATTTGCTTTTGGATTCTTGGTCATGAAATCCTTGCCTAAGCCAATGTCTAGAAGGGGTTTTCCAATGTTATCTTCTAGAATTTTATAGTTTCAGGTCTTAGGTTTAAGTCCTTAATCCATCTTGTGTTGATTTTTGTATAAGGTGAAAGATGAGGATCCAGGTTCATTCTCCTACATGTGGCTTGCCAATTATCCCAGCACCATTTGTTGAATAGGGTGTCCTTTCTCCACTTTATGTTTTTGTTTGCTTTGTCGAAAATCAGTTACCTGTAAGTACTTGGATTTATTTCTGGGTTCTCTACTGTGTTCCACTGGCCTATGTGCCTATTTTTATACTAGTATTACACTGCTTTGGTGACTATGGTCTTACAATATTGTTTGCAATCAGGTAGTGTGATGCTTCCAGATTTGTTCTTTTTGCTTAGTCTTGCTTTGGCTATGCGGGCTCTTTTTTGGTTCCTTATGAACATTAGAATTGTGTTTTCTAACTCTGTGAAGAATGATGGTGGTATTTTGATGGGGATTGCGTTGAATTTATGGATTGCTTTTGGCAGTATGATCATTTTCACAATATTGATTCTACCCATCTATGAGCATGTGATGTGTTTCCATTTGTTTTTGTCATCTATTATTTCTTTCAGCAGTGTTGTGTAATTTTCCTTGTAGAGGTCTTTTGACTCCTTGGTTAGGTATATTCCTAAGTATTTTATTTTATTTATTTATTTATTTATTTTTTGCAGCTATTGTAAAAGGGGTTGAGTTCTTGATTTGATTTTCCACTTGGTCGCTGTTGGTGTATAGAAGAGCTACTGATTTGTGTACATTAATGTTGTATCTGGAATCTTTGCTGAATTCTTTTATCAGTTCTAGGAGCTTTCTGGAGGAGTCCTCAGGGTTTTCAAGGTAAATGATCAGCAAACCGTGACAGTTTGACTTCCTCTTTACTGATTTGGATGCCCTTTATTTCTTTCTCTTGTCTGATTGCTCTGGCTAGGACTTCCAGTAGTATGTTGAAGAGGAGTCGTGAGAGTGGGCATCTTTGTCTTGTTCCAGTTCTCAGAGGGAATGCTTTCAGCTTTTCCCCATTCAGTATTATGTTGGCTATGGGTTTATCATAGATGGCTTTTATTACATTAAGGTATGTCCCTTGTATGTTGATTTTGCTGAGAGTTTTACTCATAATGGGATGCTGGATTTTGTTGTATGCTTTTTCTGCATCTATTGAGATGATTATGTGATTTTTGTTTTTAATTCTGTTTATGTGGTGTATCACATTTATTGACTTGCATATGTTAAACCATCCCTGCATCCCTGTTGTGAAACCCACTTGATCATGGTGGATTATCTTTTTGATATGCTGTTGGATTCAGTTAGCTAGTATTTTGTTAAGGATTTTAACATCTATGTTCATCAAGGATATCAGTCTGTGGTTTTCTTTTTTGGTTGTGTTCTTTCCTGGTTTTGGTATTAGGGTGATGCTGGCTTCATAGAATGAATTAGGGAGGGTTCCTTCTTTCTCTATCTTGTGGAATAGTGTCAAAAGGATTGGTATCAATTCTTCTTTGAATGTCTGGCAGAATTCTGTCATGAATCCGTCCGGTCCTGGACTTTTTTTTTGTTGGTAATTTTTAAATTACTATTTCAATCTTGCTGCTTGTTTTTGGCCTGTTCAGGGTATCTAGTTCTTCCTGATTTAAGCTAGGAGGGTTGTATTTTTCCAGGAATGTATACATCTCTTCTAGGTATTCTAGTTGATGTGCATGAAGATATTTATAGTAGCCTTGGATGATCTTTTGTATTTCAGTGGTCAGGTGTAATATCTCCTGTTTCGTTTCTTAGTGAGGTTATTTGGATTTTCTCTCTTCTTTTCTTGGTTAATCTTGCTAATCATGGTCTATCAATTTTATTTATCTTCTCAAAGAACCAGCTTTTTGTTTCATTTATCTTTTGTATTTTTTGTTTGTTTGTTTCAATTTCATTTAGTTCTGCTCTGAACTTGGTTATTTCCTTTCTTCTGCTCGGTTTGGGTTTGGTTTGTTCTTGTTTCTCTAATTCCTTGACGTGTGACCTTAGATTGTCTGCTTGTGCTCTTTCAGACTTTTAGATATAGGCATTTAGGGCTCTTAGCACCACCTTAGCTGTATCCCAGAGGTTTTGATAGGTTGTGCCCATTGTGAATTTTAGCTTCAGATCAACTGCAAGAACAAATAAGCAATCCTGAGAGGACCCAGAGACCCTCCAAAGGAAGTGGACTGCTCCTGCAGGACCTGGGAGATACCCCAAATACTGTTAGTGGCCCAACAGTGGAAGTGGGAAAGGGAGACCCTCCTCTCCCGAACGCACACCCCCACTGAAGAAGCTGAACGTCTGTTTGCAGGAGAAGTTTCCGACTTTACCTGGAGCTGAGTCAAGTTAGAGAGCCAAACCCAGCAAAATACGGGGGTAAAGGGAGCAGCAGAAATGCCCTGGGAGCTCGCTGGTTCCCAAGCAGCCCATTCCTGCCTGGCACCACAGGGATCCATCGGGAGAGTGACCAGAGGAGCAGGGTGTAAAACTCCACAGGGAGAAGGAATTCTCTAGCTGGACTTTGTAACAATTAGAGTGGGGCGAGAAGCCTCCTGGCCAGAACTCTGGGGAGGGTGTGAATCCAGCATGCAGACTTCACAGGCAGGGGAAGAACAAAAGCCCTTTCCTTTTGCAGCTGGGAGACAGAAAGCCTCGGCAAGTTTTCAAGCCCATCTCGGCCTCCACCTGGAAACAGACTCAGGGCTGTTGGGGACACGGTGGGGGTGGGACCAGTTCTTCGGTTTGAGTGGGAGCTAGGTGAGGCCTGTGACTGCTGGCTTTCCCCGACTTCCCTGACAACCTGCATGAGTCAGCAGAAGCAGCCATAGTCCTTCTAAGTACACAACTCCAGTGACCTGGGACTCTCACCCCCATCCCCCACAGTAGCCATAGCAAGACACGTGGAAAGAGAGTCTGAGCTCAGACATGCCTTGCCCCGCCCCCACCTGATGGTCCTTCCCTATCCTCTCTGGTAGCGGAAGACAAAGGGCATATAATCTTGGGAGTCCTAGGGCCCTGCCCATTGCCAGTCCCTCTCCACATCTACTACAGATGGTGCTTTCTTATTAATAATTTTATATTGCTTTTATGTTAAAGTGATAATATTTTAGATATATTCTGTTAAATAAAATGTATTTTCAAATTGATCTCATCTGTTTCTCATTAACTTTTTAATGAGACTACTGGAGAAATAAAAATTACCTATGTGGTTTGCATTTTATATCTGTTGGCAGTAGCTGATCTAGAATCTTGCAATGCGGAGGCATGAAGTGAACCTCAGGAATTGAGTTACCATTCCATAGTCGAATCTCTCAACCTTCATTTCCTTGTCCACTTATTTCTGGTAACAGGGACCTGAATGAATGGGTGTTGTCACCGGACTTGTTGGCCACTGGGAGCCTCGGGGTCTGCTCTTGTTCCAGAGCACTGAGGCTTGGGTGATGAGGAGATATATTACTCGCTTGCTGTTACTAGTGGAAAATGCTGTGTTGCCAAATGCTGCTCTCAGGAGGTGGAAAAAGAAACTTTCAGTTAATTTTTAGATGCCCAAATAAATCCTGTTTTTCCCCCCCACTGCAACAAAAATATTGCAATAATAAAGCATTTGTGTCAACCAAAAAGTATCCCAAAGTCTTTTGCGCCTGTAGGGAGACCTGCTGCCAATAAGGCATTAAATCCGAGGGAAACATTTCTGCAATTACTGATCAAATACAATACAGCTAAATTTCACCTCCAGCGTATCATTTTGATAATGGGTATGGAAATTATCCATTCAATAGCTATTCAAAAATAACTCAGGAAGATTGGTTACTAGATACTTCACAGACCTTCAGAATAATCCTTTCTAATCAGGCTGGTGAGAATTCAATAGGCAACATTTGCCTTGGACAAAATAACCTTTCAGGGGGTTGCAAGGCTGTGGGCTTGCTCCTTTTCCCACTTGCCATCCAGGAGGTGAAAGTGCAAACAGGCAAAAAGGCAGAGACTATTTCCTTGTGGGTCGAACTGCTGCCCAATACCCAACCAAAGCTCAGTGCAGACAGCTGTGCCTGCAAGTTAAGTGAGGCGCCTTAGTACTTATCAATCAGGAATCAGCAGGGCTTCTAGAGTTGTCCTCATTAAATTTAAAGTATATTCTCTCCCCAGCAGCAAACGTCTCCATTGCCATCCATTCCTGCACAGCCAATTTTAGGCAATCAAAGAATGTTGGCTTCATCACTGTCTCTGAACAGATTTCCAGTTTGACACAGCTCTTCCCAGCTTGCCTGATCTTTGACAACCAGTATCTTTCTTCCTCTGGTCGTCACCGACTCATTGCTGCCTCTAAGCCATTTCTTATCCTCTTATCTTCTTACTGCCTTTCACTGGTCAGGCTGTTTTTGTCTATAAAAGATGCCACTCTTATCTGTTCTAACATAAATGCTCCTCCATTCTTACTCATTTCTGGGTCACCCATATCCTAGTTCTCACTTAGTACAAGGTAGATGCATAATGTTTGATGTCCACTTGCTCACTTACTCAAGAAGGTCATGAGGAGAGGTTAAAGGGAATACAGCTACTGACTGGAATCAGGAAATATTGCTCAATATCTGATTAGTTACGTGACACCCAGGCAAGTCACTTAACCAATCTGTGTCTCAGTTTCCTCAACTGTAAACTGGAAATAATTATAACTCCTTCTTCATAGGGTTATTGTGAGACTCAAATGAGAGACTTATAAAGTGTGAAGTGTTGGCCAGGCGCGGAGGCTCACACCTGTAATCCCAGTACTTTGGGAGGCTGAGGCAGGCAGATCACTTGAGGTCAGGAGTTCAAGACCAGCCTGGCCAACATGGTGAAACCCCGTCTCTACAAAACATTCAAAAATTAGCCAGGCGTGGTGGTGCATGCCGGTAGTCTCAGCTACTCAGGAGACTAAGGCATGAGAATTGCTTGAACCTGGGAGGTGGAGGTCGCAGTGAGCTGAGATCATGCCACTGCACTCCAGCCTAGAAAACAGAGCAACAAACTGTCTCGAAATAAATAAATAAATAATAAAGTGTTAGAGAGTTTTGTTCAGTCATTCATCAAGCACTTAATGAGCCCCTATTTTGTGAAAGCACAAAATCAGGAGTGAGCTATTAATGAAAAGCAACGTCCATTTCTTACCTTCAAGGAGCTCACACCCAGGGGCAGGGCCTGCACATGCAGCTAACTCTAATAGGTGGCAATATGAGATGAATGCTGTAGGTGATGCAAGTAGACATTATTACAAAAACCAGGAGTGGAGAGATTGGTTCTGAGCTTGGGCTTGGAGGAGTGGAAGAGGGAGGGAAGATTCAGAGAGGAGGTAGCATTTATAATGAACCTGAAGGATGACATGGGTTTTGATAGACCAAAGGTGGGGGAAGGAAAGGCAAAGTGAGAGTGTTGAAAGGCCAGAGACAGATTTGGGAGATACCTGAGCACTTAGTGTGTCTGGAGAGCAACGTTTAGAGAGGACTGCAGGAAGACACATACGGCTGCAGCGTTTGAGTTCCAGTTCTGTAACTGACGGTAAGCGAAATAAAGTTTTTGGAGCAGTTTTGCACTTTGGAAAGCTCATTGCAGTGGTTGACTGGGGAATGGAAGGAATGTGTACAGGACTAGAGATAGGAAGAGCGGGCAGGAGATTACTCTAATAAAAATCCTTATGGATTCCTCAGAGTCCTCGTCCCAAGACAGGCTCTGTGAAGCCCGTCCTCTGTGGCCAAATGTTTAGGAAGTGCTACATATTGTAGGTCCCTCTTGAATGTTTATAAAACATACTAACATATTCTTCTAGTCTCTAGGAAGTCTTTATTTTTTCAAATTTCTTTATTTTTAAAATTGACATAAAATTGTATGTATTGTGTACAACATGATATTCTGAAGTATATATATATATACTTCAGAATACATATATATATATATATATGTTATGGAATGGTTCAACCCAGTCAATTAACAAATTCATTGCCTCACACAGTTATAATTTTTCTGATGACAACATTTAACATCCATTCTCTTAGCCTTTTTAAAGAATACAACATATCATCATTAACTACAGTCACCATACTGTCCTATAGATCTCTTGAACTTACTCCTCCTATGATTACATACCCATTGAGCAACATCTCCCCAACATCCCTCCTCCATAGCCATGCCAACCTCTAGTAACCACCAATTCTACTCTCTATTTCTGTGAGATCAACTTTTTTATATTCCACATGTGAGTGAGATCATGTGGTATTTGTCTTTCTATGTCAGGCTTATTTCACTTAATGTCCCCAGGTTCATCCATGTTGCCACAAATATCAGGATTTCCTTCTTTCGTAAGGCTGAATAATATTCCACTGTGTACGTTTATCACATTTTCTTTATCCATTCATCTATCAATGGACACTCAGATTGTTTTCATGTCTCGGCTATTGTGAATAATGCTGCAGTGAATATGGGAGTGCAGGTATCTCTATGAGGTACTGATTTTATTCCCTTTGGGTATTTACCCAGAAGGGGGATTGCTGGATCATATGATAGTTCAATTTTAATTTTTGTGAAGAACCTCCATACTGTTTTCTATTGATGGCTGTACTAATTTACATTCCCATCAATCATGTGCAGGGGTTATCTTTTCTCCACATCCTTGTCAACACGTTTTGTCTATCTTTTATCTTTTTGATAATAGCCATTCTAACAAGAATGAGGTGATATCTCAATATGGTTTTGATTTGTACGTCCTTGATGTGTTTAGAAAATGAAAAAAGAAATAATTGACCACAGAATTCATTTTTTCCCTTACAGTAGACTTTTAAAAATTAAGCCTGGTGTGATGGCTCACGTCTGTAATCCCAGCAATTTGGGAGGCTGAAGCGGGTGGATCACCTGAGGTCAGGAGCTCGAGACCAGCCTGGCCAACATGGTGAAACCCCCTCTTTACTACAAATAAAAAAATTAGCTGGGCGTGGTGGCAGATGCCTGTAATCCCAGCTACTTGGGAGGCTGAGGCAGAAGAATCATTTAAACCGGGGAGGTGGAGGTTGCAGTGAGCTGAGATCACACCATTGCACTCCAGCCTGGGCGATAACAGTGAAACCCCGTCTCAAAAAAAAAAAAAAAAATTAGTGTCCATCTGTGTCAAGGTCATGAAAGACCATGAAAGACCTAGAAATCGTTGGAAGATTAAGCTTTGGTGACTCAGTGCCATGTAGGATCCTGGATTGGGGCCTGGAAAAGAAAAAAAGGACATTAGTGAAAAAACTGGTGAAATCTAAGTAAAGTCTGGAGTTAATAACATTTTGCTAATGTTAATTTCTTAGTTTTGACAAATTTACCACAGTTATGTAAGACGTTAACACCAGGAGAGGATAAATTGAACAATATGCAGAAACTCTCTGCACTCTGCAATTCTTCTATAAATCGAAAATGAACTCAAAACAAAAAGTTTTTAAAAGTACTATTGTTCACCAAAACCAACCCTGAGAAATTATGGTATAAACTGATTTTAAGCACAACTGAGATTTAATAATGTATTTCATTTTCTTAACATTGGGAAATAAAAATATTCCTTTATTTTTACTAGACAAATGAAACTCTTCTCGAACATTTTACCACTTATATAAGTAAAACATCTAGCACATCACTGAGATGCAATACATTCTAGTCCCCCTTTCCATCCCTTTCTTCAATTTAGAAAATAAAATTGCTGAGTGGTTATTTAGAAACACTATTTTATTTAACAAAAAGTTACTGTTTAAAAGTTGGAGAGCTGCATGAAAACTTGCTCCCTTTCCACAGCAGGTAGAAAAGATGGAAAATGCCTTTAATACTTGGTTATGAAGTCTTTCTAGGGCAGCAGGAGCTGATACTGTGCAATGGCCAATGTTCTGCTCTATAATTGTGTTAATTAAATAAAAGATAGGAAAGCTTGTGATAATGCTGTATTTTAAGCAACTAAAATGACCTTATAAATTTGCAGGGTATGGAATAAATATATATAACTGATACAGAGATCAAAAGACATTACAGTTTAAAAGGAAATTGGGAACATAAAATACAGAAGTAGAGCTGCCATTCACGGGTGCAAGTGACACTGTCCACCACTGAAACACACACACGTGCACACACTTGTGTTCCCCTCCTCCTCAGCAATCCACCAGCTTTAGGATTTGCCAGCAGTGATAGGCAAATGATCACTAATGGGCTTAAACCAAATCAACTGCACTTAAAGAGGCTGCAGCCCAAGTGGCTTGTGGGTCAGTCTGGGGAATACGGCACTGCCAAGCTGTGTGTATGGTAGGGGAATGAGAGGTAATACTGCTGCTTCTTGAAAAGTCTAAGCTTCCAGGCTCTCAACTGTCAGTATTTATACCACAAGGTGAGTCACAACAACCTGTATTTCTGAGGGGACCACAATGAAAACCCCATGTCTGGTCAAGTGAGGCGGAGGATGTTGTGTACCCAAGCTGGGCCTACAGCAGTCAGGAAAACAGTAAAGTGGAAAATTGCTCCTAGAGGGGATAGAAAGCCAAGGGAGCTGCCCTGACCAGCAGGGATTCGGGTTCAAGATAAACACTTGCCCATCCAAGGCACCAGTATCAGAAATATTCTATCCCTTCCTTTGGAAGGAATAAGACTTTTCTTACTGATGTTCATGATGTAAATGGCGTTATTTTACTCTATGCTTTTAGGGCTCCTGAGAAGGCCAAGCTCATATCTAAATGTAGCTAGAAGAAAGCAGATTTTAGATCAAAATCTAAAAGTGGTAAGAGTTGGCTAAAGATAGATTTTGCTGCCTCAGGGCATAGTGAGTTCATTCTGGGAATGTTTGAAGCGGAAGTGAAATGCTTCTTCTTCAAATGGAAATGCTTCCATTTGGCAGGAAAGGTGTGGAAGGGAATCAAACATACTTAGAGATGGAGAAGCTCAAAGGACTCTCCTCAAAGCAAAGCTTCTTTTTTTCTTTTTTTCTTTTGAGTCAAAGTCTCTCTCTGTCACCCAGGCTGGAGTACAGTGGCACGATCTTGGCTCACTGCAACCTCCACTTTCCAGGGTCAAGTAATCCTCCTATCTCAGCCTCCCAAATAGCTGAGATTACAGGCACGTGGCTAGTTTTTGTATTTTTAGTGGAGACATGGTTTCACCATGTTGGCCAGACTGGTCTCGAACTCCTGACCTCAAATGATCCACCTGCCTCAGCCTCGCCAAGTGCAGGGATTACACGCATGAGCAACCATGCCCAGGCAAAGATCCATTTATTTAACATTGGCAAACAAAAACACACTTATACGTATACACACACATAGGCCGGGCGCGGTGGCTCACACCTGTAATCCCAGCACTTTGGGAGGCCGAGGCGGGTGGATCATGAGGTCAGGAGATCAAGACCATCCCGGCTAACACGGTGAAACCCCATCTCTACTAAAAATACAAAAAATTAGCTGGGTGTGGTGGTGGGCACCTGTAGTCCCAGCTACTCGGGAGGCTGAGGCAGGAGAATGGTGTGAACCCAGGAGGCAGAGCTTGTAGTGAGCCGAGATCGTGCCACTGCACTCCAGCCTGGGCGACAGTGTGAGATTCCGTCTCAAAAAAAAGTAAAAATAAAAATAAATAAATAAACACACACATACCTGCCTTCAATTCAAGGCCTTCATAGCAAGCCGAGTTGAAATTATTAGGTTGGTGCAAAAGTAATTGCGATTTTGCCATTACTTTTAAATGGCAAAAAACGCAATTATTTTTGCACCAACCTAATAGTTTAAATGTACCACCAGGTGAGTATGTGCATGTAGGAGTATGTGTTGTGTGAACGTTTTTGTGGCAGGAGTCACCTAATGTAAGAGGCAGAGAAGATTCTGTTGATATGGAAAACCAACCACTGTAACTTCTTTTTGAGTGATGGTCACTTAGTTCTTCCTTATGAAGTCCCAACACTCCTGTTCGACTGAAAAAGAAGGGAGATGAATATTCCCACTAGTTGATGACAATTATGAAAATAATTAATATTTATTAAATGCTCATTATGTTTTGGGCTAAAAATTCTACCAACATTTAATTATTTAATCCACATCACAGCTTTCTGAAATATTCACTATGTTCACTCCCATTTTACAGATGAATAAATTGAGGCTCAGAGAAGTTAAAGGATTGACCAAGACTCCACAGCTGTAGATAGCAGAGGACATGAACTTATGCAGTCCTGCTCCAAAGCCTGTGCTATTAACTACTGGACAATACTGCCAATACTTAAATTTTTACTTAACTCAGGATTGTCAGGTCCTAGGAAAGCAAACTGCTTTTTGAGGGTCTATAGCTTCAAGAAAGAAGAAAGAGCTGTGGCCTGGCAGGCAAGGACCTCTTTAGAAACTTGTTTGGCATAGCCTCCACGTCAGACTTACAGGTCCATCACGCAGTGGCAGTGTCTCTGGAACAAGCAAGGGCATCCTCTTCCATAGGTACTAGGGAAAGGTCTGGCTGTCCTCTTGTCCAGAGCAGCCAGGGGATAGGAACTCTGGGGGCGAAGGTGTTCCTCTATTTCCCAGCCCGGAGCTGGGGAGATAGCTTGATTTACTCCCCTCTTTTTTTAATCTGGAAAATGGTGATGAAAATCAGATCCTTTCACTGAGTTGTGTTGTATATCATCAAGTATCCTGTTTTGAAAACACATCTCTGTCAAAGCCATGATCAAATTAAGACCCAGCTTCATGGATCCACCATTCCTGGAATTTCTCCCAGATAAACAGATGAATCATAGGCTCACACACTCAACGACTGACAAAAAATAGAATTTAAAAGTATAGAAAAGATGCTTAGTATTTGAATATCATTCTATCTAAGCACATAAATAGAAACAAACAAAATGTATCATCGTATCTGAAAGCAGTTCTGTAGTCTCCTTGGGCTTCTCTCTAAAAGTAAAGTTCTCTCAGAGACTGCAGACAGGATGCATCCACTCTTGGTTATTTGGCTGGTTCTGCCATAAAGGAAAGATTAATTAATGACCTCTACAGTTCTATGTGTAACTATCCTTCAAATGTATTCACCCACATTTTACTTCATTTTCTTTGCTGCTTTCCCATAGAAGAGACAACAGGATACATATTCCCATAGAAGAATAGATTATTATCCTAATTATAGTTGCCTGGCGTTTTCTACACTTTTACCATTTTATTAAAAACAATTATCTGAGAAAAACCAATCTTTTGTAATACCTACCCTATTGTTCTCATTTCTCTCTGATTCTGATGAGGTCTTTTCAAAGGGTATTTTATTCATAATTATAGACTACAGGGCAATTGCTCAGAAACTGAGTCCAGGAGATATTTTGTTAAGCTTAATTTTTCTTGTACTTCTTGATCCAATTATATCTTTAGTTTTTAAAAGCTACTAGCAACTTAATAAACCAATTTCTTTTCTATAAGCCAAACATACTATTAGTAATAATCAGCATTCAAGATGTTTTTAAAAAGTGAATATCTTAGAAAAGTATGAAATGGTAAATATGATTTTGTGTAATAAAATTCATCTATCTCTTGTACATAAATAACTGTGAAAAAATGTACCTTAAATCCAAGCATTCTTCCCTGATTATGGGGAGCACTTAATAGGTATTTTATGTAGGCTTTTGATCATCCCTCAGAAAAAAACATCTATGGCATTGGGTCTGTGTTTTTAAAAAGTCAGGATCGGTCAAGAGATACCTGGGTGAATAAAGAGGCTCATCAATCAGTCTAAAGTGGAGGACAGGGAACAGATCGGGGTTAGGGGCTTCAAGTGACAACTCCTTGCAGTATAGTGGGCAGGAGCATCTAGATACAAAATCTCAAATTTTTCAACTTTCAAACTTTGTGACCATGCCCCAGAGTAATACATTTAACATCACCACTGGTACACACACACTCACAACATACTTACTCTTTTACTACCTGGGAGGCACTCCCACATTTTCTATCATGTATTATCCTATCTCTACCTCAACCCATTTCTTTTCTTTCTATTGCATTTTTTTTAAATGCTGCATGTAATTGCACGGCCCACCCATGGATCATGACCAGCATTTAAAAAGTAGAGCTCTTGGTAAGAATGAAGGTGGCAGAAGGGTCATGCTGGGGATGATTGATGACAAAACTTTTTGTTGTCCATCCTCTCTGCATTGCCCTAGTCTAGGCGCATGGGGCTGAGTGTTTCATGGCTTATGGGGAGATAGAAGCTCTCTCCACTCCTGAATTATTGCTTTTCATATAGGCTTCAGAGACTCAAGTTCATAAAGTCCCCTCAGCGTCTCTATTGACTCCCAGAGATGTCCATTTGTTTATGTTTTCCTCAGCCCTGCTCTGTAATCTCTGAGGCTGTGTCTGGGACCTCTGAGGTCTAGCCCAGTGAGTAGTTTATCTAATGGTTGGGGGAGTCACTGGGGTAGAAGTATATGTCATCTAAGCATGAATGGGATCTAAATACAAG
Organism: Nomascus leucogenys; assembly: GCF_006542625.1. NCBI lineage: Eukaryota > Metazoa > Chordata > Mammalia > Primates > Hylobatidae > Nomascus > Nomascus leucogenys. The sequence goes on along the minus strand of NC_044406.1, from coordinate 123,022,004 downwards.
TGTCCACAAAAGTGACAGGACTACTAACTGTACTTCACTCTCAGTTTCCTACTTTTTTTTGGGGGGGGGGACAGAGTCTCACTTTGTCACCAGGCTAGAGTGCAGTGGCGCAATCTTCGTTCACTGCAACCTCTGCCTCCCTGGTTCAAGCGATTCTTCTGCTTCAGCCTCCTGAGTAGCTGGGATTACAGGCACTCGCCACCACACCCAGCTAATTTTTGTATTTTTAGTAGAGACAGGGTTTCACCATGTTGGCCAGGATAGTCTCGATCTCCTGATCTCGTGATCCACTCGCCTAGGCCTCCCAAAGTGTTGGGATTACAGGCGTAAGCCACCACGCCCAGCCATCAGTTTCCTACCTTTATATGTAATGAAAAAACAGTAATTATTTCAAAAACTAAAGGAATATCAGCCAGGGTAATTAGAATTACTATTTTAAAATATTACTAAAATTTCATGTTTGTTTTAGAAACATTTGAAAATGTAAGAAAGCAACAGTAATTTTTTTAACTTTTATTTTAAGTTCAGCGGTACTGGTGAAGGTCTGTTAATAGGTAAACTTGTGTCATGGGGGTTTGTTGTACAAATTATTTCATCACCTAAGTGTTAAGCCTAGTACATATTAGTTATTTTTCCTGATCTTCTCCCTCCTCCCACTCTCCACCTTCCAATAAGCCACAGTGTGTGCTGTTCCTCTCTATGTGTTCTCATCATTTGGTTCCCAATTATAAGTGAGAACATGTGGCATTTGGCTTTCTGTTTCTGTGTTAGTTAAGCAAAAATAATTTTTAAAGTCCTCTCTAAATCTGCCACATAACGACTAAACACTATCGACATCTATCACACCAGATTTGTCCCTATGCTAACAAGTCATACAGCTATTTTGAAAAACAGGATCCTACTATACACACCAATTTCTCATTTAAAGGTACATTGTGAACATCTTTATATATTCATAAAAATTGACTGAAATAACATTTTTCTTGACTACGTGAGATATGGGTGTGTCATAATTTCTTTAACCAGTCTTTTATTGTTGTCTATACGGATTATTTCTTTTCTCTTTTCTTTCTTTTTTTTTTTTTTGAGATGACTTCTCACCCTGTCGTCCAGGCTGGAGTGCAGTGGCGTGATCTCGGCTCACTGCAACCTCCACCTCCTGAGTTCAAGTGATTCTAATGCCTCAGCCTCCCAAGCAGCTGGAATTACAGGAATATGCCATCACACCCAGCTAATTTTTGTATTTTTAGTAGGGATGGGGTTTCACCAGGTTGGCCAGGCTGGTCTCAAACTCTTGACCTCAGGTGATCCACCCACCTTGGCCTCCCAACATGCTGGGATTACAGGCGTGAGCCACCATGCCTGGCCTGGATTATTTCCATTTCTCACTATTACACACAAACTGTTATAAACATCCTGTGTAGACATCTGTTCATACCTTTTAAATTATTTCCTTTTGATAAATTATTAGAATGGAATTGCTAGATCAGCATGAACACTCAGGTTTAAGGCTCTTGATAGTTATTTCCCAAATACTCTCCAGAAGGGGGTGTACCAATTTCAACGCTATCAGTAGTAAACAAAAGTGCTTGTTTCTTCATATTGTCGCCAGCAATGGGTGTTGGTATGATTTGAATATCCCTTCCAAAACTTATTTTGAAATTTAATTGCCATTGTGATGGTATAAAGAGGTGGGGCCATTAAAAGGTTATTAGGCCATGAGGGTTCTGCCCTCATGAATGAATTAATATCATAATGTGAGTGGGTAATGTTATATAATCAAATTTGGCCTTCTCTTACTTACTTGCTCTCCCTTTTACTTCCTTGCATTCCACATTCTTCCATGGAATGATGCAGCACAAAGGTCCTTGCCAAATGCTGGTGACATGTTCTTGAACTCTGCAGCCTCCAGAACTTTGAGCCAAATAAACTCCTTTTCTTTATAAAGTAACCTGTCTGTGGTATTCTGTTATAACACAACACAAATGGATCTAAGATATGACTTCTCATTCTTTACAGCTTTAGTCAATATAATTGGCAAAAAGGTAGGGGAGTCTATTCTCAATCAGATTTTAAGTCATTTCAGAATTTCTCCAAGATACCCCAAGTACCCCACTTTAGTACCTTCCTTTCAGCATATGTATTGTCAAAATGGCTTCCAAAAACTCTGTCCTGATTTATTCTCTCCCCAATTGTGTGTGTCTTCTTTTTTAAAATCCCTTATCAACTCTGGGTATTAGTATTCATTTCCATTTTTGTCAGTCTGATAACTGGCCACTTTAGTTGAATACTTAGTGAAATTCTTTACTTGATATCAACAATGGATGAGAATTCTGAATGTTGCCACTCTGAACAGCCTGTGAGTGGCTCCTAACATTGTGACTAGTACTTCCTGTTGAGCCTTTTACATGCTCTCAGACTTCCGGATGCCAGGCATGGCAGAGGTCTTCAGGCACTGGTGGCTTCAGTTGTCCAGGGAGATTTGGCCCACAGTAACAGGTGACTGTGTTCTTTCACTCCTTTTGGCCCTTACCATGGGCACTTGTTATTAAAACTTTATTGGAATAGTCTCTGATCTGAGATGCTGAGATCCTGGGATAGGTAGGTTTTCTCCTGTTTGAAATGGATGGAAAGTGCCAAAAGGAGATGAGAACTTGACATGGGATTCTCTGGGGACCCCAAGCTATAAGCAAAGGGCATCTTTGAGTCCCAAATGGAAAGGCCTAGGACTTAATTTTTCTGTAAGCCTCTCTTTGGGTAGCTAAGTCTCAAATTATGATTCATACTTGTTCATTAGTCTTCTGGGGACTATTGAGGAGCTCAGTTACTATCTGTGGGGTTGTCTCTGCTGGCAAATGCTCTTCAAGTTTGAGCCAACTTTCCTGTCAACATTAAAATCCAGCTTTGTCACAATCCAGATACCTAGTCTTAGAACTTTTGAATCAAAATCTCCAGGGAAGGATCCAGGATTGCAATTGTAAGCATTGCCTCAGGTAATTTGGAAGTGCTTTTAAATTTGAGTAAGAGCTCTCTTAGACTGCTCCCTAATCTTTATTGCGCATCAAAGTCACCCTGGAATCAAGTTAAAATGCAGATTCTGATTTAGTAGGTCTCAGTGGGGTCAGTGATCCTCCATTTCTAATAAGCTCCCAGGTAATAGCTATGCTGCTTGTCTGCAGACTACACTTTGAGTACCAACGCTCCAATCCATGATCTTCTACTAGCTAGTTGGGATTACTTAACTAGTTTTAGAGTGTGGGGAACAAAAGAGACCAGAGAATGCATTGCAGAAGGGAGACATTTCAGCTGGGCTTGAGGATGAGTAGGAGCAGAGGAGAGATGGGGAATGGTGTTTCTGAGAGGCCACCTGGTCCTATCAAATTTAAAAATTTTAACTTACCCTCTCTTGGAGGTTCTGTGGGACTCAATGTTTTCTGTAACTCAAATCTTCAGGATCAAAAGCTTCAAATCATCTTGGCGAACCATGTCTTAAGCTGTATGTGGATCTGAAAGAGGAATCATTGTTTCTCTTTTGAAGGTTTTTGTTGTTTTTGTGATTTAGAGATACAGGCTGCCCTCAAAAGACACACAGGAAAATCGTTTAAAAGATTTTGAAAGTTTGATTTGAGAAAGAACGGAGAAAGCAGTGAGTTTTAATTTTTTAAATTGAGTTATAACATACATATAATGAAGCACATCAACATTAAGTGTACAGCTCAGTAAACTTTCATACATATGCACATCCATATAATCACCACCGAAATCAAGATAAAGGAGGTTTCCAGCATCCCAGAAGGTTCATTCAGTGCTTCCACCCAGTCAACACTCCCCCAAAGGGAACTACTATTTTGACATCTCAAATCATAGATTAGTTTCCCTGTTCTTGAATTTCATTGAATGAAATGATACAGAATGTATTCTTCTATACGTGGCTTCTTTTTGTCAGCATTAAAATTTCGAGATTCCTCTGGGCTGTTGCATGCAACCTACTTTCAAAGAGATTCTCCTAAGGCTGGGTGCAGTGAGTCACGCCTGTAATCCCAGCACTTTGGGAGTCCAAGGCGGGCGGATCACCTGAGGTCAGGAGTTTGAGACCAGCCTGGTCAACATGGTGAAACCCCGTCTCTACTAGAAATACAAAAAAAAAAAAAATTAGCCGAGCATGATGGCTGATGCCTTGTAATCCCAGCTATTTGGGAGGCTGAGGCAGGAGAATTACTTGAACCTGGGAGGCAGAGTTTGCAGTGAGCCAAGATTACGCCATTGTACTCCAGCCTGGGTAACAAGAGTGAAACTCTTAAAAAAAAAAAAAAAAAAAAGAGAGAGAGACAGAGAGAGAGAGTCTCCTAAAATATTTGTAAACTTTGGTTTTGAGAAGATTGGAGAAAGACTGAATGGGTACAACCACAAAGGAAGTGAAATAGCTGATGGGAACATTCAGAAGTGAATGAGACAAGATTGTCAGATCTCTTGGAGCCTCTCTTGGGCTTCTGTTCCTCTCTTTCCTGGATTACACTTACTGTTATGACATAGGCCTGCCAGACACCATAGCTAGGAGGCAAGGCCTTGGGCTAAGCAAACTCTAGCCCTACAACCCCCTTCATTCAGCCACAGATTTGAACAGAAGGCTTTGAGTTCTGATTGAGAAGGCCTATGGCTTATATTTTCCATCAGCCTCTCTTTGGACACTTGGTCTCAAGTTATAACTGACACTATTTCAGTAGGTTCCTATAGTTTTCTGTTTTGAGAGAGGCACTCTTGCCGGAATAACTGTAACACAAAAGGGTGTGAAAACATTATAAAGTAAAAAGCAAGGGTGCTTCAGAAAGAGATTTGCAAGCAGAGTACACAGTGTAAGCAAAAATAGGATGAGGTGTGTGTGGCATTTTCAGAGAATGATGAATTATCCGGCATGACTGGAGCATAAGAAGAAGGGGGTAAGAAAAAAAAATACAAATACAAATCAAAATGCCAGTGGATAAAGAAGAATGAGAAGGAGGTAGGGTGGGGCATGGATAGATGATGCAAGTAATAGAAAATAGATCTGAAAGGTAGGTTGTGGCCAGATTGAGGAGGCCTTAAATACTACTCTTAGGATCTTGAACTTTGTGGTAAAAGTAAAAGCAGAACCACTGGATGTTTTGAGTAGAACTGGAAATTTAAGCAAGATGGTAGCTCTGAGGGCAACGTGAAAAATTGATTCAAGGTGGCTGTAGAAGCTTCATTGGGACAAGTAACATGACAAAGTAGTTAGCACATAGATTCTGGAGTCAGGAAAGCCTCAGTTCCAGTTCTGGTTAAAATTCTAGCCCTGCCATTTACCAACTGTGTGGCCTTATGTATATTACCTAACCTCACTGAGCCTAAAGATTGAGGAAAACAATAACATCTACCTTTCAATGATATTGTGGGGATTAAAGGAGATCATGCAAATGAAGTACAAGGCACCTGGCCAGGTGCAGAGTAAGGGCTCAATAACTGGTATTGATTATCATAATTAAGGATATCAACTAATGTGACCTTTGGGGTGCTGAGGCCTCTGAGAAGGGTGCATTTGTACTAAGGAGGCTGACGCCTAAGTCCTTTTAGTGCTGGTTCTGAGACAGTTCTTTCTGCTTTGTAACCTGTTCTCTTTGGGGCCCTGGAATGTGTTTGCTGCTGCAGAGAAGTCCTCTTTCTACCTGCTGGTTTGCCTGGCTTATGATTCCTAGCTGTGTCCCAGAGAGCCCTGTGATTTAAGGTTGGACTTCAAATATATCCTTACTTGCAATCCTTTGTCAGGTTTACTGTAGGAGTCCCATCCTGGGGGAGACCCAGAGTCCAGACAAAGAGCAGTGAGGTAGAGTGAAGATGCCTTAAAAAGCTCAACCCAGAAGCTCCCTGCAGCCTGCTCAATCAGTGAACTCCAGAAGAATGTGGGATTTCTCATTTAGCCAATGGGGCTTTTCATTATTGCATCCCAGGATGAATCCGGAGCCCTTTTTTCTCTTAAATGCCAATGACCTCTCAGGGACAGAGACTTTGTTACAGGTATTGAGAATTCCCCATCCCAGCCACTTAAGTGGTGAGCTTTTGACAGACACAAAATCCACTCTTATTCACCTGGACTAAATTGTACTCAACAGACAAAAATGGCAGCTCTGAGAGGCAGTGAGCTCTCCATTCCTGGAGGCGTTTAAACTAGACTATTACTTGCTGGTGGTATATATGTGTTGTAGGGGGATGGGGGGTTGGTTAGAGTCAATTCCAGTGTTTTATAGGTTGTTGGACCAGGCGACTCTCTAAAGTCTCATCTAGTTTTGAGGTTCTGTGATGTACTTAAGTTCACCTGTGGGCTTATTTGCCTACCCAGACAAATCAGCCAATCTTTGCTGCTATTCAGCTGACAACAAAAACTATCTTGTCATATCAGTTTTTCTGTAGATCCTGAACGCCTCTGGTTTAACAAGTTGTACTTCACCACTCAAATAGCAATGGTCCTTACAGAAAAATTGGTGAGGCAAGTCCAAATCTACCATTCACCCATTAACTCTGACATGGGCTCCTTGTGTGGACAATACTCCTCCCCATAGGGGATAGGTCCAGAGAACCTACCACGGAGCTACTGCAGGGAGCTTTTCTATCGATGTCCACTTGCCACCTGAGCTCTGTGGCCTGTTCTCACTCCCAAGAGGAAAAACTCATGGAGGGAATGAGAGGTGATGTAGGGAGGGGCACCATGACTTGGTAGTTATGAACTTGAGCTCTAGGGCCAGACTTCCTGTCTTTAAAGCCTAGCTCTCTTCTTGACTAGCTAAACAAGCTTAGGCAAATTATCTATGTATATGTGTCTGTATATGTATCTATATATGTGAATATATAAAACATTTTTTTTATCCATTCAGCCATTGATGGACACTTAGGTTGATTCCATATCTTGGCTATTGTGAATAATGCTGCAATGAACCTGGGAGTGCTGATATCTACTAGATGCTGATATTCTTTCCTTTGGATAAATATCCAGTACTGGGATTGCTGGACCATATGGTAGCTCTATTTTTAGTTTTTTGAAGAACCTCCATACTGTTTTCCAAAACAGCTGTACTAATTTACAGTACTACCAACAGTGTGTGAGAGTTCTCTTTGTTCCATATGCTCACCAACACTTGTTATCTTTCATCTTTTTGATAACAGCCAATCTAACAGGTGTGAGGTGAGATCTCATTGGGGTTTTAATTTGCATTTCTCTGATGATTAGTGATGTTGAGTATTTTTAAAACATCTATTGCCGTTTGTTTGTCTTCTTCTTTTTTTTTTTTTTTTTTTTTTTTTTTGAGATAGAGTCTCACTCTATCGCCCAGTCTGGAGTGAAGTGGCATGATCTTGGCTCACTGCAACCTCTGCCCACTGGATTCAAGCAATTCTCCTGCCTCAGCCTCTTGAGTAGCTGGGACAGGTGCCAGCCACCACGCCCAGCTAATTTTTGTATTTTTAGTAGAGACAGGGTTTCACCACATTGGCCAGGCTGGTCTTGAACTCCTGACCTCAAGTGATCCACCCGCCTCAGCCTCCCAAAGCACTAGGATTACAGGCGTGAGCCACTGCACCTAGCCTGTATATCCTCTTTTGAGAAATGTCTATTCAAATTATTTGCCCATTATTTTTTGCGACAGCATCTCATTCTGTCACCCAGGGTGGAGTGTGGTGGCACGCTCTCAGCTCACTTCAACCTCCGCCTCCCATTGCCCATTTCTAATAGGGTTATTTATTTTCTTGTTACTAAGTAGTTTGAATTCTTTGTATATTTTGGATATTAGCCCCTTATCCATTGTATGATTTTAAAATATTTTCTTCCAATCTGCATATTGTCCCTACACTCTGATGATTGTTTCCTTTGTTGTGCAGAAGCTTTTTAGCTTGATGTAGTCCCATTTGTCTATTTTTGCTTTCATTGTCTGTGCTTTTGGGGTCATATCCAAGAAACCTCTACCCAGACCAGTGTGGTGGAGCTTTGCCACCTATGTTTTCTTCTAGTAGTTTCATAGTTTCAAGTCTTACATTTAATTCTTCAATCCATTTTGAATTGATTTTTGTATTTGGTGTGAAATAAGGGTTCAATTTCATTCTTCTGTATATGGATATCCAGTTTTCCCAATACCATTTATTTAAGAGACTGTCTTTTCCCCATTGTATGTTCTTTGCACTTTGGTCAAAAATCAATTGACTGTAGATACACAGATTTATTTCTGGGCTCTCTATCTTATTCCATCAGTCAATGTATCTATTTTTATGCCAATACCATGCTGTTTTGATTACTACTACTTTGCAACGTATTTTGAAGTCCAGGCATGTAATTCTTCTAGCTTTGTTCCTTTTAGTTAAGATTGCTTTGGCTATTTAGGAACTTTTATGGTACCATATTCATTTTAGGATTTTTAAAATTTTTTTCTATGAATGCCATTGCATTGAAATTTTGATAGAGATTACTTTGGGTAGTGTGGATATTTTAATAATATTATTTCTCTGGAGAATAATTTTACACAAGATTTTGGAATAAAGATTAATACTGATTTAATTACCTTTTACCAAAGGAAATGGCATCCAAGCCTGCTTCCTTTCCCCTTGGCACACTTTTCTCTAAGTAACTGGTGATGAAAGAGCCCATTTTTCACTTCCTCCTGCCCATCTCTCCCCTTTGCCTAAGCTGACTTGGGAGTTACTTAGGTCAATTTTTTTTTTCTATTTTTCTTTTCTTTCTCTTTTTTTTTTTTTTTTTTTTTTTTTTTTTTGACGGAGTCTCCCTCTGAAGTACAGTGTTGCAATCTCAGCTCACTGCCCCCTCCACCTCCCGGGTTCAAGCTATCCTCCTACCTCAGCCTCCCAAGTAGCTGGGACTACAGGAGAATGCCACCATGCCCAGCTAGTTTTTGTATGTTTAGTAGAGACAGGGTTTCACCATGTTGGCCAGGCTAGTCTCGAACTCCTGGCCTCAAGTGATTCATCTGCCTTGGCCTCCCAAAGTGCTGGGATTGTAGGCGTGAACGTTTGGTCAATTTTCACATCTCTGATGCACAGAGCTAACCCAGAGCTTAAAGTGTGGCCAACTCAGGAACCATATAAGAATCGAATGGATAAACTTTACAAATTTTGGTTAAATTGATTCACCTTTGGCAAATTGCTGTATTTACCTCTTAGCAAATTACTACCAAAATTTAGAAATTATTTAGTTCAACATTCTACTTGTGGCATAAATACTGTCTAGATTTTGCAGGAAAAGATGGTGATAGCAACCGCTCCATATGTTGTGGGCTTTCAACTTTTTTCAAAGCACTCTCACATACTGAATCTCATTTTATCCTCATAAGAACTCTAGGAAGTAAAGTAAAACAAGAAGCATTATCTCTACTTTATAGCTGAGGAAACTTACCTACCATATATGGAACACACACACACACACACACACAACCACACACACTGTTCAGGGTGAAGGCTGTGCTTGCCAGCACTTGGCCAGCTGTGCCCCAAAGTGCAGCTCAGCCACTGTTTGGCCCTAGAAGCCTTTAAGCAGCCATGTGTATCCTGGGCTGCTAAGTCCCTGGCATAGCACCTAGCACAATGCTTGGCAAATGGGGATTGGTCAACAAATGTTTGTAGAATGATTGAATAAATGAACCAGTACAAAAGGATTCCATACCCACAATCAGTGCATATGAAAAATTTAAGATGATGAACAACTTTAGAATCTGAGAGTATGAGAGGAGACAGAGACAAAGGATACAGAATAAAAACCAGGACGTTGTTTAGGGAAAGGGGATTGATCAGTGTCTACTCCCTTAGTCCCTCATTTTAAAATATCACAAAATGGACAGAATCACTACTTGTCAACAACTAAGAGAAAATCATAACATACGAACCTCCAACAATGGCTAAAGAGGAAAAACAGGACCCAGTCACTCATCTTTAAGTAGAACTCATGTTCACAAATACAGTCAAAGCACTTAGACTCCTTAGAGTTCTAGGTTTCATACGACACCAGAATTCTTTCTATTCCCCAGCAGGATATGGGGGAGGGAAGACAGGTAGATGCAAAGAAGAGGAAAGTGCTATGTAATTAAACTGGTAAATCGTTGTCTTTTAAGAAAAAATGTGGCTTCTTAATATTTGATTTTGTAACTTCAATATCAGCACAAATGCCAGAGTCAGTCTGTGTATCGGGAAGGGCACGGCTTTCAAGGCTCAGGCGGCATATTAACCACCTCACAGGGGGTGGCCGTTTTACATATATTCTCTTCAAAGAAATACAGTATAGGCCGCCACCATTTTGCTGTGGTCCCTTTGCAGCAATAAAATGGTGGCATAAATGAAAACTTTCAGATCAAACACATTTGAGCTGCCTGTCATCAGCTTTGGTTTCTTCCCAACTTGCATGTTGATACAGGACGTCTTGAGACCTCAAATAGTTTTAGGGGGATTTTGCCTCCAATTCAGTCCTGTAATATTTAAAATGTTCCAACAGACATGGGCCTGTAATGCTCTTTCTTCCAAAACATTATATTCTCACCTCTTAATTGTAATTGCATTTGTAAAAAATACTGCAGAAAAAAAAGCCATAATGGAGGCTGCTTTTTAACATGAACAAAAGGTTAAAAAAAATCTTTGAAGATGTCCTACAGTGAACCTCAGAACTAAGCCCTAAGCAATTATTTTACTTATTTTCCAAGACCCTCTCCCCTTTAGTTGCAGGGGCCACGCTGCAAATACAATCCAAAACTAATGCTTTCTAATTTTCATTAGTGATTAATTTAAGCCACAGAATCCAGAGGGTGTGCTGCAAATGCACAGAAATCAATTCTAAAGGTTTTGGCATGCTGTCTTCTGCTGGATGATGGTGAATTCTGAGATGTTGATTTTTTTCCTTAATGATGACATCATCACTTGAGAAGTGGTTTGCTAAGGAACAAACATTGCTGGCCATGGGAAGTTGTCTTTCCCTGTAGGAGTCTGAGCACATCTTTGTCATTATGGCTTCCAATTGTTGATCCAATGCTGCAAGGCATTCAGAAGGGATCTTGCTCCAAATGAATTTCGACTTTCTATTAGGCATATAGACTACCATTTAGATGTTCCTGGGTCTTTCTGATTTCCCACTTGTATTTCTCTCTGGTGTTCTTAATCTATAAACATCTAAATAACAGATTGTTTTAAATAGCAGCTCTGGTTTGTATTCAGTAGTTTCTTTTTTTTCTTTCTTCCTTCTGTCCTTCCTTTCTTTTTTATACATTATACACTTAAACAACCATCCACAATGCAGAAAACGAATTCAATGAACCTACAGCTGTGTTTATATCACTCGATGCCTTCCTGACCTTTTTCAAAATACCAGGTACATTTTCACAAAGTTGTAATCATTGAACACATAATCGTTTGTGTTCCGCTTTTTTCAATTAACATGATTTCATGTAGATATTTCCATACATTGAAACCTACCACCTGCTCGATGCGCTAATGTATGTGCAGTGCACCACGTAGTTGATATGATATTCTTGGCTTTGCCAGTCTCCTTACTCTTGGCCACTTGGGTTTTTTTCCAATTTTCTCCTATTACAAGTGGCTTTGCTATAAATATCCTTACAAAATTACCTTTTGTTGTTTGGATTATTTCCTTGGGATATATTCCTATAAGTGAGATTACCAGGTCAAAGGGTAGGGATCATTTTAGAGCTCTTGTATAGACCTCCGTACCATTCAGCAGCTCCTGCCTAAATCTTCGGTCCAGGAGACTGCCCCACAGTTCCAGTTGAGTTGACCTGGTTTTTATGCTTTTCATACCTGAAACACTGTTATTTATGGCTTTAGATAATTTTTTCACTATGATTTTTTACTTTCTTATCCAGAATTTAAAATACTTATACTAATTAGTGAGTGTTAGGGAGATGACCAGATCTTTTTGAGAAAAAAAAAATTAAATACTCATTTGAAAATGCAGGATTTCATTTGCACCCTGTGGCTAGCCAGTGTGAGTCAACCAATAGCCTATGGTCACCACACAGGGGATTGAGTTCTGTCAGAGCCTCTTGTGGGCTTCTCTGGAACTGTCTCATTTAGTTTTTCTTTTTCGGTAAGAAATAAATTTTATTCTATTTAGACTGATTTTTTTTTGTACTGGTTCATTTATTCAATCATTCTACAAACATTTGTTGACCAATCCCCATTTGCCAAGCATTGTGCTAGGTGCTATGCCAGGGAGTTAGGCAGCAGCCCAGGATACACATGGCTGGTTAGAGGCTGCTAGGGCCAAACAGTGGCTCAGTTGCACTTTGGGGCACAGCTGGCCGAGTGCTGGCAAGCACAGCCTTCACCCCGAACAGTGCACCATTTATATCAAATTTTAAAATTGCAGACGCAATTATTTACATGCTGACTTCCATACCTTTGCAAAGGTTCAAGCTGTCAGCATAATATATCTCGTTACAACTAGCACCGGGCATGGGAAAGATTAGTTTTCAAGGCTGTGAGTGCAAAACATCAATTAGTCATAGGAGAAAACAGTTAGCTGGCATACATTCGAGATTTTGCACCTTTGGGAAGGAGAGGAAACGCACTTACTTAATCTTTTATAGCTGAATCAAATGAAAAAGGACACAACAAAGCCATTCAATTTGGGTTAGTTGATTCTTTAATCAGCCAAATAATTCCATGCCTCTCAATTGACTGCAAATGCACACAGTGAACAGAGAACATAGATAGCCAGGAAAGTGGCCTTTCAATATGCCTTCAATATTCACTAGGAGCATTGCCACACTTGGATAGGAGGCTACAGAAATCAATAGCAGCTTTCTCGAGCTTCAATCTTGAGAGCCGCAGCTGCCCTGAAGAAACTACCTTTCCTTATGTCACTTTTGATTTCTTCCCTCAAATAAGAGAAAGGCCACATCCAACAAACATTGACTGAGCCATCACCAAATGTGGAGCCCTGTGGCACAGACTCAAAGAGTCGTTCTGCATAAAAAAGTTGATAGGGAGCTCTAACCTGGTGTTCCTACTTGCTCCTGTAGAGGAGTGATCATATTGAGTGGTTTGTATTTTTGAGATAATCTGAAAAATGTGAATATGAACTGGGTATTGCATGATGACAAGGAATCATTGTTAATTTGATTAGCTATGAAAATGACATCCAGCCTATCTAACAAAATATCTATATCTTCTTAAGATATGTCTGAAGTACACAGGGTTGAAATGGCACAGCTCTGGCCTTTGCTTTAGTATGATGCAGTCTTAGGCAAGTGGAAAATTGTAGCAAATGAATAATTGAAAGAAGTATGGCAAAATCATAATTACCGTTCAAGCTATGTGATGGCTCCATGGGGCTTCACTATATTTTTTTCTCTATTTTTTATATTTTAAAATTTTTTCCAATAAAAAGAGTGTGAAAAATGAGTGGCTTAATTTGAGCACAAGCATATTTTTTCTTATTAGATTGGTAGGATTTTGGAGACAGCTCCTTTGAAATGGCTAGTTTAAGAAATTAAGAACGGCATTGTTTAATGTTATATGACTTCACATTACTGTATGTTTTAAGCAACAGTTCCCAAAGCTGAGCACTATAGCCAGCCCACTTAAATGCAGCCAGGCCAGGCACAATGGCTCACACCTATAGTCCCAGCACTTTGGGAGACTGAGGTGGGAGGATCGTTTGAGGCCAGGAGTTTGAGACCAGCCTGGCCTAAACATAGCAAGAACCTGTCTCTAAAAAGAAAAAAAGAAAAGAAACAAAGTCAAAACTGAGTGCAGTGGTGCATGCCTGTTGTCTCAACTACTTGGGAGGCTAAGGTGGGAAGATCGCTCAAGCCCAGGAGTTTCAGTCCAGCCTGAGCAACATAGTGAGATCCTCATCTTAAAAAAAGGTGCAGCCTTATTAGAGATATACAGATGCAAAAAAATGTATAAATTGAAGTATGTCATTTCAATATTGAGGGGAGTGTAGTGGGGGCAGGAAATACCAAATCTTGCTAAATAACCAATTACACTGAGACTGGCAAGAGACAGAGACAGCTGTAGCTGTATCCTTACCTTTGCATACAATGATAGTACCATAGCAACTACTAAACCACAAGGTAATTAATCTGAAAGATATCTTTTTTAAACAAAAGTATATATGTAAATATACTATGGCAGTTCTTCAGTTTGGCAAGAAACTGTCATAGGTGTGAAAAAGTTAAAACTGGGCGGAGGGTGGAGCCGAGATGGCCGAACAGGAACAGCTCCGGTCTACAGCTCCCAGCCTGAGCGACACAGAAGACGGGTGACTTCTGCATTTCTGTTTGAGGCCTGGAAAATGGCACACCAGGAGATTGTGTCCCGCACCTGGCTCGGAGGGTCCTATGCCCACAGAATCTTGCTGATCGCTAGCACAGCAGTCTGAGATCAAACTGCAAGGTGGCAGCGAGGCTGGGGGAGGGGCACCCGCCATTGCCCAGGCTTGCTTAGGCAAACAAAGCAGCCAAGCAGCTCGAACTGGGTGGAGCCCACCACAGCTCAAGGAGGCCTGCCTGCCTCTGTAGGCTCCACCTCTGGGGGCAGGGCACAGACAAACAAAAATTCAGCAGGAACCTCTGCAGACTTAAATGTCCCTGTCTGACTGACAGCTTTGAAGAGAGTAGTGGTTCTCCCAGCACGCAGCTGGAGATCTGAGAATGGACAGACTGCCTCCTAAAGTGGGTCCCTGACCCCCGAGCAGCCTGACTGGGAGGCACCCCCCCCAGTAGGGACAGACTGACACCTCACTCGGCCGGGTACTCCTCTGAGACAAAACTTCCAGAGGAACTATCAGACAGCTGAATTTGTGGTCTCATGAAAATCTGCTGTTCTGCAGCCACTGCTGCTGACACCTAGCCAAACAGGGTCTGGAGTGGACCTCTAGCAAACTCCAACAGACCTGCAGCTGAGGGTCCTTTCTGGTAGAAGGAAAACTAACAAACAGAAAGAACATCCACACCAAAAACCCATCTGTACATCACCATCATCAAAGACCAAAAGTAGATAAAACCACAAAGATGGGAAAAAAACAGAGCAGAAAAACTGGAAACTCTAAAAAGCAGAGCACCTCTCCTCCTTCAAAGGAATGCAGTTCTTCACCAGCAACGGAACAAAGCTGGATGGAGGATGACTTTGACGAGTTGAGAGAAGAAGGCTTCAGACGATCAAACAACTCTGAGCTACAGGAGGAAATTCAAAACAATAGCAAAGAAGTTAAAAACTTTGAAAAAAAATTAGATGAATGGATAACTAGAATAACCAATAAAGAGAAGGCCTTAAAGGAGCTGATGGAGCTGAAAGCCAAGTATTGAGAACTATGCAAAGATTGCAGAAGCCTCAGTAGCCGATGCGATCAACTGGAAGAAAGGGTATCAGCGATGGAAGATGAAATGAATGAAATGAAGTGAGAAGGGAAGTTTAGAGAAAAAAGGATAAAAAGAAACGAACAAAGCCTCCAAGAAATTTGGGACTATGTGAAAAGACCAAACCTACGTCTGATTGGTGTACCTGAAAATGACAGGGAGAATGGAACCAAGTTTGAAAACACTCTGCAAGATATTATTCAGGAGAACTTCCCCAATCTAGCAAGGCAGGCCAACATTCAGATTCAGGAAATACAGAGAACGCCACAAAGATACTCCTCGAGAAGAGCAACTCCAAGACACATAATTGTCAGATTCACCAAAGTTGAAATGAAGGAAAAAATGTTAAGGGCAGCCAGAGAGAAAGGTCGGGTTACCCACAAAGGGAAGCCCATCAGACTAACAGCTGATCTCTCGGCAGAAACTCTACAAGCCAGAAGAGAGTGGGGGCCGATATCCAACATTCTTAAAGAAAAGAATTTTCAACCCAGAATTTCATATCCAGCCAAACTAAGCTTCATAAGTGAAGGAGAAATAAAATACTCTACAGACAAGCAAATGCTGAGTGATTTTGTCACCACCAGGCCTGCCCTAAAAGAGCTCCTGAAGGAAGCACTAAACATGGAAAGGAACAACCTGTACCAGCCCCTGCAAAAACATGCCAAATTGTAAAGACCATCAAGGCTTGGAGGAAACTGCATCAACTAATGAGCAAAATAACCAACTAACATCATAATGGCAGGATCAGATTCACGCATAACGGTATTAACTTTAAATGTAAATGGGCTAAATGCTCCAATTAAAAGACACAGACTGGCAAACTGGACAAGGAGTCAAGACCCATCAGTGTGCTGTATTCAGGAAACCCATTTCACGTGCAGAGACACACACAGACTCAAAATAAAGGGATGGAGGAAGATCTACCAAGCAAATGGAAAACAAAAAAAGGCAGGGGTTGCAATCCTAGTCCCTGATAAAATAGACTTTAAACCAACAAAGATCAAAAGAGACAAAGAAGGCCATTACGTAATGGTAAAGGGATCAATTCAACAAGAAGAGCTAACTATCCTAAATATATATGCACCCAACACAGGAGCACCCAGATTCATAAAGCAAGTCCTGAGTGACCTACAAAGGGACTTAAACTCCCACACAATAATAATGGGAGATTTTAACACCCCACTGGCAACATAGACAGATCAACGAGACAGAAAGTTAACAAGGATATCCAGGAATTGAACTCAGCTCTGCACAAAGTGGACCTAATAGACATCTACAGAACTCTCCACCCCAAATCAACAGAATATACATTTTTTCAGCACCACACCACACCTATTCCAAAATTGACCACATAGTTGGAAGTAAAGCTCTCCTCAGCAATTGTAAAAGAACAGAAATTATAACAAACTGTCTCTCAGACCACAGTGCAATCAAACTAGAACTCAGGATTAAGAAACTCACTCAAAACCACTCAACTACATGGAAACTGAACAACCTGCTCCTGAATGACTATTGGGTACATAATGAAATGAAGGCAGAAATAAAGATGTTCTTTGAAACCAACGAGAACAAAGACACAACATACCAGAATCTCTGGGACACATTCAAAGCAGTGTGTAGAGGGAAATTTAGAGCACTAAATGCCCACAAGAGAAAGCAGGAAAGATCCAAAATTGACACCCTAACATCACAATTAAAAGAACTAGAAAAGCAAGAGCAAACACATTCAAAAGCTAGCAGAAGGCTAGAAATAACTAAAATCAGAGCAGAACTGAAGGAAATAGAGACACAAAAAACCCTTCAAAAAATTAATGAATCCAGGAGCTGGTTTTTTGAAAAGATCAACAAAATTGATAGACCACTAGCAAGACTAATAAAGAAGAAAAGACAGAAGAATCAAATAGATGCAATAAAAAATGAAAAAGGGGATATCAACACTGATCCCACAGAAATACAATCTACCATCAGAGAATACTACAAACACCTCTATGCAAATAAACTAGAAAATCTAGAAGAAATGGATAAATTCCTCGACAAATACACCCTCCCAAGATTAAACCAGGAAGAAGTTGAATCTCTGACTAGACCAATAACAGGCTCTTAAATTGTGGCAGTAATCAATAGCTTACCAATCGAAAAGAGTCCAGGACCTGATGGACTCACAGCCGAATTCTACCAGAGGTACAAGGAGGAACTGGTACCATTCCTTCTGAAACTATTCCAATCGATAGAAAAAGAGGGAATCCTCCCTAACACATTTTATGAGGCCAGCATCATCCTGATAACAAAGCCTGGCAGAGACATAACCAAAAAAGAGAATTTCAGACCAATATCCTTGATGAACATTGATGCAAAAATCCTCAATAAAATACTGGCAAACGGAATCCAGCAGCACATCAAAAAGCTTATACACCATGATCAAGTGGGCTTCATCCCTGGGATGCAAGGCTGGTTCAACATATGCAAATCAATAAATGTAATCCAGCATATAAACAGAACCAATGACAAAAACTACATGATTATCTCAATAGATGCAGAAAAGGCCTTTGACAAAATTCAACAACGCTTCATGCTAAAAACTCTCAATAAATTAGGTATTGATGGGACGTATCTCAAAACAATAAGAGCTATCTATGACAAACCCACAGCCAATATCATACTGAATGGGCAAAAACTGGAAGCATTCCCTTTGAAAACTGGCACAAGACAGGGATGCCCTCTCTCAACACTCCTATTCAACATAGTGCTGGAAGTTCTGGCCAGGGCAATCAGGCAGGAGAAGGAAATAAAGGGTATTCAATTAGGAAAAGAGGAAGTCAAATTGTCCCTGTTAGCGGATGATGTGATTGTATATCTAGAAAACCCCATTGTCTCAGCCCAAAATCTCCTTAAGCTGATTAGCAACTTCAGCAAAGTCTCAGGATACAAAATCAATATACAAAAATCACAAGCATTCTTGTACACCAATCACAGACAAACAGAGAGCCAAATCATGAGTGAACTCCCATTCACAATTGCTTCAAAGAGAATAAAATACCTAGGAATCCAACTTACAAGGGATGTGAAGGACCTCTTCAAGGAGAACTACAAACCACTGTTCAATGAAATAAAAGAGGATACAAACAAATGGAAGAACATTCCATGCTCATGGGTTGGAAGAATCAATATCATGAAAATGGCCATACTGCCCAAGGTAATTTATAGATTCAATTTCATCCCCATCAAGCTACCAATGACTTTCTTCACAGAATTGGAAAAAACTACTTTAAAGTTCACATGGAACCAAAAAAGAGCCCGCATCGCCAAGTCAATCCTAAGCCAAAAGAACAAAGCTGGAGGCATCACGCTACCCGAGTTCAAACTATACTACAAGGCTACAGTAACCAAAACAGCATGGTACTGGTACCACAACAGAGACATAGATCAATGGAACAGAACAGAGCCCTCAGAAATGATGCCGCATATCTACAACTATCTGATCTTTGACAAACCTGACCAAAACAAGAAATGGGGAAAGGATTCCCTATTTAATAAATGGTGCTGGGAAAACTGGCTAGCCATATGTAGAAAGCTGAAACGGGATTCCTTCCTTACACCTTATACACAAATTAATTCAAGATGGATTAAAGACTTAAATGTTGGACCTAAAACCATTAAAATCCTACAAGAAAACCTAGGCGATACCATTCAGGACATAGGCGTGGGCAAGGACTTCATGTCTAAAACACCAAAAGCAATGGCAACAAAAGCCAAAATTGACAAATGGGATCTAATTAAACTAAAGAGCTTCTGCACAGCAAAAGAAACTACCATCAGTGTGAACAGGCAACCTACAGAATGGGAGAAAATTTTTGCAACCTACTCATCTGACAAAGGGCTAATATCCAGAATCTACAGTGAACTCCAACAAATTTACAAGAAAAAAACAAAGAACCCCATCAAAAAGTGGGTGAAGGACATGAACAGACACTTCTCAAAAGAAGACATTTATGTAGCCAAAAAACACATGAAAAAATGCTCATCATCACTGGCCATCAGAGAAATGCAAATCAAAACCACGGTGAGATACCATCTCCCACCAGTTAGAATGGCCATCATTAAAAAGCCAGGAAACAACAGGTGCTGGAGAGGATATGGAGAAGTAGGAACACTTTTACACTATTGGTGGGACTGTAAACTAGTTCAACCATTGTGGAAGTCAGTGTAGCGATTCCTCAGGGATCTAGAACCAGAAATACCATTTGACCCAGCCATCTCATTACTGGGTATATACCCAAAGGACTATAAATCATGCTGCTATAAAGACACATGCACACGTATGTTTACTGCGGCACTATTCACAATAGCAAAGAGTTGGAACCAACCCAAATGTCCAACAATGATAGACTGGATTAAGAAAATGTGGCACATGTACACCATGGAATACTATGCAGCCATAAAAAATGATGAGTTCATGTCCTTTGTAAGGACATGGATGAAACTGGAAAACATCATTCTCAGTAAACTACCACAAGGACAAAAAACCAAACACCACATGTTCTCACTCATAGGTGGGAATTGAACAATGAGAACTCATGGACACAGGAAGGGGAACATCACACTCCGGGGACTGTTGTGGGGTGGGGGGAAGGGGGAGGGACAGCATTAGGAGATACACCTAATGCTAAATGAGGAGTTAATGGGTGCAGCAAAACAACATGGCACATGGATACATATGTAACAAACCTGCACATTGTGCACATGTACCCTAAAACCTAAAGTATAATAATAAAAAATAAAAAAATAAAATAAAATAAAAGAGCACAGCAAAAAAAAAAAAAGTTAAAACTTCTCCAGGCAACATGGAGTACATTACTTTCGTTCCTTATAAAACTCATTGTTTCCTCTCGGATTTGGGAGAGGGTTTTTATTATTATTATTGTTATTATTATTATTATTATTATTATTATTATTCCTTTCTGTAGATGACAGCATAGCTTCGTTTTTACTGCTGGGACCCTCTGGAGTCTACAGATGGATTGTTAGGTGAGTTTGCTGGCACCTGAGTAACTAAGCCTGTGTCCTGTGGGAGCTTTTTTCTTTGAGATGATCCCTTCTGCAACTTCCCACAATACAGTTTCCCTTCAACTGGAAAACGTCTGCTCTGCATAAGAGATAGCGCCCCTGATTGACAAGGAGGGGTCTTGAATAATGGGCATCTAAAGTAGACATGCATCTGTAAGAAGAAAATGTCACCAGGCTGGGACCTGGGGTTGCACTGTAAACAATTGTTTACCTGTGCTACTGTACCTGTATCTGTGCTATTCTAGCAGGATATTCAAATGAAGTCTTTCCTTCACACACTACTAGGACTGTGCTGGAGGGGGAAAAAAAAGCTAGTCTCTGGAACTATCCCTGATATTACGGGCCATTTCTAAAATCACAAACTGAGAAGTCCCTGAGATACAGAATTTAGGAACTTTAAACACTTTTCTTCAGTGCATTAAGGAAAGCTTGTGTCTAAGTTTATATTTGAAAATGATCCTCAGGCTTTGAAAAATCATTGTCTCCCTGCCAATTGATTAAAATGATTGATCTGGCATTGACTGCATTGAACAGAGATGTGGCCTGGCAGCTGCCTTTGGAGAGCAGCCAAATCTGCTGGGACCCAGCCACTTCAGGCACAGATGTGCTTGCCTTGCCTGAATGGATGTCTTCCAGAAACGTTGGCCGTGACGTCTGGCTATGTAAATTAAACCGTATTTCCCTCAACAACCTCTGTCATAAAGTTGTAGCTGTTTTCATGAGGATTCTCTGGCTACTGAGAAGTAATACAAATCACATTTTAAAATGTGACGGGGTTTTTTTTTTTCCCACAATATAAAAAGTGACAAGGCTTTTAAAAATCACATATTTGAAGTTAAAGCATTCTTTCATAGTAAACGATTAGAAATACTGCTCTGATTACATCTGAAGGAGAAGGCACATCCTGTGTGTTGCCTCAGTTGTTAAATGTATTCCATTGCTCACCTTTCCCTATATAAATATTTTCTTTGAAAACTCAAAGCATTTAGCTGCCCCTTCTGTGAAAGGGTTTATCATATAGGAAATCTCTGAACTGTTTATTCATTTAATCATCCTGTTCAAGGCTATCAGTAGTTGCAATGTTTTCTCAATGCCCTTTTAAGTTCAGTATGGAGAAAACACCTTATCTTTCTGCATAGTTGAGGCATTGGATGCTAGCTGAAAGATAATTACCATAAATTTTAACTTCTCTGGGTATATCCTACATAATGAGTTATAGATCCCACTTAAGTGGGATCCACCTGTATTTGGAAAGTATCAGTGAACACTCTTACAATTGAAGTTTTCTTACTATTACTTTTCCCTCTCATTTGGTCCCCATCTGTTGGGTATTATCGTAGTAGTGGGCATGTTCGTATAGTTATTTCTGAATAATAATGGAGTTTAAGACTTTCGACACTTCTCCTGGGATAAAAACAAAGTGATATTTAAGTTGTATTTCATGAAAATAAACACGTGAATTTCTTCAGGGTTAGTTCCCCACCTGGAAGTTAAAATAATATACTGTTTCCCTCCTGAGGGTTTACACTAGCCTCCCTGACACTCTGCCTAAGATATATTTTTCTGGAAGTGTCCAACCAAGCTGAAAATAGCTTTAGTTGGTTACTTTATTTAGAAAAATAGTTAAAAATATATTTCAGCTAAAAAAAAAAAGAAAACCTAAGCGAAATGGAAATGCAGGTACTATTGTAACATTACTCATTTCTCCAAAGGATGTATTCTCCTGAGTGTCTTATGGAGGCTAATCAGAAATACTCTACATCCATTTTTTAAATTTTTTTTCTGGAAAGTTGGAGCTCTCAAATATCATGAAATACAATTTCCCCTCAACTGGAAAAGGGCTTCTCTGCATAACAGATAGTGCCCCTGATTGACAAGGATGGGTCCTGACTAACGGACATCTATAAAGTAGGCATGCATCACTAAGAAGAAAAATTCACCATCCTAGGTCCTGGGGTTGCACTGCAAACCATAGTTTGCTGGGCTACTTATGGAAATGAATCAATAAAAAATACAAATCACAACCTAAATAAAATCTTAAAGAAAAATTGTAACAATGCAAATGGGATTCATTCACAGGAAACTTCTCTTTATTCTTAAAAGGTGACTTTCTTTTATGTCACAATGTTTGAAAAGCCCAACATGAATTTCTGTCTGTGTCTACATAATGCTAAGCATCTGGATTAAAATGGAAAAATATGTATTTCTCAGCACAACAACTATTTGCAAATGTCCATAGCATTGACTGTTTCAGTCAACTGAGGTTGTGTAGAAAGAGCAAATATTACATGCACCGATATGCCAACTACTCAATAATAACCCAGATTTAATTTCCTCCCAAACTATCATGATATTCATTAATTTGACAGTGTATCTATTGCTACTTCCAACGAAGACACATATACAAAAGACTCCTGGCTGCATTTTAAATGAAAATGTGCAGCATATTAGGATCAATCATTTGTCTAATGTTGGTAAATTCATTGTTTTTTTTTTTCATTTCAGAAATTTTACTCTACTTATGGCATGGCCTTTCCCTGTGAGTCTGTAGGCGCATCATTAATAAATGCTTCTGCAAATATGATTATGCAAAGAACAAATGAATATTGATTAAACTGAATAATGCATTATTTTCTAGGATAAGTATATTAAATTAACTCACAGTGAACAAACAGCATGAATTAAACTAGTTAATTTTTTGAAGCTGTAACTAGCTTATTTTGCACTGCTATGAACATTCAGACTGAAATTTGAAACAGCACTTGCACTGGTTTTTCCTTTCTTCTTAATTATGATTTTTAAAATGTGTGTAAGTAATAGTAGTTTCTTAAAGGAAATTTGGAAAATGCAGATCTGTAGAAAGAAGAGAACACTCATGGCCTCTTCATTCAGACACAACCTTTATTAATATCTGTGCTTTCTAGTTTCATTGTCAATTGCATGTTTCAGTCTTTTAAAATGTTTACTTCTTTTCTGTATTATGATACAAACTTTAAAATTTGATCTTACTGTTTTTCTCTACCTTCTTGTGTTTACTTAGGTTACAGCTACTTATTACCGAACAAAATCAATCACATTAGAAAACGAATTATTTCAAAGCTCCAAGTATTGGTTTTTAGGCTAGTCTTGTTTGAAACTATGCTTTTTCAGAGAATATAAGGAAGTTTCTAGAATTATTAGTTTGTATCAGTAAGAAGTAAGATAACAAATGCTTGGGAGTGGGGAGGGAGTCTGAATTGCCAGATGGTTTAGTTACAGGTAACAGTAGGGATTCCCTAACTGCTAACTACTAACATGATGTATCAGGTACTTGACATGTACCATACCTTTTTACCCTCAAACAATCCTGTGAAGTGGGTGACATGAGCATTTCGATTTTCAAAAGGGGAAACTGAGTCTCAGAGAGTTTAAGTGAGTTACTCGAGATCACACAACTAAGTGACAATGTCAGGTTTTGGATTCAGGCAGTCTGACTCTTGAGAATGCATTCAAACCTATGCGATGCAGGTAGAAGGATGTGATGCCAAGAAGTATTTCCAATGCCCTGAGCATGTTCTGGCCAGTGCTTCCAACCTCTGGATACTAATAAATCCTAAAGCAGGAGACCACGGGAGGGACTTTGAAAGCATCATTATCTCCAAAGTCTATCTACCCCATTACTACTCCATGAGTTAATTATAAACTAGAATCAAATGCTACATTCTTCCTATATCCCAGTCTTGAGAGAAATCCTTTGTGTTAACTTGAGTCAACTTAAGAAGATCCAAGCTCCCCAGCCCACTCCATCACTTCACCTCACCCTTCCAGCCCTCACTCTGAACTTGCAAACACCACATTTCTCTGCCTTCTGTCAGGCTGATAGAAGTGTGGCCCAAAAATTGGGACTTGCAAACCCTGCCACTCATCACTGATGGCAGTAAATGCTTACAGAGCAATTTGGAGTATCATGGTATAGAACAGGCTTAGAGGGCTCAGAAAGTTGTGATCTAAACAGATGTCTTTTTTTTGTGGACCAAAGACACATTCTCTTTTCTTTTTTCTTTTTATTTATTTATCTATTTATTCATTTATTTTTAGAGACAGAGTCTCACTCTGTCTCCCAGTCTGGAGTGCAGTGGCACAATCAAGGCTCACAGCAACCTTAACCTCCTAGGCTCAAGTGATCCTCCTGCCCCAGCCTCCCAAATGGTTGCGACTACAGGGGCATGCCACCATGCCTGGCTAATTTTTTTTTCCATTTTTTGTAGAAATGAGGCCTTGCTATGTTGCTGAGGTTGGTCTTGAACTCCTGGCCTCCAGCAATCCTCCCACCTCAGCCTCCAAAGTGCTGGGATTACAGGCATGAGCCACCACACCCAGTTGATCACATTCTTTTCTCTATCAGATATCCTGGATGGCCTATATTGCAAGGATGGGATACAGTAAAGAAAGGATGAATCTTTGTCTCCTAGGAGAGGAAAACAAGCCACCTTCTGTTGGTATAAATGACCATGGTTTCAAATGGGCATAGCGTTGAGAGTGGGAGGAAAGAAGCAGATAAGTTGTTCCTCCTGCCCAGTAACCTGACCACAGCACTGCAGCATTCCCCCTGTGATGGTTACAACAGGTACATGGCTTCCTGGTCTCCTCTCTTGGCTCCTCCACCCCCCACTCATGCTGTACTCAGCAAAGTGCCCTTTCTCAAACATAAATCTGATCATGTCACTGTCCCACTTCAGACCAATCAATGTCATCCAAGTCCTTTACTCTAACCTACAAGGCCCTCCCGCTTTCTCACCTCTTTTACTCCAAGGACTGTCACCCCAGGTCCTTGCACATGATATCTCCTCCGCCAGACACACTCTCTCCTTCCTTTCTCTCCACTGCACTTGCTCCTTCTCTTTCAGTTCTCAATGTAAAGGTCTCTTGTCCCAGGAAATCTTCTCTGACATAGCCTCCTCACCACTGCTGATTAAATTAGATCCCCCACTTGTACCTTCCCGTAGCACCCTACCCTTCTCCTTCAAGGCGTTTATCCACTGTGTTGTCATTAAGTGTTAGGTGTCTGTATTTCTTGCTAGACCATAAGCTCAGGGAGGGCACGGACCAGGTATGTATTCTTCATTACTGATTCTCTGGAGTCTAACCAGGGAAGGCACCGAGATAGAATGTATGATTAGAGGTTAGTTAAGCAGTAAGGGCAATAAATGAAGGGGATGTCCTTCTAGGGGAAAGGACTGAATGAGCAAAGGCATGGAGCTGAGTCAGTGCAGCAATCTGCATGTAGTTCAACAGTACTAGAATTTAAACTATACAGGAGGGAGTGGAACCCCGTGAGGCCAGGGAAGGGGTGAAGGTCAGATAAGGACACAGTCTGTATGGGGGATAGTGAGCTGACATCTTTCACCAGAGGTGAAGACCCTTATCGAGAAAGTTGAAGGTGAGGCTGAAGAAGTAGTCTGGGGCCAGATGTGCACAGCTTTGAGTATGCTACTGGCGTATAATGGTGAGACAGGGAGCATCATTCATCCAGTCAACAGATAGGCGCTGAACATTTGTGGTGCACTAAGCACTGTGCTGAGCCCTGAGGATACCAGGGTGCCTTCAAGGATCTGATAATTCCGTGAGTTGTGTGCTTGCGTGTATGTTTCTAGGAAGATCAATAGTTTTTATCACATCCTCAAAAGGATTCAGGAAGCGGAACATCTGGTAACAGAATTTAGAGGGTGGGATCTACAGACTCTCCTCAAACACATCCACAAACCCCATTTAAGACTCTCTTTTGGAGATGTGTGTTGCAACCATCAGCCACAGAACATAGCTGGAATGAGGACAGGGACTGGGTCAATTTTTGTCCATCATTTCTTCCTCAGTGCCTAGAATAGAAATCTCAAACTTACCATGGTTTATAGCAAACTCATGGATTTCCACACCACCGCCCCTACCCCTACCTCCTCAACCTACTTCCCCAGTTTTCTCCTTCTCAGTAATGGCTCCACCACCCACAATTCCTCACAACCTTGAACCCTCTCTTTGCACCACCCCCATATCCAATCCATCAGCAAACCCTGAATCTGCCTGCCCCATCCACCTTCAGTGCCACAGCTTTAGTCCCAGTCCTTTCCTGTCTGAACTCACTGCAATGGCCTCTTGACCAGTCTCCCTGCTTCTTGCCACTCTTGCTCTCTCTGGTCCATTCCTCACCTTTGTGCCAGATCCTCTCATTTCCCACTAGCTCTCCATAATTTCCCAAGGCACTGAGAATCAAATCCAAACCCTCTACCCTGATCTATAATGCCCTCCACATCTGGTCCTTGCCAATCTCTTTGAACCTCATCTCCTTCCATGTTTTCCCCATCATTCAGGACCCTCCAGTCACAGGGTCCTTTGAGCATTTCCCCATCGTGGGGAGTCCCATTCTGCCTTAGAGCTTGTGAACTTACTGCTCCCTCTGCCTGGAAACTCTTCTTTCTAATCCATCAGGTGGTTGCAGCTCAATCTTCCCTTCTCAGAAAGTCTTTCCTCTTTTATTGTCTTTCTAGCACTTACTTCTATGAGAAATTAACTTGTTAATTAATTTCTTTGCAAGTTAATTTGTTTTAACCCTCTCTAGAATGTAAGCTCCCTGAGGGCATGAATCTTGGTGGTTTTGTTGTTGCTGCTGCTGTTGTTGTTGTTAACCCTTATATCCCCAGCCCCTAGAACAACGTATGGCATTTTATAGGTGTTCAAGAAATATTTGTTTATGGAATAAATATGTTTTGAGAATCAATTAGGATACTGAAAGGTAAATACCATTGACTGTGTTGAGCACGTCTTTGAACCTCTCTGGGCTTCAATTTCTTTATCTGCAAAATGAGGCTAATCATAATTGTTCTTCCCTATAGGCATGGCATGAGATTAAAGATAGATACCCATCCCACATGCTGCAATCTTGGAGAAAAGCAATCCTGAATAATAAATACAGAGAAGCTATCTCAGGCACTGGCTGTCATGGACACTTGGGCAGTCTCAAAAGGCAACCCAGGAAAATCAGAGTGGAGGGCAAGCTGAAGGGCACACTCCACCTAAGGACATAAGAAGATCATGTTTCCTGAAGTCTGCTTTGCCAGTTACCCAGTTCTGCCAGGCAAGCCTCTTTTCTGCCAAGGGCCCTTTCCTAATTTCTCCCTCTAACTCTTTCTGCTGCCACCTCTACCACGAGTAGGTAACCAACTGGCAACTCTTTCCTAGGTCTTTCCTTTGAGCAGAGGGCAAAATAGCAACAGAAATATTTATATGATGATTTGTCAGTTTACATACAGTGTGATTTTACAACTATCATCTTATTTAACCATCCCAGTGACCTTTCGAGGTTGACTTATTCTCATTTTAACGAAGAGGAAGCTGAGGCTCAGAGAGGTTATGGGACATGCTCAAGGTCACACAGTGGAAAGTAGTCCAGCTGGGATCTACCAGGTCTGCCTACGTGCTTTGCATAATGCAAAACTGAATTTCGTGAGTGCTCTAGTGTTGGGTTCTTGAGGTGAAATTCAGGAATATCATTTCCCTCTCCAGACCCCCTCCTTCCGCAGCTCCAGTGTGATAGGACAGCAGACTGCTGGGGCCCTCACTTTAGTCTCTGCGAAGAACAACCCCATGGTGTTGGCCACAGCTAGCTTGAGGGCCCAAAGAGGTTAAGCTAGGAGCAGCTGCAGACTGATGCACTAGGAAATCCACGGCAGGCTCCAACAAATGTCTTTGGAGGCTCCTTAACATCTTTTAAATGCAATATATCAGTATTTCTAGTAATTGTCCTTAAAGCCACACATTTTGTGACTTTGGCTTTTTGGCTAGCTGCCAAGGCCATGGCAATTACGGTCACCAACCTGAGGCCTGGCCAGTAGCTGCCCTTAGAAAGTTGCACAGGCCTCTGCGAGCAGTATCAGCAGAGATAAATAAGCTTAGCAAAAAGTGTGTGTGTGTGTGTGTGTGCGTGTGTGTGTGTTTAAAATTTCCACTGTAGGACTCTTTTGAGCAGGAACAAGAGCTGCTTATGTCTCACCAGCTGTATAAGAGGAATCCCGTGACTACTTGAAGTAACTAGCACATTTTTATTCCTTCAGGTGTATTTGGCACACTTTCAAGATTGCTGGCTGGTTGTGAGAAACAGGGCATCGTAGATCACTACTCTGCAATGGGAGCCTAGGGTCCTCTCCACTTAGCCTGCTTTTCAAGATTTGATCACAGGATACTCCCTGAGATCAAGCTGCCATTCAGTCTCCATTGGTTGGACTGCATCCCTGACTCCTGAGACCATATATTTCCTAAGTGTCAAAGTTCTAGTGGCCCTCATTCTACCTGCTGTCTCATCATGAGGCCTCCGGGTTTGGGGAAAGCCTAAGTACCCTGTTTTCTGACAGGCTTCCCCTCACAGCTTCAAAGCCACTTCTTCCAGAAAGCCTTCAAAGCCTTGTTTGCCCTCTCTGACTTTCCTCCAGACAAGGTGGAGGGTCCTTCTCTGTGCCTACTGAAGCCTATGTCTGTCCCAACAGGAATTGTCATTGTCTCATCATTTAATGATTTCTTGGCCTGAACATCGAGTTCTCTGAGGGCTGCTCTTCCTCTCCCTCCTACTTTCAGTGCCCAGCACAGATCCAATTGTCAGTAAATAATCATTTGCTAAAAGAATGAATGGATGAATGAATATAGGAATGCATAATCATTGTGGAACATTTTGAAAGTAGGGAAAAATTCTGAGAATAGTTGGATGAGGGGCTGTATTTGTATTCCTTTAGCATTGATCACACTTTTAGAATTCTATTTATTTGTCTACGTTTTCCAATGAGGATTCGGAATCCTATAATCAAGAATCTTACTTGCCTTGTTCTGCATCATCTGGTGCTTAATAAATATTTGGTGAATGAATGAATTGGGAGGAAGAGGTTCCCAGGCACTGGTCTCTCAGGATCCCACACTCAGCAAAGGCCTGCCATTTATTGGACTTACATGTCAGACTTCCAGGATGAATTGCAAACTGTGCAACTCCAGAAGACTGTTCCTCAGGGACTCAACTCCAAGCAGCTTGGCGTCTCAGAAATTAACCTGGACCCTCTCACAGAAGAGTATGGAACCTCTTGCTACACTACACATGCCCCACTCCAAAGGAGCATTCGCTGGGAAACTGAACCCTAAGACCAAAAATCTTAGGTCTTATAGAAGCTAACATTGGAGGCGGGAGGAAGAGGGTTAAGGTATTTTTTTCCTTTCAATTTTATTTGGTCATTGAATTCAGTGTGTCTGAAGTCTAGTGACTTTTCACACCTAGAGTTCCACAATCTCTGTTTTGTATCCCGCAAGTTAGTTCAACCCTAGTTCCCACGAACAATTCAAGAAAACCTTACCCCGAGGACAAATTAAAGGAGAAGCTGGCTGTTTGCCCCAGAGAACAAATAAAATCAAGGAGAAACTGGAAAATCATTACTCAGTCAGGTACCAGACTTTTGTATTTGTAAAGAGGTAAATTGGGGACAGGACTGCAAAGTGGTTAGTGGCACTAGCTTTGAAGTCCTACAGGCTGAGATCCTCCCTTTGTTATTTATGGGCTGTGTGTCCTTGGGCAAGTAAAGAAACTTCTCAATGCCTTGGTTTCCTTATACGTAAATTGCAGATGATGAAAACACTTACTTCATAGAGTTGGGTTATTGATGAATTCAAATAATACATGTGTGATGGTTAATTTTAGTTGTCAACTGGATTAAGGGATACCTAGAGAACTGGTAAAGGATTACTTCTGAGTTTGTCTGTGAGAGTGTTTCCAGAGGAGATTGGCATGTGAGTCAGTGAACTAAGTGGGGAAGATCTGCCATCATTGTGAATGGGCACCATACAACCGGCTGGGTCCAGCCTCCCACCCTCCACGGAACAAAAAAGGAAAAAAAGGATTTCCTTTTTATTCTGGACCTGAGACACTCTCCTCCTCCTGCCTTTGGACACAAGAACTCCAGGCTGTCTGGCCTTAGGACTCTAGGACTTACACCAGTGGTCTCCCAGGTTCTCAGGCCTTTGGCCTTGGATTGAGAGTTACAACATTGACTTCCTTGGTTCTGAGGTTTTTGGACTTGGACAGAGCCGTGGTATGAGAATCTCAGGGTCTCCAGCTTGCAGACAACCTGTCGAGAGACTTTTCAGCTGCCATAATTGCATGAGCCAATTATCCTAATAAATTCTTTCTCATATATCTCTTTCTGTCTGTCTGTCTGTCTATCTATCTATTCTATCAATTCTGTCTCTCTGGAGAACCTTGACTAATACAGATTTTGGTGCCAGGAGTGGTTCTAAAGAAACAGAATTTTAAGGATGAATTTTCTTAATTCATTTGGGGGAAAACCAGGGAATATAATGACGTTGGTTAGTTGCTCCTAAGGTCGCTGGACAAAGTGATGAAAGAAAAGGATAAATTCAGAGTTTCAAATTTCTGGCTTTAGCTTTGCATAGTCTAAGAGCCTCTAAGTGTGCCCTGAGCCAGAATCTTCTCTGCTACAGCCACAGGGCTAAAATCACTGAAAATCAAGCCCAGGTCCTCATCACACAATTGGCTAAATTACAATGAAAGTTGAACTCTCAGCCTTACAAGGTGTTTATTGTTTCTGCACAGCAAAAGAAACTACCATCAGAGTGAACAGGCAACCTACAGAATGGGAGAAAATTTTTGCAATCTACCAATCTGACAAAGAGCTAATATCCAGAATCTACAAAGAACTTAAACAAATTTACAAGAAAAAATCAAACAACCCCACCATAAAGTGGGCAAAGGATATGAACAGACACTTCTCAAAAGAAGACATTTATACAGCCAACAGACACATGAAAAAATGCTCATGATCATTGGTCATCAGAGAAATGCAAATCAAAACCACAATGAGATACCATCTCATACCAGTTAGAATGGCGATCATTAAAAAGTCAGGAAACAACAGGTGCTGGAGAGGATGTGGAGAAATAGGAACACTTTTACACTGTTGGTGGGAATGTAAATTAGTTCGAGCATTGTGGAAGACAGTGTGGCAATTCCTCAAGGATCTAGAACTAGAAATACCATTTGACCCAGCCATCCCATTACTGGGTATATACCAAAGAATTATAAATCATGCTGCTATAAAGACACATGCACACGTATGTTTATTGCAGCACTATTCACAATAGCAAAGACTTGGAACCAACCCAAATGTTCATCAAGGATAGACTGGATTATCGACCGGGCACGGTGGCTCAAGCCTGTAATCCCAGCACTTTGGAAGGCTGAGGCAGGCGGATCATAAGGTCAGGAGATCGAGACCATCCTGGCTAACATGGTGAAACCCCGTCTCTACTAAAAATACAAAAAATTAGCCGGGTGTGGTGGTGGGCGCCTGTGGTCCCAGCTACTCGGGAGGCTGAGGCAGGAGAATGGCATGAACCCGAGAGGCGGAACTTGCAGTGAGCCAAGATCAGGCCACTGCACTCCAGCCTGGGTGACAAAGCGAGACTCCATCTCAAAAAAAAAAAAAAAAAAGATAGACTGGATTAAGAAAATATGGCACATATACACAATGGAATACTATGCAGCCATAAAAAAAGGATTATTTCAAGTCCCTTATAGGGACATGGATAAGGCCGGAAACCATCACTCTGAGCAAACTATCACGAGGACAGAAAGCCAAACACCACAGATTCTCACTCATAGGTGGGAATTGAACAATGAGAACACTTGCACACAGGGTGGGGAACATCACACACCGGGGCCTGTCGTGGGGTGGGGGGAGGGCGGAGGGATAGCATTAAGAGAAATAACTAATGTAAATGACGAGTTAATGGGTGCAGTACACCAACATGGCACATGTATACATATGTAACAAACCTGCATGTTGTGCACATGTACCCTAGAACTTAAAGTATAATTAAAAAAATAATAAAGTGAGGACATTGGTCCGGAAAGAATGGCATCCTATAAGCTGGGATGGCAGAATGTATGGGAGGACCCTAATAAATCCCCTCATCTATATTTATATTTATCTATCTCTGTATCTGTATCCTATTGGTTCTGTTTCTCTGGGGAACCCTAATACAGCATGCAAAAAAATTAGTGCACAGTCTAAGTGCTCAATAAAGGTAGTTATTATTCTCTGTATATTACAATGAGGTAAAATTTGTGTAATGGGGTTCTGTGGCTTAGAGTGATTGACAAGATATCTGAGAATAGGTTAAGTTTTCAACCCCTGTCTGCTCCACATTCTGCTGAAGGAAGAAGTATCAGATTATGTGGGAGATTTGAGAATAACGGGGAAGAAAGGCTGGTAAAATCTTACAGAAACATAGGAATTGATAGGTACATACTTACATATGGAAATAAATGGGGAGAAGAAAAAGCTTTCTCTTAAATAAAAAATCAACTAATAAATGTTTTAGGGATGATTGAATTAGGAAATCACCATTTGGCAACCATCATACTAATAATTAATTCAGCCAAGAAACATCAATGGATGCTAAAAGTAGTGGGTGAAAGTTTGATGAGAAGTGGGATATTGACATAGTCTTGGGGTACCTCCCCACAGAATACTTATTAATTACAAAGGGAATAACTTTACAGTGGAGGAGCCTGGCAGATACTGCCACCTTAATGAAGTGATCAAAGTGAACATCATTAGTAATGGGACAAATTGAAATCATGTGCCACCTGATAGGATGCAATGAGAACACAGCATTGCTTTTGTGCTGTAAAAGATGCATAACTTGAACCTAATCATGAGGAAACATCAGACAAACCTGAATGAAGGGGCGCTCAATACAAGAAATGGCCTGTACTCTTCAAAAAGTGTCAAGGTCCTGTAAAACAAAGAAAGACTAGGGAACTGTTTCAGACTGAGGGAGCCTAAAGAGACATGGAAATTAAATGCTACCTGTGATCCTGGATTGGATCTTTTCGCTATAAAGGACATTATTGGGACCTTTGGAGAAACTTGAATGAAGTTTGAGGGTTAGATGTTAGTGATGTCCTTTTAATGATTGCGGGAGATACATGCCAAAGCATTCAGGGGTGATGGGGCATCAGCTTGACAACTTACTATCAAATGATTAAAAAATATTAATACTATTCTTGCAACTTTTTTGTGAGTTTGAAATTTTTTGAAGTACATAATTTTGCATTTCAAATGATGTTATTGAAACATATCCTTTATTTACAATTAATTGCCTGAGAGGTGGAGTTACTGATACTATGTGTTGGAAAGGCAGGGGAGGGAAGGTTCTAGGAACGAAGAAAGGTGTGCCCAAAGACAGCACTGAAAGCCCCACACTTACCTACACAAATCTCACATCTATCTCAGTCTTAGGAGAAAACTGGGGCAGGCAAAGGGGTGAGACATTATTATCCTCATTGTATAGCTGAGCAAAATAAGGCTACACAGAACAAAAGATGATATGAGAGCCAGAGGGCACCTCCCTATCCTTTGACAGATGAGGAAACTCATCCAGGAGCTGACAGAACTTGCCAGGTTCTCACAGTCAGAGCTGAACTGGAATCCAAAGGCCAGCACCACATTGCTCTCATTCAACTGTGTCTCATTCAAAATGTGCGTGTGGTTTACCTATGTAACAAACCTACACATTCTGCACATATATCCCAGAACTTAAAATTAAATTTAATTTGATTTAAAAATAAAATAAAATAAATGTATCTTTTCAACAAAAAAAGTGTGTGTGCGTGTGAATTATATATGTGTGTACATGCTTATTTTATTTGTTCATAAAATAATTGTCTTACAACATTTAGAGACGGCAGTAGTTGGAATGAATAGAATTATCTGGACCAAAAACACAAGTGCAGGGATTTTGCTCATGTTTACTTCCTCCTGTGTCTCCAGGGCTAGAAGAGTAGCTGGGACATGGTAGGCACTTCATGAAGGGTTGTCGAATGACTGAATGTTGTTCTAAACTTTTAGGAAAAAAAGATTTCATACTCAGGAAAATTATTTCCCTTTTCCCCTCTAAAAATGCCTTAATGTTCTTTCCCCTCCAGGAGATGATACTGGGGACCCAAGCAAACCAAGCCTCAGGAGCCACTTCATGGGAAACTGCAAAAGTCTCTGCAAAGATGACAGGCGTTCTGCCCCGAGGTCTACATCACAGTTGGTTCTTGAAACTTCCTTTTATATTTACCTTAGCTCTTTCAATGGAGCTGGGTTCCCCACACGGGGAGTATCCTGTGGTGGCTAAATGTAGGGTAAGTGGAGCTAAATTGCCCATGTTTGTTTGAATTGTGGTTCTACCACTTACTGAATGTGTGATCTTGGGCAAGTTATTTAACCCCTCTGACTCTCAGTTTCCTCATCTGTAAAATAGAGATAATAAGAGTACCTATATCACAGGGTTGTTGTGATAATTAAGTTAGCATACACACAGAAACACAAATACCCAGACACAGACACACACAGTTTCCAACTTCAGATGGTTCAACTTAGGTTGTTTTGACTTTATGATGATGCGAAAGCCATATGCATTCAGTAGAAACAGTACTCTTTTTTTTTTTGACAAAGTCTTACTCTGTCACCCAGGCTGGAGTGCAGTGGCGTGATCTCAGCTCACTGCAACCTCCGCCTCCTGGGTTCAAGAGATTCTCCTGCCTCAGCCTCCCAAGTAGCTGGGATTACAGGCGCATGCCACCGTGCCCAGCTAATTTTTGTGTGTTTTTAGTAAAGACAGGGTTTCATCATGTTGGCCAGGCTGGCATCGAACTGGTGATCCACCCGCCTCAGCCTCCCAAAGTGCTGGGATTACCACCGTGCCTGGCCAGAAACCATACTTTGAGTACCCATGCAGCCAGCCATTCTGCTTCTCAATGTCAGTACAGTGTTCAATAAATTCCATGAAATATTCAACATTTTATTATAAAATAGGCTTTGCGTTAGATAAGTTTGCCAAGCTGTAGGCTAATGTTAAGTGTTCTGAGTACACCTAAGGTTGGCTAGGCAAAGCTATGATGTTCAATAGGCTGGGTGTATTAAATGCATTTTCTTTTTTTGTTTGTTTTTTTGCTTTTTTGAGATGGAGTCTCGCTCTGTCACCCAGGCTGGAGTGCAGTGGTGTGATCTCGGCTCACTGCAACCTCCATCTCCTGGGTTCAAGCAATTATCCTGCCTCATCCTCACCAGTAGCTGAGATTACAGGTGCAGGCCACCATGCCTGGCTAACTTTTGTATTTTTAATAGAGACGGGGTTTCGCCATGTTGGCCGGGCTGGTCTCGAACTCCTGACATCGAGTGATCCGCCTTCCTCAGCCTCCCAAAGTTCTGGGATTATAGGCGTGAGCCACCGTACGTGGCCTTAAATTCATTTTCGACATACAATATTTTCAATTTATGATTGGTTAATCAATGGGTTTATGTAACACTGTCGTAAGTTGAAGAGCACCTGTAGTAAGAAGTGTAAAAATGTTTGTAATTTTTCCCAGACACCTGGGAGCTTGTTAAAGCGCAGCCTTGGGAAAAATTCCCCTCTTGGTATTCTCTCAGCCTGCCCTCTGGCACATCCACCATAAATTTGTCCTGCCCGCCTGGTTTTTCAGGGGCTGTCTCAAAGGAAGAGACATTTGAACTGGGACCTGAAGAATGAGTAAAAGCTTACTAAATGGAAAAAGAAGGAATTGGAACACCTCTCAAAAAGTGGCCTAGGAGCTACAACCTCACAGACAACCTCTCCCCAGCCCCTGAGGGACCACTGCTAGGCTGAAATTCATTCACCAAGAATGGATTGTGCTGTCATCCTTTCTATTTGCGAGGTGCTCTGGTGTATTCTATGGTTGGCAGTTTGATGTGACTTAAAATAGCATTTTTTTAAATCTTCAGAAGCAGAAATACTGAGGTGACTCACAGAAACAGCATAGTATAGTACTCATGAGCATGGATTGCCTGGGTGCAAATCCCAGCTTCACTGTTCCTAGCTGTGTAACCTTGGACAAGTTTCTTAACTTCTCCGTGCCTCAGTTTCTTCATCTCTAAAATGGGGGAAATGATCGTGGTACCTGCCTTATGGGTGTACTAGGAAGAGTAGATGAGTTAATACTTTGTAAAATGCTTAGAACAGTGACTGGCACAGAATACGTGCTATATAAATGTCTGCTAAATAATACATAAGCGATGGAAATCTTCAATATTAAAACAGAATGATGGAAGGAACTGTTTATGCAAGCAAAAATAATAGTGATTAATTAGTAATACCCTATAAACGAAACTTCAGATCTCTTTACTGTATTTTTCTCTCACAGCACATAGACAGGGGTTGGGGGGGAGCCTCTCATTACCTATTAGAAATTATTTTTAAGTAAATTATCAGTCACATATTAGGGATCAAATCAGAGGGGAAACAAGTATTTTTTGTTGACATTATTGCTTACAAATGTGAAAACTCATCTGTGCAAATAGGTTTTGGTGACTAATCACTCATTTTTACCTCTTTGGAAGAAGTATTTTAGAAACCCTTCCACTGAGTAGAGAAAAGCATTTTTAAAACTATGAAAAAATCAAAATGAAAGGAATGAAAAAATAAAAGCACTAAAGGTAAAATTTTTTTGTTACCACTATCAAGACCTTCAGGAGAAAGAAACATGTTTACCAGTAATGGCATGGCATGAAGAAACACCTGTTTTATTTGCTTATATATTCCCAAGGTGACACAACTGGGCCAAGACCCTGTGAATTCCAGCACACTTATGAGTTTGGTGGGAGCCTTTGGAAACCATTGGACAAGGCCCCAAGTTTTGATTTTTGCCCTCTCAAGTTGAGTCAGATTGGAGGTCACCATCTGAAGCACAGCAGGAAGGGTCGGAATGGATGAGCTGACTGGCAGCTTCTGCACAGCTTTTCCGGAACACTTGGTTGCCTAAGGAATTACATCCCAAGTAATTGACTGGGACAATTAGGCAGACTCTGAAAGTCAAGCTTGGAAGGCACATACTGAAGTGCACCCACAAATGGGTAAGCTCCGTTGTAGCCCTTTGCAGATGTCACTCAAATGCAAAGATCTTGGGAGAGTTTTCTTTCCAAAGCTGGCAGAGATATCCCTGGTATCGAGTGTTCCGCCCGTAAAAATGATAAAGTATCAGTTAATGTCAGTCCTTTGCTAAGAGCAACAGCTGGGGACTCTGTGCTGGCAGAGGGGGGTGAATTGTATAATCAAGCAAAGCTTAACTCTCATGAGAATGACAATCTGCAGCTCTCAATACGTATGTTTGTAAGGAAGCATTCATCCTGCACTGCGACACCCGCTTCCCCTTCCACAACCACGCACCCACACAGAGACTCCGCATACCTTTACCATGCAAGGTATGTGTAACCAGCCTTCTACTTTACAGCAACATCTGTCTAACTAGGTGTTATTGTGCCAACAGTAAGAGTTGTGTTGCCGGAACCAAGTTCACCAAATTACAAAGATAGAAGAATGGTAGTGCCAGTGGATCTTGATTCTTTAGTGCCTGTCATGTCTACTTCATAGGGTGTGAGCATTCCACAGGATAATGCATAAGGAGAGGCTGACACCAGATATACATTGATATCTGGGTTTAAAGGATTTTGATATTGTTACTTGGTAGATTCTCAGCAGAACTCAACAAAGACTCTAATTTCTGAATATTTAAGACTCCCGAGGCTATAGTAAGTCTGTGTAATCTTAATAGCTCTAAATAATATTTTATTAGAGCCACCTGAAAATTACCTTAGGATAGTAGATATTGCTTTCTTTTCTTTCCGTTTGCCATCACAATTCTTGGAAGAATTGTCTCTATTTCTTCCCTGCATTTCTTTATACTTCTTCCCTAATCCCTTATGATTTGGTTCCTGCCTTCACCATTCTTCTCAAAGTACAGTGTGTTAGTTATCTATCGTTGCATAACAAATTACCCTGACACTTAGTGCCTGAAGACAACATACATTGTTATCTCACAGTTTCCACGAGTCAGGAAGCTGGATGTGGCATACCTGGGTCCTCTGGCTCAAGGTCTCTTACAGACTGCAATTTAAGATGTTGGCGGGGGTTGTAGTCTCTCAAAGCTTGACCAGGGAAGGATTCATTTCCAAGCTCAATCCTGTAGTTGTTGGCAGGATTCAATTCTTCATAGGCAGTTGGACCAAAGGCCTCAGTTTCTTGCTGGTTGTTGGCCAGAAGCTTCCCCCAGTTCCTTGTCACATGGACCTTTCCACAGAGTGGCTTATAACATGGTAACTGGATTTATCAGAGCAAGCAAGCAAGAAGGCAAAAGAGAGTAAGCTGGAAGTTACCATCTAATAAACTTAACCTTAGACATTATATCCCATCGCTTTTGCTGTAATCTATTCACTAGAAGGTATTCTATTTGTTAGAAGCTAGTCACTAGGTCCAGCCCACACTAAAAAGGAGGGGGTGACTCAAGGGCATGAATACCTGGAGGTGGGTATCATTGGGGACCATCTTAGTTGTAAATCTGTTTATCACATGCAGGTCACTTGAGGCTTCATTGCCAAGTCCAATGAACTTTAGTATATTTCATCCTTTTTGACCTTTCTAGGGCCTCTCATCTACACACTGTCTCCAGCTTGAAATGCTGTCTTCATTGTGACTGCACAGCACTTTATTTTAGCACCTCTCTACCACTCCTTTCTTTTCTCCATCTCTCTCTCTCTCTCTCTCTCGTTTCAGACAGGGTCTTACTCTGTCACCCAGGCTGGAGTGCAGTGGCACCATCATGACACACTGCAGCCTCAACCTCCTGGACTCAAGTGATCCTCTTGACTCAGCCTTTCAAGTAGCTAGGACCCCAGGCATGCTCCACCATGCCTGTCTAATTT
Organism: Nomascus leucogenys; assembly: GCF_006542625.1. Lineage (NCBI taxonomy): Eukaryota > Metazoa > Chordata > Mammalia > Primates > Hylobatidae > Nomascus > Nomascus leucogenys. The sequence goes on along the minus strand of NC_044406.1, from coordinate 122,982,751 downwards.
AATTTTTTAAAATATATATACACGGGGTCTTCCTATGTTGCCCAGGCTGGTCTCAAACTCCTGGACTCAAACAGTCCTTCCACCTTGGCCTCCCAAAGTGCTGAGGTTACAGACAGGAGCCACCGTGCCCAGCCTCCTTTCTCTATTTCTGCTCCTCTTCCCCTTTTTGCCTACTAAATCTGCAGCCTAACTCAAAGTAGGCCCACTAATGAAAAACTATAGACTCATGGAATAAATACAAGTGGCTGTCAAGGGTCAGTTATTTGCTCTCGCACCTTCATCTTTCCTTTCTATTGTTTTTGCAATGACAATTCCATTTTATCTCCCTCATTTATAACATCCATTCAGTTATCATTTCTATGGAATTAAGTCTGAATTTTTTTTTGTTTTAGACAGCGTCTTGTTCTGTCATCCAGGCTGGAGTACAGTGGTGCAATCTTAGCTCATTGCAGCCTCAAATTCCTGAGCTTAAGGGATCCTCCCACCTCAGCTTCCCCATAGCTAAGTACTATAGGTATGTGCCACCATGTCTAGCTTTTTTTTTTTTTCTTTTTTTTGTAGAGATAGAGTCTTGCTATGTTGCCCAGGCTGGTCTCGAATTCCTGGCCCCGAGCAATTCTCCTGCTTCATCCTCCCAACATGCTGGGATTACAGGCATGAACCACCATGCCTGGCCAGTTTGAAATCTTAATCTGCAACTTTCGTGTCTCTTCTGGGCCCCACTTCTGTTTTTCTGACTGCTTTAACACTTAAAAGGATGATGCGCTGGGACCTCAAAAGCGGCATATATTTCCCCAATCATTCTCCTACCTTCATCAAACCCTGCTCCTCCCCTATTCCCAATTTTTGATATTACTACTTACCCAATCACCCAGACCTAAAACCTAAAACCATTATATTTGATTCCCCTTTTCCCCCTAGCTGTCACATCCAGTTATTACTATATCTTGTCTATTCTAATCCTGCATCATTTATCCCCTCTTCTCTGTTCCCACTGAGTACTGTAATGGCCTCATAATTAGTCTCTATCCTCTCTCATTTATCCTATACATTCCTTTCAAATAAATCTTCCTGAAGCACATCTCTGGTCATTCCACTTCTTGTTTAAATATCAATGGGGCAGGCGTGGTTATTCAAGCCTGTAATCCCAGCACTTTAGGAGGCCAAGGCGGGAGGATCACTTGAGCTCAGGAGTTCGAGACCAGCCTGGGCAACAAAGCAAGACCCTGTATCTACTAAAAAAAAAAAAAAAAATTTAATTAGCTGGGCATGGTAATGCATGCCTGTAGTCCCAAACACTCAGGAGGCTGAGGCAGCAGGATTGTTGGAGCCCAGGAGATTGAGGCTGCAGTGAGCTATGATTGTGGCACTGCACTCCAGCCTGGGTGACAGAGTGAGACCCTGTCTCAAAACAAACAAACAAAACCCAACAAATATCAATGGTTGTCCATTGATTACAGAATACAGTTCAAATTTCTTAGCCTGTTATTCAAGGCCTTCCACAATCATCTGGTCCCATTCTTGACCCCTACTGCTTTTATACACTGTGTGCTCCAATCATGTGGAATCTCTTATCTGCTCCTCATACAGCTCTCATGATTTCCTGCTTTAGTGGCTTTGTTCTTGCTTATTGTCACTTCAGCCTGCAATTCTCTGTCCCCATTCTTAACCTTAGTTCTACATAGTCAACTCTTACCTATCTTCCATGGCCTGGCTCAAATTACATTGGCTCCACAGAGTGTCCACCTTCCTTCAATCTAACTTGAAGGTAGTAGTTCCCTACTGTGAATTCCCAGACTCCTTTACTTCTCCATCTTACGGCACTTTATCTAGATATTTCTGTTCACACTAATCTCTTTCCTGCTAGACTGGGTACTTTTTTTTTTTTTTTCTTTTTTTGACAGAGTCTCGCTCTGTCGCCCAGGCTGGAGTGCAGTGGTGCGATCTCTGCTCACTGCAGCATGAGAATTGCTTCACCCTCCCCAGTAGCTGGGACTGCAGGTGCATGCCACCACGCCCGACTAATTTTTGTATTTTTGGTAGAGACGGGGTTTTACCATGTTGGCCAGGCTGGTCTCAAACTCCTGCCCTCAAGTGATCCACCTACCTCAGCCTCCCGAAGTGCTGGGATAATAGGCAACTGGGTACTTCTTGATAGTAGGGTATGTGCTTGATTCTTTTTTGTTGCTCTCTGCACACTATAGAACCTTATACATCCACATCATCAATAGATTTAAAATCTTTTTTTATCATTACTCCCCATTAAATATGTATGCCCATTTGCCTTATGGTCACAGAAAAAGAGGGAGAGGTTCAGTTAACACCCCGTGTTATTACTTTTTTTATTTTTTATTTTTTTTGGAGATGGAGTCTCTCTCTGTCACCCAGACTGGAGTGCCGTGGCGCGATCTCAATTCACTGCAACCTCCGCCTCCCAGGCTCAGGTGATTCTCATGCCTCGGCCCCCCCAACCAGTAGCTGTGATTACAGGCATGTGCCACCATGCCTGGCTAATTTTTGTATTTTACAGGTGCGAAGGCTTACGCCTGTAATCCCAGCAATTTGGGAGGCCAAGGCGAGCGAATCACCTGAGGTCAGGAGTTTGAGACCAGCCTGGCCAACATGGCTTAGAATCAAGTTGGAGATCCTAAACTTCAATATGTACTTCTTCCTAAAATGTATCTGCTTGAGAAAGTATCCATGGTGGAGGCAGCAGGCCAGTTTTAATTTTCTACCTCTCCTTTCACCACTGATCTCCTTGCACTTTACTAAAGAGAGGCAAACTCTCACCCACACTGGCTCTCACTACAGCGCATTGCCCCAGGAATGTAAGCACTTCTTGGAAAATAAACAAAGAGGCAATTTGAAATATGTGCTAGTGTCAAAAAAGTGGATGACTCTAATTAAGACCAGGTAACAAATTTCTGTGCAAGTAGGTGGCTTCCAATTCTTTGGTTTTAACAAAATTGAAGAAGGGCCTAGTTGTATTTATTGTCAGCTGATTGATCATTAAAAATATTTTTGATGGAACTCTTGTGCACTGCTGATGGGGAAGTAAAATGGTGCAGCCACTGTGGAAGACAGTATATCAGTTCCTCAAAAAGTTAAAAATAAAATTACTGTATGACACAGCAATTCCAACTCTAGGTACATATCCAAAAATTTCAAAACAAGATCTCGAAGAGATATTCGTACACCCATGTTCATAGCAACATTATTAACAACAGACAAAAGTCAGAAGCAACCCAAATATCCATCAATGGATAGACCTGATAAACAAAATGTGGTATAAGCATATAATGGAATATTATTCAGCCATAAAAAAGGGAATTCTGACACATGCTGCCATACGAATGAACCTTGAAGAGATTACTCCAAGTAAAATAAGCCAGTCACAAAAAAACAAATATCGTATGATTCCTCTTCTATGAGGTATCTAGAGTAAACAAATTCATACAGATAGAAAATAAAATGGCAGTTTCTAGGAGCTGAGGGGAGAATGAGGAGTTAATGTTTAATGGGTATGGAGTTTCATTTGGGGAAGTTAAAAACGTTCTAGAGATAGATGATGGTAATGATTGCGTGACAGTATGAGTGTACTTAATGCCACAGAACTCTACACTTAAATGGTCAAAATGGTAAATTTTGTGATGTATGTTTTACCACAGTAAAAAACATATTTCTTTTTTTATTTTTTATTTTTTTTCGAGACAGAGTCTTGCTCTCTTGCCCAGACTGGGGTACAGTGATGTGATCTCGGCTCACTGCAACCTCCACCTCCTGGGTTCATGCAATTCTCCTGCCTCAACCTCCCAAGTAGCTGGGATTACAGACATGCACTATCACGCCTGGCTAATTTTTTTGTATTTTTAGTAGACACAGGTTTCACCATGTTGGCCAGACTCTTCTAGAACTCCTGACCTCCCAAAATATATATATATATATATATATATTTCTCAATGATAATAATTATGTGATTTTGGGAGCATGCAACATGAAAAGAGCTTTGAAAAACCAGGTGACATTGCTCTAACAAAGCTCTACCCCTCCTTCCAGTCCAATATACTTATTTAATCTGAATGAGATTTCTTTGCATTTAGGATCTATACAAATGAAAAACAGAAATAAAATCAATGTTGAATCTTGTCTCATTCTAGCAGTAAGTAATAGTTATCTCAGGTACATGGACTAACTGAGCAGAAAAGCCTTATCCATTTCACTGGCATGTTTTCCCAGCAAAAATCTTACTTTGCGGCCAGGCGCAGTGGCTCACATCTGCAATCCCAGTATGTTGAGGGGCCGAGGCAGGAGGATCACTTCAGCCCAGGAGTTCGAGACCAGCCTGGGCAACACAGTAAGATCTCATCTCTACAAAATATAAACAAAATTATGTGGGTGTGGTGGTGCATGCCTGTGGTCACAGCTGCTTGGGAGGCTGAGGTGGGAGGATTCCTTGAACCCAGGAAGTCGAGGCTACAAAGAGCTGTGCTTGCACCACTGCACTCCATCCAGCCTGGGTGACAGAGTGAGATCCTGTCTCAAAATAAAAGTCTTACTTTTAAAATGTAATAGTTATCAAAATTTGTAATATATTTATATTTTCATAAATAGTGCAGTACTAATAATTTTAATAAAAACCAATTCAAATAAAATTTTGACACCAATAATTCTATGGATACTTACCTTTAAAAATGTTAAATTTTGATTTCTATACATATTTTTGTTGCTAGGTGGTATTATGGGTGATCAGTAAGAATTTCAAGCATAAAAATATATTACAGCAACGCTCTATAGAAGTAGAATGTGAATTTAAGGAGATAAAGGAACAGTGTAATAGTTTTGGCTGTTTAGAAAGGGCTTATATATGTATGTTTGGATTCCTTTAGATACGGAAAAGCTTTATTTAAAAATGACAATATTTACAATATTCTGAAAATTACATCCTTCGCAACTCTTTAAACTTACGAAGAAAAATATTTTAAATCAATTAAATTTAAAATCAATTAAAAATGTATAATGATTTTTTAAAATTACTTTAGAGGGGCACTTGAGCAAAAAAATTTGAATACCTCTGCTTTGGGCCCTTTCTTGACAATTTCTACTCAGTTACACTGAACGCTGCCAGTACAAGCTTGAGTTATTTTTCTCAGCTCACTCTATCCATGCAGAAACTGAGTACCAGGCACATCTCTTGATTTTAGATAGAAACTGCCATTCTCAGGGATACTCAGTGAAACTCCTGGATTCTGGTAGAAGTGGTTTTCAGCCAGGGACAATTTTGTTGCCCAGGGTCACATTTGACAATATCTGGAGACATTTTTGGTTGTCACAGTGGGAGGAGCTGCTATTAGCATTTAGTGGGTAGAGGCTGGGATCCCCTCAACTTTGTACAATTTACATGACAACTTCCCATAACAAAAAAAAAAATCTGGCTCAAAATATCAATGGTGCCAAGGTTGAGAAAACCTGTAAGGTATGCATTCCCAAATGAATGAATAAATTAATGATGAAATGAATGAATGAACAAACAAATCAATGAATAAATACTACCTAACTCAGTTAGTCTTTAACCAGTACTGTGTGCCAGGTGCTCAGAATATAATGGTGAACTTGACATACCCAAGGCCAGCTTTAATGCAGCATACAGTTGAGTACCAGCCCAACACAATGTCTTTTTAGGTCCAGAGCACCTTGCTAAAGTAACAAAGGCTCCCCCTCTATCCAGACCTACATTCCTCTTGGCTTTGGGGTGCTTTAAAAGCTCTCAAATTTCTAATTGCTTTGATTATGGGCTTTCATGTCATATGTTGGGCCACCCTTCCTCAGGTAATCACCTGAAGGCTCTCATCTCTGGAATATTTTCTTCCTCTTATGTCAAACATCATCATGGCTCAACAGCATAACTCCTGAGCAACTGCATAGCCATCCTTCTGCTTCCCATCAGCCAGTGGAGAGCTGATACCCACTGTGATCACCCCAGGGAAGGGCTGGCCTGAAACATCTCTTAAGAAGCAATGTGCACAGTATACAACCTCATTTACATAACTGATTCCTGGGTTTTTCATCTATGTTCATAGCAATGGCATTTGAAGATATATTTTCTTCTAAATAGTTGGCAAAGAAGGTTAGGTATTTGAAACAACAATAACTACAAGACAATCATTTCACAAAGGCCCTTAAGAGGTTGATGTTTCTTTTCAGGCCCTAGTCCCACCCTCAGTTCTTAGGCCTGAAGATTCTGTAGGAAAATCTCCATATCTGGGAGGCTACAGATCCAAATATTCAATGATACAGCCTTTTTTCAACATCTACAAATACAATAACTAACATTTGAGTGCTTGTTGTATCCTAGCCACAGTGCTAGGCTCTTTCCAAAACCAGTCTATTGTGAGTGTCATGGAAGAGTGATAGGCACAGGCCAATAAGATTCTCCTTCTGCAGGCTATACAAGTTCTCATGATCTTGGACTTTAAGGCTACCGAGTATGCCCATAAAACAAAAAGCTGTTAGGTCCCTGCCCCCACACACACTCTTTCTCTGAGACTGCTTCCCACCTATAGTCCTTGGTGAAGAGATGAGACTAAGCTGCCCAAGTGAACTCCTCCATTCTGCCCTGAGCTGATTGAACCCACCTAACACAAGCCAGAACAATCCAATTCTGTTCTTAGGAATATGGAATTGAGGCCCCAAAAATGGTGCCTTTTCGCTACGGGAAAAAGTTTTTTGAGGGTGGTCGTGATTCTTCATGAGCAAGAGGTTGAGTGAATTGAGAAAGCATGTCTGCAGTAAGAGAAAAGACTAGATCAGAGATGGCATGGAAGAGAGACTGTGTGACCCTGTGTGGTATCACTTCTTGATGGCTTTTCAGCCCCTTCAAGACCTGGCTTACTCTGTTAACTATCCTTGGGTTCTATGATGATCTCCTGAGTCATTTATTTTCAATAAGTTCTCCTTTATTTGAGCTTGGTTGGATGAGTGTCTGTTCTTTGAAACCAGTGACTCATAATTAAAATAAATTTTTTTTAAGATTCTATTAGGCAATTAAATACCTGACTAACTCTGGATTATCCTGGTCCATTGTGATTGATTCTATGAAAACTTATGATGCTTATGCTTTGTGTCCTCCCAATAGTCAATTATCTACCTATCTTCAGTCATTCACCTAGTCCTTGAACACTTATTGGGTGCTTACTATGTGCCCAATGCTCAGAGAATAGTATAAGGACAAAATCTGACCTCTGTGTTCAATAGGCTTACAAATCCATTAGGAAATGTAAAGTACAAAGCAAAAAAAAGTTAATATAGCAAAATGCACATAAAGCGTGATATTACAGGGGAGGAAGCAAGTAATACAATTAATTTTCACTGTAAAGACTGGAGAAGGTTTCATAAGAGGTGCCATCCAAGCTAAAGTTTGAAGGAACAGTGGAATTTTGGCAAGCAAAGAAAGTAGGAAAGAAGAACAGATTAGTAAACTATTGCCACAATCATGCTATGTAACAAACCACTCCAAAACTAAATGACTTTAAACAACAATAATTTATTCCTACTCATACGAACAATTATGGGTTGTCTGGGGATCCACTGATCTAAGCGGGGCTCTGCTGGGCTTGGCTTCAATCTTCCGGGGTGTGTGTGTGTGTGTGTGTGATACAGCCAACTTTTCTCATGTTCTAAGAGGACTTATTTTGCTGTAGAACAGCTGCCCCAAGAAAACTCTTCTCACGGCCATGCCAGAAATGCAAGAGAACATGTCCAACTATTCAAGCACATTCAAGTCCTTGCTTGCATCACATCTGCTAACGTCCTATTGGACAAAGTAAGACACATAGTTGAGCCCAAAGTTGAAGGGTGAAATATATTCTGCCTCTAGTGGAACTGCAAAGTCACATGGCAAAGGATGAGGATACAGGGAAGGTGAATAATTTGGAACAATGCACCACAGAAATTACAGGCAGAGAGATCAAACGGATGATCAAAGGCATAGTCAGAGATATGAAAGCACATGGATTGTTTAGAGGAAGGAAATAAGGCTAAGAATTTAATTTAAACCTTGAACACCATGCTAAAGATATAGGCATTAGTCTGCTGCTCCAGAGAGCCACTAAGGTTTACATGGTTGTATCTGTGTTTTAGAAATATTAAAAGCAAGGAGACAATTTAGGAGGCCAGTGTAATAGTCCAAAAATTGATGGAAGTGGAGTGGATATAAGATATGTTTGGGAGGACTTAGCATATGTCCACAAATTATATGATACTCCTTTTAAGAGGTAGAGCCTAATTCTCCTCTGAGTGTAGGCTGTACTCAATAACTCATTCCTATTGAATAGAATGTGGTAGAAGTGATGATGTGTAACTTCTGAGACTAGGTCATAAGAGGCATGTAGCTTCCTCCTTGCTGCCTCTTGGATCACTCATTCTGGGGAAAGCTCGGTGCCATGTCATGAAGTCACTCAAGCACCCCCATGGAGAGGTCCATGTAGTGAGGAATTAAGACCTCTTACCTATAGCTGATGAGGAACTAAAGGCGCTGCTAATGGCTAAGTGGGCAATTTTGAATGATGATCCTGCAGGTCCAATCAAGCCTTCAGATGACTGAATCCTTAGCTGACATTTTGATGGCAACCTCATGAAACATTCTAAGTCAGAACCACCTAGCTAATCTGTTCTTAAATTCCTCACGCACAGAAACTGAGTGAGATAATAAATGCTTATTGTTTTCAGATGCTATATTTTAGGATATACACAGCAATAGATAAGTAGTGCAGCTTGGATGCAGAAGGTGAGGAAAAAGAGTAAGTCAAGGATGACTCTCAACTTTCTGGCTTGAGCCACTGGATGGTGTGACTTACTGAAAAGAGAGAAGAGGAGGAAGGGCAAGTTTGAGGGACAGTGATGAGATGTAAGATGAAGAGGTTATTTTAGGACAGTGTTATAGACTGAATTGCACTGCCCAAAATTCATATGCTGAAGCCCTCAGGGAGGTAATTAAGGTTAAATAGTCTTAAGGATGGATACCTAATCTGATAGGCTTGGTGTCCTTATAAGAAGAAGAGACACCAGATCTCCCTTTCTCTTTGTCTCCATCTCTCTCTCCATGCGCGCACAAAGAGGCTATGTGAGGACACAGTGAGAAGGCAGCTGCCTGCAATCCAAAGAGAGAGACTTCACCAGACACCAACCATGCTGTCACCTTGATCTTGAATTTCTAGTCCCCAAGACTGTGAGGAAATACATTTCTGTTGTTTAAGCCACCCAGTCTGTGGTATTCTGTTACAACAGTCCTAGAAGACTAATACAGATTTGGGTACCAAAATTTGGGGTGCTAGTGAAAAATATGTAAAAATGGAGAAGTGGCTTTGCAACTGGGTGATTGGCAGAGTCTGGAAAAGTTTTGATGTGCAGGCTAGAAAAATCCTAGATTTCCTGTTAGCAGAAATACAGATGTTAAAAATCTATGTGTATTACAAAAAATGAGAAAGCGTGTTCTGGAGAGAAAACCAATGGTATGGATGGACAATCACTCCATAAGGAGATTACACAAGATACTAGTCAGTCATTTCAGCAGAAACCAAGAATAGAGATAGAAGTATAGTAGCAGAGACATCACCAGTTTGAACCAAAGGCAATAGAGATGAGATGAAATAAATGAAGATCTTCTGACATCTGCAGTTCTGCAACTGGACAATAGAGCTATTGAGCTGAAAGCATACCTTAACCTTCAAGAAAAAAAAAAAGAAGAAGAACCTTGAAGGCAATTTGAAGACAATCACGGCTGCTACTCCCACCACAGGCCCGGGGGCAAGGCTGTTTCCTCCTCCTCGGTTTCAGAGGGTGGGCCTACCTTCTGGGTTTTAGTGGGCCAGTGCCTCAGGGATAGCGCCTCCACAAGGAGCTACATGAGTGGGAACACTGCAAAACACCATGTGAGTGGGGCCCCCACACAGAGCAAAGGGTCAGGTCCGCTGGCCAGGGCCATCAGTGATGCTGCCACCCCAGTGGGCATGAAAGAGCATCCAAAGAGGATTATTCTCAAGCCTTAAGATCTAATGGAATTTGTTTTGCTAGGTTTGGGACTTGCCTGAGACCCATCATCCCTTTCTTCCTTCTGATTTCACTCTTTTGGAATAGGAATGTCTATTCTATGCGTGTCCCACCATTATATTTTGGAAGCACATGACTTTTGTGGTTTCCTAGATTCACAGCTGGAGAAGAATTTTGCCTCAGAATAAATTATACCTTGAGTCACTGGTATCTGATTTAGGTGATGTTTAGATGAGGCTTTGGACTTAGAATTGATGCTGGAATGAGTTAAAACTTCTAAGAGTTTTGAGGAATGGGGTGAGTTTATTTTTCATGCCAGAAGGAAATTAATTCTGTGAGGACAGTGGTGGAATACTATGAATCAAATCTCTGCCCCAAAAGTTCATATGTTGAAGCCCTAACTCCCAATGCAACTGTATTTGAAGATAGGGCCTTTAGGGGGTTAATTAAGGTTAAATGAAATCATCTTGGTAGGGCCATAATTCTATATGACTGGTGTCCTTATAAGAAGAAACAGCAGATCTCTCTCTCTCTCTCTCTCTCTCTCTGCACATGCATAGAGAAAAGGCCATGTGAGGACATAGGGAGAAGCTGGCCATCCACAGCCCAAGAAGAGAGCTCTCACCAGATAACCTACCCTGCTAGCATTTTGATTTTGAACTTCCAGCCTCCAGAACTGTGAGGAAATAAATTTGTGTTGTTTAAGCCCCCCAGGCTGTGGTATTCTTTTATGGTAGCCCAAGCTGAGTAATACAGACAAGTCAAGTTTGAGACGGCAGAGCATTTATATTGTGAATATCTGGTGGGCAGCTTGAAATACACCTAGAGCTCAGAAGAGCGTTGTAACGATGCAAGTCACCTGATCATTGGCATTTGGAGCTAGATGAGACAGAGCAATCAGGGAGAAAGAGAATATGGAGAAAAAAAGAGAAGAGGGTCTTGGATACAACTGAATTAGAGGGAATGGCACATACAATTGGATGGTTCAATGAGGAAGATGGAGAGATTACTTTAAAGAGCTGTTAGGTAAAAGTGAACTACAGCAGAAGCAAGGGAGGTTGTTAAGCTAGAATAGTTGATGAACTCACCAAAAACTCAGAAAATTCACATAAGAGGATCAAGATGAGTCCGTTAAACTTTCTAATATGGGGTTCATTGGTAACCTTTGCAAGAGATATATAGTTGGCTCTGAAAAGCTAACTTAGAGTGGGTTGTGTGGTAGCCAATGTGATAAGCCACTCAGATCTCCTTTCAATGAAAGATTTGTTGCTTCATTGCTGGGAGTGTTATGTACATATGGCCTTCAGCAACCAGCCCCTTCAGAGATTGCCTCAGCTGCAGAGAGTCATCTCACCCAATGTCACTTCCCTTTTCAGGGTAGCACCCATCTATTGACTGATCCCTGTCATTAGATGGGTGCTACCCTGAAAAAGGGAGTGACCTTTGGTGAGCATAAAGGTCTAGCCATTTTGGCCTAACTCAGAAGTGCTGGAAGCCTGTCTCACTCTGGAGAGCCCTGTGAGGTTGACTGAGCAATCACAGGGCCTGTGTCACAGTGCATCTTCTCCTTCTGGCCAACCCTGCTTCCATAGGCATGCATCTCTAGAGAACTCATTAATTAATATTCTGCCTTCTAACTCTGTCTCAGAATCTGCTTCCCTGAGAACCCAACCTAAGACATGGGGTGAAGGAAAAAAGTAGAGGTTACAAGTATAGACTACTCTTCCAAGGACTCAAGGAATCAAAGTAAGATGGGTCAGAAACCAAGGGCAAAAAATTCTGTCCTCTGAGATTTCTCCCATATCAGACACAAAATTTAACACACGCTAGGTGTTTTTACCTTGATTGTAGAACTCCAGGAGGAAAACAACGTTAGTAACTAGGTGATTAGTTCTTCAGATTTTCTCCTTCAAATATTTCAATCAAAATACGAGGCCAGAAAATCTTAGATTCATTTATATTGCCTCCTCCTAGCCCCCAGCCTACCAACACACACGCGCGCGCACACACACACACACACACACACAAACACCGCGTCACTGCATACCCCTAGAAATGACTCATGTCCTTTTAGTTTACCCCTGGTTGAGGTCAGACAGGAAAAATGATTACACTGCCTGTCTATTTCCCCTAACCAAGAAAATTCCAGTGAAAGGAAAAGGGAGAAGGATGTAGATGAATGGCCAGAGGCACTCTCAGTTGCTGATAACAGGAGCACCCTGTCAACTGGGGCCAAGCCAGCCACTAAACTTCAGACTTGAGCTCCTTTAAACTTATTCCTCAGACGACAGGAACTCAGTCAAGTGGGAACAAACCCATGGTTCGGTTGAGATGTCTAGGAGAATCATGGGGCAGGTCCAGACAGAAGCTATACCATTCTCAGCTACTCTCCAACATGACAGACCCCAAGCCTCCTCTCTGGAGAAAATGGGGCAGAAAAGAATGCTTAATGAGGTGAGTTGTGATCACTGAAGAGGGAGCTTCCCCACTAAGGCCCCAAACCTCAACTCAGAGGACTCCCTTTTTCACGCAGTGCTCTCACTAGAAGTCAGTGGGGGCTCTATGCTGTGTGCAAGGGACATGCAGGGACGCAGGTGGGGAGTCTGGGTGTCATGATCACCCAGCACCAGAGCGGCATAATGCAGACACTGAGACATTTGGGGAGATGCAGATGCTGACTGAAATTTGTCTAAGCCCCAAATCAAGGGCTCTGGAAAAACAATTAAAAGGTAGCATACAGGACGGAAAACAGGCAGTAGTTTACAGGACACTTTGCACTGCCCAGGTGAAATCATCCACCTTTAGAAGCTTATTAAATAAATGTTAACAAGGAAAGAACCAAGATATGAAAGGCTATAGGACTAGGGTATATTTTAAGACAATTCCCCCAAGAAATGTTAGGGGAAGCAAAGGAGATGCTTCAAACTTTTTCCAAGTGTAAGATGCTCCATAAAATGTCTCTTACACTAAGTGTTTTGTATTTGAGATCAGGAGGGTGCTTTTTTGGAAAATATAGATGTGCAACAGGCAGAGAAAGGAATGAGAAAGAAGCCACAAAAGCAGTAGAAAAATAAACTGCAGCAGCTGTAGGAATCAAAATGGACTTGACATTTCATACCAGTACAACTGGAAAACTCTTGCTCAAATTCCTTAACAATTGCCTTTAAATTTAAAAGCTGCATTCTAACTTTTTAAAAATGTCAAGCCAAAAAAATGTCAAATCCAAGAAGCAAAAAGTACATGTTTTGCAGGCAATCACTCCTGTGCTCTAACCTCAGACCACTTAGTTTCCCCCACATTATTTTTCTTCAGGTTCAATAGCATTTTTTAAATCTAACGAGCAAAAGAAAATTGAAGATAGAAAAATGGATAGGAATATAAATGTGAACTTAGATTCTATCTCTACATACACAAGAGGATGAGTGAGACAAATATACTCCAAGGAAATTCTTAAACTTCTGCTTCAAATCAACTCCTGCAAAATGTAGTGGCTTTCCACTGAACAGTGTTAGTGTGTTTAGTATCACCTTAAAATGAAATGCTCAAATGAATACAATGAGAGCAGATTCTAGCATGGAACCTGGTCACCCCAGAACCAAGATCCTCTTTTTTTTTTTTTTTTTTGATGGAGTCTCGCTCTGTCACCCAGGCTGGAGTGCAGTGACGCGATCTCGGCTCACTGCAACCTCCGCCTCCCAGGTTCAAGCGATTCTCCTGCCTCAGCCTCTCGAGTAGCTGGGAGGGACTATAGGCACGTGCCACCACACCTGGCTAATTTTTTGTATTTTTAGTAGAGACGGGGTTTCACCATGTTGGCCAGGAAGGTCTCGATCTCCGGACCTCGTGATCTGCCCGCCTCGGCCTCCCAAAATGCTGGGATTACAGGCGTGAGCCACCACGCCCCGCCTCTTTCTTTTGTTCTCTAGTAATCCACTGTTTTCTTTTCCACCCCAAACTAATGAAACAACAAGTTATTCTGACCCCAATATCTTTGAGTCTCATTGGTCATTATCAACGTATATATAAGAATTGTCAATTCTTTGTCCACTAATTCAGCAAACTTTTATTGTATGTTACTTCTGTGGTGGGGGATGTGTTATGCCCTGGTTGTGCAGTAATGACAAAGCATGTCCTTGCCTATAAGCCGGTCAGAGTTCAGATTGGAAGACCTTCAAATAGACAGGCAACTAAAATATGGAGTAACAAGTGCTGTGGCCAGAGGTGTACAAGCTGCACAAGAGGGGTGAGTGAGAAGGATGGGAAGCTGTGGAAGGATGTCTGAGCTGCACCAAGGCTCAGCCTTTGCCATTTTTAATTGTAAGCTCTGCGAGAGCAGGACTATATCATTTCATCAGTGTGTGCTCAGTACCTAGCACAATGCCTGGCATATAGTAGGCACTCAATAAACAATACTCAGGATGAAAGCGTTTCTTTGAAAAAAAAATTGCAAGGAAAGAATCTGCTTGAACATTTCCCACTTTCCATTTTTCATAGCAGAAAACATATCTGCAATGGATGTGTGCTAGGTAAATAAATGAATGGGAAAAAATGACAACAGTCATGCACTGCATAGCATTTATTCAATGATGGGCTACATATGTGACAGTGGTCCCATAAGATTATAATGCCATATTTTTACTGTCCTTTTCTATGTTTCAATACACAAATATTTATCATTGTGTTATAATTACCTACAGTATTCAGGACAGTAACATGCTGTTGTTAACAAATGACCATGAGATCTATGGAGAAAGGAATAGGAGAAAACTTTATTTCAGAGAGACAATCTGCAGATCAGGAAATGTAGCCTCCAGGGAAATCAAAAGCACACACTCCAAAGGGGGAAGAGGGAAACGCATTTACGTCTTTCAGGTCTGCCTCACATGTATATTTAGCAGGTTTGGGGGAAATCTATGAATATCTATAAGGGAAGCCATGCACGTGTGTAGTAGGCAAACATACATATACATTTTATGTTTATTTGGGGGGTGGGGATGAGGATGTCAAAATGTGAACTACAGGGCATAAAAGAGGTTTTGTGCAGTCTCTGTTTGCTGGCTGAAATTGGCTTGAGGTCTGTGCTGTTTATCAGGAAAGAAGGTTTACAAGGTCAGTCTGCTGTCCAATCGGGGTTGCTGGCAGGCCCACAAAGCAGGGTCAGGCCAGCTGGCATCTGGCAGTCCACTAAGCATCAGTTGGGAAACTCCCAGTTATAGGTGTTTTGACAATTTTTTAAAGGGTGAGCTTCTGCTCAATTATAGGAGAAAAGATGTTATGGCAGTCAGTAATATAGGGGTATGTGACCAACCCCTCTCTCTGCTATGGCTGCTTGATTTCATCTTGGTGTGTCTCATTTTAGCCACAGGGAATCCATTTTGTCTGTCAGCCAGGGGTATATTTTAACACCGCACAGGTTAGTAGCCTAGGAGGAATAAGCTACATCACCTAGCTTAGGTGTGTAGTAGGCTGTACCAGCTAGGTTTGTGTACACACACCCTATGATGTTCAAGCAATGAGAAAATCCATCTAATGATGCACTTCTCAGAACGTATCCCCATCATTAAATGACATGACTGTATTTAGAGAAGAAGGAGTCAGTTCAGTTCCACATCTGTCCTGAAGGACAGTTCAGTTCCAAAACTTTGAGTGCCAGCCATGTCCCAGACCTGGCACTGTGTGCTGGGGCTACAGAGGCGGCTTAGACACAGGCTCTGTCTTCAGGATGCTAATTGTTTCCTGGGGGTGGCAATGCAGGATGACAGAGAAGTGATGATTCTGTGTATTTAGGTCATTTGGGTATAAAAGGCATCTTTCCCCTCAGCAGGTAGAAGAGTGCATTAGAGAGGGAGATATGGCATGGCAAGATGTCCTCTGAGATCCTTCCAACTTCACAACAGTTTGAATACATTCAGAGTAATCCTGCACATTAGAAGAAATATCAAGTTATCAAGAGGCTCAGCTTATGTGTAAATAAGCACTGGTATTTTAATTTGGGTGAAAAATCTGCTGACAATATATAATCAGATTTCAAAGGATGCAAACGTCATGAAGAATCTTTGCTTTGGTTTGAAGTTGAAACATAACTAATGCTTAAGCAACCCATGAAAGGAATGGGGGCCCCCAGAGTGGGGATGAGGGTGTTTCTAGAAATGGAGAGTAAGGGGAGAGAGGGAAGGTTTGCATATGTTGATGAGGTTCCAATTTTCACTATAGACCACTAGTTCTAAAGTGATTTGTCTTAGTATGGCATCCATCATCATGAAAGAAAATGTAGAATTTAGAAAGTGTATAATCAGAACCTAGACAACAGATGAGCTAGGCAGAATGGCAAACTTTGAGGCCTATGGGATATGGGCCAAATTCAGCCTAGAAATGTGTTTTGTTTGGTCAGCACTGCAAAACAACAAAAAAAAAACTAAAAGAAAAAAGGAAGACGAATTTGAATGCCTTCAGCTAAAACAAGCACTCTCTGGTTTGCCACACCTCCCACCATTCCTTATTGTCTTACACTCATCTACTATGCTCATGTTCCCTATTCTGTGCCTGGCCCCTGAGTGGGTATTTGGATTTGTAACCCCTGAGCTAGTGACTTCTCATTCCCATTTAACAGCTGGAAGAGCAAATGCTTCAAACTGGCATTGCAGAACCCCTAATTTTAAGGGAAATTGTAAGAGTGATGGCAGACCAGCAAATGTTAGCAAGGGAAGCTGAAATTGTAATGGCTGCCTTGAACTGTGTGGGCTAGAATTTTGTCGTAGCTCACCACTGCTCCAAATCTTGGGACTGCCATTTGCCATCTCTATTCCTTACCATTGCCATAGTATCCAAAGCAAAGATGGACAAGAAGTCCTATTCCATCCAAAACCTACTCTATAGTCACTTCAAGGATTGGAACGTATTTTTCCTTCTGCATTTTGTAACCCCAACAACTGGAGAAGAAGAGCAATGGAAAAGCAGGAGAAAAACAGTACTGGCATTGCTTGAGGGGCAGGGAAGAGAGGCATAGGCAAGAGCACAGAGTATAACAGATAAAGGTGAAGAGGAAAAGTAAATCAGGCAAAAGGGAGCCAAAAGAGAACTTGAGGCAGGCATGGTGGAGATTCTGAATAATGGAATATTAGCTCTTCTTAAAGGTTTATCTGCCCCTCTCTAGTCATTGACTCGGAGTACAAGCACTGGAAGGAGCCTAGATTAACTCTCTGGCCCAACCTCCTTACTCCACAGAGGAAGAAAAGAAAGTCAGAAGAGCAATGACTTGCTCAAGGTCACACAGCAAGTGAGTAATGTGCTGACCTGAATCTTGAAGTAAGGTGTCCTGTGATTTCCCAAGCTCTTTTCACTCACAACCATGCAATGGCAGGGTGGACCTACTTAGAAGCAGGGAGATTTCACCCTGGCTGTCTCTTCCAAAGTCAGTGTATCCTAGGGTTAGAATGTTGGAGGGGACATTCATTAATTCAGGAGTAAGAAATGCTGGGGAGTGAAAAATGGCTTCCCTCCACCTTTCTAGGTTCCCTGGTTGGGTAACAAGTTAAATTGACATAAGACGGGTTAACAGAAGAAAAACCATATTTAATTCTGTATATACACACAAGAGTCTCACAAAAACATGAGACTTGAGGAAGGGTCAGATGATTGAAGGTAAAGAAAGGAATAGGGGTTTCTGGCTTCTGGGGGATGGTGGCAACACAAGTTATGGGAGAGTGAGAGGAGGAAATGTATGGTAAATAAAGGTTGTCTTGTTACACAGATAAAAAGTCTCTTAGGTAATAAAAGTTGTCTCGGAGTATCCCTCTGAAGAATAGGTCATTATCTGGGTTTGGTCTCCACCTCCAGCCTCCTCTCCTGTGATCCCAGTTAATCTTCCCTGGCTAATAAGATTCCAGGGGAGGGGATTCTTGACAATTGAGTTCCTTTTGGAGAATCCATTTTTAGACAGATAAGGGGAGCTCAGACAAAGCCTCTGCCTGTATCTGCTGTTTCCGAAGTGCCCTCAGTTCCAAGTAATGAACATGTCAAATAATCGTATTTTGGAGCCACATTTCCTGAACAGAGCACCTGCTTATAGGTCAGGTACTGTGCTTGACTCTGATTAGGCAAAGAGCAAGAAACCACGGTCTGTTCTAATGCTGGGCACAGAGTATGTGGTCAGAAACTATTTCTCAACAGTCTAGGGCAGTGCTGCCCAATAAAAAAAAGAATTTAAGCTACGAATATGAAAAAATAAAAATAAAAAAATAAAAAAATGAACTACATATATAATTTTCATTTTTATAATAGACTCATTAAAAAGGGTAAAAAGAAACAGCTGAAATTAATTTTAATGATATATTATATTTAGTCCAGTATATCTAAAACGTTATCAATTCCACATGTAATCAATATAAAAGTTATTAATGAGATACCTTGCATTCTTTTTTTGTACCAAGTCTTGGAAATCCAGTATGTATTGCTCACTTACAGCATACCTCAGTTTGGATTAGCTACATTTCAATTGTTCAATAGCCACATGTGGCTAGTGACCATGGTACTGGATCATGCAGGCTCAGGATGAATGGCACAAACACCTAGCTTTGCGAAATGTCAGGCTAGTCTGTCTGCAGCTTCATAAGCTATGAGCCCACAGCTTGGCCACATAAAGTTGGTGTCTTAGTCTCCGTTTTGTGCTGCTATAACAGAAAACCTGAGACTGGATAATTTATAAAGAACAGGAATTTATTCTCTCACAGACACTGTGGCTGGGAAGTGCAAGATGAAGATGCTGGCAGATTAGGGCCTGATTTCTCTGCTTCCATGCTGGGTCCTTGAATGCTGCATCATCCAGATGGGATGAATGCCATGTCTTGACATGGCAAAAGGAGAGAATCCACCTCTGCAAGCCCCCTTTATGGTAGCATTAATCTATTCGTGAGGGCAGAACCCTTATGACCTAAACACCTCTCAAAAGGTCCCACCTCCCAACACTGTTGCATTAGGGGTGATTACGTTTCCAACATATGAATTTTAAGGGACACATTCAGACCATAGCAGCTGGGAAGTGAGGTGGAGGGAACAGAGGGAGGCAGGTTCGGAACGCAGTAGACCTTAGGCCTTCGGGGATTTGATGATTTCATCTACTCACGCCATATCTTAAGCAGTTCAGCCAGTGAGCTAGTGCAGCATACATAGCTGCACATGGCTTTGTTGTTGTCAATGTTAGAAGTTTCATGCCAATTAAAGAGTGGAATAATAAAATCAGTGGTGGCTGTACTCTCCGTGGTAAACAAGTCTGTTTGTTACGTGCTTTAGACAGCAACAAGAAACCCCAATTCAAGCAATTGCTTCCGGTGTTCAAATCAGTATACAATTACTCATCAGAGGGGTTTCCCTCAGCTTTGGGTGGTGGCCGCTGCCAGACTTCAGCTTCCAGTCCGTGGAGGCCAAGGCAGCGTAGACAGCGGCCCTGGCACCCAGCGCCCCGCCGCCCGCAAGCCTCGCGCCTGTCCGCCGCGCCCCAAGCCTGCTGCTTCCGGTCTCAGCGCCTGCCGCCTCCGCTGCGGCCCAGCAAGCGGCCCAGATGCAGGCCATCAAGGGTGTGTTGGTGGGAGACGGAGCTGTAGGTAAAACTTGCCTACCGATCAGTTACACAATCAATGCATTTCCTGGAGAATATATCCCTACTGCCTTTGACAATTATTCTGCCAATGTTATGGTAGATGGAAAACCGGTGAATCTGGGCTTATGGAATACAGCTGGACAAGAAGATTAAGACAGATTACGCCCCCTATCCTATCTGCAAGCAGATGTGTTCTTAATTTGCTTTTCGCTTGTGAGTCCTGCATCATTTGAAAATGTCCGTGCAAAGTGGTATCCTGAGGTGCGGCACCACTGTCCCAACACTCCCATCATCCTAGTGGGAACTAAACTTGATCTTAGGGATGATAAAGACAAGATCGAGAAACTGAAGGAGAAGAAGCTGACTCCCATCACCTATCTGCAGGGTCTAGCCATGGCTAAGGAGATTAGTGCTGTAAAATACCTGGAATGCTTGGCGCTCACACAGCGAGGCCTCAAGACAGTGTTTGACGAAGCGATCCGAGCTGTCCTCTGCCCACCTCCCGTGAAGAAAAGGAAGAGAAAATGCCTGCAGTTGTAAATGTCTGAGCCCCTCGTTCTTGGTCCTGTCCCTTGGAATCTTTGTTCGCTTTGCTCAAAAAAAGGTGGAGCCTTTGCACTCAATGCCAACTTTTTGTTATAGATTAATTTTTCCATAAAGCCATTTTGAATCAATCAGTACCTTTTAGGTTTTGTTTGTTCTAAATGTAAGAGTTCAGACTCACATTCTATTAAAATTTAGCCCTAAAATGGAAAAAAAATTACTAATCGGAGGAAAACCAGAACTTTAATTTCCTTCAAAAAGGCCTGAAGAGGCCAGGTCGGTGGCTCATGCCTGTAATCCAGCACTTTGGGAGGCCAGGCCTGCAGATTGCCTGAGCTCAAGAGTTCAAGACAAGCCTGGGCAACAAGGTGAAACTCCGTCTCAACTAAAATACAAAAAATTAGCCAGACGTGGCTGCGTGCGCCTGTACTCCCAGCTATTCAGGAGGTTGAGGCTGCAGAAGCGCTTGAACCCAGGAGGCAGAGGTTGCAGTGAGCCAAGATTGTGCCACTGCACTCCAGCTCAGGCAACAGAAAAAAAAAATCCTGAGGAACACAAATATGACAACAGAAATGAAAGTGGCGATCTTAAATCTGAGGGTTCCCAATGGTCTCCAGATCTAACCCAGGAGAATGTTAGGGGTCTACTAACATTAATATTCTGGCCTTATCTCAAGACCTCAGCCTCCCCAGTGTGAGCAGTGCCTTGGTCTCTGGCTTTCTTCTCCTCAAGTATTTCTACCTACAACCTATTTGCTGCCAGTGTCCAGCCTGAGAGCATCTTGGCGTCTATCATTTTCACCATGCAATATCAAGTGTTATTCACAAAAGAGCTCGTAGACTGGATAATACAAAATGTTAGCATCACAAAGCAGTCAGAATTGCTTGCTATTTTCATAATCCTGCCTGCATGTGACTCTCGTAGGAACTGTAGTTTGAGATTCTAGAATGTGAGGACAAATTCTAAGTGGGCTCAGATTTCATTTTGTTCCCAGAATCACATACCATTAGAAGGGACCTTAGCGATAATCTAGTTCCATTTCCACTCTTTCATATTATAAATGAAGAAACTGAAACTCAGAGAGGGGAATTGACTTGCCTAAGAACTGACAGAAAAGGTACTAGAACCAAAGGCTTTCAGTGTCATGTTTAGCGAATTTTATGGCATTCTTCTTGGTTCTAAGAAGGCCTATGTGTTTTAAGATATCACGGACAAACAGCGAACATCATGTCTCCATTCAGTGAATACTTTGACCTCAAACCAGTCAAATAAAGATTTTTTTTTTTAATTATACTTTAAGTTCTGGGCTATATGTGCAGAACGTGCAGGTTTGTTACGTAGGTATACACGTGCCATGGTGGTTTGCTGCACCCATCAACTCGTTATCTATATTAGGTATTTCTCCTAATGCTATCCCTCCCCTAGCCCTCCACCCCCCGACAGGCCCCAGTGTGTGATGTTCCCCTCCTTGCGTCCATGTGTTCTCATTGTTCAACTCCCACTTATTAGTGAGAACATGGGGTGTTTGGTTTTCTGTTCCTGTGTTAGTTTGCTGAGAATGATGGTTTCCAGCTTCATCCATGGCCCTGCAAAGGACATGAACTCATCCTTTTTTATGGCTGCATAGTATTCCAAGGTGTATATGTGCCACATTTTCTTTATTCAGTCGATCATTGATGGGCATTTGGGTTGGCTCCAAGTCTTTGCTATTGTGAATAGTGCTGCAATAAACATACATGTGCATGTGTCTTTACAGTAGAAAGATTTATAATCCTTTGGGTATATACCCAGTAATGGGATTGCTGGGTCAAATGGTATTTCTGGCTCTAGATCCTTGAGGAATTGCTACACTGTCTTCCACAATGGTTGAACTAATTTACACTCCCACCAACAGTGTAAAAGCATTCCTATTTCTCCACATCCTCTCCAGCATCTGTTGTTTCCTGACTTTTTAATGATCGCCATTCTAACTGGTGTAAGATGGTATCTCATTGTGGTTTTGATTTGCATTTCTCTAATGACCAGTGATGATGAGCTTTTTTTCGTATGTTTGTTGGCCACATAAATGTCTTCTTTTGAGAAGTGCCTGTTTATATCGTTCACCCACTTTTTGATGGGGTTGTTTGTTTTTTTCTTGTAAATTTGTTTAAGTTCCTTGTAGATTCTGGATATTAGCCCTTTGTCAGATGGATACATTGCAAAAATTTTCTCCCATTCTGTAGGTTGCCCATTCACTCTGATGATAGCGTCTTTTGCTGTGCAGAAGCTCTTTAGTTGAATTAGATCCCATTTGTCAATTTTGGCTTTTGTTGCCATTGCTTTGGGTTTTAGTCATGAAGTCTTTGCCGATGCCTATGTCCTGAATGGTATTGCCTAGGTTTTCTTCTAGGGTTTTTAATGGATGTAGGTCTTACATTTAAGTCTTTAATCCATCTTGAGTTAATTTTTGTATAAGGTGTAAGGAAGGGGTCCAGTTTCAGTTTTCTGCACATGGCTAGCCAGTTTTCCCAACACCATTTATGAAATAGGGAATCATTTCCCCATTGCTTGTTTGTGTCAGGTTTGTCAAAGATCAGATGGTTGTAGATATGTGGTGTTATTTCTGAGGCCTCTGTTCTGCTCCATTGGTCTATATATCTGTTTTGGTACCAGTACCATGCCGTTTTGGTTACTGTAGCCTTGTAGTATAGTTTGAAGTCAGATAGCCTCCAGCTTTGTTCTTTTTGCTTAGGATTGTCTTGGCTATATGGGCTCTTTTTTGGTTCCATATGAAATTAAAAGTAGTTTTTTATAATTCTGTGAAGAAAGTCAATGGTAGCTTGATGGGAATAGCATTGAATCTATAAATTACTTTGGGCAGTACGGCCATTTTCACGATATTGATTCTTCCTATTCATGAGCATGGAAAGTTTTTCCATTTGTTTGTGTCCTCTCTTATTTCCTTGAGGAGTGGTTTGTAGTTCTCCTTGAAGAGGTCCTTCATATCCCTTGTAAGTTGTATTCCTAGGTGTTCTATTCTCTTTGTAGTGATTGTGAATGGGAGTTCACTCATGATTTAGCTCTCTGTTTCTCTATTATTGGTGTATAGGAATGCTTGTGATTTTTGCACATTGATTTTGTATCCTGAGAGTTTGCTGAAGTTGCTTATCAGCTTAACAAGATTTTGGGCTGAGACGATTGAGTTTTCTTTTTTTTCTTTTTTATTTCTCTTTTTTTTCTTTTTTGAGATGGAGTTTCGCTGTGTCACCCAGACTGGAGTGCAGTGGCGTGATCTCAGCTCACTGCAACCTCTGCCTCCCAGGTTCAAGTGATTCTCCTGCCTCCTGAGTAGCTGGTATTACAGGCACCCGCCATCACACCCAGCTAATTTTCATATTTTTAGTAGAGATGGGGTTTCACCAGTTTGGCCAGGCTGGTCTCGAACTCCTGACCTCAGATGATCCACCCGCCTCTGCCTTCCAAAGTGCTGGGATTACAGGTGTGAGCCACCACGCCCGACCAATGATTGGGTTTTCTAAATATACAATCATGTTATCTGCAAACAGAGACAATTTGACTTCCTCTCTTCCTATTTGAATACCCTTTATTTCTTTCTCTTGCCTGATTGCCCTGGCCAGAACTTTCCATACTATGTTGAATAGGAGTGGTGAGAGAGGTCATCCTTGTCTTATGCCAGTTTTCAAAGGGAATGCTTCCAGCTTTCGCTCATTCAGTATATTGGCTGTGGGTTTGTCATAAATAGTTCATTATTTTGAGATACGTTCCATCAATACCTAGCTTATTGGGAGTTTTCAGAATGAAGGGGTGTTGAATTTTATCAAAGGCCTTTTCTGCATCTGTTGAGATAATCGTGTGGTTTTTGTCATTGGTTTTGTTTATGTAATGAATTATGTTTATTGATTTGTGTATGTTGAACCAGCCTTGCATCCCAGGGATGAAGCTGACTTGACTGTGGTGGATAAGCTTTTTGATGTGCTGCTGGATTCGGTTTGCCAGTATTTTATTGAAGATTTTTGCATGGATGTTCATCAGTGATATTGGCCTGAAGTTTTCTTTTTTTGTTGTATCTCTGCCAGGTTTTGGTATCAGGATGATGCTGGCCTCATAAAATGAGTTAGGGAGGAGTCCCTCTTTTTCTATTGTTTGAAATAGTTTCAGAAGGAATGGTATCTGGTAGAAGTCAGCTGTAAATCTGTCTGGTCCTGGGCATTTTTTTGTTGGTAGGCTATTAATTACTGCCTCAATTTCAGAACTCGTTATTGGTCTATCCAGGGACTTGACTTCTTCCTGGTTTAGTCTTGGGAGGGTGTATGTGTCCAGGAATTTATCCATTTCTTCTATATTTTCTAGTTTATTTGCATAGAGGTGTTTATAGTATTCTCTGATGGTAGTTTGTATTTCTGTGTGACCAGTGGTGATCTCCCCTTTATCATTTTTTATTGTGTCTCTTTGATTCTTCTCTCTTTTCTTATTAGTCTGGCTAGTGGTCTATTTTGTTAATCTTTTCAAAAAATCAGCTCCTGGATTCATTGATTTTTTTAAAGGTTTTTCGTCTCTTTATCTCCTTCAGTTCTGCTCTGATCTTAGTTATTTCTTGTCTTCTGCTAGCTACTGAATTTGCTTCCTCTTGCTTCTCTAATTCTTTTAATTGTGATGTTAGGGTGTCGACTTTAGATCTTTCCTGCTTTCTCCTTTGGGCATTTAGTGCTATAAATTTCCCTCTAAACACTGCTTTAGCTGTGTCCCAGAGATTCTGGTACATAGTATCTTTGTTCTCATTGGTTTCAAAGAACTTATTTATTTCTGCCTTAATTTCGTTATTTACCCAGTAGTCATTCAGGAGCAGGTTATTCAGTTTCCAGGTAGTTGTGCGGTTTTGAGTGCGTTACTTAATCCTGAGGTCTAATTTGATTGCACTGTGGTCTGAGAGACTGTTTGTTACGATTTCCATTCTTTTGCATTTGCTGAGGAGAATTTTACTTCCAATTATGTGGTCAATTTTAGAATAAGTGCAATGAGATGCTGAGAAGAATGTATATTCTGTGGATTTGGGGTGGAGAGTTCTGTAGATGTCTATTAGGTCCACTTGGTCCAGAGCTGAGTTCAAATCCTGAATATCCTTGTTAATTTTCTGTCTCGTTGATCTGTCTAATATTGACAGTGGGATGTTAAAGTCTCCCACTATTATTGTGTGGGAGTCTAAGTCTCTTTGTAGGTCTCTAAGAACTTGCTTTATGAATCTGGGTGCTCCTGTATTGGGTGCACATGTATTTCGGATAGTTAGCTCTTCTTGTTGCATTGATCCCTTTACCATGGTGTAGTGCCCTTCTTTGTCTTTTTTGATCTTTATTGGTTTAAAGTCTGTTTTATCTGAGACTAGCATTGTAACCCCTGCTTTTCTTTTTTTTTTCCTTTCCATTTGCTTGGTAAATATTGCTTCATCCCTTTATTTTGAGCCTATGAGTGTCTTTGCACATGAGATGGGTCTCCTGAATACAGCACACTGATGGGTCTTGACTCTATCCTATTTGCTAGTCTGTGTCTTTTAATTGGGGCATTTTGCCCATTTACATTTAAGGTTAATATTGTTTTCCTTCTAACAGTCAGGCCCCTCTGCTGTAGGTCTGCTGGAGTTTGCTGGAGGTCTACTCCAGACCCTGTTTCCCTGGGTATCACCAGCAGAGGCTGCAGAACAGCAAAGATTGCTGCCCGTTCTTTCCTCTGGAAGCTTCATCCCAGAGGGACATGCACCAGATGCCAGCATATGAGGTGTCCGTTGACCCTTGCTGGGAGGTGTCTCCCAGACAGGATGCACGGGGGTCAGGGACCCACTTGAGGAGGCAGTCTCTCCCTTAGCAGAGCTCAAGGGCTGTGCTGGGAGATGTGCTGCTCTCTTCAGAGTCAGCAGGCAGGAAGGTTTAAGTCTGCTGAAGCTGCACCCACAGCCGCCCCTTCCCCCAGGTGCTCTGTCCCAAGGAGATGGGAGTTTTCTCTATAAGCCCCTGACTGGGGCTGTTGCCTTTCTTTCAGAGATGCCCTGCCCAGAGAGGAGGATCTAGAGAGGCAGTCTGGCTACAGCGGCTTTGCCAAGCTGTGGTGGGCTCTGCCTAGTTCAAACTTCCTGGCAGCTTTGTTTACACTGTGAGGGGAAAACCGCCTACTCAAGCCTCAGTAATGGCGGACGCCCCTCCCCCTCACCAAGTTCCAGTGTCCTAGGTCGACTTCAGACTACTGTGCTGGCAGCGAGAATTTCAAGCTAGTGGATCTTAGCTTGCTGGGCTCTCTGGGGGTGGGATCTGCTGAGCTAGACCACTTGGCTCCCTGGTTTCAGCTCCCTTTCCAGGGGAGTAAATGTTTCTGTCTCGCTGGTGCTCCAGGCACCACTGAGGTATGAAAAAAAAAACTCCTGCAGCTAGTTCAGTGCCTAAATGGCTGCCAAGTTTTGTGCTTGAAACCCAGGGCACTGGTGGTGTAGGCACCCAAGGGAATCTCCTGGTCTGCATGTTGAAGACCGTGGGAAAAGCATAGTATCTGGACCGGAATGCACCCTTCCTCATGGCACAGTCCCTCATGGCTTCCCTTGGCTATGGGGAAGGAGTTCCTAGACCCCTTGCACTTCCCTGGTGAGGTGATGCCCCACCCTGTCTTGGCTCACCCTCCATGGGTTGCACCCACTGTCTAACCAGTCCCAATAAGATGCGCTGGGTACCTCAGTTGGAAATGCAGAAATCACCTGCCTTCTGCATTGATCTCCCTGGGAGCTGCAGACCGGAGCTGTTCCTATTCGGCCATCTTGCCAGCCAGCCAAATCAAGATTTTTAAAGGCCCATTTTTCCAGTCCTGAGACACTTTTATTTTTGGGGGACTCCATGGTTGTCAAACATATCAATATGTCCTCTCTTGCTGTCTTTGTGTTTACTTTCAAGAGAAAAATGACTATTCTCATTTTCTAGATCTCCACT
Source organism: Nomascus leucogenys (assembly GCF_006542625.1). NCBI lineage: Eukaryota > Metazoa > Chordata > Mammalia > Primates > Hylobatidae > Nomascus > Nomascus leucogenys. The sequence goes on along the minus strand of NC_044406.1, from coordinate 122,955,607 downwards.
TGAGCCCTATTCCAATGTGATTATGCCCACCATTCCTCCATTGTCACCTCCAAATCTGGAAATAGGGTTTGAGAGTGACGAGTGTGCCCTCTGCTGACTGGATGTCTGCTCTGCAGTCATGTCCACACAACCCATACTTGCACATTTAGAGCCTCAGCTACCTGAGAGATACCTTACATGGAACCAAGGCAGGAACAAGAATTTATTTATCTCTTATAAAGACTCTTAAAATTTTATGGCAAATCAATGTCTTTGATACTTTGTATTAGTCCTTATAATGAGGAAAGACGCTATTATTAAAGAAGTTTCCAAGTTCTGATTTTCTACATATTTTTTCAGAAAACTACATTTCTAACATTTACCATCCTCCCACTCTACATAAAAAGTTAAAACATATAAACAGTGCTTTAAAATGTGGACTATAACTCAGTACAATAACAAGCTTTTAAAATAGAACTTAAAAGGAGCCCCTTCTCTGAGAGCATGAAAAGTAATTAGAAATACATTTTGAGCCCTTCCTAGATCCCTAGCTCTCCTGGGGTGTGCTTTAGGATGTGTCACTTTTCTCACACGCCTCTTCCTACCCTCCCCCCACCAGAGCTGCCTTGGGAGCTGCAAGTCTCTCATTCTCAAGCCTTTTCAGCTGGAGGCCTGGCTGCACTCTCCCAGCATTGCTTTCTGTCAGGGCCTCTCCTTTCCCACTCCCTTTCTCTCTTTCTCTCTCTCTTTCTTTCTTTCTCTTATTTCTTTCCTTCCTTCCTTTCTTTATTTCTCTTTTTTCTTTCTTCTTTCTCTTTCTTTTTTGTCTTTCTTTCCTTTCTTTCTCTTTCTTTCTTTCTCTTCCTTCCCTCCCTCCCTCCCTGCTTCCCTTCTTTCTTTCTTTCTTCCTTCCTTCCTTTTCCTTCCTTCTCTCCCTCCCTCCCTTCTTTCTTTCTCTCTCTCTCTCTTTCCTTTCTTTCGCTCTTTCTCCCTCCCTTCCTTTTTTTCTTCCTTTCCTCCTTCCTTGCTTTCTTTCTTCTTCTCTTTCTTTCCTTCCTTCCTTCCTTCTCGCTTTTTCTTTCTTTCTTTCTTTTCCTTCCTTCCTTCTTTCTTGCTGTCTTTCTCTTCCTTCCTTCCTTTGTTCTTCCTTCCCTCCCTCCCTCCTTTGTTTCTCTCTGTCTTTCTTTCCTTTCTTTCTTTCCCCCTTCCTTCCTTTCTTCCTTCCCTCCCTCCTTCCTGTCTTTCTTTCTTTCTTTCTTTTGCTTTCCCCTTTCTCTCTTTCCTTTCTTTCTTCTTTTTCTTTTTTTTTTCTTTCTTCACTGCCTGAGATCAAGAGAGGCACCTCTAAAGCTACATACAACCCCACAAAGACAGACCTTGGTGCTGACACTGATATTTGTTTGCCACCTGCAGAGAAAAGTAGATACCACTAAGGAACAAACATCAACCCATTTGAAAGTCTCCAGGAGCTCAGTCTTAGAATTAAGGCATAGATCTAGTTGGGAATGGGGCGGGATGGGGGTTGGAATCTCATGATTGTCTGCACATTCTCTTCAACCACCTGGGAGAATTGGCAAATCCACATCCTGCTTGGGATTCTGACTCAAGTGTAACTTAGTTTGATTCCTCGTGAAGGACAGGAAATGTCCCAGAGAGATTTAGAGAGATAGGGAGGGAGACAGAGAGGGAACAGGAGATGATAGGGAGGGAGGAGGGGATGCCTCAGGATTAGGTTTGAGCAAGAGAAGAAACAAAGGAAACCTTCAGACCAAGAAGGTGAAATAAGCCCAGGAAGATCCAGGAGGAAGAAGGAACATGAGAGTAGCTCCAGAATGGTGAACAAAACCTGAGTTCTTATTCAACCTGAAACACAGGAGAATAAGGGCTTGCCCCAGTCACTGCTCCAACTTACACCTTTGTTACCAGGTGGCAAACAGCGGCCACCTTTAACTCCTAGTCAAGCAGCCTGTGGTCACTTCTTCTGAACCTACTGAGGAGCCGCCCAAAAACTGTGTTAAAAAGGACAACTGTTACGATTCATGTTGACAATATTTCAAGATATGGGGCCAGTAGCCAGGTACAAATCCAGATATGTTAGGGAATGGTAGAAAAACTTGAATCCAATGTCTAACACAGATTTTTTCTTCCTAAAGCTGGAAAAGACCATAAGGGAAAGCTTAACATCATTGTTCTTGGTGAGAAAAACTTAGCCCTGGGTTGAAGAAAAGATTTTGCCGCGGGAGGTGGGAGTGGGGTTGGGCGGGTGGGTGTGTGAGGTGAAGCTGAGAGTTGGTTGCTGCTGCTCGTTTCCGGAGGGGGTGAGAAGTATTCCAGCCACAGCTCAAGGCACTCCGGGGACCGTTAGAGGGGTAGCATTCCCCAACTCCCCATCCCCACCCCCGCCCCCTCCTCCGCCCCAGGAGGACGCGCCGCTAGTAAACTTAGTGCTGTTGTTCCTTTGGGTAGAGGTTTCCTGGATTTGGCGACAATTGGCGACCTGAGGGTGGGGGGTGGGGCGCGGAGGTGTGGGCCCTGAGAGAGTGTGTGTGAGCAAACGCCCCAAGCTACTAAGAGGTGGAATTTGTCTTCTCAATTTGTGGAGATAGGCTTTAATTTTGCCCAGCGAAGTTATGCTAACCTGATCAGTTTTTAACAGATGTTCCTAAGGTGTCGCTGGGGAACTTCAGGTCCACTTTCTCCACAAATAACGTAGAGAGTGCCAGGCGCTATGAGAATCGCGAGCGTTCAAGATCTCTGGTTACTGCACTTGGGCTGGGCTTGGGTGAGGTTTTTTTGGTTGCATTCCCCCCACGGCCCCAGACCTGATCCACTGCTTCCCACCCCATCCCCTGGGCCAGGCAGGTGCCTCTGTGGTGCAAACCCCAACCCCAACAACCCCCTTCCCCGCTCTGTCTACCTGTAACCCTGGGTCCCTGGAACCCTGGACTGGTCCGCATAATGAGTGCGTTGCACGGCTCTCTGTTGATTTAATACAAGTGCACCGTGAACGCGGAAAAATAAATAGAAGGACAGAACATATAACTCTCCGTAGTGAAAAGTCTTTTCGAATAAATAAAAAGAGGCTGAGTTTTCACTGTTGAATGTAAATTCCTTTGAAGTGGAACTAATCATTTCAAGGATAGTTCACGTTGTCCTAACAACGCGGGTGAATGGCAAGAGCCCTTCTTTTTGTTAAAGATATGTTTTCTTTCTTTCAGTCAAAACTGATGATGATACCCCTTTCACGCTCTGTCCTCCAGGATCGTAAATCTCCACTCCCAGCTACCTAAATCGCACTTTCAGAAGCCAAGCCCCCGCGGGTGACCGCTTCTTAGACGGGGACCGGAGCACACCAACTTCCCTCCGCCTCCCCGGCCCCCACCCCTGGGCTCCCCGCGCCCGTCGGAACCTTTCAGGGCCCACCTCCAGACCGTAGGGGGCGCTGCGGCAGGGGGAGCGGGCCGCCTGGATTGGGGTTGCAGCTGATCCTTGGGGAGGGGGGGAAGTCTTGGGGTGCGAAGGCTGCAACTTCAAACTAAGCGGGACGCCGCGACCTCCATACTCTCTAAGGCCCCTGTCAATCTCCTGGCCCCAGGAATGTGGAAAGTGTTCACAAAGGCTGCGTGCCCCTCTCCCGCCCTTATCAGCAGCTGGTGCCCACTTATTGGGAAGAAAAGGTCATCCCGAAACAATCCCGGCTGGCCAAGCCGCTCAGATCCTAACTTTTCTCTCCCAACGGGCGCCTCCCTTAACAATCCCGAAGATCCTGTGGCCCATGACCCCCTGGCCTCCCTAGCCTGCGGCGCTGTAGCCCACCCCTTCCTCGATGCCCCGGGCCCTTGCGGCCGCCGTTTGTGATGAACAGGAGGGGAGGGCTCGGACTCGCGACCCAAGAAAGTGTACTTGTCACATGGAGCGAGAGAGAGTTGCTTCCAGTTCACCTACTCCAGGACCCAGAGGTGAGGGAAGGGGCCCAGACATCCATGAGACCCCTCTTGGGTCCAGAAACGCTAACTCTGGGGTCAAGGACATCTAGCTGGGTTCCCCCGTGCTAGGGCGAGGTGGCCTAGCCCCTCCTCGTTCTGAGTCCCCCAAAACAGAGGAAAAGCCCGCATCAAAGCAAAAGGAGAAGTTCTTCGGGCCGAACAACGAATACCGCGGGCCGTGAGCAGCGGCAAGGGTGCGCCAGCGCTGGACACGTTCTGATAGAGCGTGGTGTCGGAGCTCCCTGGAGGAAGCAGGCTGGGCACTTAGTGTCCAGTTTCCACCCAGAACAAGGTGGCATTCTGGCGGCCCGGCCCAGGCAGGCCCTGCTGGCTTCCCAGCCCCCCTTCCCCGGGCTGGGCTTGGAGCGCTGTACAGTTGCAAATGTCGAAACGGAAAGCGAGGGGCTGGTCTCTTCGCCTTCATTCGCGCCTGCTTTTGCCTCTCGGGGAGATAACTTGGCCTCGGTCAGACCCCAGCGTTGACCATTTGCATTTGCCTGGGTGTTAAGCGCTTCGCCTCACCCTCGGGTGAGGACCCGCCTGCACGCTGCGGGCGGTCTCTTCAAGGCGCAGAGCGGGTGCGGCCTCCCAGAAGTGGGCTGAGAGGGTGGAAGGGCCATCCCTCCGGCCCTCGTCTCCCACGTACTCTGGCTCGTGGGTTCTGGCGGCGTCCGACACCCGAGTCAGCATGACCACCCTTGCACCACTGTCGCCTGCGGGCACTTTGGGACCCAGATTAGGGGCCCCCGCGACCGGGGAGGAAGAACTCAGGGAAAGTTCATCTGCAGGGCAACTCCGAGGAGCTTGGAGCCACTCGCTAGCTCAGCTAGGGCTCTTATTATTCAAAAGAGGTCTTCTTTCTTTAAAACAAAACGAAACAAAAATTTCAAACTCGAGCCGGAGATTGTGCTCCGCCAACTAGGAGATATGGGCCGGGCCCGGCGGCAGTTTCTGCCATGTATCCCTGTGCTCCGGGGGGAATATTTGGAGGGCTTTGGGGCAAACTGGGGACAGTTTTGCGGGAATCTGCCTTCTCCTTCCCGACGAGCCGTGCTTGTTGATGGCCCAGGGTAGCCAGGGCATTGTTGGTACGTTGCTATCAAGCGTTCTTCCGATCTCAGTTTCCACATCTGTTAAGAGGGAGCAATAATACCTCCCACCGTCGCTTGGAGAAAGGGAACTGTTGTGAAGCACTGGGTCTGGCACACAGTAGGTGTTCAGGAAAGTCTTATTCCCTCTCTGTACCCTTCATGCACGCCCCGGCCCTTTAACTCGCCGACGTGGCTGGCCAGAAAGGTTGAAAAGGAAAACCCCCGTGAGGCCGAAGGCGGCTTCATTGTCCATATATTCTTGCTTGTGGGGTGAGCTCGGGCCCGGAACCTCGGAGACACTGGCCCGCACGCGGAGTGGCGTAGTGATAACTACCGCAGCCCTCCCCTGGCCTCCACTGCGACCTGGGCGCCGGGACTCAGGGGAGAGCCGCCTGGCGGCCCCTCGTAGCCTCTGGGCCTCTAGCCTGATAAAGAGGTTTAGAGGCCATCGTCGAGCACTTCAGGAAGCGAGGGAACAGGATCCGGCGGCAGCGCCCTGTGCAACTTTGGCAACTCGGAGGACGCGGGCGGCCCGCGCACTGACCCTCTCCTTGGCCCACGTTTGCCCCTGAATTGCGCTCAACCGACTGCCGGGGCCCGAGGCTGGGAGCGGCAGCCTGCGCCTCGTTTAGCCGGGCTGGCGGCTAGCGGTCGACGCCGACGGGAGGGAGGGACTATCTGGCTGCTCCTTCCCGCCACGGAGCTGCCTCTGTGGAGGTAACATCTGTGCCCACCCCCTCCCCCATCCCCTTCCTCCCTCCACGCCACCTCTATTTTTTTTTTTTTTAAAGAAAGAAAACGAAAAACCAACCTTCCTTTCCCTCCACAATAGAAGCACCAGGGGGCCTTTCACTTGGCCAATCTCAGGAGTTTCATATGAACTTCATTAAATCAATTACTCGGTGAACACATCACAATTTATTTGCAATTAGTATCAAAATGTCTTACTTTTCTTAATAGGTCGGAGCAGATGTAGCTACAGAAGGGACAACGCGTTTTCGTGAAATCTATCTCTTGCAACATATTAAATTTTCTGGTCAGAAGAGAAGGAGAAATTCAAAGGCAGTTTAGAGAAGTAAAAAAAAAAAAACAAAAAACAAACAACAAAAAAAACCACGCTGGAGACAAATGCGATCCGTGCAGGTGTTGGAGCAGCTTGCGTTATAATTGTATCTAGCGAAAAGGTTGCCTTTATTATCCATAATGATCGAACAAAAGTCACCGTAATTAAACGTCTGGTTTTCTCCTATGACTGAGAGGTGCGTGTCTGAAAGGCGCCGGGTACAGCGAGGGACTTCAGAAATGGTTAACAAGACGCCCCATTCTTTGAATAGTGGCTTTGTCTTAATGGGGGTGGGGGGGTGGGGAGAAGAGACAGAAAGAGACAGAGAACAGTTATCTAATTTTCATTGCCCCAAACCAGAGATTTATTGATTGCGACAACAGTTTTATTGTACTCAGGGAGGGGGTTGCTGCAGGTTTATAGAAACTGATTTACTTTCGTTTGGATGTAAAATCATATGCAACAGTCTCCCATTGGAAGGTTGGACCTCAGCTCCTGTTAATACCATTAGTGACACAGGATCGAATTTCAAATGAAGCCTGGTGACAATTACAGACGGAAACAGATGCCCTTGGAAATTTAGGTCAAGTGTTCAAGATTCTAGTTTCATGGTCAAGGTTGTCTTGGGGGAAACCTTGAGGAGAGGCTCATAAATCTTTCTTCCTCTCTGAATTGGGGATGAGCCTTCCAGGGGCGTGATTCGTGGAAGAGGGGGGCATAAAATTTATTTAGAGGGTTCTCAGGTCACCGAAAAAAGAAGACATGCCGAAGTGTTGTAAAACTGGGCAAGTGTGCTGGGCTGGACTGCGTGTGTGTGTGTGTGTGTGGGGTGTGTGTGTGTGTGTGTGTGTGTGTGTGTCGGAGGCGAGCTACTCCTGGGGGCACCTGGGTGAAGAACTGCGCGGGCCAGAGCTGCAAAAACCTGGATTCCCGCATCCCATTTAGTGCCCAGCAGGCATACACAGCCACTGTCCCTTAGCCTCTGAGCCTTATTTTTACTCATCGGCAAAATGGGAAACACGGCTCTGGCCTGGTCTTTCTGGAAGACTGGTGGCGAGGATTAAGTGGATAACGAATTTGAGAGCGTCTAGGTTTTTAAGTAGAAGGTACTATTATGAGAGTGCACCTCCTCCCTTTGCGTTTTAATCCCTTGCCCCTCTGCTAAGTGACAAAGACAGGCTGTCTCTCCTCCTTCTCCATGCGGGAACCTTCTTTGAGAGCTGCCCGCTCTGGCTCTGGCAGCACCCGCGTCTTCCTTCGGGGTAGAAAAACATGTCTTTACACCCGGCTATCATCCAAACCGGCGTCTTTAAGCGTGGCAGTCTTCGGGGTTTATGTCCCTCTGGTGGGTGTTTTCCACTTGACAACTCTTTTAAAGACGTAAAACCATATTTTATTTACTGCCTACTATAAATTATTTACTAGCAGGCTGAGGTAATTCCATTAAAGCCGCACGGTTTGTTTATACTAAATAGTTATCTGGGGAGCTGCGAGGCTCCGGGGAGGTGGGGACCGTTTGCGCGCGAGAGATACCCACAGTAAGAACAGGGATCCATTGGTAAGGAAAACAGCTATATTTCTCTTGAGGATTAATTAGAAATTAAATACAATCTAACGATCGTCGTTTTTGTTTGGTGTGAGGTGCCACTCCCAGCTCCATTTCCTCACCTTCCGTCCTCGTCCCCCTCTCCCCGCCCCCCGCCCTCCACCTCCGGTATGGACTGGCTCACACTTGGTAGCAAGATAACTTCTTTAAAGGAACTAACTCGACGTTAGTTAGCATCAATCAGACTTGGGTGAGGCAGGAGGATTTAGCTGGAGGAGATATGCTTAGGGCCATTCCTGGGAGGGGGAGGGGAGGAGAAGGCCCGATCCTTGCTTGAGTTGCGGGGGGAGGAAAGCACTGCGGAACTTTGTCTCTGGTCCCCTCCCCCAACACGTGGATCCAGGCAAAAAGAGAGTAGAAAAAGACAGCCCGAGGGAAGGCACTAGGCCATACAGATTGGCTGTGCGTGTGCGTGTGTGTGTGTGTGTGTGTGAGCGCGCGTTCGCGGGTGCCTGTATCTCCTTCGCCAAGATTTTAGCACCGGCCCACCGAGTTGCTTCTTTCTACTTCTCTGACTCTGTGTGTGTTATGTGTATATAAAACAATTGATATCTGTCTCTCAACTTAGGGACCTCTCCAAAAACATCAAACAACGCAAGAGGTATACTGGCTTTTAGGAGCGGGGATGGGGTTAGGCAACCCAACCATAAATGAAATTTTTGTCTGAACTCGCTGCCCTGAGTTATGTTGGCCTTGGAAGGGAGAAAGGATTTACCTATTTCTGTGAAAGTCTTCTTTAAAATGGGCTCTAGAGGAATGTAGTAAAGGTGTGTTAGTTTCCCACCTGGTTTTGCGGATGGGATTTCAGAATGCTTGGGTTATCATCATAACACAGGGAGAGATAAACAACACACCTGGACAAAAAGCCAGTTGTCTAAAGCAACTTGGAAGTGATCTATCATAAAGAGAAAGACCGTTTGTTGTTTAATTTCTTTTTTTTTTTTCCTTTCAGCTGAAATAGAGATGCAAGTTAGGAAAAAAGTCACATTAGTCTCAGTGAGTGAAAGACTTACTGCTGAAAAAAAAAAAAAAAAGACCTACTGCTGTTCACTGCAGAGCTGAAGGACTGGAATTGACCTAAACATTCCGAACACATCTTACATTCTCAGTAGTTAGGCTCACCAATAATTTAAAGTCCAAGACATATTTTTAGATTATATTTCTCGGTAATTCGGTTACCTTTAATAAATTCTCTTTTATCAAAAAGGGGGAGAAAACTATAATATGTATTAACACCTTAAGTATGCAAACATGCATTAGGCATTTTGTGATGATGGAAATGCAGGTTAACCCTGTGAACACCAAGTTAAATGTACATTATCTAACCACACATCTCATTAGCCCTATTTAGAGATCTTAAAAAAAAAATAGGTGCAATTTACATAACAAAATTAACCATTTGGAAGTGGTATTCAGCACATTCACAATGTTGTACAACTACCACTACTACCTAGTTACAAAACCTGTTCTTCAACCCAAAATAAAACCCTCTACCCGACAAATTTTGTCACTCTCCATTCTTCCCTCCTCCGAGCCCCAGGCAAATCTTTTTATATTGGTGCTTTTATTTCTTAAAACAAGTATTTTCCTCAACAGCAAAACTTCTGTATGCTACTATTTCCTTAAACCCTGTTTTATCACATTCTATTCCATACATCTAGCTACAGATACAAAGAGAGAGCGGATAAACGACATAATCTGCTTATTTGTATTTGTTCTAGAAGCCAATAGGTTTCCAGATTGGTATTTGCAACATGGGTCTTTTTAATGAGTGGGTGGATCCCTGGGTAACACTTACAAATACTTTGCTAGACATTGTGGGAGGGACAGGAGTTTGAGGCAGCAGTTAATCTTGCTGTCATCAATAGCAAGTGGATTAGAGTGGTATTTTCTCTTTTGAAATGTAATTCATAAAGTTTAACAAAGCAATAGTTATAGTCAACCTTTTGGGAAAAAAAGAATGTGAGGATGAGTTGTTGCAACCATTTGTTTCTGGCCATCCAAACTGTGCCCTGAATTCACGATTATGGAAAAACTTTGTGAATAGCTTAGAATTGTCAGAGTCCCATCTCCTTGCTCCAGTGTGTGCTGATGCATTCATTTATTTCACGCAGGCTCACCACAAAGACAAAGGGAAATATGACTGTGGCTTAAGAATTTTAATCAAAATTGAAGCTACCATTCATGTAACTAGGACCACAGTGTCTGAAGCAGTTGGAGAAGCTATTTCTGTAAGATGGCAACAAGAGGTCAGGATTGGCCCAGAGTCATGAGCTCAGACAGATTTTTGAACCCTATCTACCACCCTGGATTAATGTGGAATTAAAGGAATAAAGAATGTATTGGTGGGCAGAATCATGGGTGGTCAGTTCTGTAGTTCAACATTTTGCTTTATTCTATTTGGAGAATGATAGCTTTCAGAGGAGCGAGCTGACTTTGACCTTCATTGATAATATCATTAAAAATATACAATACATTTAAATTTTGGACTAGCGCATCATGAGGGGAAAACAAAAAGTGGTATTCAGAACTGTTCCATTTCTTCTGATACATTTTTACAAATGAAACATACTCTCCTCTCTGCCTTAACCATTCTTTCTGCAGCAGAGTTTTTCAGCCTTGTCACTATGGACATTTTGAACTATATATTTCTTTGTTGTGGCAAACTGACGTGTACATTCTAGGATGTGTAATGGCATTCCTGGCTTCTACCCACTCAGCAGATGTCTTTGAAAATTGCCAAATGTCTCCTCAGGGCCAAAATTGTTCGTGGTTGAGAACCATGGTTCTACAGTGTTTGATTTTGGTACAAATTATTTCTTTTTGGCTGAACTTTGTAAAACATATAATATTATCAGCAAAGATCTCAGGGATTCATTATTCATCAAATAGGGAGGCTATTAAGAACAAAAACCTGGATTTAAAGCCTATATACTAGCTCTGCGACCTCAGAAGAGTCATTTATCCTCCCTAAGCCTCAGTTTCCTTTTCTGTAAAAAGACCCTCAAAAGATCCACGTGAGGATTAAATTAGATAATGCATGCTTAGAGCTTAGCACAGCATCTCTCACACAGTAGACAAGTCATAAGCGTGTGCTATGTTTAGTTACTAGATGCTTACTGTGTGCCAAGCAATGTGTGAAGCCCTCTTCTTCATTGTGGGATTCCTGTTCCATGGCCATGACAGATGGGAGTGGTAATGGCTCAGCCTTCTTTATTAAAACAATCACCTGCAAAGCATGACGATTTTCCGAAGAAGCACTGCTAGGCTGTTGCCATGCCCTCAGTCCTTGGTTCTTCCTCACTGTCCTGGGGGGTCTCTTTCTTGGATATTGAATGCCACTCTCATGCTCCCCTTTCTAGTTCCTCTGACTCAGGACCAGTTAGGTACAAAAACCCTTTTCTGTGTTTTCCTTTGCACAGCTGGGAGAACTGACATTTTCCAAGAGAACTTTACTAATCACTAAGGGGAAATAAAAGGAAACAATTATAGAATAAACAAGCAGCATAAAAATAGATTTCTGAAACAGAAGTTTCTGATCTTTAAACACCAGTAAAGGTCGCAAAGAGCCTTACAAGGTTCCACTCCTCCTTCTAACTACGTCCTAATGCAGTCCCTGAGAAGACAGTACATTTATTCATTTATTTAACAAATTGTGAGTGTCACGAAGGCAATAAAACCAGGTATTGTAATAGAGTTGACCGGATCAGGATGGGAGGGTCAGGGGTGGTTTTTGGCAAAAATGATATTTGCGCTTAGGTCTTAAGAATGAGAAAGTGCTTGTCTAATGAAGAGCTGGTGTGCAAACATTCCAGGTAGAAGAAACAGCAAGTGCAAGTGCCCTGAGGCAGGACTGAGCTGGGCATTATAATAACAATGCTCACTATATTCCAAGCACTATTTGAAGAACCTGTCATATACAAATTCACTTAATCGAGTTGGTATCTATGAGCTAGGTACTATTATTATTCTATTTTATTAATAGGGGACATTGAGGTACGGGAACCTTAAGTAAGTTGCCCAAGGTCACAGAGCTACTAAGTGATCAAGCCGGAATTCAAGTGCAGGCAGTCTGGCTCCAGAATCTAGGCTCTTAGCACTACACTGCACCGCCTGGGGCTTGGAGAGAGTAAAGAGAAGTGTGGGGCAACAGGAGGCTGGGGAGGCAGATGGAGGCCAATCCATGTGAGGACTTTTTAGGCCTGGGAAGGAGTTTTTCTTTATCCTATGAGCAGTGAGGAGCCCCTGAACTATTTTTAGCAGAGGCATGACATGATTTTGTTCACATTTTCACAAGCTCACTCTGGCTTCTTGTTGAGAATAGACCGTAAGGGTCAAGGGTAGAGTCGGCAAGAGCAGTTAGTGGTTATTGCAGTCATCCAGGTGGGAGATAGGGAAGACCTGGACTAGGATGATGACAGTGGAGAGAAATGAAGGGATTCAGTAAATATGTGGGAGGTAGAGTTGGCGGGACCCTCTTGGTAAACCAGGTGAGGGAGGTCAGGTGGAAAAAAAAAAAAAAACAGTAACAAATCAAAGATTACTGATAGGTGTGGATTTGAGCAACCAGATGGATGGTGGTACCTAGGTTCTTTCTTGCACTTTACTCATGTGGACTCTGGCTGCCATCTTGTCTTTCTGACTTCTAGGAACTGTTCAGCCTTTGAATTCTTCCTTCCTTTGAATTGTTCCTTCCCAGGACAAATGCCAATGCTATTTTTCAGAATGCTCAGAATACCCAGGTTCTCTCCATTCAATTCCAGTGTTTACTTTGAACAAATGCCTGGTTCAGAGCTAGGTTGCATGACAAACACCAGTGTTTAACACCCTTGAGACAGTCTTCCATTCACCCTCAAAGCATTCTGGGATGATTCCTTCAGGTAACTCCATTACCCATGTATAGGCAGTACGGCCTAAAGAATAAAAAGCACAGCATGGAGATTGGGGTCACAGGCTCTGGAGTCAGACACATATTCAAATCCCTGCACCACCACTGATTATCTGTATGACCTTAGACAATTTACTGAACCACTTGAAGCTTCAGTTTCCTCATCTGTAAAATGGTTGTACTCTTTTTCATCGTTAAATGAAAGAACACATGTAAAGTGCTAATTAAGTACCCAGCACATCATGTCTATTGAAATTGATCATTATTACTATGAATTTTCACCCATTCGTTTTAGTTCTGGCCTGGAAGCAATAATAAAATATGCTTCCTTTTCCTCAAGGTAGCATTTAGCATACGTGAAGAATGTTCACTTTTCTGAATCTGCCCTTCTGAAAATCATCTAATTCTTTGATTTGTTCTGGATCCCTCTACATCTTTAGCTTATTGGAAGTATTTCCTTGCCCAGTCTACTGTTGTCTCAGAACATGAGGCCTATTTTATCAGTTAAGCAATTCTAAAAGGCTATCAGATTTATGTCCAGCCCTTTATAATTTAGTAATTAGGCATGACAAGATGTGGATAAAGAACTGACTTTGGAATTAGATCTAGATCTTCCTCCACTTTATGGCAGTATGTATAGGGAAAATCACTTAAATTCTCTGTGATCTAGTTTCCTTGTCTATAAACTGAGGATCCCCCTGCTACTGACTTCACAGGAATATAGTGAATGAAAAATGAGGTAATGTTAGTGAAAATACTTGATGAACTGCGGAAGAACTAAAGAAATATTTTTATTCCTTAAACCTGATATGACACTTAATGATCAGTTATTTTAATTTGCACAGAAAAACTGGAGCACCAAAATTCAATGGGGACAAATTGCACATGTCCAAATTTTAGTCTTATGTTACTGAAAGAAAAACTAGAAATGTATTGTGAGCCAAGACAACTGCATTGCAGGAAACTAGCTCAAATGTTTTGCTAATTCCCAGGGTACATTTGCTGTGGTTTCAAATGTTTATTACCTAGCCTAGAATTCAACCTTGACATGCAGAGTAGAAATGTCATACTCAAGTCTAGATGTATAAATTTAACTCTCTTCTATAATATAGGTAAAATAAAAAGAACATGGAATGCTTTTGTGCCAGATATTATTATAAATCAAATATTTATCTTCAAAAACAGAAAATAAATAAAAGAATAATATATGTCTATTATTCATAGAATTATAACAAAACATCCTTGTTTAAATTAAAAATATATCTATGCTGTATGTGAATGTTAAAAGGAACTATTATAATTACACTTTTTTCAGGTTGATTTAAAATTGTTAACTAAAGGAGGTCTGTCAATCTCTTTTATAAAAGTCTTAAAATGTTAGAAGTTTGACATCATCAGAGTTGACAAAATACCCTATCTGATTCCTACACAAAAAACTTCAACATTATTTGCATTGTTGAAGTGGCTCTAAAAGAATTTGTTTTTGTTTTTACTTTGAGAGTCATATAAAATAAATGTGGCCAAGGATTAGCAACAAATGAATGTAGATGAAGGCTATATTCTGTTAAATTTTTCAAAATAAAAAGTTAGGGAAACATAAAAATAACAGTTGTAATGAGCCATAAAATTTTCAATGTATATTAAAAAATTAAAAAGTTAATATATAAATAAATAAAAATGACTTGGCAAAATATAAATTAAATTTACTTTGAAATATGTGGATTGACAATTCACCTAAAATAATATTTGGAGACATGCATTTTACATTTTATTAAACTACATTGTGTATTCCTTTTAAAAATATTTAATATGCTTCAACTTCTGCAGTCATTCCTTCTACAGATATTTATTGGGCACCTCCACCATGGCTAGTAATTGTCTAGATGCTATGTGAGATACAAAGATCTATAAGACACGGCCTGTGCCCTCAAGGAATTTACAAGCTAGAAATAGTATCATATTCTTCAAAAAGCTTTGACAGTGTAAACAGAAACTATATGCTTATAAAAGAAAGCAAGCAAATCTACTCCAGAAGTCCATTTTGCAACATTACTACCTCATTGTGCACTTGAGTTCTTTCTCTAAAGTAGAGACAATCCCTTAGCATAGCCCTTTCATCCTCTTTGTCTTTTTCTGCTTCTTCCTCTTTCTTTCTCCTTTTTCCTCCTCTTTTTTCATTGTTCACCACATTACATTAAAAAATATTTTTTCTTTCTTTCTTTCTTTTTCTTTCTCTCTCTTTCTCTCTCTTTCTTTCTCTTTCTTTCTTTCTTCCTCCCTTTCTTTCTTTCATTCTTTCTTTCTTTCTTTCTTTCCTTTCTTTCCTTCCTTTCTTTCTTTCCTTTCTTTCTTTTCTGAGACAAGGTCCCACTCCATCACCCAGGCTGAAGTTCAGTGGCTTGTTCTTGACCTCTCAGGCTCAAGCGATCCTCCTGATTCAGCACCACCCCACCCCTCCCCCCACCCAGTAGCGGGATTACAGGTCTGTGCCCACCACACCCGGCTAATTTTTGTATTTTTAGTAGAGAAGGCTTTCGCCATGTTGGCCAGGCTGGTCTTGAACTCCTGGACTCAAGCGATCCGCCAACCTCAGCCTCCCAAAGTGCTGGGATTATAGGCGTGAGCCACCATGCCCGGCTACATCATTACATTTTTAATTCATATATTTAAAATACTTGCAAAGAGTGCTTGATCCTTAACCTTATTTATGCATTTAGATGGTAGAAAGGATAAAAGCAACAACTATAATTGTCCTAGGAATATTAGAAAAATTTTAAAATAAAGCAATAAAAGCAACATTAGCTTCACATGATTGATGCTTTTTTCACTAAATAGTGTTTTATAACTTTGGGTAAATTCTTCCAATAATAACTTATAATATATTTTTAAATTTCGTAATAGAAAACTTCCTGTGTGAAAAGAACAATTCCTTTTTGTTCCTCATCGTTTGCTATCCTGTGTCTCTGCTTTCACTCTGTTGTATGGGGATACTGTCCTTTAAAACCCTAGAAATATTGAGTAAGATGTGTGACTTTTGCATATTGACAACAATTACAACAGAATATTATTTCTTTCTTCTGCCTGCCTCTTTTCACTGATCTGGGACCTATTTGATTGCAACGGAAACAAATTGATTTAATACCTGCTCCATGGTGTTTGCATTTAGCTATAGAATGATGCTCAATTTATTTCAGCAAAACATGGGGGTCTGTGAACAACAGGAACAAGAGAGGTGGGGAGGGGTTTAGCCTGATTACATGCTTCAAAACTGAGGGATTTTTTTAAGGGAGGAAGGGGGAAGGATAGAAATAAGAACAAGTTCTATAGAAAGAACTTGCTCTTTCCTCCAAGGAGGAAAAAAGTGAACATTTCTCTGTATTTTATCCTGTGGTTGAAGATCACAGAATGTTGAAACTTAAAGGAACTTTAGACATCTTTCTCTCTCTCATCAAATCTCCAGTACCCCCTCTTCCATTTTTACTTTCACCTGATGACTTTGTTTCTTATTTTCTTGAGACAATAGAAGTAATCAGAAGAGACTGTCAACAAGTTCCTAGTGCCTTATGTACACACCTACCTGCAGCTTCTGTACCACTATACTTGGCCTTCTCTCCAGTTGTTCTGAAAGAGCCATCTACACTTTTGGCTGAGGACGATGTCTCCTCACGTGCAATAGATTCTATTCTCCTTGCCTACTCAGAGACATGGCCCTAACAATTCTCCCCCCTTCCTTCTATATCGTCAAATTTTCTCTCTCTAATATATCATTCTCATTAGTATACAATCGTGTTGTTGTTTCTCCCATCTTAAAAAATACACTCTTTCCCCTACCCTACTTCTGCTTTTAGATACTGCGCCACTTCTCCACTTCCTTCTCCAGCAAAATTCTTAAAAGAGTTGTCTGTAGTCAAGGACTCAAATTCTTCTCCTCTTATTCTGTTTTGTACCTGATTCACTGAAGCTTTTGTCCGTCCCCAGCCCCACCACCAAAACTGCTGTTATCAAGGTCACAAGTTAATTCTATTAGTGGGATTTTTGAATCGTCATGTTGCTTGACTTATCAGCAGCATTTGACAGGCTTGACCACTTTTTTCTACCTTAATTCACTTCCTCCACTTGGCTTCCAGGACACTATTTGTAATAGTGTCTCCTCTCTCATTCCCACCATTGATAATTTGTGTCTTCTTTTTTTGTTTTTAATCCCTGATCAATCTATTGTAGGAGAGGGAAAAATAGTTTATCTCCACCCTTTTAGGTTCTTTGGATGGGCTACAAATTAAATTGATGTGAGACAGATCAGTAGGAGAAAAGGTATACAAATACATTATGTACACGGAGGCGTCACATGAAAGAAATGTGAATACCCCCAAAAACAGTGAGATCTAGAAGTATATACAGTCACACATTGCTTAAATACAGGTTTGAGAAATGCATTGTTAGGCGATTTCATCATTCCGTGAACACCATAGATTACACTTACACAAACCTAGATGGTATAGCCTACTACGCACCTAGACTATATGGTATCACCTACTGCTCCTAAGCTACAATCCTGTACAGCATGTTTCTGTACTGTATACTATAGGCAATTGCAACACAATGGTAAGTATTTGTGTATCTAAATATATCTAAACACACACAAAGTTACAATAAAAATACGGTGTTACAAACTTATGGGACCACTGTAGTACATGTGGTTCATCATTGACCAAAATGTTGTTATGCAATGACTGTATACCCATTTCATAGGGGAGAAAAGAAGGGCATGTAGGCTATTTAAGAAGGGAGAGTAAATGACTTTTTGGAAAAGACAAATGGGCCCTTGGAAGAATAGGTGGTAGCCTGTGACAAAGTCTGTCTGGGCAGTGTCAGCCTCCAGTTTCCTCTCCTGTGATCCAAGTTAATTCTCCCCGGTTGATGAGATTCCTGCGGAGGGGATTCATGACAATTGAGTTTCTTTTGAAAGATCCGTCTTTAGGAAGATAAGGGGAGCTCAGAGAAAGCCCTTCCCTGCATTTGTAATTTCCCAAGTGCCCTCAGTTTGAAGTCTAAAGTAGCATATTTTGTGGTGGCATTTCTTGAACCTGTTTAGTATGGAGAGGCTTATCAATGTTATTGATCTTTCCAATTAATGATCTTTTGGTTTAATTGATTTTCTCTATTGTTTTCTATTCTCTATTTTTAAAAATTTCTTCTCTGGTGTTTATTATTTTTCTTTCTTCTACATACTTTAGATTTACTTTTGTCTTGTTTTTCTAGTTTTTTGTGATGCTAACTGAGGTAATAGTTTTCAGACCTTAGGTATTTGGCACTATACATTTCCCTGGAATTACTGCCTTAAATAATATCCCCATAATTCTGATATGTTATGTTTTCATTATCATTCTGTGTAAAATACTTTCTAATTTCTCTTTTGGTTTTATCTTTGACTCATGGGTTATCTAGAATTGTGTTTTTTAGTTTTCAAAATTTTGGAGCTTTTCCAATTAACTATTTGTAGTGTATCTTCCATCTTAATACTATTGAGTCAGAGACCAGATTTTGTGTTACTTGACTCATTTGAAATTTATTGATGCTTGTTTTATGACCTACAATGTGGTCTATCTTAGTAAAAGTTTCATAAGTGCATGAAAAGAATGTGTATTCTGCTATTGTTGGGTGGAATGCAGTATACATGTCAGTTAGGTCAAGGTAGTTATAATATTGTTTGATCTATTATATCCTTGATGATTTTCTCTTTTCTTGTTATATCAATTATTGAGAGAAGGTTATTGAAATCTCTGACCATATTGTAGATTTACTTATTTCTCCTTGAAGTTCCATTCTCCTCCAGCTTTCTCCTCCATACCCTTTTTTGGAATTATCTTGAACAGTCTTGGTTTGTTATTCTTTCATATGGATTTTAGATTAGCTTGTTGAGTTCTATGAAAAATCCATGTTTGGAATTCATGTAAATTATACATTATTTGGAAGAGGGACTTCTTATCTTTATTATTGTCTTCTTATCCATGCATAGAGTATGTTGCTCCATTAAAGTAGGTCTTCTATTTTTTTTTTTTTTTTTTTTGAGACGGAGTCTCGCTCTGTTGCCCAGACTGGAGTGCAGTGGCGCGATCTCGGCTCACTGCAAGCTCCGCCTCCCGGGTTCACGCCATTCTCCTGCCTCAGCCTCTCCGAGTAGCTGGGACTACAGGCGCCTGCCACCACGCCCGGCTAATTTTTTGTATTTTTAGTAGAGACGGGGTTTCACCGTGGTCTCGATCTCCTGACCTCGTGATCCGCCCACCTTGGCCTCCCAAAGTGCTGGGATTACAAGCGTGAGCCACTGCGCCCGGCAGGTCTTCTATTTTTTATTATTTTTTTCTATAAAGTTTGCACAAAGAAAATTCATTCATCAAATCCATACTGAGTCCCTATTATGCATCAGGCACTGTTCCAGGCACTGAGGATCCACTGATGAGTAACCAAAAGCAGACATGGTTTGGGTCCTTTTAGAGCATTGTATTTGTAGGTGCAGTGAAAAGGCACACAATAAAGAATTAAATAAAAAAAAAGTTTTCTAATTTAATTAAGAAGTAACCACCATCCTACTCTCTGTCTCTGTAAGATAAACTATTTTAGCTCCCACATATGAGTAGGAACAGATAATATTTTTCTGTGTTTGGCTTATTTTACTTAACATAATGACCTCCAGTTCAATTCATGTTACTACAAATGACAGCATTCCATTCTTTTTTGTGGCTGTATAGTATTCCATTGTGTATATCTACCCCCATTTTCTTTACCCCTTCATCTGTTGATAGACAGGTTAATTCTATGTATTGGCAATTGTGAACGGTACTGCAATAAACATGGGCATGCACATATCTCTTTAACATACCGATTTCCTTTCTTTTGGACATATTTTGAGCAGTGAGATTTCCAGCTCCTTTTTGGTTATTGATTTTTGATATATCTTTTTGCGTCGTTTTACTTCAACCTATTTGTGTATTTGAATCTAAAGTGTGTCTCTTGTGAATAGCATATACTTGTATCATATTTTTTAAATCAATTGAGACATTTTGTGTCTCTTTTGTTGCTTTGTTCCTCTATTATTGCCTTCTTTTATGTTAAATAGGTATTTTCTTATGTGCTATTTTGATACCAGTGGCATTTCCTTTATGGTATTTTTTCAGTTTTTCCCTTAGTGGTTGTCTTAGGAATTGCAATTAATATCTTACTATAACAATCTAGTTCAGATTAATACCAACTACCTTTCAAAAATACATAAAAATGCTGCTTTTAAATATCTCCTTTCTCTCCCTCCTCCTTCGTGATGTTACTGAAATATAAGTTACAACTTTATCCATTGTGTGTCCATCAAAATACATTCATAATTATTGTTTTATACAGGAGAAAAAAGTAACAAACTAAAAATACAATTCAAAAAGACTTCAATACCGACATTCAATAACTGATAGAACAACTAGAAGGAAGATCAACAAGAAAATAGAAGACTTGAACAATACTGCACAAACTAGAACTAGCATATATCTAGACAATACCCCATGCAAGAATGGCAAACACATATCCTTCTTAAGTGCACATAGAAGGTTTCTGTAGGATAGACCATACTTCAGGACATAAAACAGTAAATATAAAAGGGTTGAAACCATAAGACGTATGTGCTTTGACCACAATGGAATAAAATTCAAAACAAATAACAGAAGAAAATTCGCAAATACATGTGAAAAAAAGAACACACTTCTAACTGGGTCTGATATGGTTTGGATCTTTGTCCTTACCCAAATCCCATGTATAATTGTAATCCCTAATGTTGCAGGTAGGGTCTGGTGGGAGATAAATGGATCATGGGAGTGGTTTCTAATGGTTTAGCACCATTCCCTTGGTGCTGTCTCATGATAGAGTTCTCAGGAGATCTGGTTGTTTAAAAGTGTGTAGCACCTCCCCCCACCTTCCTCCTGCTCCAGCCATGTGAAGTGCTGGCTCCTCCTCTGCCTTCCACCATGACTGTAAGTTTCCTGAGGCCTCCCCAGAAGCTGAGCAGATGGCCAGCATCATGCTTCCTTTACAGCCTGCAGAACCATGAGCGAATTAAACCTCTTTTCTTTATAAATTACACAGTCTCAGGTATTTCTATCTTTTTTTTTTTTTTTTGAGATGGAATCTTGCTTGCTCTGTTGCCCAGGCTGGAGTGCAGTTGTGCAATCTCAGCTCACTGCAACTTCTGCCTTGTGGGTTCAAGAAATTCTCCTGATACAACCTCCTGAGTATCTGGGATTACAGGCACGTGCCACCACGCCCAGCTAATTTTTGTATTTTTAGTGGAGATGGGGTTTCGCCATATTGGCCAGACTGGTCTGGAACTCCCTTCCTCAGGTGATCTGCCTGCCTCGGCCTCCCAAAGTGCTGGGATTACAGGTGTGAGCCACTGCACCCAGCCTCAGGTATTTCTTCATAGAAGTGTGAGAACAGACTAATACAGGGTCAAAGATGAAATTACAAAGGAAACGGGAAAATACTTTCAGATGAATCAGAAAACACAACATACGCAAATTTATAGGATGTAGTTATAATCATAACACATATATTTGCTTTTTTTTTTTTGAGATGGAGTTTCACTCTTGTTGCCCAGGTTGGAGTGCAATAGCACCATCTCAGCTCACTGCAACATCCGCCTCCCAGGTTCAAGCAATTCTCCTGTCTCAGCCTCCCGAGTAGCTGGAATTACAGGCATGCACCACCATGCCCAGCTAATTTTTTATATTTTTAGTAGAGATGGGGTTTCACCATGTTGGCCAGGCTGGTTTCGAACTCCTGACCTCAGGTGATCCACCTGCCTCGACCTCCCAAAGTGCTGGGATTACAGGAGTGAGCCACCATGCCCAGCCACATATATTTACAAAAAGAATCTAAAATCAATAACCTAATAATGATCAACGTAACAATTAAAAAGTCTTAAATCCATAAACTAAACTTTAAGAAACTAGAAATAAGAGCAAACTAAACCCAAGGCAAGCATAAGGAAGACAATAATAAAGAAGAGAGTAGAAATATATGAAATAAAGAACAGAAAAACAATAGAGAAAATCAATGAGACAAAAAATTGGTTCTTTGAAAAGACCAACAAAACTGACAAACCTTTAGCAATATTGACCAAGAAAAAAGGAGAAAAGACTCAAATTCCTAAAATCAGGAATTAAATAGGATATATTACTACTAGCCTTATGAAATAAAAAACAATTATAAGGGAATAGTATGAACAATTGCATGCCAACACATCAGATAACCTACCATATGACCCAGTAATTCTACTCCTAGGTACATACCTAAGAGAATTGAAGCAGATGTGGAAATAACCCAGAAGTCCATCCAACTAATGAATGAATAAATAAAATGTAGTATCTACATACAATGGGATATTATTTGCCCAATAAAGCAAATGAAGTGCTGATACATGCTACATCGGTGAACCTTGCAAACATTATGCTAGATGAAAAAATCCAGACACAAAAGGCCATGTATTATTTTATTTATGTAAATTGTCAAAAAAAGGAAAATCCGTAAATACAGAAAGCATATTAGAGGTTGCAAGGGGCTGGAAGTAGGAGACAATGGGGAGGGACTGCTAACAGGTATGGTGTTTCTTTGAGGGGACTATTAAAATGTTCTGCTATTAAATAGAGAGGAAAATTGCGCAGTTCTGTAAGTATACTAAAAACCACTGAACTGTATTTCCAAATAGTGAATTTTATGTTATAGCAGTTATATCTTGAAAAATTTGTACATAAAAACATATAAAGCCAAACTGCCTGGATTTGAATTCCAACTACTGACACTGTCATCTTACCTAGGTTATAAGGAAGTAACTGTGATAGGTTCAGTAGTTGATCTCAATTCTTTATTACACCAATAATACTATTATACATCCACTCTGTTGCCATTGCATTATGGTGAGCAGCTTATACTTTTTCACCTCTTGTCTTTGGACCTGGTCATGTGACTTGCTTTATCCAATGGGATGTTAGAGGATATTATATCAGTAGATGTTTGGAATATACTTGGGCAGTTGAGCTTTCCCTCTTACAGTTTTGCCGTTGCATGAGAAGAACACACCACTGATAGCTGTTGGCCCTTCATCCTGGGCCCTAAAATGAGATGCCTGGAGCAGAGCTTCTTTATTATCTTCCAACTTGAAAGCAATAAATAGTGTTTATTATTGCATGCCACTAAAATCTGGTAGTTGGTTGTTACACTGCCAAAGATGACAAACACAGGAAGAAATAATCAAGCATTTTAGTGGTTTACATCATAAAAAATGTAATTATCAGTCATGTACTATCTGGGTCAACTAAAATTCTTCTTCATTTGTCTTCACTCTAGGATCCAATATAAAGGAACAGCTCCTCTCACGAACACTGTTGGTCTCCCAGATGGAGAAGGAACGTGGTGAACCCTGAGCCGACTCTCAGGGCCTTTGTTCAGAATATTTTACTTCTGTTCATATGTCGTAGGACAAAGCAAATTACATGGCTGAGCTGGATGCAAACGGGGAGGGGAAGAGGACTCTTCCCACAGGGAGGGGCATAAGTCACACAGCCAAGGCTGATGTCAACAGGGCAGGGACATATAATCCTCCCACAGGGAGGAGTAGCTAATATTTTGAACAATATTATAATCAACCACAGTGACCTTGGGCATGTCACTTGACCTCTTTGTGCCTTGGTTTTCTCATTGTTAAAATGGAAATAATAATAGAACTTACCTCATAGGGTTGATATGAGGATTCAAACGACTTAATTCTAGTAGAGCATTTAAAATCCTGCCTAGTACATAATAAATGCTAGATAAGTGGTTGTTAAATAAAAATAAATAAAATGTTTGTTCATACAATTGTTTCCTCTTGCTATGGTGAAAATCATGCATCCCATGCTTTATTATTGCATGCCTAGAAATGAAGATACTTTGCCTACAGGCATTTAAAAACAAGACATTTCTATTTTTAAAAGCCTGTGGCTTTAAAATTAAGGTTTCCAAAGTTGTGTCATTGCTTAAACTTCTTGAAAGATGTCCCTATCATGGCTTGCAGTCTGATTAGTTCTTTCTGGAAAAGAGAAGAGATTCTGTGTGGTAGGAATAGGACAGCAGGTGGTGGTAGTATAAAACAGAAGAAAAGCTGCACAGCTGAAAAAGGATGGAAACCAAAAGGTCCAAAAACCTGCTCTCAGCTGTGATAGAAACAGCATCGCAGAAACCTAGTTATATGAGCTGCTGTCTGAGTGGCCACCACATTTGGCGGGGGAAAAAAGGATTTCTATTCACATTATGCTTTTCTTTTTTTCCCTGCTATACTCTGAGTGCCCAGTTGTGTACTTTGACTGAAATACTGCTCACTCGGTATGCCTGTTAATCCCCTCTAGCAACGTTGAACACCCACTTGGGATTCGCTAAAAGCACTGAAAGTTGTTTTGCTCAGTCATCTTGCTTCCTGAATTTAAAAAGGTAATAATTGATCCACACCTGAAAACAAATCAGAAAAAAGAAATGTAGCTATAGACAAAAAACCTAGCCTGCTGCACACCTCTTCCAATCCCTACCAAAAGAACAACTACTTGTATGAAGACTGGGAGAGAAAAGATCTGATTTTTTTTCTTATAAACCCTGCTTTGCACAAAAGAGAACTTAATAAATGCATATGATATTAAACTTCTCATTAAATATCTTACATCTTTTCTATGTATATCCTGGGATTTCTAAGGTGCTTTCCAGTCCTGGAGATTCTATACTGGATATAAATATTACATAAAGCCTCACTGCCCGAGTGAGGGCTCTCTAATTTCTCGCTGTCTCTAACCATTTATGCTGTACAGTCTTAAATTAGAATAAAGTTACCCATTTCACAGGTGGCTTAGCCAGAAAGGCTCATCTTATTTCCAAAAGTCTATGAACTTGATTATAAACCATGGACCTCTTCAGCCCTGAGAGTTGATAGCAAGGCTACAGTAACTACCATGGCTGACATTCATCAATCATTTTTACCATGAACCAGGCACAAGAATTATTTCATTTAATCTTCCCAATGAGTAAGAATTAATCATCGCTATTTCACAAATGAAGAAATGCAGTAACCAAGAAGTAATGTAAATTGCTCAAAGTTAGCATAAAGTAGTTATTGAGCACTTGGATTCTGAAATTAGACTGCTGGATTGTGGGGATTCATTTAATCATTTTTAAAAATACGATGAATTATTGCTAACTATAATCACCCTATTGTGCTACAAAATACTAGATCTTATTCATTGTACATTGTTGCAAGCCCTTCCACCTCTGGCTGAGTGCCAGGAGATTTAAAGAGCTAGCACCTATAAAAACTTTTTTTTTTAATTAAAAAAATCATTAGGACCTGGGGCTAGGTGAAGAGTTTTTAGACTTAACACCAAAAGTATGACCCCTAACTGAAAAGTTTGATATTTTTGACCTCATAAAAATAAAATACTTTTGCTACATTAAATATTCTGTTAAAACCATAAAAAGACAAGCTACATTGTGGGAGAAAATCTTTGCAAACTTCATAGTGGAGAAGGACTTGTATCTAGACTACATAAAAAACTTCTAAAGCCCAACAATGAGAAAACAACCCAATTAAAAAATAGGCAAAATATCTGAACAGATATCTCACTAAAGAAGACATGCCAATGGCAAATAAAGTGCATGAAAAGGCATTCAACATCATTAGCCATTAGGGAAATTCAAATTAAAACCACAATGAGATATCAATACACACAAATCAAGAGGGCTAAAATAAAAACTGTGGCAACAACAAATGCTGATGAGGATGCTGAGAAACTGGATCACTCATACATTATGTGTGGGAATGTAAAATCGTACAACTACTGTGGAAAACCACTTGGCAGTTCCTTTTAAAATTTAAGTGGGCTTACCATATGACTCAGATATTGTACTTGCCAATGAAAACTTATGTTATTGTACAAATCTGTACACAGAAGTTCATAGATGCTTTATTTATAATAGCTCCAAACTGGAGATAACTATGACCTTAGATGGCTATATGGTTAAAGAAGCTGTGGTACATCCATCACATGGAATTACTGAAAATTAAAAGGAATGAACTATTGATTCAAGCAGCAACTTGGATGTATCTCCAGGGAATTATGCTGAGTGAAAAAAAGGTAATCTCAAAAGGGCACATACTATATGATTCAATTCATAAAACATTCTTGAAATAATAAAATTATAGACATGGGGAATGGATTAGTGGTTGTCAGGTGCTAGGGATGGTGAGAGAAATTATTTGGGTGTGGTTATGAAGTAGTAGCAGGACGGAGGTCTTTGTGGTAATGGAATAGTTCTGTGCCTTAATTGTGGTCATGCTTCTATGAATCTACACATCGTAAAATGGAATATATACATACATTGTTCAATGTCAGCTTCTGGTTTTGATATTGTACTATAATTACATAAGATATAAAACATTGGGAGAAACCGGATGAAGGGAACACAGGCTCTTCCTGTACATTTCTTTTATAACTTCCTGTGAATCTACAATTACTTCAAAATAAAATGTTTTTTAAAAGTTTGTTAAATAAAATGTTGGAAGCGAAGCTGAAATTTGAATGTCAGTTTGTCTGAGTCTAAAGTTAAGCTGTATAATAGTAGTGAGCATCTATCAAGTGATTAGGCTAGGTACTATTAAGTACCTTGCCAGACATCACACAGTTAGAAAATGACAGTGCAGGACTAGAAACCAAGTCTGATTCCAAACATGTACTTTTAACCACTGGTGTGATTCTCTTTGAATTGTATGGGAGAGAGAGTATCATGGCAGTGGTTGGAGGGGAAAGAATGGGAACATGAGAGAAACAAAAGGAAACAAAAGAAGGACAAAGTGGTGAATACAACTTACTGTAGTCACGGAAATAAAAATTGCATCCACAATAAGACATCATAACATAACCACCAGGCTGACAAAAACTAAAAAGTCTGATGATACCAATGGTTGTCAAGCTATGGAGTACTGAGAACTCTCACTATACCCTGAGGGTGGGAATGTAAATTGATATAGCCACTTTGGAAAACAGGCATACCCTACACATAGCAATTCCACTCCTAGGTATGAGAAACATGTGCACACGGAGACATTTTAATAAAGCTTTGTTTATAATAGCAAAATACTATGACCAATATAATTGTCCAGCAGTAGTGGAATGGGTAGCTAAAATGTGGCATAGGAAATAAGAAGGTAGAGAACTTGAACAACACTATAAACCAATAAGAACTAATGGACTTATATAGAACTATCTACCGAACAGCAGAATACATTCTTCTCAAGTGCGCATGGAAAACTAGACCATATATTATGCCACAAAACAAGTCTCAACAAATTTTGAAAGTTTGAAATAATTCAAAGTATATTTTCCAGCCACAATGGAAGGAGGCTGTAAATCAAAGACAGAAGGAAAAACTAGAACTTCACAAATATGTCGTGATTAAACAACCCACTCTCTAAAAAACCAAATGGTCAAAGAAGAAATTGAAAAAGAAATTAGAAAATACTTAGAAACAAGGCCGGGCATGGTGGCTCATGCCTGTAATCCCAGCCCTTTGAAAGGCCCAGGTGGGCAGATCACTTGAGCCCAGGAGTTGGAGATCAGCCTGGGCAACATGGCGAAACCCCCTCTCTACATAAAATACAAAAATTAGCAGGTCATGTTGGCACACACCTGTAGTCCCCAGTACTTGGGAGGCTGAATTGGAAGCATTGCTTGAGACCAAGGAGGTCAAGCCTGCCCTGAGCTGTGATTTTGCCACTGCACTCCAGCCTAGGTGACAGAGCAAGACCCTGTCAAAAAAAAAAAAAAAAAGGAAGAAGAAGAAAGAAATTACCTAGAAACAAATAAATATGAAAACACAGCATACTAAAACTTATGGGAAAGGGAAAGCAGTGCTCAGAGGGAAATTTGTGGCACAAACACCTATATTAAAAAAGAAGAAAGGTCTCAAATCAATAATCTAACTTTACACCTTGAACAACTAAAAACAGTAAACTATACCCAAAGCTGGCAGAAGGATGGGAATAATAAAGATCAGACTAGAGATAATAAAATAGGGAAGAGAAAAGCAACAGAGATAATCAAGGAAACCAGAAGTTGGCTTTATGAAAAGATCAACACAATTAACAAACTTTTTTATTTTTTTGAGACAGAGTCTCTCTCTATTGCCCAGGCTGGAGCGCAGTGGTGTGATCTCGGCTCACTGCAAGCTCTGCCTCCTGGGTTCACGCCTTTCTCCTGCCTCAGCCTCCTGAGTAGCTGGGACTACAGGTGCCCGCCACCATGCCCAGCCAATTTTTTGTATTTTTAGTAGAGACGGGGTTTCACCGTGTTAGCCAGGATGGTCTCGATCCCCTGACCTCGTGATCCACCCGCCTCGGTCTCCCAAAGTGCTGGGATTACAGGTGTGAGCCACTGCACCCGGCCCACAATTGACAAATTTTTGACTACATTGACAAAGACAAAAAGACAGAATGCACAAATAATTAAAGTCAGAAATGAAAGTGGAAACATTCCTGCCAACCTTACAGAAACACAAGGGATTATAAGAGAATAATATAAACATTTGTATCCCCCCAAATTAGATAAACTAAATAAAATGGAAAATTTTCTAGAAACACACAAATTTTCTGAACTGACACAAGAAGATACAGAAAATCTCAACAGACTATAACACATAAAGAGACTGAAACAGCATTCAAAAACCTGCCAACCATAAAAAGCTCAGGACCAGATGGCTTCACTGGTAAATTCTTCCAAACATTTTAAAAATTATTAACACCAAGCCTTATTAAATTCTTTCAAAAAATAGAAGAGGAGAGAACACTTCCTTACTAATCCTATGAGGCCAACATTACCTTGATACCAAAGCCCTATAAATATCCCAACAACAACAAAATTACAGACAAATATCCCTTATGAATAGAGATACAAAAATCCTCAACATAATGTAGCAAAATGAACCTAACAGCACATTAAAAATATTATACAACACAACCATGTGGGATTTATCCCAAGAATGCAAGTGTGGTTCAACATGATAAAATCAATCAATGTAACATATCACACTAATGGAATGGAAAAAAAACCCCATAGGATTAACTTAATTCAAGCAGAACACCCATTTGACAAAATCCCATACCCTTTCATGATAAGAAGACTCAGAAAAGTGCATAAAAGGGAGCTTTCTCATCAAGATGAATGGCATTTATAAAAAAACAAACAAAAAAACCCACAGCTAACATCATACTCAGTAGTGAAGGATTGAAATCTTTCCCCCTAAAATTAGGAATATAACAAGGATGCTCACTTTCACCACTGCTATTCATCATTGTACTGAAAGTTCTAGCCCCAGTAATTAGACAACAAAAATAAATAATAAAATATATTCAAACTGGAAAGAAAGAAGTAAATGTATCTTTATTTGCAGATGAAATGATACAAAATCTAGAAAATTCCAAACAATTCATAGGAAAGCTACTAGAGCTGATGAAAAAATTCAGCAAAGTTGTATGGTATGACATCAACACACAAATCAGTTGTGTTTTTGTACACCTGCAATGAACTATCTGAAAAGGAAGTTAAGAAAGCAATTTAATTTACAATAGCATGTAAAAAAAAGTATGAATAAATTTAAATAAGGAGATAAAATACTTGTATACAGAAAACCACAAAACATTGCTAAAAGAAATTTTAGAAGATCTACATAAATGGAAAGACATCCAATGTTCATGGGTAGGAAAACAATATTGTTTAGATGTCAGTACAACTCAAACTAGCCTGTAGATTGAACATAATCCTTGTCAAATATTCAAACACCTTCTTTTTTTAACACCTTCTTTAAAGCAATGGAGAAGCTGAGCTTCAAATTTATATATAATTGCAAGGGATCCCAAATAGCCAAAACGATCTTGAAAAAGAAAGAAGTTGGAGGTCTCACACTTCCTGATTTCAAAACTTACTTCAAAGTTAAAGAATTTTTTTTTAAAGTATGATGCTGGTATAAGGATAGGCTAATATAGCAGAATTGAGAGTCCAGAAATAACTCCTACCTCTATGGCCAATTGATTTTCCACACAGATGCCAAGTTCATTCTATGGGGAAAGAGCAACCTCTTCAACAAATAGTTCTAGGACAACTGGATATCCACAAGGACAAGAAAGAATTTTGATTCCTAACTCACATCATATACAAAATTAACTCAAAATGATAATGATTGACTCAAAAGATTAGGGCTAAACCATAAACTCAGAAAAAAACTTGAGGCAGATATTCAGAACCTTGGATTTGGCAATGGATTCTCTGATATGAATGACACTATGATTTCTGTTAATGTGAATGGTGACTACGTGGATGTTTGATTTATATTATACTTGCACCCTTGTTACCAGAAGCATTGGCATCACTTGGGAGTTTGTTAGAAACGCAGAATGACAGGCTTTACCCCAGACTTGCGTTTCAGTAGATCCCTGGGTGATTCCCGTGTGTTTTAAAGTTTGAGAAGCACTGGGGTGAACCATGCATAGGCTTTATGTACTTTTTCTAAAGGTGAAATATGTCTCATCGTTTTCAAAATAGTGTATTTCAGATTCCATCAGGCTATTGACCCAACAGTTGTCTAGCTCTGCTGTAACTAGAGTCATATGCATATAATACTGATAATGCTAACAAGTAACATCTATGTGCCAAACACACGTATTACTTTCCTGAATCTTAAAGCAGCCTCAAAGTAGGCTCCATTATTGCCTTCATTTTACAAATAAGTAACCTGAGATGCAGAGAGATCAGGCGGCCTGTCTGGGATCTGAGGAACTTCTCTTAATCTCCAAAACCCGCATTCCGAATCTCTACTGAATCGTTGGGTTGATGGCACAGGAAGAGGGGCTGTGGGAGGCTGCCCTGGACACCAAGGGTGCGGGCCACCAGAGCCGCGGTGGCGCCAGGGTAAATGGCCCCAGTGGCCGCCCTTGGACCTGCCACTGCCAGACCAGTCCTCCAGGCCGCGCTGCCAGTGTCCCTCCCTCTTTATAGTAGGTCCAGCCTGCTGCCCTCATTTGGCTGCAAGGGATGTAGGGGCGGGTGTCTCAGTTATGTCCAGCTTGGCCTAACAGTGAGCTCCCCTACATCCTACCCCACTTGGTTTGGAAAGACGCACACCTGAGAAAGTGACAAGGACGCTTGGACTCGCCTGAGCCTGTCACCCGAAGTCACGGGCCCTCCACAGCACATGCCCACCCATGGCCGGGCGGGTTGCGCCCTGGTCAAACTAGGGCGATTTGAAGGGGTAAACTAGGACTCGCAAAGGAATGCGAGAGCAGTTGGTGAAAGGCGCAGGCCGAGGCTGGGCAGCTAGGCACTGGCCAAGAGCCGGTGGGTACTCCTCGCCCCACAGAAGAACTGACTCCTCCATCACCCAGAGTCAACTACCCCCATGCCTACCTTCATTTCTGGAGCTTCCTGGGCTCAGCCACTACATAATTAACAGAGATTTTTGTGCTTTATCTTCTCTCCACCACACACACACACACACACACCCACACACCCACTAAATAGATCTAAAATGCTGCATTTTTCTGGTATTTCTCGCCCTCCCCACCCCCATTCTTTCCTGTACAAACTCTGTCAAGGTGAATCACAATATCATAAAATGCATTTGGCATTTAAAGACGTTTTGAAAATTATCTTGGGTTTCCAGTTAGTGTTCTTGGTTAACTGAAATATGTAGCATTATTTTCAAAGTGTAAAATTATTTCCAGTGAGATGGCAAGCAGACATGGTTCTTTTTTTTTGAGCTTGCTCTGTCTCCCAGGCTGGAGTGCAGTGGTGCGATCTCGGCTCACTGCAAGCTTCACCTCCGGCCGGGTTCAGGCCATTCTCCTGCCTCAGCCTCCCGAGTAGCTGGGACTACAGGCGCCTGCCACCACGCCCAGCTAATTTTTTCTATTTTTAGTAGAGACGGGGTTTCACCGTGTTAGCCAGGATGGTCTCAATCTCCTGACCTCGTGATCTGCCTGTCTCGGCCTCCCAAAGTGCTGGGACCACAGGCATGAGCCACGGCGCCTGGCCAAGAAGACATGGTTCTTGAGGAAAATCTTAAGTGTATGATGCTTTTTAAAACCTGTATGGCCAGGCGCGGTGGTTCATGCCTGTAATCCCAGCACTTTGGGAGGCCAAGGCAGGCAGATCAAGAGGTCAGGAGTTCGAAGCCAGCCTGACCAACAAGGTGAAACCCCATCTCTACTAAAAAAAAAAAAAAAATACAAAAAATTAGCTGAGTGTGGTGACAGGCACCTGTAGTCCCAGCTACTCAGAAGGCTGAGGCAGGAGAATGGCTTGAGCCCGGGAGTCAGGGGTTGCAGTGAGCCGAGACTGCACCATTGCATTTCAGCCTGGGCAACAAGAGCAAAACTCCGTCTCGAGAAAAAAAACAAAAAACAAAACAAAACAAAAACCTGTACCATAGATAGTAACTTACTCTGGAAAGTGTTATTTTTTTTTCTTTTTCTTTTTTTTTTTAGAAGGAGCCTCACTCTGTCAGCAGGCTGGAGTGCAGTGGCGCGATCTCGGCTCACTTCAACATTCACCTCCCGGGTTCAAGGGATTCTCCTGCCGCAGCCTACCGAGTAGCTGGGACTACAGGCACGTGCCACCAGGCACAGCTAATTTTTGTATTTTTAGTAGAGAGGGGTTTCACCATGTTGGCCAGGATGGACTCTATCTCTTGACCGCGTGATCCGCCCACCTCGGCCTCTCAAAGTGCTGGGATTATAGGGGTGAGCCACCGTGCCCAGCCGGGAAGTGTTATTATTTTTCTAGTGATACATTATTTATTACACTTACAATGAAAGATGCATGATATTAACATTTAAAGTAGAAATAAAATGTCCTTTCTTCAAGCTTTATAAATCCAGCTGTTCGTTTCCCATGTTTGTGTATACTTATTAATTTTAATTACACTAGTAATTTCCCTGGGTTCTTAAATTTACATTAGTTTTTAAAGTATAGAGGAAACATTCCTCATATAATTTAATCATTTGTGCAAATGGCAGACAAGGAAGTTATTGGTTTGTATTGTAATTATTGTAGTTCATGTTTTGAGCTCATTTGTACAATTGCTAAATTAATAATTATCATTTACGTAAGCAGATTAGGTCATCTGCACTCATTTACAATTATAATTCAGAAATGATTAGATGTTCTTCAACTTTCCCAATTTCTTTAATGCCCTTATTAAAATCATACATTAAAGAATTATCCAATTATGTCTATTATCATAAGTAAATTTGGCTTAGTACATATAATTACTCCCATGCTAATGCATGTAAATTTTCAATTAATCTATCTCTTTTCCAAAGTGTATGGTAAAACAAATTGATTGTCATAATGTTGTTTGCAGCATTTGCTTAAAAGCCACGCGTGTTGAGATTCACAAAGCCAAATCATTATGAGTAGTATAAAATAGTATATGAAATTATCCTGTAAAACAGGTATCACACCAGGACTAACTTGAATGTTCCTGGATCTTTACTGTTTGAGGGAAGAGAACTTTTGACTTACTGCAAAGATTATTCAATACCATAGTATGCCAGAGAATATTTAAAACAGTTAGAATCAGTGCACAGTTGAAAAGATACTGAGTTTTTTCAAATTATAAATGTGATACATATTTATTGCACACCATTTGGGAAATACAGAAATGCATGAAGAAGGAAGAAATATTTTATATATAATGTCCCCAAAGAGAGATAAGCTATAACATTTGTTTTTATCTTTGAAGTCTCTTACATGGATTTTTATGTATGTATCTACATGTGTGTGTAATATGCAGTAATAAAATTAGGGTTGTATTGTACATACTGTTCAAATTTTTGGTTTCTATGACTCCAGTGAAAAGAACAATGTTGTCTTCCATTTTGTGTTTGCCATGGAACTGACCTTCTTTTCTTTTAGAGACAGGGTCTGGCTCTGTCACCCATGCTGGAGTGCAGCGGCAAAATCACACCTCACTGCAGTCTCGAATTCCTGGGCTCAAGCAATCTTCCCACCTCAGCCTCCCAAGTGGCTAGGACTATAGACACAAAACACCGCACCTGGCTATTTTTAAATTTTTGTAGAGGTGGAGTCTTGCTATGTTGCCCAGGCTGATCTCAAACCCCTGGCCTAAAGTATTCCTCCCACCTCAGCTTCTCAAAGCATTGAGGTTACAGGTGTGGGCCACTGCACCCATCCCAGTGACTTATTATTGTGTTTGTTATAAAAAGTTCTGTAACTTGAAGAACGAAATTATTTGTAAGCAAAGGTATTTGAATCCTAACTCTCACACTTACTTGCTGGGTGACCTTAGACAAGATACTTAATCACTCTGTGCTTCAGTCTCCTCAGTAGTAAAATGGGGATAATGATAGTGTACTTACTTCAGAGAGTTGTTTTGAGGATCAAATGGATTAATTTATTATAAAGTTCATACAACAGTGCCTGACACATAGTAAGCTCTATGTAAGTATTTTTTTTTCTTTTTTTTGAAACGGAGTCTCGCTCTGTTGCCCAGGCTGGAGTACAGTGGCCTGATTTCGGCTCACTGCAACCTCCACATCCGAGTTCAAGCAATTCTCCCACTTCAGCCTCCTGAGTAGCTGGGATTACAAGCATGTGCCACCAAGCCTGGCTAATTTTTGTATTTTTAGTGGATGAGGTTTTGCCATATTGGCCAGGCTGGTCTCAAACTCCTGACCTCAAGTGATCTGACCACCTCGGCCTCCCAAAGTGTTGGGATTACAGGTGTGAGCCACCACACTCAGCGGTAAGTATTTGCTGTATTAATTATTTTACTAGCTTTATTAGCAGGTGTTATTTACTAGCTGATACTATTATTGTGTGAGAATTGATCATTTCAGGTGGTACATGATGAACATTATGTCTACTCTGTATATACCACATGGGGACCAGCACTGAGTATGGAGAATGGGTGGTGGAAAGGAGAGACAAATAGGAAACCAATTTAAAGGCAGTATAGACAGATTAGAGATTAAAGGACACGTTTTTAGATTGAGAGGTATTAAGAATGGGCTTTTCCAGGGTGTTGGAACTACTCTTGTTTAATACCTTTATGAATGCTTTAAAAGTAAGAATACATATTTAATTTTCTGTTTTTACAAATAACACTACGTTCTTCCAGTAATGAAAAGTCAAATTAACGCACATAAACCAGAGGGAGATCTTACTAGTTAATGTACAAAAGCTAGAAAATATAAATGTTTTAAATAAACTTTATTGAGATATAATTAACATATAATAGACTTCACCCATTTTTAAAGAATACAGTTTGGTGAGTTTTGATAACTATATTCACCCATGTAATACCATCAAAATCACCTTCACTCCAACCCCACTTCAAGACTCTGACAGCAATTGATTTTTCTGTCATTTAGTTTTAGTTTTCATTTCTGGAATTTCATATACATGGAGTCATACATTATGTACACTTTTGTGTATGGATTTCTTTCATTCAACATAATGCCTTTAAGATTCATCCATGTTGTAGCATGCATTCAGAGTTTATTCCTTTTCATTGCTGAATGACATGCCATTGTACTGAATATACCACAATTTCTTTTACCACCCACCTTTTGATGAACATATGAGGTATATTTCCAGTTTTGAGCAATATGTAAGTGGTTTGCTGAAGCTGGCTCATACCAGCATACAGGAGCTGATTGTGCACATCTCTTTTCAACTCCATGTTCAGTGATGTCAAATTAGTAGCTTGAAATCAATCATAGTGGCAGTGTTTTACACCAAAGAAACTGGCAAATCAGGGCATTTTTAATGGGGGAGCCAGTTTACCAGTACTCCACTGGCTATTATTAAAAAAGATGCTATGAAAATTTGTATAGCAGTTTTTGTGTGGACATAAGTTTTTATTTCTCTTGGGTAAATACCTAGAAGTAGGGTTTATATATCATATGTTAAGCGAATGTTTAATTTTAAAAGAAATTACCTAGAGGGGCAGAGTAAGATGGCCAAATAGAAGGCTCTACTTATTATCCTCCTGCAATCACACCAGTTTAACAACTATCTACACACAAAAATAGCACTTCATAAGAACCAAAAATCAGGTGAGCACTCGTAGTACTTGGTTTTAACTTCATTTCACTGAAAGAGGCATTAAAGCGGGTAGGAAAGACAGTCTTGAATTGCAGATGCCACCCCACCCCATCCCCCAGAAGTAGCCACATGGTACAGAGAAAGAATCTGTGCACTTGAGAGAGGGAGAGCACAGCAATTATGAGACATTGCATTGAACACACTGCTGCTCTGCCGTAGCAGAAAGCAAAACCCAGCTGAACTCAGCTGACACCTGCCCCCAGAGGGAGAATTTAAACCAGCCCTATCCAGAGGGGAATCACCCATGCCAGCAGTTGGAACTTGAGTTCCTGCAAGTGTCACTACCATGGGCTAAAGTGCTCTGGGACTCTAAATAAACTTGAAAGGCAGTCTAGGTCACAAGGACTGCAACTCCTCTAGTGCGGAACTGGGCTCAGAGCCAGTGGACTGGGTGGGCACGTGACCTACTGGGACATCAGCCAGGGCGGCTAAGGGAGTGCTTGCACCACCCCTCCCCAACCTCAGGCTGCACAGCCCACAGCTCCAAAAAAGACCCCTTCCGTCCACTTGAGGAGAAGAGAGGGAAGGCTAAAGAGGACTTTGTCTTGCATCTTGAATACCAGCTTAGCCACAGCAGGATAGGGTACAGTTCATCTGGGAGGCCCCCTTTTCAGGCCCTAGCTCCCGGAGGACATTTCTAGGCACACCCTGGGCCAGAAGGGAACCTGCTACCTTGAAAGGAAGAACCGAGTCCTGGCAGGACCCATCACCTGCTGACTAAATAGCCCTTGGGCCCTGAATAACCAGCAGCAATACCAAGGGAGTACGCTGTGGGCTTCAGGTGAGACTCAGTACTTTCCCAGCTGTGCTGGCTATGGAGAGAGACTCCTACTTGAGAAAAATGGAGGGAAAAGTAAAGAAGGCTTTGTCTTGCACCTTAGGTACCAGCTTGGTCACAGAGGAGTAGAATACCAAGCAGCTCCTGGGATCTCTGATTCCGGGTCGCTGATTCCAGGTCTTGACTATTGGACAGCACTTCTACACGTACCCTGGGTCAGAGGGGTACCCATTGCCCTGAAAGGTGAGTATCAGGCCAGGCAGGAATCACCACAAGCTAACCTGAGAGCCCTTGAGCGTTTTTGTTTTTGTTTTTTGAGACGGAGTCTCACTCTGTCGTCCAGGCTGGAGTGAAGTGGCACCATCTTGGCTCACTGCAACCTCCGCCTCCCGGGTTCAAGCAATTCTCCTGCCTCAGGCTACTGAGTAGCTGGGACTACAGGCGCCTGTCACTACGCCCGGCTAATTTTTTTTATTTTTAGTAGAGATGGGGTTTCGCCGTGTTAGCCTGGGTGGTCTCGATCTCCTGACCGCATGATCTGCCTGCCTCGGCCTCCCAAAGTGCTGGGATTACAGGCATGAGCCACTGCACCCAGCCTAGAGCCCTTGAGCTTTAAGGGAACATTGATGGTAGCCTGGCAGTACTCCCCATGGGTCTGTGTTGATGGTGGCCATGGGATAAGCCTCCTCTCTCTGTGGAAAGGAGAGGGAAGAGGGGCAAGTACTGCATCTTGTGGTTTCAGTACCAGGTCAGCTGCAGTACAATAGAACACCAGGTAGACTTCTAAGGTTTGACTCTAGTTCCTGGATTCTGGATGGCACCTCTGGACCCACCCGGGGCATGGGGGAACTTGCTACCCCGAAGGGAAGAACACAAGCCTGGCTGGCTTCACCACATGCTGCTTGTAGAGCCTTGAGTGAACATAAGCAGTAATCAGGGATTGGTTAACGTGGGCCTTGGGTGAGACCCAGTGCTGTGCTGGCTTCAGGTCTGACCCAGCATAGTCCCAGTGCTGGTGGCCACAGGGGTGCTTGTGTCACCTTGCCCCCAGCTCCAGGTGGCTCAGAACAGAGAGAGAAAAGAGAAGAAAACAAGAGTCTCTGCCAGGTCAGCTAGAAAATTTTGGATCTTATCCAAGACCATCAAGGTGGTGATTCTACGACTCTGCAAGAACTATAGCATTACTATGCTTGGGGTGCCCCCAATACAGGTACAGCTTGGATCACAACACACAAGTCCTTTAGAATACCTGGAAAACCTTCCCAAGAAGAACAGGAACAAACAAGCTCAAGCTGCAAAAACTATAATAAATGCCTAACTCATCAATGCCCAACTCATCAATGCCCAGACACAGACTAACATCCACAAGGCCACCCAGGAAAACATGACCTCACCAAATAAACTAAATAAAGCAGCAGATACCAATCCTGGAGAAACAGGGATATGTGACCTTTCAGACAGGGAATTCGAAATAGCTGTTTTGAGGAAACTCAAATAAGTTCAAGATAATACAGAGAAGGAATTCAGAATACTATCAAATGAATTTAACAAAGAGATCGAAATAATTTTAAAAAATCAAGCAGAAATTCTGGATCTGAAAAATGCAATTGACATACTGAAGAATGCATCAGAGTCTTTTAATAACAGAATTGATCAAGCAGAAGAAAGTATTAGTGAGCTTGAAGACAGGCTATTTGAAAATGCAGTCAGAGGAGACAAAAGAAAAAAGAATGAAAAACAATGGAGCACACCTACAGAATCTAGAAAATAGCTTCAAAAGAGCAAATCATTGGCCTTAAAGAGGAGGTAGATAACAAGACAGGGGTAGAAAGTTTATTCAAAGGGATAATAACAAAGAACTTTCAAAACCTAGAAAAAAATCAATATCCAAGTACAAAAGGGTTATAGAAGAGCAAGCAGACTAAACCCAAAAAAGACTAACTGAAGACATTTAATAATCAAACTCCCAAAGGTAAAGGATACAGAAAGAATCCTAAAAGAAGCAAGAGAAAATAAGCAAATAACATACAATGGAGCTCCAATACATCTGGCAGCAGACTTTTCAGTGGAAACCTTACAGGCAAGGAGAGAATGGCATGACATATTTAAATTGCTGAAGGAAAAAAAAAATTACCCTAAAATAGTATTTCCAGTGAAAATATCCTTCAAACATGAGGGAGAAAAAAAGACTTTCCCAGATAAACAAGCGCTGAGGGATTTCATTAATACCAGTCCTGTCCTACAAGAAATGCTAAAGGGAGTATTCAATCAGAAAGAAAAGGACATTAATGAGCAATAAGAAAGCATCTGAAGGTACAAAACTCACTAGTAATAGTAAGTACACAGGGAAACACAGAATATGATGACACTGTAAGTGTGGTGTGTAAACAACTCTTATCCTAAGTAGAAAGATGAAACAATGAACCAATCAAAAATAGTAACTACAGCAACTTTTCAGAACATAGACAGTACGGTAAGATATAAATAAAAACAACAAAAAAATTTAAAATGAGGGGATGAAGTTAAGGTGTAGACTTTTCATTAGTTTTCTTTTAGCTTGATTGTTTATTCAAGCAGTGTTGCTATCAGCTTAAAACAATGGATTGTAAGATATTTGCAAGCCTCATAGTAACCTCAAATCAGAAAATGTACAACAGATAAACAAAAAGTAAAAAGCAAGAAATTAAATCATACCACCAGAGAAAATCACCTTCACTAAAAGGAAGACAGGAAAGAAGGAAGGGAAGGAAAAAAACCCAGAAAACAAATAACAAAATGGCAGGAGTAAGTCCTTACTTGTCAATAATGATATTGAATGTAAATTAAATAAACTCTTTTCAATCAAAAGAAGCAGAGTGACTGAATGGATAAAAAAGAGAGACCCAATGATCTGCTGCTTATAGGTGTTACCTGTCTTTATAGGTGTTTCACTTTTCCTGATACACATAGACTGAAAATAAAGGAATGGAAGAAGATATTCCATGCCAGTGGAAACCAAGAAAGAGCAGGAAGGAATAGCTACAATTATATCAGACAAAATAGATTTCAAGACAAAAACTATAAGAAGAGACAGAACATACTCAACTATAAGAAGAGACAGAAAAAAATGCGTATAGAAGGAACATACTCAACAAAATAAAAGCTGTAAACGACAGACCCATAACTAGTATCATACTGAATGGGGATAAACTAAAAGCCTTTCTCCTAAAATCAGGAACAAAACAAGGATACCCACTGTCATCACCCTTATTCAACATAGTACTAGAAGTCCTAGCTAGAGCAGTCTGACAAGAGAAAGACATAAAGGGCATCCAAATTGGAAATGAAGAGGTCAAATTATCCTTGTTTGCAGATGATATAATCTTATATTTAGAAAAACCTAAAGACTCCACCAAAAAACTGTTGGAACCGATAAACAAATTCAGTGAACTTGCAGGATATAAAATCAGAATACAAAAATCAGTGGCATTTCTATATACCAACAGTGAACAATCTGAAAAATAAATCAAGTAATCCCATTTACAATATCTAAAAATGAAATAGAATACCTAAGAATTAACCAAATAGGTGAAAATTTTCCACTACTTCCAGATAGTGGAAAAATAAATCAAGTAATCCCGTTTACAATATCTAAAAGTAAAATACAATACCTAAGAATTAACCAAATAGGTGAAAGATCTCTACAAGGAAAACTATAAACACTGATGCAAGAAATTGAAGAAAACACACAAAAAAATGAAAATATATTCCACGTTCATGGATTGGAAGAATCAATATTGTTAAAATGTCTATACTACCCAAAGCAATATACAGATTTAAAGCAATCCCTGTCAAACTACCAATGACATTCTTCACAGAAATAGAAAAAACAATCCTAAAATTTATAGGAAACCACAAAAGACTCAGAATACCCAAAGCTATTCTAAGCAAAAAGAATAAAACCGTACAAATCACATTACCGGACTCTAAATTGTACTACAGAGCTATAGTAACCAAAACAACATGGTGCTGGCATAAAAACAGACACAAAGATCAGCAGAACAGAATAGAGAATCCAGAGATAAATCCATGCATCTACCATGAACTTATTTTTTACAAAGTTGCTAAAAACATACATTGGAGAAAGGATGGTTTCTTCAATGTGCTGGAAAAACTGAATATCCATAAGCAAAAGAATGAAACTAGATGCCTACTTCTCACCATATACAAAACTCAAAGCAAAATGGACTGATGATTTAAATCTAAAACCTCAAACTATGAAACTACTACAAGGGAACATTGGGGAAACTCTCCAGAACATTGGTCTGGGCAAAGATTTCTTGAGTAATATCCCAGAAGCACAGGCAACCAAAACAAAAATGGATGAATGGTATCACATCAAGTTAAAAAGCTTCTGCACAGCAAAAGTGATATGGTTTGGCTGTGTCCCCACCCAAATCTCATCTTGAATTCCCATGTGTTGTGGGAGGGACCTGGTGGGAGGTAACTGAATCATCAGGGCAAGTCTTTCCCATGTTGTTCTCATGATAGTGAATAAGTCTCATGAGATCTGATGGCTTTATAAGGTGGAGTTTCACTGCACAAGCTTTTTGCCTGCTGTCATCCATGTAAGATGTGACTAGCTCCTCCTTGCCTTCTGCCATGATTGTAAGGCTTCCCCAGCCAAGTGGAACTGTAAGTCCATTAAACCACTTTTCCTGTGTAAAGTATCCAGTCTCAGATATTTCTTTATCAGCAGTGTGAAAATGGACTAGCACAAAAAGAAACAACAAAGTGAAGAGACAACCCACAGAATGGGAGAAAATATTTGCAAACTAACAATGTGACAAGGGATTAACCATGTGACCAGAATATATAAGAAACTCAAACAACTCTGTAGGAAAAAATCTAATATGATTAAAAAATGGGCAAAAAATTTGAACAGACATTTCTCAAAAGAAAACATACAAAAGGCAAATGGGATATGAAAAAAGTGCTGAACATCACTGATCATTAAAT
Source organism: Nomascus leucogenys (assembly GCF_006542625.1). NCBI lineage: Eukaryota > Metazoa > Chordata > Mammalia > Primates > Hylobatidae > Nomascus > Nomascus leucogenys. The sequence continues at coordinate 122,913,984 of NC_044406.1, read as the reverse complement.
CAATGCAAATCAAACCTACAGTGAGATATCATCTCATTCAAGTTAAAATGGCTTTTATCTGAAAGACAGGCAACGACAAATGCTGGCAAGACTGTGGAGAAAAGGGAACCTTCATATACTGTAAAAAAGTTAATTAATACAATTACTATGGAGAACAGTTTGGGGGTACCTTAAAAAACTAAAAATAGAGTTTCCATAGGATCTGGCAATCCCACTCCTAGGTATATACCCGAAAGAAAGGAAGTCAGTATATCAAAGAGATATCTGCACTCACATGCTCATTGCAGCACTCATCACAGCAGCCAAGATTTGGAAGCAACCTAAATGTCCATCAACAGACGAATGGAAAAAGAATGTGGTGCCTACATGCAATGGAGTACTTACTATTAAGCCATTGAAAAAATGAGATCCTGTCATTTGCAACAACATGGATGAAACTGGTGGTCATTACGCTAAGTGAAATAAGTCAGACACAGAAAGACAACTCGGCATGTTCTTGCTTATTTGTGGGAGCTAAAAATTAAAACTATTGAATTCATGGAAATAGAGAGTAGAAGGATGGTTACCAGAGGCTGGGAAGGTTAGTGAGTGTTGGGGGTGGGGAAGTGGGGATGATTAATGAATCCAAAAAAATAGAAAGAATGAAGACATAATATTTGATAGCACAACGTGGTGACTATAGTCAATAGTAATTTAATTGTATATTTTAAAATAACTAAAAATATAATTGGATTATTTGCAACACAAAGGATAAATGCTTGAGGTAATAAATACCCCGTTGACCTTGATGTGATTATTAGGCTTTGCATGCCTGTATTAGTATATCTCATGTAACAGAGAAGTACATGAGAGTACATCTACTTTCTACTCACAAAAATATAAATAAATAAATAAATAAATAAATAAAAGAGATTGCTGAAGAGCTTTTCAAAGTGGTTGCAACATTTTACATTCCCAAAAACAATGTGTGAAAGTCAATTTGTTTCACAACCTCACCAGTACTTGATATGGTCAGTCTTTTAATTTTAGCCATTCTAGAGGTCGTGTAGTAATATCTCAGTGTGGTTTTAACTTGCCTTTCTATAATGTTGAGTAGTCTTTCATTTGCTTAATGGCTATTGCTGTATCTCCATTTTGACTTTTTGTTCATGCTTTTTAGCCATTTGTTGGTGGGGAGGGTGTTTATCTTATTACTAAGCTTTAAGAATTCTTTATGTATTCTTGATACAAGTCTTACAGCAGATACATATATATTTCTCATATTTTCTTCCAGTGTATGGTTTGCCTTTCTATTTTCTTAACTGTGTCTTTCAAAGAGAATAAGTTTTTAATTATTATCAAGTTTATTTTATCAACTTTTTCTTTTATGGTTTATGCATTTTGTGTGCTTTATAAGAAATACTTGCTTAATTCAATAATCCAGTTTTTTCCTATGTTTTCTTCTAGAAGTTCTGTGGTTTTAGCTTTTATATTTAATTATGTGATGCATTTTAAGCTGATTTTTGGATATGGTATGAGATAAAGGTTGATGCTGAGTATTTCTGCATATGGATATCTGGTAGTTCCAGCATCATTTGTTGAAAAGACTATCCTTTCCCCAGTTGAATTTCCAAGGCAGTTTTTTTGAAAATCAAGCAGGTAGTATGTGTGGATTTATTTTTTGACTCTCTCTTCTATTCCATTCATCCAAATGCCTGCTCTTTTTGTTTTGTTTTGTTTGAGATGGAGTTTCGCTCTTGTTGCCTAGGCTGGTGTGCAGTGGCTCCATCTCGGCTCACTGCAACCTCTGCCTCCCTGATTCAAGCAATTCTCATCCCTCAGCCTCCCGAGTAGCTGGGATTATAGGTGCCCACCACCACGCCCAGCTAATTTGCCAGCTTTTAATTAATGTACATTTATAGTAAGTCTTGAAATCAGATAGTTTAAGTCCTCTTTTATTTTGTTTGTTTGCTTAATTTTTAAATTATCTTGAAATGTCTATGTCTTTTTATTTCCCTATCTATTACAGATTCAGCTTGTCAGTTTCTACAAAAAAGTCTACTGGAGTTTTTATTAGGATTGTATTGAATCTATAAATCGACTTTGGGAGAACTCTAAACTGATCAAGTTTTATCAATTTAGAGGCATAGGCATGATATCAATTTATATGGGTTTTCTTCCATTTCTATTGGCAATGTTTTATGGTTTCCTGTGTGCTGGTCTTGCTCATATTTTGTTAAACTTATTCCTAAGTATGCCATGTTTTTGGATAATGTTGAAATTGGATTATTTTAAAAATCCAATTTCCAAATTTTCATTTCAAAAATAAATTGTTTTTATATTGCCTTTCTAAACTATCTTTCTAAATTCACTTATTATTTCTATTACCATTTTGTAGATGTTTCAGAATGTGCTAAAACATACACATCCATGTCATGTGCTAATAAAGCCAGTTTTACCTTCTCATTTTCAGTTTGTATGCATTCCATTGCTTGCTTTGCAATGACTAGAATGTCCACTGCAGTGCTGAATAAAAATGGTGGGATCAGGTACAAGGATTGCCATGTTCCTGACCTTAAAGGAAAAATATTCAGTCTTTTTATCAGTAAGTATATTTGCTATAGATTTTATATAAATGACTTTTATTAGTTTTAGTATGTTCTATTCTAGTTTGCTGGGAATTTTTTATCATGAATGGATATTGAATTTTATCAAATGCTTTTTCTCTATCTTTTGAGATGATTCTATATTTTTCTTCTTTATTCTGTAAATATGGTGAATAATATTCATTAATTGGAATGTTAAATCAACCTTGCATTCCTAGGATAACCTACTTGGTCATGATCTATAACCTTTTCTATATGTTGCTAGATTCAGCTCCTCATATTATTATTATTATTATCATTATTTATATTTTAAGTTCTGGGGTACATGTGCAGAATGTGCAGGTTTGTTACATGGATATACATGTGCTTTGGTGGTTTGCTGCACCCGTCAACCCATCATTTACATTAGGTATTTCTCCTAATCCTCTCCTCCCCTAGCCCCCGACCCCCTGACAGGCCCCAGTATGTGATATTCCCCTCCCTATGTCCATGTGTTCTCATTGTTCAACTCCCACTTATGAGTGAGAATATGTGGTGTTTGGTTTTCTGTTCTTGTGTTAGTTTGCCGAGAGTGATGGTTTCCAGCTTCATCCATGTCCCTGCAAAGAACATGCACTCATCCTTTTTTATGGCTGCATAGTATTCCATGGTGTATATGTGCCACATTTTCTTTATCCAGTCTATCATTGATAGGCATTTGGGTTGGTTCCAAGTCTTTGCTATTGTGAACAGTGCTGCAATAAACATACGTGAGCATGTGTCTTTATAGTAGAATGATTTATAATCCTTTGGGTATATACACTCAGTAACGGGATTGCTGGGTCAAATGGTATTTCTGGTTCTAGATCCTTAAGGAATCACCACACTGTCTTCCAAAATAGTTGAACTAATTTACACTCCCACCAACAGTGTAAAAGTGCTCCTATTTCTCCAAATCCTCTCCAGCATCTGTTGTTTCCTGACTTTTTAATGATCGCCATTCTAACTGGCATGAGATGGTACCTCATTATGGTTTTGATTTGCATTTCTCTAATGACCAGTGATGATGAGCTTTTTTTCATATGTTTGTTGGCTGCATAAATGTCTTCTTTTGAGAAGTGTCTGTTCGTATCCTTCACCCACTTTTTGATGGGGTTGTTATTTTTTCTTCTTGTAAATTTGTTTAAGTTCTTTGTAGATTCTGGATATTAGCACTTTGTTAGATGGATAGAATTGACAGTGGGGTGTTAAAGTTTCATATTTTGAAGAATATTTGCATCTATGTTTATGAAACATATTAGTCCTCAACTTTGTTCTTGTAACAAACACAAAACATCTTACTATTTTTCTAAGCCAGAGTCAGCAAACTGTGGCCTGTGTGCTAACTAGCCCACAGTCTGTTTTTGTAAATATTAATAAAATTTTATTGGAACACAGCCACACTCATTTATTTATGTATTCTTGTCTATGGCTGCTTCTACACTACAATGACAGATTTGAATAGTTGTGACAGAAACCATATGACCTGCGAAGCCTAAAATATTTATTATCAGGCCCTTTAGAGAAAATTTTGCTGACTCCTGCTCCAAACTACGGTTTGTCTAGACATGAAATTCTGGGAACAAATTCAGTCATTATTCCATATGAAAGAAAGAGATGATTGAGAAAAATGGAAAAAATTCCAGAGGAAGGAACTAAAATGACTAAGATGTTCGGGTGTTTGGGGTACTGAGGGGAAGGGGAGTGCTAATAGCAACAGGAGGACAGACTTATAAGATTAGAATTTTCAATTCTGGAAAGAATAAAGACAAAAGAGACTTATTTATTTATTTTTATTTGTTTGAGACGGAGTCTCACTCTGTGGCCAGGCCAGGCTGGAGTGCAGTGGTTGCTCACTGCAACCTCTGCCTCCCATGTTCAGGTGATTCTCCTGCCTCAGCCTCCCGAATAGCTGGGACTACAGGCGTGTACCCCCACGCCCAGCTTATTTTCAATTTTCTTTTTTTTTAGTAGAGACGGGGTTTCACCATGTTGGCCAAGATGGTCTCGATCTCTTGACCTCATGGTTTGCCCGCCTCGGACTCCCAAAGTGCTGAGATTACAGGCGTGAGTCACTGCGCCTGGCCAAAAGAGACTTTTGATAACCAAAATGTATCTGATTTATGAATGCTTAACAGATAAGGTGAATTCCAATTTTTTGGAAGAGACAGTCTGCCATGGGCTCTGAGCATTCCTATGCACCCTTGCTGAGACTGACATTCTGCAAAGCCTTATTGTCCTCTGACCCTGAGTAGTTTCTGTAGCTACTCATGTAGGCAATTGAGTAGGTCGAGGCAATCTCAGAGTGACTACTACGGTACTACTCACTGTGTAGGTTTGGGGGACTGGTTTGTTTATTTCTTGCTACCAGGGCACATAGCCTTTAACTCTCTGTCCCTCAGCCTAGGGCACAACTGGCTATGCACATAGCTACCATCTGGGCCCATTGCATGGTCCCATGGGACTTGGATTTAAAGGTGCTAGTGCTACATGTTGATGCTGCTGATTTTCCTGTGCTGTGAGTAATCAACCTTCTTGCTGTGATCCATTGAGTCTCACTGTCTACATTTGGCACCTGTGACAAGACAAAGACAAACTGCTGCTTTAGTAATCTCCTTTGTAGTCTTGTTTCTTCTTGCCATCTTCTATGAGGTTGGGGTTCTTTCTTGACAAAACTTGTTTACTGAATTCCACAATGTTGGGCAGAAGGGTACCCCTGAGGTTTAAAATAAAGACGTTCTTGCTAACTAAAGTAAGTCTCACTCACTTCATATAGCAGGAAGTCGAGTTTTTTGAAGTAATTAGTTATTCAAGAATTGGCAAAAGTAAAACATAAAATTTTCTTCCCTGATATAGGAAGGTGACGTAAGAATGATCAACATGACATTACACAGTTCTTAGTGACTCTTCAGTCTGAATAAAGGGTGAATCTGATCCAATGTTGTCATTCTAAGTGCAGTATTGTTTTTTTCTTTAATGCCTTGTACTCGTCACCCTATAGACGTTTCTGTAAGATAGGTAAATTCAGTGTTCCTTCCTTAGTCTTCACTTGCATTATCTTGATTTGGCTGTATTTGACTATTTGTGGTGATGATCTATCTGAGTTCTTTACCAACTCCACTGAGTGTTCTTTTGGTGTCTCCTTCCAGGACTTTTCTCCCTCCATCCTGATGTACCCTGCTCCTTTCACTCAATTTCAGCTTTCATTTCACTTCCATTTATTCTCAAATAAATTTCCAGCCTAATCTTTCATATCACCAGCATGGCATCTACACTTTTTGTCCTCAGACATTTATGATCGACATTTAAAAAATGGAAATGATAATTTTCTTTAGCAATCCACTTCCTCATCTCTCTTATCTCATTTATCTGAATAGTCATACCATTTTTTCCACGTCCAATGGCTCCAAATCATGGAAATTTTAATAACTGTTCCATATTCTTACCCAGCGTCCAAATGGTCTCCAAGCCCTGTTTCATTTCTTGCAGATTTCCTTCTATTTAGCTACACTGGCATCATTCTGGTTCAGCATGGCTTTGCCTCATACAGCCCATCAAGGCTCAGTTGAAGATCACTTCCCACCCACCGGCCACCATTACCATGATTAATGCCTTTCCTTCAGCTCACACTGATTATGTCAGGAAATAATATGTGCTTCTTAATTCAGGACTTGATTATATATAGTTTGGTGATGTCTAAACTACACATTGGTTGGTATCACTTCCTCTTTCCCCCAGTTAAAATCCTCAACAGGCCGGGCGCAGTGGCTCACGCCTGTAATCCCAGCACTTTGGGAGGCCGAGGTGGGCGGATCACGAGGTCAGGATATCGAGACCAGCCTGGCTAACACAGTGAAACCCCGTCTCTACTAAAAATACAAAAAAAATTAGCCGGGCGTGGTGGTGGGCGCCTGTAGTCCCAGCTACTCGGGAGGCTGAGGCAGGAGAATGGCGTGAACCCCGTGGGGCGGAGCCTGTAGTGAGCTGAGACAGCGCCACTGCACTCCAGCCTGGGTGACAGCGAGACTCTGTCTCAAAAAAAAAAAAAAAAAAAAAATCCTCAACAGTGACTTCTCATTGTACTTAGAATAAAATCTAGACTCTTTTCACGGTCTACAATGACTTATATGATATGGTCCCTCCCCACCTGTTCATTCTTAATCCTGAGCCTCTCTACCCATTGCTTACTACCCTGTAACCACATAAGCCTTCTCAATTCCTAGAATGTTACCAAACTCTCTCCTATCTCTACTCTCTGCCTGGATGTTCACTTCCAACCTCACCTCCAAATCTGTTCAACTCCTACTCTTCCTTCAGGTTTCAGCTTAAGTTTCGCTGACTCAGAGGAGCTGACTCCAAAGTTTCTATCTAAATAAGCCTTCATAATTAGCATTTTTCATAAAACTCCACTCTTTTCCTTCAAGCACTTATCAGAATTTATATATTTATTTGTGATGTTAAAAATGTTTACTTTATAGACTGTAAAACCAGGAAGGAAGAAACTGTGTCTGTCCCTTTCATTTCTGAATCCTTAACACTTAGTACAGACCCTGGCACATAGTAGACATTCAAGGTAAACGCTTATTGAATGAGGGATCTGCAGTTGTAACAGAAAGTTCCTTATTTTCCTATATCCTTAATGAAAACTGAATCCTACTTATCCTAAGCCATGCAATCTCCAAGCCCTCTATGTACTGTAGACTAATCTTATTAACTTGTTTCAACTGTAGGACTATCAGACACCTGCTCCTGGTCTTATTAGGTGAGATTATGCCAGTCACTTGTATTAATTTCCTATAGTGTTTCTGAGAATTCTGCTGGAAATAGCCTTTGTATTTTCCTTTCATGGGCTTACTGGCTGATCCCCACTGTACTTCACTCTCAAAGCCCCATCCCTGCCACCCTTTTCCATGTCATTTTCAGAACTATGCTTTGACTTATGCCAGTCAAGTCATACTAGAAATGTAAGGTGCCAATCCTTCTGAATAACATCGAATATTTTAGACCCAAGTATTCAAATTTATCTTTTTGGAAATTATATACTTCCCTTTTCAATAGAGGCAAAAAGTGTAGGCATCTTCAATTAGAGATGTAAGGAGATTATCCCCCACAAAAATCTTCTAATCCCTGCCTCAGGTGGAGTATGACTGTGGGTTATGAGTTTATTAGCAATATAGGACTGAGAAGGTAATTTTCCTGATTTATTAAAATTTCTGTCTTCAGTTCCAAGCCCTTTCTCACTTGCTTTGCCCTTGTAGGTCTGCACTTCCTTGTCCACTGGCAATACGTCTCATTTAAATGTACAACTTATCACAGTGGCTGAGATTTTAGACTCTAGAGCCACTGTCAGTGTTCGAATCCTTTATTTCATTATTATTAGTCATGTGACCTTGGGTAAACCACTTAACCTGGCTGTGTACTAGTTTCCTCATACATAAAATGCAGATAATGACAGTACCTACTTCATAAAGTTATAAAAAGATATAGTGAATTTATATTTGAAGTGCTTTGAACAGGGCTTTGCATGTGGTGTGTTATTTCATTTTTTTTTTTGGTTTCGTTTTGAATGAAGCTCTTCCTCAAAAGGAGAGTGTACACGTTTGTGTGCATAAAAACTTGCCCTTTCATTTGTGCCATTGGCCATTTTTTAATTTAGAAGGCATGAAAATGACTGCAAGGAGGTGGGGTATCTCTTAATGTAATAATCCATCCTATCAAAACATTTATTGACCCCCTCCTTGTCATTCTTCTTGTAGGGTAATATAAGAGAGTTATTGACTAATGTAAACCAAGGATGTACTCTTCTTGTCTCTGATGCTTTGAAGACACCCAGAGGCTTTTTGGACAGATTCAGGCATACACTGGTCCATGCATAGTCTAGATACAGGGCAGTAAGCTCAATTGTTCACATTCTGTTATCTAGGATGACCTATTATCCTGGTTTGCCCAAGATATTTACAGGTTTAACACTGAAAGTTCTGTTTTCCAGGAAACTCCTCAGTCCCAGGCAAACTAAGTAGTTGGTCACTGTATTTGTTACTTTTACTTGCTCAGGTAGATCTCTTAGAACTTTTACCTTACACATGCATCTCTGATACAAAGCTATTGATCTTACTTGTGATCTAGGTGGTAAACTCAAAATGTGATATACCCTATTTTATGCCAGTTTGTGTAACTTTTGTTGTGCAACTTTCAAAATATTGTTCCTCTTAGAAATAGAAGTTATGCTGTGATGTTACTAGAGTTTAAATCTGCTTATACTGGAGGGTATAGGAAGGGCTAATGGTTTAACTTTTTGTTAAAACTTTTGACTCCAACAAATGAGAACACACCAAAACTTCATTCTCTTTATTCTCCCTCCCATTACTTTTTTTTACTGAGATATAATTCACATAACATAAAATTCACGTCTTTTAAAGGGCACAATTCAGTGGTTTTAGTATATTCGCAAGATTGTGCAACCACCACCATTATCTAATTCCAGAATATTTTGATAATCCTAAGAAGAAACCCTGTATTCTTTGTCAGTGTCAATTCCCCCATCCCCATACTCCAGGCCCTGAGAACCACTTATGTACTTTCTGTCTCTATCAGTTTGCCTACTCAGGATATTTCATATATATGGAATAATATAGTATGTGGCCTTTTGTATCTGGTCTATTTCATTTAGCATAATGTTTACAAGGTTCATCCAACGTGTAGTATGTATCAGTAATTCGTTCATTTTTATGACCAAATAGTATTCCATTGTATAAACACACTATATTTTGTTGACTTGTTCATCAGTTAATAGATATTTGGGCTATTGCCACTTTTTGGCTATTATGAATAATGCTGCTATGAATATTTGAGTACAATTTTCCTGAGTGGAGATGTGTTTTCATTTTTCTATGCTTAAATTTTTGAAACACTGCAAACTGTTTTCCATAGCGACTGCTCCATTTTACATACCCACCAGCAGTGCATGAGGGTTCCAATTTCTCCAACGCTTATTATCTCACTTTTTGATTATACCTATTCTAGTGCACATGAAGCAGTATCTCATTGTCATTTTCATTTACTTGTCTTTCATGACTAATGATGTTTAGCATCCTTTCATATGCCAGTTTCATGTCTTCTTTGTAGAAATGTCTATTCAGATCCTTTGCCTAATTTTAATTGGGTCGTCTTTTTCTTATTGAGTTGTAATGGTTCTTTATATGCTAGGTACAAGTCCTTTAATATATACATAATTCGCAAATATTTTCTACCAAATTTTGTGTTTATTTTACACTTTCTTAATAGTGCCCTTTAATGCAAAAATTATTAGCTTTGATAGAGTCAAATTTATCCATTTTTCTTTTGCTGCTTGTGTTTTTGGTGTCATTTCTAAGAATCTATTGCCAAATCCAAAATCACAAAAATTTACCCCTGTGTTTTTCTGAGGAGTTTTATATATAGGCTAAGAGTATTCACTTTGGGAGGCCGAGGCGGGTGGATCACGAGGTCAGGAGATAGAGACCAACCTGGCTAACATGGTGAAACCCCGTCTCTACTAAAAATACAAAAAATTAGCTGGGCGTGGTGGTGGGCGCCTATAGTCCCAGCTACTGGGGAGGCTGAGGCAGGAGAATGGCGTGAACCCGGGAGGCAAAACTGGCAGTGAGCCAAGATCTTGCCACTGGACTCCAGCCTGGGCGACAGAGCAAGACCCCATCTCAAAAAAAAAAAAAAAAAAAAAAGAAGAGTATTTAGGTATTTGAGCCATTTTTGAGTAAATTTTTACATATAATGTGTGGTAAAAGTACAACTTCATTCTTTTGCATGTGACTATCCAATTGTCTTTAGCACCATTCATTGGAAAGATCATTTTTTCCCCATTGAAAGGTCTTGGCACTCTTGTAAAAAATCAATTGACTGTGGATACATGGTTTTATTCTAGATTTGCAATTATATTCCATTGCTCTATATTATATGCCTATCCATATTCCAGTTACCACATTGTCTTGATTACTATCGCTTTAAGTTTTGAAATGGGAAAGTATGAGTCCTCCAACTTTGTTCTTCTTTTTCAAGATTGTTTTGGACTTTCTGGGTGCCTTGAATTTCCACATGAATTTTAGGATTGATTGTCAATTTCTACAAAGAAGCCACTTGGCTTTCTGGTGGGGATTGCTTTGAGTCTGTAGATCAATTTAGGGGGTTGTATTATATTAACAGTATTAATTTTTCCAATCAACGAACATGGGATGCCTTTTCCTATATTTAGATATTCTCTAATTTCTGTCAACAATCTTTAGTTGTTTTCAGGTTGTAAGTTTTGCAATTATTTTGTTAAATATATCTCTAAATATTTTATTATTTTTAATGTTATTTCAAATGGAATTGTTTTCTTAATTTCATTTTCAGATTGTTTATTGCAGGTATATGAAAACACAGTCATGTGCTGCATAACAATGTTTCAGTCGACAACAGACTGCATATTTGATGATGGTTTCATGAGATTATAATACCATATTTTTACTATATCTTTTCTATGGCTAGATATGTTTAAATACACAAATTCTTAGCATTGTGTTACAATCGCCTATAGTATTCAGTACAGTAACATGCTGTCCCAGGAGCAGCAGATTATACCATATATTCCAGATGTGTAGTAGGCTATACCATCTATGTAAGTACACTCTGTGAGGTTTGCACAAGGACAAAACCTCCTAAAGACGTATTTCTCAGAACATATCCCCATTGTCAAGCAATGCATGACTGTACGACTGAATTTTTATATTTATCTTGTATCTTGCAATCTTGTGGAACTTATTCAGCCCTAATAGCTTTTTGGTGAATTCCTTAGGATTTTCTATATACAACATCATGTCATCTGCAAGTAAAAATAATTTTATTTATTGGTTTCAATTTTCTTGATATTATACATTTTTAAATTAATTTCTTAATGGTCTATCTGGGAGTTACAGTTAACATCTTAACTCACGGCGATCTAGTTCAGATTGACACCAGTGTCAATAGTATGCAAAGTATTTGCTCCTTTATAACTCAATTCTTTAGTGCTATTATTGTCATGTAAATAATGTATTTATACATTGTGCGCCCATCAACATAGATGTATAATGTTGCTTTATGCAGTTGCCTTTAAAAATCACATATGAGAAGTAAAGATTTACAGACGAAAATATATTTAGGCGGGGCATGGTGGCATATTCCTGTTGTCCTAGCTACTCAGGAGGCTGAGGTGGGAGATCACCTGAGCCCAGGAGTTTGAAGCTGCAGTGAGCTATGATTGCACCACTACATTCCAGCCTAGACTGACAGACCGTGTCTCTAAAATTAATGATAATAATAATATATATATTTATTTATTCTCTCTTTTATATTTATCTATGTAGTTACCTTCGCCAGTGCTCTTTATTTCCTCATGTCAATTCAAGTTACTATCCTTTCATTTCAGCCTGAAGATATCCCTTCAGTATTTCTCGCAAGGAAGCTTTGCTACCATAAAATTCTGTCAGTTTTTATTTACTTAAGAATGTCTTAATTTCTACTTCAGTTTTGAAGGCTAGTTTTTCTGGATATAGAATTCTTTTAGCACTTTTGTAACTTTCACTATATCATCCCACTGTCTCCTCACTTCCATGGCTTCTGATGAGAAATCAGCTCTTAATATTATGGATCCTTTTATGTTATGAGCCATTACCCTCATTGCTTTCAAGATTCTCTCTGTCTTTATCTTTCTGACATTTTGGTCATCATGTGTCTAGATGTGAATCTCTTTTGAGTTTATCAAGCTTCTTGGGTGTGTAAATTACTATTTTTCTTCAAATATGAATTTTCAGCCTTTATTTCTTTAAATACTCTTTTTGACTTTTCTCTTTCCTCTCCTTCTGGAAGTCCCATATAATAATATGCTTGATGGTGTCCCACAGGTAACTGAGGCTTTATTCATTTTCCTTTATTCCCCTTTCTTTCTGTTCCTTACATTTGATAACCTTATTTGCCTATATTAGTATGATTCTTTCTTTTGGCTGCTCAGATCTGCTGGTGGACTCCTTTAGGGAACTTTTCATTTCAGTTATTGTACTTTTCAATTCTGGAATTTCTATTTGGTTCTTTTTTGGGATACCTATTTTGTTACCGGTATTTTCTATTTGGTGAGATATCATTGTTATGCTTTATTTCTTTATACCTGCTTTTATTTAGTTTTTTAAACATATTTTAAATAGCTGATTTAAAGTCCTTGTCTAGTAAGTCCAATGTCTTGGCTCCCTCAGGGACAATTTTTATTGATTGGCCTTTTCCTCCTTGTGTATGGGCCATGTTTTCTTGTCTTTTTGAATGCCTTTTTGTTTGTCAAAAACTGGACATTTTACATAATATTAGCTGGTAAGTCTGGATATCAGATTTCCTCTAATATTTTCCCCATAGGATTTCTTGTTGCTGCAGTTTGTTGTTTTTGATTTTGTGTGTGTGTGTGTGTGTGTGTGTGTGACATTTCTGAATGAATTCTGCAATGTCTGCATTCTTTGTTGCATGTGGTCACTAAAGTCACTGTGTGATTAGTTTAGTGGCCAACTAATGATTGGAGATTAGAAATTACAGAGCTAGCGATTACCTTAAATTCCTAGAATCAGTAAGTCTCTCAGTTTTGCCAAAGGGCTCTGTGCATGTTGAGGCTTATCTTCAACACTTGGCCAGGTGTAGATACCCTGTTTCTGCCTGGGCTCAAACTCATGGTCACTTATTGATAAGGAAAAAAATAACAACACACATTCCATTATTGATTATTTTCTGGCATAGCTTATTTACTTGCTCTGTACCACAAAGGAAAGATAGAAGTGGATTCATTAAATGTCCAAAATATTTTTAAAAATTATATTAGATTTCTAATGTGTTTTATTAACTGGAAAGTAATAAAAACTATACTTTAATGAATTTCTAATTTCCCCAACCTCTTTTGAGTAAATTTAATGCTTTAGGTGGAATAATTTATTATGATTTGCTGTTCTTAGAATTGAATGTTCACTCCTTTAACTTTTTGGTGTGTTTTAATATTTTGCTCATTAAACTACTATTTTTTCTAATATTACCTTAAGAAATATAAATATGACCCAGAAATATAAATTAGTAAAGGATCACTTTGATTTTTACTGCCTATGATACTGTCAATATAAATTCTCTGATTTTGTTTTATTAATGGTGAAGCAGGTTATGAAAAATCCATATATTTTTAAGCTACCATGGACTTAGTTGTAAAATAAGCCTTTAAAATTTGGCAAACAAAACTGTTTGATAGTTGGAAACATTTTGAAGAAAAACTTTCTTTGGCTTAAAGCTGAGAAGTCATTTGAGTTAGTCTAGCATGCAAATTAATGTGCTTGAGTTTAGTGAAGGAAGCTATGGGAATGTCTCAAAGATTAGCAGTTAGGATTATAAGTGATAAGGAAGAACGGCAAAGTACAAAGAAAAAATGATTGAATTTAATAGTCCCCAGAGAACAATGTTCCAAATCTTGCTCAAAAATTTTCAGACTTCATTTTTTTTTGTTACCATGGTCACTTAGGACTTTTGAAATATCAAATAAAACACGAATTGATCTTAGAAGATTCATTCTAATTCAAGAGGAAGGTTTATAAGCAACAGTAAAATGCCGACTCTGGGAGAAGTCTACTTGTAGTGAAATACCTTATAAGAACAAGGCCTGCCACACAGTAGGCACAAAATCAATATTTGTTGAATATATTGAATGAATTATACTAACATTTATTATAATGAGAACACACTGAGCTGAGGTTAATTTTTTTTATCGTGCATGGGAAAAATATTTGCTAAGCAAGCATGCGTCCTTACCACAAAGAAATGTTAACCTCATTGATAGTGTAAGCTGACTCTGAGGTATAAAGATAATTTTTTTTTTTTTTGTATTTTCAGTTTAGGTTTTCCTAAATAAATTCTGCAGGAAACTTGGAATCTTGAGCTAAGAGCCAACCTTGGTAAGGTAATATACAAGTATATAGTTGGTGATAGAACCCTACAGAGATTTATCTGACTCTGGAGGTATATGTTTACATTTCAAGGACAAATGAAGTCAGGGACCTTAAAGACATTTCTAGGTCATAGAAGTTGGAGGCATATCTGGTTCTTGGAAAGATGCATTTATATTAAACAAGTTTAGAGTAAGAACCCAGGTTCCTTTCCATTTTTTCTTCAAAGAGCAAAAGTTTCATTCCTTCCTTTTGAGCAGAAAAGGGGAGACAGGTGCCTTTTCTCCTGTATATAAAGTAGAAAAAAATCTATTTGCCTCCATTCTTCACCTGTAATACAGACTTTCTATGTGTAGGAGATTTGACTTGGCTTACGTTGTGTCGCTGCAGAGGTGAGAATCAGGGTTCGGGAAAGCAAATTCATTATTTGCTTTTTAACAAGATAATAATAATCTCTCTCTGATCTAGAACACCTCATGTGTGTTTAGAATAAAATTAATAAAGATGAATATTAAAAACCCAACACAGACCAATTGTTTTCAAGAACTGTTGTCACAGCAGCATTTGCATTCAAACAGGAATATGTGATTTTTTTAAAGTACTTACAGGATTCTCAAGTGCAACACTTGAAAGTAATAACATGGCATTAATTTATTTAAAAAAAAACTTTCGTAAGTCTGAGTTCTCCCCAAATCTGGCTGACCATCTAATTAATAGGGCCAATTATAGAGGTCTTAGAAAAATCAAAGCTCATTTGAATTGTATTACTCTAAAGAGATAAGAGTTTTTCTTTAAAAACCAGAACAAAAAGTACTAAAATCTTGGAGGACTGTATTTTGTTGTTAAGATGGTTCCATTTGTTTTTAACTTTTAAACAACATATTCTGTCAACTGAGAGACAGGTCTTCCATGATGGAATAGCTACATATATTATTTCATTTCCTGTCCACAAACATTTGAAATAGTTTAGAAAACTTACATAATTTTGTTCAATTTGCAGTAAATGAAAAAAACCTTTATGTTTAATTTTTTCATTACATTTGGATCAAAATGATAACAGAGTAGTCAGGGGATGTGATTCTGGAAATTAAGATGACTTATGGCAGCAGAAAATAACTGACCTACATTTTAATTTTGTTTTGCTCTCAATGGCTTCCAAGTAAGATGCAAGAATTGTATAGGAAAAGCCAAGGGCAAATATAAAAGGAAGGCACATCAGTGCCCAGCTTCCTGGCTTCCATAAGGGTTCAGGCTTCTTGGAGTGGCCCCTTATGTCCCTGCCCAGTTTCACACTTCTTACCTCATTCCATCTCTCCCCTTTTCCTGGTAGACTATGCTTTAACAAGTTGGTTAAAATTTTACGGACTTGCTAGACAGTGTCACATTTCCATGTCTTTGAACATATTGTTCCCCTCATTTAGAATGGTCTTCCCACCTTCTCCACCTTATCTTTCTGGCAAACTACAATTCATCCTTTAAGGTTCTACTCAGACATGACTTTCTGCCTGTCAGGTCTTCTTGGATTTCATTTCCCCTAACATCTCCGTGATGCTTTCTGTTACTTGTACATACATCTGTCTTAGCATGCATCACCCTATATTGTAAGTATCTGTCTACATTTCTGTATTCTACATTTCTGAATCTTTTTTATAATTTTAAGATTTTACTTACGAATTTATTTAGAGATAGGGTCTCACTCTGTCACCAAGGCTGGAGTACAGTGGAACAATCATATCTCACTACAGCCTTAAACTCCTGAGCTCAAGTGACCCTCCTGCCTCAGCCTTTTGAATAGTTAGACTACAAGTGCAAGCCACCATGATTGGCTAATTTTTGTATTTTTTGTGAAATGGGGTCTTGCTATTTTGCTCAGGCTAGTCTTGAACTACTGGCCTCAAGCAATCTTCCCACCTCAGCCTCCGTTCCTGTGTCTTATATCCCTTTGCTTAGCACAGTACCTGGTACATAGTAGCCATTCAATAAATGTTTGTTGAATGAACGAATGAATGGATGCCTGGATGGACAAATGAATGGAGGGATATGATTGTATTTCCCTAGTTCTGTACCAGGACATAGAAAACAATAATTTAGAGTATTGAAAAGATAGCTTTGAGATTACCTGACCAGAAGATACAAATATCTTCTCTATGGCATCCCTACCAGAGGCTCAGCCAGCTTGAATATCTCCAGGAAGCAGGCTCTACTTCCTGATTAAATGCATTCTATTATTGGATAGTTTTCACTTTTATAAGGTTTTGTTTATTTGTCCTGTTGATCTGAAATGTGTGTGTGTGTTTTGTTTTTTTTTTTGTAATTTCCATCTACTTGTAGATTTTTCCTATGGAGGAATACAAAACAGATGTACTCCCTTTTCCACTTTAAAACTTGTTAAGAATTAGCATGAATTAGCTTAGTCATCTTTTCTCCAGGCAAAACATACAGTTACTTCAACCCTTTCTTTTATGTCATGGTTTCTAGATCTCTTATCCTGGTCACCTTCTTGGTAGGTTTTCCCACCATTACTCCTAAAATACCTATATTTGAACATGATACTCCAGATGTGTTCTGACCTACGTCCAGTAAGGTTATTACTTATTGCATATGTACACTATTAGCTTGATAAGTTAATCTCATACCATGTCATCTTCCCCATCACTCCTACCACTAGTTTACCTTTCTGGAGCTTTGTGGGGTTTTTTTTTTTTTTACGTTTACAAGGAGTTTCATTTTTTTCTTTGAATTTAGAGGACGACCTGTCCCTATTATAAGCTCAATATGATGAGTGTGGGTTTATGGGCTGGTGAGCAAAAATATTTCACAAAAAAACCAATAAACAAACTGGTGCTACAAGATCAGGACAGCATTATTTTAATGCACAAATTGGATCTTCCAGGCAGGCTGACAATTACCTCCTGTGCTGTCACTAACTCAGTGTATATAATAGAAGATGTAGATGGGATAAAGAGGCAAAGCTTTTAGCAATGCTGTTACTTACAGATTCAGTCAAAAGAGACAACCCTACCTCACACCTCTACACATGGACATACAAGATGATTGCTGCAATCAGTTTTGCCAGAGTGCACTGGTAAATGATGTGATAGTGCTATCAAGGTCGGACGAAAGCCGAGAAACAGTTGTATCTAAACTGGATCTGGCCTTTCTGTCCTAGGGAACATTAACATGAGCAAGCGACTTTTCATCAACAGATGAAAAGACAATTATCACACAGCTTGCTCTTTCAGGAGACACAGATTAAATAACACCCACCTAGGTGGGCAAAATGAAATCTGCTAGCACCAGCCTCAGACCCCATCTTTTCACGTCAAGCTCTTACACAGTCTCACGTGGCCATTTTGGCTTCAGCTTTATTGACAAGGAAAAGACATAAAAATCTCATGCAAAGGAAGACTGGGACTACCTGTCTTGTAGTCTCATACAGCACTTTTAATTAGTTACCAGGATTAAAAAATAATCATCACAGCTCTATTTTCTATTCTATGCATATTGACTACTAAAGGTATATGTAGGAATTGTTACCCTGCATTCAGTACATACACACATACACAGAGGCTAAGTAAGCATTTTAAGAAAACAATAATGAGTTTGTGCTGAGGATTTTGAACATTTTTCTTCTAGGAAGTTCTGTAGGCTTGCCTCAATCTCTTGTCTCACACATGTAAGAAGATAAATGTCTCCCAAACTGCACGTTGGTCACTGAATCCTGATAAAACATAACCACAGTTCGAAGCATATTTCTGCAATCTTACATTTACAAATATTACAGAAAAAAACCTTTAGATTTCTGACAAATGCAATAAATCCTTTACTCTTTTCATTCATATGGACTAAAGCACAAGCTTATGTGAGAATCAGTGGTCTCTGTCTTCTGGTATTTCTTCTGTAAACATAAAGTATCAAATCTTTGCTTCTTTTAGTCTTTGAGTTTCAGAAAGAAGAATTTTTGTCAGAAACAATCCTATGAAATAAAGAAAAGAAGTTACTACTGGTGACCTTTCTTATCAATCAACCTGTAGCAACGGTTTAACATGCTCTGGCTAGTTAATAAATGTTATATTAAACAAAATGGAGAAAAATTTTGACTTAAAATGATGCTAAAATATTTACTGACCTTAAAGGTTCACAGAAACTTGGAATCAAAAGAGGTCATCATAATTTCTTTTAACCCAGAACACCAAGAATTGTTGGTATTTCTTGATCACTCTATGCTAGCCACTGTACTAACCATCCACATGTATTTTCTTATTTAATCTTCTGAAAACACAATCTCCACTCCATTTTTCAAGTGAGGAAACTGAGGTCCAGAGAGGTTAGGTGACTCTCTCAAATCCACACATCTGGTAGGTGGAAGCGCTGCCTCTTAACTTTTGTAGTGTTTCCCTAATTCTAAAGAAGCGGAAACTGAGGTCCAGAAATGATAAGCTATGTTTTAAGTTGTACAGCTACCTAGTGGCAGAGTCAGGGCTATAACCCTAGCTTCCTGACTCCTAATCCAGTGCCCTTTTTATGGCTTCCAGCCTCTAAGATCTTCAAGGAAATGAAATATGTTCCAGAGAGTTGAATCAAAGTTCTTTCTTCAACAAGACCTAGAAACAAAAGTCGAATGGGAAGTCATCTTGATTTTCTCTTGCAAAGCTTATTCATTAAAAAGAAAAAGAAAAAAAAAGGAGAAAAGAAAATCTTCTGTCCCTTATAATAGCTCTTTCTGGGTATGCTGCTACATAATGGGCATATTCAGGCAAATGGAAGCAGATCGATAGTGGGGGCACGGAACAGCGTCTCTGCACAGAAAATGATTCAATACACTTGCTTTAGGCGCTGGTTACTGGCTACATCCATTATTGGGAAAAAGCTAAGTGGAGTTTTGAAATAATTTTCAACAAGCCCAGAAAAAATATCTTTACAAAACAAGAAAACGTGTTTGTGCTGCTGTTCTTGATGCTTGGATGTTGGTCGATATTTAAGTAAGGCAGAGTAAGGCTCTTTGGAATGGATTTGAATACAAGTTTCCTATAAGCCCGAAGGCAGCACTTGGTTGCCGGGTTTATCGAAGGTTGGTGCAGGTCACAAATAACAATCAATGAGCTAGGTTTCAGATTCATTATCTAATGGTGATTCATTGTCTCAGATTTGCCCTCCTGTTTGTCCCCTGGCCCCTGTTTTACAGTCTCTCATTGCCAAGCACAGATCATAGCATATGGGAGGTACTTGATAATTGCTGAGTCAATGACTGGTGGGTAGTTGGGTTCACACCACCAAGTTTTCAAGCACCGGACCCTTCCTTTTGGAAGAACTTAAGACACATTAAAAAGGACATAAGGAAGCTATGTACTCTGTTACGAGGCTGTTTGAATGAAACAGGTTTGCAAGTGTTTTTTATTTGCTCTTTTCACTATTACTGGTTTTTTCTCTCCACACATTGGGCAACTGTGGCTCCAAGCAGATCTGCGGATGGTATGTTGTCCTTGGCTCCATACATGAAATCATTCCATTTCAACAATAATGTGTGGGATAATTAACCCTATGACGTGATATGGTGTTGGAAAAGCTGTGGTGTGCATTTTGCCAGTTCACGAGAAGTCCTGGGCCCTGCCCTCCCCCACCCCCGGGCCACACACACTGCCTAGTTATAGACCCAGCAAAGCCATAGGAGGTCCTAACCAAGGAAGGAAGCCTCTTCAACCAATACTAATCGGTCCTCACTCAAGGGCTGAAAGCAGTCAGGGAAAAGCTCATCTTCTGAGACAGATGGAAACAGTAAGTGAGCTCTTTGGCATCATCCATTCTTCACCTAGATGTCCTCTTGGTTCAGTCTTCCATGAAGACGTTTCCTGAGCATCATCTATAAACTTGAAAGCAAGGCAATTGATCAGGGGAGTTGTTCACATATTCCAAGAAGGAGAGCTGCATTTAAAATAACCTTCAAATCTACCAGTGCCTGCCCATTTCTCAGGGCTGTTTTGAGAAGAAAAACTCATTGATGAAATCTTAAAACAAGTAAATGTTACCATGGTTCCAAAGAGTTTGTATATACCTTAAATGTTACCGCTTAGAGGCATAAAATTATATATATATGTGTATATATATATATGTGTATATATGTGTATATATATGTGTATATATATATGTGTATATATGTATATATGTATATATGTGTATATATGTATATTTTATTGTATATTGTATATATGTATATATGTATATATGTATATATGTATATATGTGTATATATATTGTATGTAGTATATATGTATATATGTATATATGTATATATGTATATATATATGTATATATGTATATATGTATATATATGTATATATGTATATATATGTATATATGTATATATGTATATATGTATATATGTATATATGTATATATGTATATATGTATATATGTATATATGTATATATGTATATATGTATATATGTATATATGTATATATGTATATATATGTATATATGTATATATGTATATATAGTATATATATGTATATATGTATATATATGTATGTATATATGTGTATATATATATATAAAATGAAACAAAACAAATAAATGTCAGAAGCATGGATTTGCCTGGATTACCTGTCACTCCTTTTCTCAGCCTCTTCAGACATTCACCCAACAAGGTATGCTTTGAGGCTCTGCCCTTCAAACTCTATGCAAAAACTGAGAAAATCCATGAGACGTCAGGGCTGCTGCTTTAGGGATGAAGGGCTAGCTTGAAAAATGGAGTGAGTAGACTGAAAGGCAGACGGAGAGGGAAGAAGAGGCAATATTGGCTCTGCCACTTTCCACTGTATGATCTTCAACAGGTCAACCAATTGCCCACTCTGAGCCCCAATGTCCTCATCTATAAAAAGGGCTTGGGATAGATGGTCTCTGAGGCCCTTTTGAGTGTCAACAGTTTATGATTCATCATCATTTCTGATTTTCTTATGATGCTGGTACAAGAAAAGCAAATGAAATAAAAATAGTCTTATTAGGCCAGGCATGGTGGCTCATGCCTGTAATGCCAGCATTTTGGGAGGCCAAGGCGGGTAGATCACCTGAGGTCAGGAGTTTGAGACCAGCCTGTCCAACATAGTGAAACCCCATCTCTACTAAAAGTACAAAATTAGCCAGGCGTGGTGGTGCATGCTTGCAATCCCAGCTACTTGGGAGGCTGGGGCAGGAGAATCGCTTGAACCCGGGAAGCAGAGGTTGCAGTGAGCTGATATTGCACTACTGCACTCCAGCTTAGGCAACAAGAGCAAAACTCCATCTCAAAATAAATAAATAAATAAATAATTAAAAAAATTTAAAAAGTCTTCTTGGTAGCAAGATAACCAATTTTCAGAGGGTTGAACATGAACCAGTACTATCATAAATTTCTGAGAAAAGCAGAAGCTGTTTGTTTGACATTATAACTACAAAAACATGAACTAATCAAAGTGTCATTTCCTCTCAGTAATTAAAGCCTTGGCAAGAAATGCAAATGCAGCCAAAATTTCCTGGCATCAGAGTGCACGGGATGCAGTAGTGAAAAGAGGGCATAGTCAGTTTGGAGTTTAGAATTCAAATTATGGTTCCACCATATATTAGCTGTGTGACTTTGGGGAGGCTGCTGAATCTCTCTGGACTTCAGTTTATTCACCCGTAAAATAATATCTATTTCTCCAGATTGTTGAAAGAACCAAATTAGATAATGTACCTCAATCCCCTAGCAAGTACCAGATGCTAAAAAAATTAGTCCATTCCTCTTCCCAGGCACTCCCCCAACACAATACTTGGAAAAGTCATTTCCTGCTCTTCAAAAATGTATAATTGAGTGATTGAGACAATAGGAATACACTTGAGAACAATTAGGTGACAGTGTCAGACAGCAGATGAGTAGTAAAAACCCAAAGGGGTTCTGAAAAGACTAACGTGGACACAGAAGCTTCTTGGAGGAGGTAGGCTTTACTAGAACATATTTCATTTTTATCTTTGCATTTTAAAATAATGTACATATAATAGATTGTAAGTAGAGAGATTTGTGTTCCAAGTGTGTGGATGAAAAAATGGGTGCCAGAGAAGGTGAGTGACTTATTTGAAGTCATGCAGCTTATAATTAGAAGAGCTAGGACTTTAAACCAGGTTTTCTGGCTCCAGGTGTAGCACTTTTTCCAAAGCAAAGAGGCTGAGCCTGGATGGGTAGAAAAGATTTGGTTAGAGAGGGGGAGTATGAGGCAGAAGTTACAGCAGGAAAAAAGATACAATTGCAACGAAATCAGCCATCAGAGCGGAACTACCTCATCCTTTCAACACCAGTTCCACCAACCCAGATACACCTAATCTGCCTTCCTTCTTGTTGCAATAGGTAATATATTTTCTTTTACCCCAAAGAATAGATCCCATACCATCTCACCCCCTTTAAAACTTTGCTCCTGCAATTTTCATATTTCTTGCCTCTCATCAGTTTCTCCCTATTCACAGAAAAACTTTTCAGAATAGTTGCCTCTAGTTGCTGTCTTCACTTCCTCACCACCCTTCCTTTTGTCTCAGGCTCCCAGTTCCACCAGTCAACTGAAATGGCTATTGTCAAGGCTCACAGTGACCTCTATCTTTGCCAAATCCTTTGGTCATTCTCAGTTCTTATCTTTCTTTATCTCTCAGCAGTATTTGGCATGATTGATTACTCCCCACTTCTGAAACTTTTTTCTTCTTTAGGCCCCCAAAACTGCGTGTTCTCCTGGCTTCTCTTCTATTTGGCCACTTCTGTCCTTTTTGCTGACATCTCTTTTCCCTTTGCCTGATTTCTAAATTTGGGGGGACCAAGTCTCAATTCTTGGACACTATTATGGGCTGAATTGTGTTCTGCCAAATTCATATGTTGAAACCCTAACTCCAAGTACCTCCGAATGTGATTGTATTTATACACAGGGCTGTTAAAGAGGTGATTATGTTAAAATGAGGCCTTTAGAGCAGGCCCTAATCCAATCTGACTGGTGTCCTTATAAGAAGAGGAAATGTGGGTGCACAGTGGGACACCAGGGTCACGTGAACAGAGGAAAGACCATGTGAGGACACAGAGAGAAAGTGGGTATCTGCAAGGCAAGGAGAGTGGTCTCAGAAGAAACCAACTCTGTCAACACCTTGATCTTGGACTTCCACCCTCAAGAACTGTGAGAACATGAATTTCTGTTGTCTAACCCCCCAAGTCTGTGGGATTTTATTATAGCAGACCCAGCAGACTCATACACCTCTTCTCTGTTTTATCTACACTCACTGTTATTCTGATTTCATCTAGTCCCTTGACTCTAAATACCATCTATTTGCTGACAAGACCTAAATTTGTATCTCTAGCTGGACCATTTCTTACAGCCAACCACCTACTCCACATCTCTAGCTGGAGGCCTAATAGGCATATTTAACTTAATGTAGCAAAACAGTATTTTCTGACTCTAAGACCCATACCTCTAACCACTGTATTAAATTAGAGCTATTTCCTTGTACGCTTCTATTAATGTGGGCTATGACCGCGTTATTAGTTTTTCTTCAGTCTATTTGTTTTCGTTCTTATCGAAATACTGGTGACTCATACAATACTTGAGATATTTTCCACTTGTAGTGCCGTCAGGACAAATATTCCTCATGATGTAGTTTGACAATTGACTTTTTTTAAAACCCAAATTCAGTTCTTTCACTTTATCCTTGCAATTTCATCTTCTTGGTTTTGACTTGTCCTTTTAGCATATCAAGATTGTGAAACTTAGTTCTGTCATCCCCTATATTTACTTTCTCCACTATCTTTGTTTCATTTACAAACTTGATGACTATTTTCATCTAAGTCATGTGAAAAAAAAGTTGAACAGTGCAAGATGAAGAAGAGAGCTCTTTTGTATTTCCATAGAGAGGCCCCTCCAGGTTGTCAGCAATAACCTGGTATCAGCACCAATAATCTACACTCTGGTTACAGCCACCCTACCAGTGGTAGGTGTAGCTAACTAAAATACCATGCAGCCCTTATATAATGATCTTGTCCTCTAGGATGTCAAACAAACCTTTGTCAAATGCCCTGCTAGAACACAAATATCACAGAATGATGGGAGAATTGTAGCAATGTGAATGGAAGAGAGATAAGATGTTTCCAAGGAACGTGAATTTTATAGCATTTGGGTATGAGGAGAGAGAACAGGCATTCAAATCCAGTACAGTGGGTACATCCTGACATCTCATGGATTGCAAATGTGGGTTTTAATTTTTGGTTTATTCAATATTTTTTAAAATTTGATAGTTTGCCCAGTAACATAGATGATTGTCCACAGCATTTTGCTGAGTGAAAGAAACCTAACACAAACGAGTACATGCTGTCCAATTTTATGTATGCAAAATTCTAGAACATAAAAATTAATCTATGGTGGAAAAAAAATCAGATCAGATCAGTGGTTACTCTGGATGGAGAGAGGTAGGATTTGACTGGAAAGGGGCACAAAAACATTCCTCAAAAAGTAGTGGAAATGTTTTTACATCTTGATAAGCATTTGGGTTATACATGTGCATACATTTGTCAAAATGCATCAAATGGTATATTTAATATTTTTGAATTGTATTGTTTGTGAAATTTACCTCAGTAACAAGAACAAAATACTGTGAACAAATATACTTAAATGATACATGTGGTGAAGTGTTTAGTGGGGAGGATCCTGATGTCTGCAACTGACTTTGAAATACATCTAAAAGATGGATTAAGGGATGGATATGCGATAAACAAGAACAGCAAAATGTTAACAGTAGAATCTAGGTGATGAGTATATGAGTGGTCAATATCAAAGTCTTTCAACTTTTCCGCGTATGTTTGAAATGCTTTATGATAAAATGGAAATGAAACCAAGGTAGAAAATTTGGTAGGTTGTCTACATTTAAAAATTGGAAAATCTTCCATGAAAGTCTAGGTATGTCTTTTCTTTAAAAGGTACAATATCTGGCAAGAAGGGTTTCTCTCATGGCTGGAGCTGAGTGGTGCACTACAGAACCCAATATTCCTGTTGTTTCCTCAACAGGGACAGATTGCACTGTTATTTTTCTTTTAATTTGTTCTTCACATATTTACACTACCTGTCTGGAATCTTGTAAGCAGTTGAGTTTTTGACCCCTGCAGTATAGTTAAGTGCTCAGGCTTTGGTTTTACATGGATCCGGAATTATCACTGACAGTTTCTCTGAACCTCAGTGTCCTCTTCTGTAAAATAATTGGAATTTCTATCTCATAGAACTGTTATAAAGATTAAATGAACCTAAAATAAAAGTTGGAAAGAAAAACAAAGATTGAATGAGACAATGTATAGTTTCTGATACAAAGTAAGTTCTCAATAAATGATAAGGCTCTTTCTTAAGAGTTTTAATCAAGATGTCAAGATCAGGAGAACAGCGCAAACCTTGACAGAAATATGGAAGTTGAGCCAGGATTGGGCAGAAGAGAGTAGTCTGGGAACAAGATGCATCCAGTTTTAGGCACGTCAACTTGCCTAGAGATAATGGCTGGATATTTGAGTTGCATCATGTACTAGGCATCTGAAGAGAGAAAAGTGACATTGACACCAGAAGTCAGGGCTGGAGAGAGAGTTTAAAGAAGTCCTCTTTAAAGAGGTGATAGTTGGAACCATAAGAGTGGGTGAAAACTTTGAAACAGAATGTAAAGAGATGAACAGATAGATGTTCAAGGAGTGAACCTCAAGGACCATCCACACACAAGTTGAAGTAGGAAGACAAAAAAGGGGCAGAGAAACAGGAGTATGTCCTTAAAGCCAGGAGAAGAGAGTGTTTTAGAAGAGAGGGGTTTGAATAATCAAAAGCTTGTGGAAACATAATGTAGAAAAGTGTTCTCCATACACTTGTCAAATAGCAGAGAGACCACCATACCCAGACAAGGGATCTATGACAGCCTCTCGTTGACCTACTTGCTCCTTCTAGGTTGCAGGTTTAGGCAGGCCACAGTCTTTCATATGTAAAGCAAGTGTCATATGCTTTAGGGAACAGAAGCATAATCTGGTTGCAATAATAATTCTGGTAGTCTACTAAGGTTGAAGCAATATAAATTGGCATAAGAAAGAGAAATAAAATGTCTTCTTCATACCAGGCAATACCAGAACTTGGGGGAATTGGGAGGGGCGACAAGCTTTTAAACTTTCCACATTTCTTTTCTTTGTGACTTGGTAGGAAACTGATTTTAAAATTAACATTATATTTGGCATTAATTTGCAAATCAGGAACACAAATGATATTTGGTTTGGGATGTGTGTGTGTGTGTGTGTGTGTGTGTGTGTGTGTCCATAGTTGAGTTACATTAGTTCTTTCAACGATCCATTGTAAATGAAAATGGTGTAATTCAAGGTAGCACTGGAAACATATAATTATTTTAAAGCCTTTGGTTATACTCATATACTAATGTGATTATCTAGCTGTGTTGGGAAAGAATAGGATCCTTAGCTTAGCATTAAATTTTCTGTTTGACACTATTTGTACATTAATATCAAAGAAATGTATAGAAAATGCATGCTTAATCTTACAAAGAAGGTATAATATTAATTCCCCATGGTCATTAATTCTCAAGATTCATCTTAAATGTATTATTAGAAAATTTATTTCCAGAAGCTCATGAAATTGCTCTTGGGATTTCCTTTGTTCATAAGTTTGGTAAGCTACTGGTTTATCCGCTTAGTAAATAAAGCCTCAGGAAGGGTTTTGCAATTTTCATCTATTTCTGTTGTTACCATTTTCCACTAGGCTGCCTAGCTCGCTTCTTTAAGCCTAACTTAAACGTTCCAAATGTTAGCAGGTTTCATTTGCAGCTTCCAAGTAATAAGATCTACAGAAATTTCAGAATTCACATACGGA
This sequence comes from Nomascus leucogenys, assembly GCF_006542625.1. Lineage (NCBI taxonomy): Eukaryota > Metazoa > Chordata > Mammalia > Primates > Hylobatidae > Nomascus > Nomascus leucogenys. The sequence goes on along the minus strand of NC_044406.1, from coordinate 122,886,535 downwards.
ATCAAATTCTTAAGACTCATCTACAGACCAAGCTACTCAATTTTTCCAAATGCCAGGCACAAGGTTCTGTTTACCCACTGATGAATTTCAGTCAATTATCCAGGTATCTTCAGTCTTCCTTTTAAAAGGTGGGCAAACACACCATAAGACAAAGAAAATTGGTGCCTGAATAATGTATTTACACTTTATTTCTCATGGATGCTATTTTAGCTGTGAAAGTAACTGGTTGTATTTAAATAAATCAAAATCAACATTGCTACAAACAGTATGTGTCGGGAGAAACCAGAATTCTCTTTAAGCATGTTTCAAAATTATAGATTAGTAAATGATGGAGGATTACAGAAATTGATGAGACATCAAAAAACTTCATCACAACCTAGGCTTACACCACCAAAGTATTTTGACATCAGTTGACATCCTTTTCATCTTGGATAGCAATAAAAATTGCTTAATTAGAATTGCATAGTTTACTTCAAATGTAAATGCAGTGAAGATCTTGTTGTATAGTAACTGGTGAAAGATTTTTTTACAACAAGGTAAAGTGTAATCACCTTGTCTTAAAAAGGAGGCAATTTCAAGGGAGTCTTCTATCCTCAGATGAAAACATAAATTATTTTCTTTTGTATTTGAAGTCATTCTTATTTTAAATTTCATTTTTTATATGCTCTCTAACCTATTGTAGTTAGTTAAATCTTTCATGGAATTCTTTGTTTTCATGAACAGTCAACTCTTGATTATCTCAATTCAACAATACAATTGAACAAATATTTATTGAGCACTTGCTAATGGTGCAGCTAATCTAAAATAGCAGACCATTTTAAGAAATAATTCATATTTGATTTTATAATACATTATGATTTTATTATAAAAATACCTTGATTTGTATAGTGCTTTATTATTTTCAGAGTACTTTCACATACATTATCTCATTTGATTTTATGCAGATTCACTTCCCTACTTAGGAGAGGCTGATTGGGCTTAGGCTGATTGATATTAATATTAATTTGCATTCACTAAGCACACACTGGCTGAACAGCAGGAGCAGGCGGCTGCTGGAGTGTGCTGGGGAGAAGGGGAAGCTTGTCTGCGATTACAGCTCTGAGGTGGACAATAGAGCTGATGCACATAATAGAGCAGTAATGACCACACATACACACTGGCATATATGTCTTAATTTATTTTTCCATTGCTATTAACTACTGAAACAGGCATTTTGGAGGTTTAAAATGGATAGCTAATTATGATGGGCAAATAGGATGGCATAATAATTGTGTTTGGATGAGTCACTCTCTCGAGATCTAGTAGTGGAAACCTTTGTGACTATCAGTATTGACTCTGGAAAAAGAATTTAAATGGAAATGGGCAAAGTAACCACAGATAAGACTTCAGCATCAGCTCAGAAAGTGGAGGCTGATGGCAACAAATCCATTAGCAGAGGAGCATTAGATACTGATTTTAGCCACAGAGGGAGCAGCTGCCATTTTATTTCTGGAAGCACATTTAGACTTTAGATTCACAGGGAGAGCAATGAGGAGTGTAGAGAATAGAACCATTAGTTTTGGAGTTTGGGTTTGAATCTCAGCCATTGTACTCGTCAACTCGGAACACCAGCTGTTCGGGCTGCAAAGGCAGTCTACACTTCATAATGTTGTTATGGGGATTCTAGGAAAGGATTCATGTAAAGATCTCAACACAGTACCTGGCACATAGTAAGCACTCAATATATGGTAGCCATTACTTGTAGTAGTTTTTAAAAATTACTATTACTGAGCCCAAGATGTTGAGGCTGCAGTGAGCTATGATTGCGCCACTGCACTCCAACAGCCTGGGCAACAGAGTGAGACCTTGTCCTCTAAAAATAAAAATATTAAATACTGATCACTTATCCTCCCTAGAAAACCCACCCGCCCGCCCTTTGGGACCTAAAGCAGCTATTTAAAAACAGAGTGGCTGTGGCAGGCATCATCAGTTGCTCTGGGCAGCAGGTGTAAGGTATAGGGGCTGGTAATTACAGAAGAAGAAAGATCATATTCCTTTCCCTTATATACTGAGTGAACTTAGGACAGACAGGAGTTTGAGCAGATGGGCCAGCAGAAGCATTTAGGCACAGGCAGGAAGCCAACCTCACTGTTTCCCATGGAATGGTGAGATGCACAGAAGGAGGGGAAAAGGCCCTCATCTTCTCTTTATTGAGTGTGAGTCAAAAGGAAGCTCGCCATCATGACAGGTCTCCCCAAGTCTCACTTCTACCTGCCAGAGGCTGATCTTGGGCCTTCAACTCCAGCAGCACCAGAACGGCAGGAGAGGGCCAGAGGTGGTGTCTGGGCATGGAGAGCAGAGCACACAAGCAAGGATCAAAAGCAGCAAAGGAGTAGACCTTGACTGTTCCAGGCCTCTGTCAGGAGAAGAACAAAAACAGGGGAGGTGGAAGGAGAGATGCTCTCAGAAACAAGGAGTTTGTGAGAACTAAAGAAATGGTTTATGTAGCATTCATCCTGGATTAATGCAAAGTGATTGAAACAGAAAGGAAACATGACAGGTTAGTTCAAATTTCTGCAGACAGAGAAATTACTGTTAGTCTGTTTGAGGCCACAGACCCTTTTGGAAATCCAATGAAAGCTATGTGTTCTCCCAGGAAAGAAGCAGATGTATACCTACCCACAAAAGGCTCCATGTAATTTCAAGGGATTTATAGACCTCCTTAAACTCAGATTAAGAACCTCTGCTATCCAGGATGTAGGTTAGACTACAATTGATATCACAAAGGTGATATCTCTTAAGATTTGGGGATTCCAAATCTTAAGAGATTACGTAGAGTAGTTTTCCAGTGTTTACCTCAGTAGTTGTTTTCTTGTTTTATTGAGGTATAATTGACAAATATTGGGTGAAAGGGGCAGAAGCTAGTTAAACCTTCTTATCAGTACATGGGGCCCTGTCAATCTCAAGCAGCCATTTCATTACCAAACAACTCCTAGTTTCCAACAAAGGAACGATACCATCACTAGTGCAATCCTCCTGGGTCCAAAGGGCTATTCTAATAAGGAAGAAGAAAGAAAGAAGGAAACTCCAGAAAAGTCTTCTCCCCTGTTGGGCAAGAGATGGTTTTAGAATTTCAGCTCACGATCAGTCATTCAACTCTTTACATCACTCTGCACTTTGCACTAACTAATAATAAGTAGTATTGGGCCCTAGAGCTACTGTTATTTTATGTACTACCTTTCCCTTCCTCGGACATGCTACCAGCACAGACCACGTAGAAAAGATGGAAGAGCACTAGTTAAGCACCTCAATAGGCACAAATCGAGTCACCATAATAAATAATGGAATATTTCTTGTTTGGACACTTTCAAGTTCCACAACTCCAGAAATAGCAATTTAAATGACTTAATTTTCTTCTCCATTGACTTTAATGAAGATCTCCTTAGATTCAGCCATCCAGCAAACCTAAACTCTCAAATAGTGCTGTGACTATTTGACTTGGGCCAGAAATATCTGAGAAGTGGACTCTGGTTATGCAACTGAAATACGAATTTGTATTAAATGCTCTCATGACAAAGCCCTGAAAGGTTAGGTGATGATTTTAAAAGTTAACACACTTCAACACAACTACAGTGGCATTTCAAATGTTGAAGCTGATGCACCTTAAGCCTTCAGATGCCTATACTTCTTTTGATTTTATTGTATTTTCCTTCAAGGACACCTTTAGTATCCAACTATCCATCCTGGAATGTTTGGATACTGGATCTTTTCCCTCTTTCTTTCTGCCCCTAGAGGCCAAGCAAAAACAAACTCAGTCTCTGAAGCCCAGGCTTCATGTCTGAGTGCCAGCACGGAGCTGGCTCTCAGGTCCCTCCCAGCCAAATGATCTCATTTTATGCTGGAGAACACCTAAATGCAGAGATGGGAAACACTGACTTTCAGAAGTTTGGAAGCAGGACGTGAAAGTGCAAGGCTAAAATAGAGGTAAGAGAAAGATGAAAGCGGGTGTCAGAAAGCATAGGAAACATAGAAGTGGAAGTTCTCAGCCCAGAATCTGAGCCTAAGTTTAAGTTTAAGACTAGAATGTCAAGCTTTTTGGATTTAAAACACTGACAGCCTAACAATCCAAAAGTGTCTGGCATGGGCATGAGCTTTGCTATAACCACCTTCCTGTTTGCATTTTTCTGTGTTTCAAATGATAGCCTTAAGATGACTAGCAAAAATGAGTTGCATATTAATTTAAATGTAATGACAATATTAGATTAACTATTGGTAAATATCCTCTTTTAGTAAGTTAAAAGTGAATTTTTATTCAACCACAAGTTTGTCTTGGGGCTAAACTAATATTGGTCACACCCTGAAAATCTCCCTCACTTGCAGGCATTTTCAGTACATTAGGCCACCAGCTTCAATTCTTTTTCTTATTTATTTTTAATTGACAAATAATAATCATGTATATTTGCAGGTTACAGTGTGATGTTTTGATCTATGTAGGCATTATAGAAATATCTCACTTACATGTGAAGTCTAAAAAAAGGCCACCAGCTTCAAAATTAATTTCCCTGAATGGTGTCAACAAGAGTGACATAACTGTTAGCGTGGGCCAGCACTTCTCTAATCCGCAATATCAAGACGGATATCAGAAGAGCCCACATGGCATGGCTGGATGGGAATTGTTGGGAACAGCCTGAGAAAAAGGGTAAGATCAAACATAGACTCCTGTACCTTCCTGGTCTCAAAATGTAACTCTCTTTTGTGCACTGACCTGATACCTTGACTCCTGGGAGTCTGTTAGCTTTTGGTTAGGCAATGCTTTTTCTACTTCTCTCTCTACTTATCTCACCAGAAGCACTTGTGTGGACACAGATTGTTTGATTTTTTAAAAAAAGATAATACGATTGAATAGTGTGCATAATAGCTTATATTTACTTAGCTCTTTCTGTGAGTTAGACACTATTTTACATGCATTACCCACAGCATCTCATTTGATCCTCACAATAATTCTAAAGTAAGTTGTGACCATCATTTACAGTTGAGAGGCTCTGAGGTTATCCCCTGTCCAGGGTTACCCATTTAGTAAGCAACAGATCCAGCATGTGAATCTGGATCTAGCTGACCCCAAAACTCACGTGGCAGGTTCTTCTGTCTCCTGATCCATGATTTTATATATAAATGTTGATTTGATAGATTCATATCAGTTCTCAGGATACCAGAGCATTCACAATACTAGGAGGTCACTGGCCTGAGCATATGGTGATCCCAAGGGCTTAGAATTTCCATGCTGATCCTTGTTTTATATCATCTCATTGGTCCTTCCTTACATATTTATGTCCTTCAGCCTGGTATGTTCTAATTTCTTCTTGCCCACAGACTTACGGTCCTTGTCCACAAACCTATGCCACTTGGACTGATATGCTCTAATTTAAGATCTGTAAAATCCAGTCTACCAGTCCTGATACTTGTCTTCCCTTGTGAGCTGGACAGTCAGCCTGTGGTGTGATGTGGGGAGAGGAAAGAGATAAGATGGGGCCCAGTCTTTGTCCTGGAAGAGTTCATGTTTGGTCTCATCTGGATTCAATGACAGCCCAATGAATTGACTGCAGAAGCCTGTTGCCAACACTGTGGTATAGCTGTACCAAGCAGCGGAGAGGGGAAGCATTCTGAAATCCATGCACTGTGGAGTCAGAGGCTCAGAGAGAGCTCACTCAATGGAAGGCACCAAATCCAACTCATCTACTCAAAAGCTTTTTTTTTTTTAAGGCATAAAGATTTTGCTTTCTCCTTTTAGTCTCACAGTTAGACAATTTAAGCAGAGGAAAACCATCAAATAGGTCCTTTGCTAATTGTTATGTTTTAAGATGTGGAGATAAGCTTCTAGAGAAATTGTGTGTCTTGAAAACTTGGTCACAAGTTGATTGTTCCCCCAAAATGTCTGTAGCTAATCAGAGAAATTCAAGTAGAGCCCTTGGCTGATTGATAGGCGTGACCAAGCAATTACCCACACTCTATAAAGCGGCCTCCATGCAACCACCCACATATTTGCTGATACCTGGGAGAAGCACAATATAGTTCAAGCTCTGGTGGAAGTAAGAGAAAGCTCTGAAAAGGCTGTTTTTTTCCACCCCTGAAATAATATATTGCCCATGACCATCATTTCTCAATCTCCCTAAAGAACCAGCCTTCAAAGATTTAAATAACTACAAGGGGATTTAGAAAGTCAGACCAGAAAGAGCCACAGGCAAAGATTAGTGTCAGGAAGGCTGACAGGTAAATTGTCATTGTGGTGTGCTAGGTGGAGAGAAATGTGTGCAGCCCTTCACTAATTTCCCCTAACAATGGGCTGGCCCAACCCACATAATCCAACTCCATGGATTAGAAAGAAAGCAAAAATAATAATAATGAGTATAAATCAAGCTAACTACATCACCAAACATTATTATTTAACACTTAATGAGCACCCATGGTATGCTGGAAGCTGGTTTACCTCAACAATAGCAGCTTATTTTTATTCATGCTCTTCATGGAAAGCAAGTAGCACAATATAGGAGTTCAAGTTCACTTCAGACTTCCAGTTCCTCAGTGGTGGGGAGTAATGTTATTGGGGCTAGGCCAGATCTGAAAGCCAATGGGAAATCATTTCTTTTGACTGTTCTTTGCTTTGTTGGGACTGAAAAATAAAAGAGATAAAGAAAAAAGGAAGAGAAAAGAAGAAAGCCCACCACAGAGGGAAGCAGAGCAGGGGAAAAGAAGACCAAATTCAGAAACAGGGAAAAACACCCCCACTTAAAAACAAAAAGGCAAATGCCTCAGTCCTGTGCGGAGAGATGTCCATTCAGCAGTCAGGCAGCAGCATCTGGACATGTTGTATCAGAACAAGTATAAAACCTTTGTCCTGGATGGAGCAGTTCGGTCATTTCTGCCCTGGGGAAGTACGCTGCTCTCTCATTCCCACTCTTCCAAAACCCACACAGGGTCTGGCCTGCAATGGGAGCTCAGGGCATTGCTGTTTACATATCTCCTTGTTAGACTACAAACAGACCCAAAATGTGTACAGAATGAAAAAATAGGCAATAAGATTGGGTTTGGGATTTGATTTTAATAAGTGTAAGAAGGAACGGCAAGAAACCACTGAGTGGCAAGCCAACCTCAGAAAATGTAGAAAATATGAAAGTCACCTGTAATCCCTTCCAGAAATAACCACCTTTTATTTCATGTATATTATTTATTTTAGGATAGCCTCATTTTCCCTCGATTTTGGTGGTCCATTGGACTGGGTCTGTCTTTCCCCACTTTTCCCTTTCTGGTAGAACAGCATGTTAAGACTCCACAGCAAAGCAGAGGGTAGGATGGTGGTTGCCAGAGGCTGGGGAGTGGAGAAAATGGGGGGACGTTAGTCAAAGGGTACAAACTTTCAGTTATGCAGGGTGAACTATTTCTTGAGATCTAATGAACAGCAAGATGATAATAGTTAACAATACCATTGTAATTTGCTAAGAGCATAGCTCCTAAATCTTACCACACATACACATACACATACACATACACATACACATACCTACAATGGTAACTATGTAGAAGTGATGGATATGTTAATTAGCTTGATCTCGGCGATCATTTCACAGTGTGTATATATACATACCAAAACATCAATCAGGTTGTACTCCTTAAATAGAAACAATTTGTATATATAAATGATATTCCAATAGAGCTGTTTTAACAAAAGCACTCCACAGCATTCAAGTAGCACCATTTGTCTAGCATCTCATAAAGCTTCTAGAATCTTTAAAGTGGGAAATAACTTAAAAGGTCATGTTGTCCAACACTCTAATATTACAAATGAGGTGTCTGAGACCCAGAGCAAGGAAGTGATGTCTCAAGGCTGCACAGCTACTAAGTAACAAAGCCAGAATTTGAGCCCAAGTTCAAAGTCAGACACTTAGCCATGACCCTGTGTATATGGAATAGGCCTCCTTCTCTTCTCAGAGGAAACAAGACCTATTTATTCAAAGACAATCTTCAATAATATACAGTAGCACATAAGTTGAATTGGGAGAAAGAAGGGTTAGTCAGGGAGAGCCTAAGCCTAGAAGATTGGGGATGGTTTTGCTGGTTCATTTAATAGGCAATATTTTCTGAGCCAGGTCCTGCAGGTCTGAAGCCACTAGGCAGAGGAAGGAAAACAAGCATTTCAGACAGGCAGGGAAGTAAGAGGAAATGCAGCAGTGAATACGAGCTTGGGTTTCTCTGGTACAGAGTGGAAGTGGCCTAGGCTGAGAGCATAAATTGTTAAGCAAGCACATTTGTACACTCACTCTGCCACTGAACTCATTTTTATTGAGCAGCTATTATATATGAGGCACTGTCATGGGCAGTGCTGAACAAAATGACACATGATTTCTGTCCTCATGGAGCTTACACTCCTCTGGGGAAGACAGACTTCAGTCAAGCATTATATGAATGTAACAATGCACTGAGATCAGTGCTCTGAGAGGAAACAACACATGACTATGAGATCTGGTTAAGGCCAGGGGATCAGGGAAGGAAGCCTTCCATCAGGGAGTAATGCTTAAGCTGAGATCTGAGAATGAATAGGCCTTAACCAGGCAAAGGTGGAAGGGAAGAATATTGCTGAGAGAAGGCCCCATGGCCAGAAAGAGCCTGGTGCATTTGAAGAATTGAAAAGAGACCAACAACATTGTGATGCAGAGTAACAGGGAGAGAGATGCAAAATGAAGATGGAGAAGTAGTCAGGGGCCACATCAGAAGAGCAGGGCATACACAAACATTGCCTATTCATCCCCAGATTTGCAGTCAAAAGTTTCTTGTTTTGTTTTTTAGAGACAAATATGAAGAAATTGAAGATGAGTTAAATACATTCTTTGGGCAAAACAAATTAGCCCTGAACAGAAGACAGCTCATAGACAGCTCATAGCTGTAACTGTGAGCCCTGAACATAAGAAAGCTCCTTGGTTTCTCATTGTCTCATAACAGGTTCATAGATCACTTGGGAAATCAGGCTGAGGGAAACGTAATCGAATATATTTCCTGCTGTCCTTGGAGCCATTGAGCAGCCCTGTTGTCGAAGGCCACAGTAGACTGAACCTAGTTTTTAAACCTTGATTCCAGTTTATTCTTCTGGTTTGCCTGCTGCTCAGGAGTCTCTCTTCCTGTAGAATCTTCAATAGGGAAGTGAAGCACATCTCTATTGGAATTACCTTCTCTTCTAGCTCGGATTTCCTTGCTAGTACAGGTATCTTACCTCCTCTTTTAAGGGCAAAGAGGAACTGTAGAGGACCTTCAGCAGAGGGGATGGGGGTTGGGGGAACATGATCTGATTCACATTTTGAAAGGAGCATCCTGGAGGCTGTGGGCAGATAATGATATAAGCTAACGGCTATTGAGCTCTACTGTGTGCCAGGCACAGTGCAAAGCGCTGGTCATACATCATCTTTAAACCCCACAACAACCTTAGGAGGTAAGCTGCAGTTATTCTTTCCATCTTGCTGAGGGGGCAATTCAGGTGTGGAGTGATGAAACCACACAGCTTATTAAATAGCAGAGCTGAGACTCGAATGCAGATGTCTTTGCTTTCAAAGCTTGTGCTCATAACAGTCATGTTCTCTGCCTACCTTTTTGTTTTTATTCGTGGCAAAAAATATATGTAACATAATATTATCATTTTAACCATTCAGAAGTCTACAATTTAAATGAATACATTAAGTGAATACATTCAATGCATTTACTGTGTTGTGTAGTCGTTACCACTATCTCATGCCAAAATGTTTTCATCATCCCCAACAAAAGCTCTGTGCCCATTAAATACTGGCTCCTCATTTCCTCTTCCTTTCAGCCTCTGGTAGCCTCTATTTTACTTTCTCATATGGCTACCTCATATAACTGGAATTACAAGATTTGTCCTTTGACATCTGGCTTATTTCCTTTTGCATATTGTTTCTAAGGTCCACTCATGTTGCAGTATATATCAAAATGTCATTCCTTTTATAACTGAATAATATTTCATTGTATGGATATACATATCTCATTTTGTTTACTCGTTCATCTGCGGATGGACACTTGAGTTGTTTCCACCTTTTGGCTGTTGTGAGTAATGCTACTATGAATATTGGGGTACAGATATGTATTTTATTCCTTGCTTTTGGATATATAGTTGTCCCTCGGAATCAGCAAAGGATTAATTCCAGGCCTCACAATGAATACAAAAATCCACAGATGTTCAAGTTCTGTTGTCAGCCCCATGAAACCCACGGATAGGAAAATTCAGCCTTCCATATCTGAGGGTTCTGCATCCTGTGAATACCACAGTTGTGACCCATGGTTAGTTGAATTTGCAGATGTGGAGCCAACAGATACAGAGGGCCCACTTCATACATAGGAGTGGAAATGTTGGGTCACATAGTCGTTCCTTGTTTAACCTTTTGAGAAACCATCAAAACTTTTTACACCATGGCTGCATCATTTTACATTTCCACCAGCAATGCACAAGAGTTCCAATTTCTTCACATCTTCACTAACACTTGTTATTTTCTGTGTTTTTGCTTATAGCCATCCTATTGGGTGTGTAGTGGTATCTCATTATGGTTTTGACTTGCATTTCCCTAAAGACTAATGATGAGCATCTTGCCATGTGCTTACTGGTCATGTGTACATCTTCTTTGGAGACATGCCGATTCAAGTCCTTTGCTCATTTTTGAATTGGCCTACTTACCCTTGATGCATAGTCTTTAAGGAAAAAGCCTGGGGAGCTTGGAGATGATTCTTATCAAAGGATAACCACAGATAAGAATGCCTGGTATGGACTGGGCTGACTTGTATATCCAGAGCACATTTTTCTTCCTGACGTGATGTCCACAGTGAAGCACTTCTGCCCCCAGTGGCCTGTAATCTTATAGAGAAACTAGAAGGTCTTCTGCTCTTTGAGGGGAGAGAACATGGCTGACAAATCTTTCTTGGAGAGCTGTTCCCGGCTTGGGTAGGTGCCCTTCCCAGCTTCCCATAGTCATCTATCTTACCTCTGTCCTAACACCATGCTGCAATTGCCTGTTGACACCTCTGGCTCCCAGCTTGACAGAAAAGCTCCTTGAGGTGAGGGACCATGCTCACTGTGTTATTCTCACTCCCAATAGTACCTGTCCCATGGTAGGTGTTCAGTGAATATCTGTCCAGTAAATTTGTGTGTGTACATGCTTGTGCAAATACACAAGTGCACGCACATGTAGAGGGCGGCAGTTGCTAAGAAGAGTCTAAAGGAAGGGCTCTGGGGGACCACAACTTGCTGGTATTTACATGTCACCTCCTAAGATGCTATGTAGAATAGTAATGACAGTAACTATCATCTGCTGAGCACTCACTATGTGCCAGGCACTTTGCATTTGCATCATTTCCTTTAATTCTCATAAAAACCCTTTGAAATAGGCATCCCAATTTTATACATAAAGAAATAACTAGTCTCAGAGAAATTAAGTAACATGTTCACAGTCAATTAGCTAATAAATTGCAAAGATAGGATTTTGACCAAAATCTGAGCTCGTAGCCACTATGCTGAAAAATGTTATACTTACTTTAAGTTGGGTACATGTTGTCTTTTCATAGTCTCTCTGATACCTGTTCTAAATGTCCCTGTACTCCAGGCATATCAAGCAGAAGAGAGAAAATTGTAGTGCCCAGGTTGGAGGCAGGAGCCAAGAAAGGACACAGGGACTCCTGCCTCTCTGCTTAAGGGCTGTACCTCAGTATCACTGAGTATCACCTTAGCATCATGTTGAAGTCCCAACAGGACTTCCAAAGAGTTTTTGTTCTTGCGAGTCATATCTATTTCTATGTACCGTATTATAAATTAAAACAGAACTGTAAAAATATTTATTAATTAATTACTTAACAAATATGGTACATGGCAATACATATGACCCCAAAAATATTTTGATGGAAAATAACTTTGTTTTCCCAAACAAAAGAATATTCAGTGAGAAGAGTGGCATTGTGTAACATTTTTACAAATCGCTTTAATGTCTGCCTTAACAAAGGACAGCTGGATTCTCAGATAGGCTTCTGCATTCAGTCTGCTGCTATGTTGTTAGGGATGTGTTCTATGAAGAAAACCAGTCACAGACACACATGGAGTCAGAAAAAGAAAGCATCTCAGGAACACCCAAGGTTCCTGCAATCCTACTTTGAGAACCCATACTTTGAAAACCACTGTTCTAAAGTTTTCCTGCCAGCTGCAGACATTACATTAAGGGCACATCTGTGCCAAAGAAAAACAAAAATGTGCCAGGCTTTTTCAGAAGGAAAAACATTTCAGAGCTGTCAGGCCACCACAAAAAATAGAATTGGCCTAAAAGAATAGCCCTCTATGAAATGAATCAGTTCAGGAAGCTAAGGGCTTAAAATGGGCTAATTTAAGGATTGACAGATAGGCACATAATGCTGTTTAGGAGTTGGCAGCACACCAACTTCTCCCAGTGCCCAGCTGGAAAGGGCCCTCTTAAGCAGTCTTATTTTTATCTCAGGTGTTGAGAATGGCAGGGCCAATTAAACACCCACTCTAGTGTTCCAGGCTAACGCATTATGTTTCCATTCAAGCATTATTATTATTAAAGATAATTGTATGTGGAGGAACAGAGCCCAAAAATGCCCATTAAGCCTCTCAACGCCTTTTGAAGAGAGAACAGATGAATATATTTTGACAAGGAGAGAACCTTGCTGAGTTCTGGGCTTTTGAAATTTGGGGAGGGTTTGTGTTCATTTATGAGTTGGCAAATAATAATTTCTGACTCCAAGGAGTAGGAGGAAGTTTTCTCAACATCGGTTACGAAGTAATGTTAAATCTGACCACGAAGAAAACCCAACACCTGGTTTAAGATTCTGCCATTTTGAAAAGTCAAGAGCCGGTGAGGAAACACTGTACTTCATGAAGGCCTAGGTTTTGGGGGAAGTTAGGGCCTCGCCCCAAACTGGGGAAACCCAAATCATCCCTTTCTGAGGTAATTGTCAATTAATGACTGGAGATATGTTTTAAAAGAATAACATAAGCCCCCCCAAAAGCAAAAGCCCAAGTGGAAAGCAACTTTGGGAGAGGAACAGGCTCTGTCTTACCAGCTATTTGAGAGGGAGAGGGGGGATCCTTATACCGGCACTAGCTGCCTTTTGTGCTTGGCAGTGCCTGTTTTCTTCTTTGGCAACATCCAGTCTCCTGCTGATGCCATCTCCAGGAATACCTGCTGACTTGGTGAGATCCAAAGAAGAAAAACAATGTGAAGTAAATTGCATGTCCTTCTGCTCTCCTCCAGTCGCAAAGGCATTGTGCTGACAATGGAGGGAAATTATTAAGGGGGGATGTCAGCTATACAAATGTGCATGGCATCTCTCCACCTTCTTCCCCTTCTTTTTGTCTCCCATCCTACCACACACGCACTCAAACACACACACACACACACACAAGCAAGCATGCAGATGCTTCCACACCAGGTGTTGTGAGATGCTATTTTGGAAGGTGGCAAAATTAGATAGTTGGGTAAACAAGAGCTCAGCTAGGACATTTTTGTGGCGAGACAAAATTTCATGTTTCATCTAAGCATCTGTAATTGAGAAGTTTATTGTCATTGCTGTTCAGGCTTTTTGGTTAGAAATGGTGGAAGGAAAGTCGGAAGAGTCTACTTGAGTGATTAGAGCAATCTGGAAACGCTAATGTATGTGTCTGAAATGGAGTAGTTCTCAGAGTGAAGACTATGGCATTTCTGGAACTACTGATATGCTCTGTGATATTTGTACTGCCCTGATTGGGCTGCAAAAGTGCTACCTGGATATATTCTCTCTGTCTCTCTCTGCCTATGTATTCTCTGTCTCTGTCTCCTTTATTTTCTCCACCTGGGTTTCACGTCCTGCATCACTCCCACACACCCACACTTTAGCGCCAGAGAGTTCTGCAGAGGGGAATATTCACCCACTCTTCTATCTACTTCTGTTTTTGGGTCTCCTGCATCTTAGCTACCACTTACCCTGGGAAATCTCTCACCCTTGTTAGTTCCCCTGGGGTTTGGAGTCCTGTTCTCTCAGCTGCTCTGACTCAGTTTCTCTTTACCTCTCCCTATCAGACCCAGTCACTCTCTGGCAGTCACATTGCTGCTAACCCAGGCCCATTGAGATGGCCTGGACCTCTGAGAACTTCTCCATTGGCCTGGCAGATTTTCCCAGATGCTCTAAGCCTGCAATGACTTCAGCTCATTACTCCAGAGGTGTGAACAGGGCTCAAACTTCAAAATAGCTTCCTCAAGCAGCAGGGGTGTTCACAGAAGAAATTAATAGGTTTTTAAAGAGAGAAAGCAGGTTTTCTGGAGGCTGCATGGTGTAATAACCTTGGAACCTTCTAGACCTCCTAGTCCCTGCTCAGACACTTACTAGCAGTGTGATCTTGGCCATATTATTTAACCTATCTCAGGCTTCAGTTTCCTCAGTGTAAAATGGGGGAAATAGCAGCTCCTACCTCCCACAGTTGATGACAGGGTTAAATGAAACAATGTGCGTTGAGTGCCAGGCACAGAACAAGTGCTGGAAAATATGCTAGTTTTCTTCTCCTTGTGGCTGAATGTCCCCAAGTGCTCTCCTATTTTCCACAATCTTTTTTTTTTTATGTGGAAGCAGTATCCCTCATTTTTAAAAATTCATTAACCATGTAACATGAGTTGACCTGCATAAAAGGAAAATATGCTCAAGAAATTTCACCATTTTCTCATTCAATTTAAATAAAAGAAAACCCAAACCAATAAACAACAAAAATTCTGATGGGGCATGTATCACTCAACTTCAAGTACACCAACACATGTGTCAATTTTCATACACATCCTGTACTGATACACACCCCTTGGCTCCAGAAGATTCTTCTGTGGTACAATTCTGTTTTATATAGAGAGAGAGAAAGTGAGGCTCAGAGACCTCTGTATATAACTTACTTTGAGTGTGGACCAAAGGTACAGCAGATGGTGGGATTCCAGCCCTCAGAAATGGATGTTCCAGCTAGCAGAACATACTGCCCCCAGTGCACTATGAAGGTATGATCTGTGTTGGGGAGGGGGTTGAAGGGGAAGGAAGCAGGTTAGTGAAGTCAAAGGTCCTTCAGCAAATGAAAAGGCAGAGACAAGACCAGAGCTCTCAAGATTTAAGCCCTTGCTATTAGATCTCAAAGATTCCACAAACACTTTTTATAGGCTCTGCATTGTCTTAGGAGCTACCAGAGGTGATGACACAGCCAATAACCAAATCCCTGTGGCCATTCTTCATTTATCTGCTGATTGCACTTCTAATCTTGTCTCCGTCCCCTCAGCTGCAGTAGCTGCCTTATTTTCTTGCTCCTCTTTTGTTTCAGGCTTTCCCCTTCTCAAAGCCTCACAGGGTAACTGTAAAAAATAACCCAGAAAGCACCCACCTGACTAAGGCCCTGGAGTTAGATTCCCAGCTCCTGGTCTGTAAGGTGAGTAGTCAGCACTTGACATTGTCTTTGTCACTGAGGCCTGGGGTGGGAGGAGAGAAAACTGGGTTCAGGTTGCTTTTGGGACAAGAAATTAACAAGAATCAACTTAATGAGCAGAACCAATGGGAATGACTTGGAACTCACTTGGTCAGAGTCCTCAAGAAGAATTGGTTTCAGTCAGGTGTGTATGATCCCAGAAGTATCCAGAGGCAGCATTTTGAGCACTGTAGTAAGGTAGAAGAGATTCTGAGAGAAAGTCAGGGCAACAGTCTTTTTAAAGTGCTAGAGGAAAAGTCAGGTGTCTGAGATGAATGGAAGGCTGAGGGCTGCATGTGAGAAACCCATGCACATCAGTCTTCTTTCTCCAAGAATTCACCAGCTAATGACAATGTGGTATTAGCCTCAAATGTCTCATAATTAGGCACTAATTCCCAATGAAGCTGATATTATAGAATAATAGCTCAAATCAGAGCTCAAGATGTCTCCATGTAAAGTAAAAGCTATTTAATACATTAAGGGGTCAGTCATCAGATAATGTCCACTTCCAGTGAATTTGATTCCTGCAGCATTAGCCACATCAGTGAAAGATTTTACTTTGGAAATAATTCAATGATTTCTGCAGTCATAAACACACTAATGACTGCATTACTGATCAAGCACAATTCTTTTATCTCAAAAATACAAATATAAGTAAGGAAAGCAATCAATGGATTCTATTATGTTTACTCTCTCAGAGTCCGAAAGATGATACTGATGCTAAACTACTCCCTAAATTTCTACACAGATTATTTTATTTAGCACACCTCTCCATAACTAGAAAAATTTTTGGAATAGCAATAATCCATGTTAACATAGGTTATAATCATCATTATCTATCATGAACATAATCCTTTGCCCACAAAACCATTTCATAATCTTTTTAGCAGTATTTCTAGAAATCACTCTGCTATGGACTGAATGATTGTGTCCCTGCAAAATTCATATGTTGAAACCTTAATCCCAAATGTCACTATATTGGAGATAAAATGCTTATGAAGGAATTGAGGTTAAATTAGGGGTGATAAGGGTATGGGCCTAATTCAATAGGACTGGTGTCCTTATAAGAAGAGGAAGAAATGCGAGGGGATGTGTGCACACAAATGAAAGACCATATGAAGCTGGCCATCTGCAAGGCAAGAAGCAAGCCCTCACCAGAAACTGACCATGCTGGCGGCCCAGATCCTGAAGTTCCAGCCTCCAGAACTGTGAGAAAACAAATTTCTGTTGTTTAAGCCATCCAGTTTGTAGTAGTCTGTTCTCACATTGCTATAAGGAACTACTTGAGACCAGATAGTTTATGAAGAAAGGAGGTTTAATTGACTCACAGTTCTGCATGGCTGGGGAGACCTCAGGAAACTTACTATCTTGGCAGACGGATATGGGGAAGCAAGGCACATCTTCCCATGACAGAGCAGGAGAGTGAGAGAGAGCGAGTGGGGAAGCGCCACTCACTTTCAAACAATCAGATTTATGAGAACTCACTCACTATCATGAAAATAGCAAAGGGGAAATCCACCCCCATGACCCAGTTACCTTCTACCAGGTCCTTCCCCCAGCACTGGGGATTACAGTTCAACATGAGATTTGGATGAGGACACAGAGCCAAACCATATTCACGGTCTGTGCTATTTTGTTATGGCAGCCTGAACAGACTAATACAAGCTCCTAATGGGCATCAGTCGTATAATGTAAGAAAAGCTAAGGAGGGTCTTAGTAAGTTTTGCAAGGTCAAACCTTCTTAGCTAGGCACTCGAGGTTCTCTAAAATTTCACCTCAAACTTACTTTTCAACTTTTCTCCCCAAACAATATTCTCCAAATATTTTTCACATCTGTTCCTTCATGACAGTTCTTAATACTACCAGAAACCTTGTTTATGCCCTAATCACCTCATGGCTGGGACTGTTGCCCAAAGCTCTTCCTTATCTCCAGTGTTTTTGCATTCCAAAGCCACCAAGCACTTACTGCTGAGGAGACTTTTTGAAATCACAATTTCATGTCTTTTGAGACTAAACTTTGCAAATCTACTCCTACATGTTCATTCCTTGTTGACCAGAGTTGGAGATCTTGAGCTTTTTTGATGCTGTTTCCCTATTCCACCTGCCAAGGGCACCTAACAACCTTGCACATTCTGTAGGAAACAAACATAGCAAGGCTCTGAAAGGTGGACAGAAGGTGGACCAACTATAAACCTCAGGAACCAACGAATAATATAGTTGTGTGTGATCCCGGGTTTTTAATTTTTTTCTTTGTGCCTTATGTATCCAGGACTGGGTGTTGGAGAAGCTGGCAACCCAGAAATGCCAGTAGGCACAAACAATAAAAGTCCCAAGAAAGCTTAATCTCTCTAGCCAAAGGATCGGGAAAAGGAGAGCCCAACAGGACAGAAACTTTTAGACAATAACAACTTCACTCCAGCCAAACATCACAGAAAAAACTGTGGACCTCCACCTGAGCAAAGGTCAAATGGGAAGCCTAGACTTCCACCTTCATCAGGCACCCCAACCCAGAGAAGGCCCAGTGGGGAGCTAGGATACCGCCACCCAGTGGTAATGAGACTACCCTCCATACTAATTCGTGATGCAAACTCTCAGAGAAATTGACATGTGAAAGGTATGTAAAAGACCCAAATGAAATTTTTAGGAAAAAAAAGCAACAACAAAGCCTAAGATGAAAAATGTGCTGGTGGCATTAATGGCATTAATGGAAGATTAGGTATTGGAAAAGAATTAGCAAACAGAAGGCCACAATAGAAACTATCCAAAATGAAACACCAGAGGAAAACGTTAGTGAAAAAAGCATCATTAAGAGCTATGGGACAATTTCAAGCAACCTAATATTTGTGTAGAGTCCCTAGTGGAGGGGAGGGACAGAAAAAATTTTGAAGAAAAAATGGCTGAAAATTTTCCAAATATGATAAAAACTATGAACCCACAGATCTCAGATGCTTAACAAACTCCAAGCAGAAAAAACGTAAATAACAATATATCAAGGAATACCATAATCAAACTGCTCAACAAAAATAAGCATTCCAGAAGATTTCTCACCAGAACTAGTGCAAGTGAAAAGACAGTGGAGCAACAACTTTAAAGTACGAAAAGTAAGAAAAAAAAACTATTGATCTAAATTCTGTGACTAGCGAAAATATCTTTCAAAAATGAAAGCAAAATAAAGATGTCTTAAAACATATAAAAGCTGGAAAAAAATAGCACCAGAAGATATGCACTACAAAAAATGTTAAAGATAGTCCTCTGGCAGTTCTTTGATACACTGGTTTCTCCATAGGGTGCACACACGGAAGCTGGCCTCCCTCTTAGCAAATGAACTCTTTCAAAGGATAGAAAAGAAGGTTCTTGGTCATGAAATCCTTCCCTAAGCCAACATCTAAGAAGGGTTTTTCCAATGTTACCTTCTAGAATTTTCATAGTTTCAGGTCTTAGATTTAAGTCCTTGATCCATCTTGAGTTGATTTCCGTATAAGGTGAGAGATGAAGATCCAGTTTCACTCCCCTACATGTGGCTAGCCAATTATCCCAGCACCATTTATTGAATAGGGTGTCCTTTCCCCACTCTATGTTTTTGTTTGCTTTGTCGAAGATCAGCTGGCTGTTAAGTATTTGGGTTTATTTCTGGGTTCTCTATTCTGTTCCATTGGTCTATGAGCCTATTTTTACACCAGTACCATGCTGTTTTGGTGACTATGGCCTTATAGCATAGTTTGAAATCAGATGGTGTGATGCCTCCAGATTCATTCTTTTTGCTTAGTTTTGCTTTGGCTATGCAGACTCTTCTTTGGTTCCATATGAATTTTAGAATTGTTTTTTCTAATTCTGTGAAGAATGATGGTAGTATTTTGATAGGGATTGCATTGAATTTGTAGATTGTTTTT
This sequence comes from Nomascus leucogenys, assembly GCF_006542625.1. Classification (NCBI taxonomy): domain Eukaryota; kingdom Metazoa; phylum Chordata; class Mammalia; order Primates; family Hylobatidae; genus Nomascus; species Nomascus leucogenys. Next base: position 122,867,146 of record NC_044406.1, on the reverse strand, counting down.
GGCAGTATGTTCATTTTCACAGTGTTGACTCTACCCATCCATGAGCATGGGATGTGTTTCCATTTGTTTGTGTCATCTATGATTTCTTTCAGCAGTGTTTTTTAGTTTTCCTTGTAGAGATCTTTCAACTCCTTGGTTAGGTATATTCCTAAGTATTTTATTTTATTTTATTTTATTTTATTTTATTTTGCAGCTATTGTAAAAGGAGTTGAGTTCTTGATTTGATTCTCTGCTTGGTCGCTGTTGGTGTACAGAAGAGCTACTGATTTGTGTACATTCATCTTGTATCTGAAAACTTTGCTGAATTCTTTTATCCATTCTAGGAGCTTTCTGAAGGAGTCTTTAGGGTTTTCAAGGTAAACCATCATATAGTCAGCAAACAGTGACAGTTTGACTTCCTCTTTACCGATTTGGATGCCCTTTATTTCTTTCTCTTGTCTGATTGCTCTGGCTAGGACTTCCAGTACTATGTTGAAGAGGAGTGGTGAGAGTGGGCATCCTTGTCTTGTTCTAGTCCTCAGAGGGAATGCTTTCAACTTTTCCCCATTCAGGATTATGTTGGCTGTGGGTGTCATAGATGGCTTTTATTACTTTGAGGTGTGTCCCTTGTATGCCAATTTTGCTGAGAGTTTTAATGATAAAGGGATGCTGGATTTTGTCAAATGCTTTTTCTGCATCTATTGAGATGATTGTATGATTTATAGATAAATAGTTGGGACTTAATTAAACTAAAGAGCTTTTGCATGCCAAAAGGAACAGTCCGCAGAGTAAACATACAACCCACAGAGTGGGAGAAAAATCCTCACAGTCTATACATCTGACAAATGACTAATATCCAGAGTCTACAACGAACTCAAACAAATCAGTAAGAAAAAAACCAAACAATCCCATCAAAAAGTGGGCTAAGGACATGAATACACAATTCTCAAAAGAAGATATACAAATGGGCTGGGTGCGGTGGCTCACGCTTGTAATCCCAGCACTTTGGGAGGCCAAGGTGGGCGGATCACGAGGTCAGGAGATCGAGACCACAGTGAAACCCCGTCTCCACTAAAAAAATACAAAAAATTAGCTGGGTTTGGTGGCGGGTGCCTGTAGTCCCAGCTACTCGGAGAGGCTGAGGCAGGAGAATAGCGTGAACCCGGGAGGCGGAGCTTGCAGTGAGCCAAGACTGCGCCACTGCACTCCAGCCTGGGCGACAGAGAGAGACTCTGTCTCAAAATAAAAATAAAAAAAAAAAAAAAGAAGATATACAAATGGCTAACAAACATATGGAAACACGCTCAACATCACTAATGATCAGGGAAACGCAAATAAAACCCACAATGTGATACCACCTTACTCCTGCAAGAATGTCCATAATCAAAAATCAAAAAAACAGTAGATGCTGGCGTGGATGCAGTGATCAGGGAACACTTCTACACTGCTGGTGGGAATGTAAACTAGTACAGCCACTATGGAAAACAGCGTGGAGATTTCTTAAAGAGCTAAAAGTAGAACTACCATTTGATCCAGCAATCCCACTACTGGTTATCTATCCAGAGGAAAAGAAGTCATTATAAGAAAAAAATATTTGCACACACATGTTTATAGCAACACAATTCACAACTGCAATATTGTGGAAACAAACAACAAGTGGATAAAGAAACTGTGGTATATATATATTAATGAATACCACTCAGCCGTGAAAACGAATGAATTAACAGCATTTGCAGCTAGCTGCATGAGATTGGAGAGTATTATTCTAAGTGAAGTAACTCAGGAAGGGAAAACCAAACATGGTATGTTCTCACTGATATGTGAGAGCTAAGCTACGAGGACACAAAGGCATCAAAAGGATACAATGGACTGTGGGGACTTGGGGGGAAGTGTGGGAGGGGGGTGAGGGATAAAAGACTACAAATATAGCGCAGTGTATACTGCTCTGGTGATGGGTGCACCAAAATCTCACAAATCACCAATAAAGAACTTACTCATGTAACCAAATACCACCTGTACTCCAATAACTTATGGAAAAATATTATATATTTTTTTAATGAAAACAAAGTATAGAAGAGAAGGGAACACTTCCAAACTCGACATTACCCTGATAATCAGAGATTACCCTGATACTAAACCCAGATAAAGACATTACAAGAAAAACAACAACAACAAAAGAAAACAACAGACCAATATCCTCGGCTGGGTGTGTTGGCTCATGCCTTTGATCCCAGCACTTTGAGAGGTCATGGTGGGAGGCTCACTTGAGGCCAGCAGTTCCAGACCAGCCTGGGCAACACAGTGAGACCCTGACTCTACAAAAAACTTTAAAAGTTAAAAAAAAAATTAGCCAGGCATGATGACATGCACCTATGGTCCTAGCAACTCAGGAGGCTGTGGTGGGAGGATTGCTTGATCCTGGGAGGTTGAGACTGCAGTGAGCCACAATTGCATCACTGCACTCCAGCCTGGGTGACACAGTGAGACCTTGTCTCTCTAAACAACAACAACAACAACAACAACAACAAAAATATCCTTCAGGAGTATAGATGGAAAAATTCCACACAAAATTTTAGAAATGAAGCCCAACAGTATATAAAAAGGAAATACGTTATGAGTAAGTGGGGCTTATCCTAGAATGCAAGTTTCATTTATTATTTAAAACTCAATCAGTACAATTCACCACATTAGCAACCTAAAAAAGATGCAAGTCCTTTATCATATACGTGCTTGGCTAGTATTTACCCAGGCTGAGGCTTGCCTTTTTATTTTCATGTGTGTTTTTCGAAGAGCATAAGTGTTTAGTTTTGATGCAGTTAAATTTGTCAATTATTTTCTTTGATAGATCATGCTTTCGGTGTCATGTCTAAGAAAGCTTTGCTTAATCCAAAGTTGAAAAGGTTTTCTCCTATATTTTATAAGTTTTATACTTTCAGGTTTTACATTTAGGTCTATGATCCATTTTGAATTGATTTTTGTATGTAATGCAAGGCATGGATTGAAGTTCTTTTTTTTGTATATGGATATCCAATTGTTCCACACCATTTATTAAAAAGATGAGCCTTTCTAAGTGAATTTAATTTGCACCATTGTCAAAAATCAGTTGTCCGTATCCGTATGCAGCTATTTCTGAACTCTGTCTTCTGTTGTTTTGACTATCTTGATACCAATACCAAACTGAGCAGATTACTGAAAAATTGAAATACTCCAATTTTGTTATTTTTCAAAGGTCTTTGTGGCTATTCTAATTTTTTTAACTTTTATATTAAATGAAGAATCTGATGTGAATTTCAACAAAAGCCTGCTGGAGTTTTGACTGGGATGGTGTTGAATCTGTAGATCATGTTGGCAGAATTTACATCTCAACAGTACTGTCTTTCAACTGATAAGATAATTATCTCCATTTATTTAGATTTTCTTTAATTTATCCCAGTAATGTCTTGTATTTTTTAGTATGTAGGTCTTGCATTTCTTTTGTAAACTGTGTTTCTCTATTAGTTCTAATGGTTTTAGTGGAATCCTTAGGATTTTCTATATGCAAGATCATGTCATCTGCAAATTGAGGTAGTTTTACTTCCTCCTTTCCAATCTGAGTGCCTTTTGTTTCTTTTTCTCACCTTATTTTAATGGCCAAAACCTCTAGTAAAATGCTGACTAGAAGTGTTGATAGCTGTGGGCTTTTTGTAAATAACTTTTCTTTTATCTGGTTGAAGAAGTTACCTTCCAGTCCTAGTTTGCTGAAAGTTTTTGCCCAAATGAACAAAGCCAGTGAGTGAGAGAGCCACGACTCATGTCTACATTGGCCAGTTCCAACAAAGTGTGCTTTTGAGACTAAGTGAGACAGTGTTTGCAAAGCACTGAGCACAGTGTCTGACCCAGACTCGGCTCTTAGCTTCCTTCCCTCCAAACCTCATGTGCTTGCTACTATACCCCACCGTTAATGAAGGGAAGGGATATAAGCCATTATTATCCTCTCTTTTCATATCTCTTAGTCTTAATCTCTTCAGCCACATCCTCAAATTTGAATCCCACCCATCATGTTTTATTTAACTGGTCCTATACCACCCACCCCAATAAGAAATATGATCTTTGCTTCCTTAGTACCTGTCAACCCTTAGAAGTGAAACTCCAGTTAGGTTACACATATAAACACCATCATTTATCAGAATATCCTCAGACTGTACCTTATTGATTAGAGTTTCTATTTGGACCTTGATACTAAATATTCTAACAAGAAAATATTCATTGATTCTACTCAAAACTATAGCCCCCATTTCAGTAAGAACCTTACCAGTACCAGAAATCCAATTCAAAATCACTTTTTGTTGGCTAGATCTGGGCGAACCTCATGGTAGAATTGTCATTGGGTTGGATCTTTGGAAAGGCAGAATTCACCAGGGAGACTGGGGAAAGGGAAGGCTTTAGAGGCAATCTGAGCAGAACAAGACAAAGAAGCTGGAAAGCAGGAATGAATTTTGGGCAGGAAGAGTAGTCCTATTTGGCTACAATTATAGGTGAAGAGAAAGAGGAGGTAGTAGCAGAAAAGAAGGTGGCAGTGGTAATGATGGTAGTGGTGATGGTGCTGGAGGAATTAGGAGAGCAAATGTTGAAAAACTAGCCTGCAACCAGATTACAGGGAGGGTTTTTCTTCCTCCCTAGGTATTGGAAAAGCCATCAAGATTTATCAAAGTTTTCTAATGGAAAACTAGAATCTAAAATACTTCTCTAAATGGTGATCACATTATCATTAAGGATGATCATATCACATTTAGTGTAGCCGTAAGCAGATATCCTGTCTCTCACCTGGAGATGTGACATATATCTTTCACTTGGAGGACTACAGGACATTTTCTTTAAAAAAAAAATCAAGCTTACAGAGTGTTAAGAAGCCTAAAGAATAATTATTACAAGGAACTGACACTAAGAGGATTTTTCTTTTTTATCTTTTTAATACAAAATTTCCCCCATAGATTGAGCTTTTTCACTCTGGATGGGAGAATAGACTCTTCGATGACAGAGGAGGCAAGGTTAAAATGTAGGGTCCTTAGGCAGGGTGTACTTTCCATCAGTGCCCCTCTTCCAGCGCTCCTTATCACTGTGTTACCTCTCAAGGTTGTGGCCCTGGTGCCTTCTTTTCCTACCCAAAACCCTTCTCCCAACTTTACTACACGTTATTAAATGCAAATGGTCTTTGCACAGCCTTCCACAAGCTGGCAGTATATTTCTACTTCAGAAATACTTTTTTGTATTATGAATCAATCTTGGCATGCAGCAGTGACGACAGTCATTGTCTCTGGATGGTGAGATTACAGATGATATTTTTTGTTGTTCTTTTTGCTTATCTGTACTGTCTGGCTTTGCTGTGGTGAATATGCATTACCAGTGAATGGAGACATAATAAAAGTAGAGCTAAAAAAGATTCAATTTCATTATAATGTCAAGTAAATAAGGCTGGATAAAAAATTGTATAAGCTATTTCACTATTTCTTAGTGAAATAGATAAATTATTAGGATAAGAGACTGGAAGGAAATATGCCAAAATATTGATAGTTGTCTCTGGGATCAGAACTCCATGTGCAGGGCCCAGGCTAGGGGCAGAAAGTGAGGCATTTGGGGTACAAAATTTAAGGAGGCCTTCACTCTCATAGTCATGCAAATGCAGGGTTAAAATCTAAATTTTTTTTTTTGATACAGGGTCTCACTCTGTTGCCCAGGCTGGAGTGCAGTGACCTGAACATGGTTCACCACAGCCTCAGACTCTCAGGCTCAAGCAATCCTCCTGACTCAGCCTCCTGAGTAGTTGGAACTACAGGCCTGCACCACCACATGCAGCTAATTTTTAATTTTTTGTAGAGATGGGGTCTTGCTATGTCACTCAGGCTCATCTCAAACTCCTAGGCTCAAGAATCCTCCTGTCTTGGGCTCCCAAAGTGCTGGCATTACAGGCATGAGCCACTGCACTCGGCCTAGGCTTGGCACCTGAGAGTGAGGGATCCTTACATTTTGCACCATAGGCACTTTGCTTGCCTCATCCTAGTCTGTACCCTGCCTGGGTGACTGAGATGTGAAGAGGTTTGAACTCTTTAAACAAACCTTTTTCAAATGACTATTTGATTGTGTAAGGGAGAAATGTAATCATTATATTATCCATTTACCCCAGTCTATCAGCAATCAGCTAGCTTCATGACTTCTTTCTCCAGTCATGTTCTTAAGTCTGCTTGCTTTTCAAGTATTCTTTTTAGCAATAGTCTGAACTCATTTGGTCCTTGGCAAATTTCTGACCATGGATCAAGCCATTCCATTGTTTACTCTGATCCTATATAATGACAACTTTCAGCCTCACTGGGATGTTGTCTCAGCACTGCCACACAATCCTTTGTGACCCTTGTCAGCTCTCTCTTTCCTTCCCTATGTAAGTTATTTCAAACCTTCTCCTTTCTCCTTAAACTACCTCCTCCTGAAATTTTAGGAGCATCCTTTAGATGTGAGCATCCTTTAGATGTGTCAGGAGCCAGACTACAGTTGGTTAATGAGCAAATAGAAGGTAAGAAAGGAAAAAAAAATGCTTTCAAGGGTAGATAACTCCACAGAGACCTTGTCTGTGAAGAGGGGAAGAGGGATAGGGAAGGAGGCCATGTTCACTGCATGTGAACTCATAAAAAACTACTGTTTTCACTATGATTTATATGCCATTGACTGCCCATCTCTCTCACCTATCCCGACTTCACTCTTATGCTCAAGACTGCTTATTGGATATATCCACATGGATGCCCTACTGGCATTGCAAACTTCACGTGTCTGAAACCACACTCATGGTTTTCCTTTAATCTTTCCATCAGTGCCCTTCTTCCAGTGCTCCTTATCTCAAGTGTTCTCAGTTGCACAAGCCTGAAAACGGGGCTACATTCTCGATGGCCTCCTCTTCCTAACTACGCCCTCTCAATTCAATCAGTGCACCTCTTACTGTCTGTTCTCCTTCCTTGTACTTGGATTCCCCCACTTCTTATCACTGCATTACTTCATACTCTCATTTCTCCTTACATGATCACTATAATTGCTTCCTAATGGTTACTAGTCTGCTGCACCACCAATGCGCCCTTCCCGCTTACCTGCCACAATGTTCTTTTGAAAATGTGACTCTGATAATGCCACTATGTCTCATGGTCTTCAAGGTAAAGTTTAACATCCTTTGCCCAACTTATAAAGTTTGTCATCATCTGGCTCTTGTGTATTTGTTCATATCTCTCCAGGTTAATCTACCACTTCTTCCTTAATATCTCGTGTACACTCAAGCCATACCAACTATTTTCAGGTCCACCAACTCTTCATGCTCATTTAACAGTATTGCTGTCACTTTCTTTCTCCTTGGAAGATCTTTTCTCACCTGCCCCACTGCCTTGTCTTGCTTTTCCTGACTAGCTCTTACGTGCTCTTCAAGGCTCAGCTTAAGCTTCACCGTTTCTTGAATGCTCTTCTTGACCCATCACAGCACCTTCCATGCTGTATTGTAATCTTTGATTTGCTTCCATACTGTACATAAGGAGTCGAGAAACTCTGGCCCGCCTTCTGTTTTTGTAAATAAAGTTGTATTGGAATACGACCATGCCCATTCATTTATGTATTGTCTATGGCTGTTTTTGAATTTTAACCACAGAGTTCAGTAGTTGTGATAGAGAACATATGGCCCACAAAGTCTAAAGTATTTACTCTCCGGCCCTTTGCAAAGAACATTTGCCAATCTCTGCTCTAGATCAGAGGTTGTCAACTCTGGCTACATAGTCAAACCACCCAAAGATATCTTGATGCTAGGTTACAGCACCACACCACCACAACCAAGATTCTGACTTAATTCATATGAATGCAGCATTGAGAGTTTTAAAAGTCCATTAGGTGAATCTAATGTGCAAGTTTGAGAACCACTGCTTTAGACTGTAAATTTTGTTAGTTTTGGAACTGTGTTTTTGCCTTTCATCTCTCTACCCCTAGTTCTAGCATAACAAGGACCTCATGGTAGGTAGTTGACAAAGGATTGTTGCATGAATCATGAATAACAGTAAAAGTGATAATAGGCAACATTTACTGGGTATTTACTATGCTCTAGGATTCATGCCAAGTGCTTTACATACATTATCTCACTTAATCCTCACAATAATCCTGCAAGGTACACGCTATTATTGTCCAACATTTTACAGATGAGAAAATTGAGGTTCAAGGAGGTTGAGTGACTTATTTAAGGTCACACAACTAGGAAAGCACAGAGTCGTGGCTTGAAGTAAAACTCTATTGATTTTAGAACCTGCATTCTTTTTTTTCCATTTATCAAGTTTTCAACAATAGAACCTGCATTCTTAATCAAACCAATCTACTCGGTCACTTGGAAGAGTCTCAAGGGATTCTTTAGAGAAGAAAGTATCTGGCTGGGCGTGGTGGCTCTTGCCTGTAATCCCAGCACTTTGGGAGGCCAAGGTGGGTGGATCATGAGGTCAGGAGATCGATAGCATCCTGGCTAACACAGTGAAACCGCATCTCTACTAAAAATACAAAAAATTACCTTGGTGTGGTGGTGGGTGCCTGTAGTCCCAGCTACTCAGGAGGCTGAGGCAGGAGAACGGTGTGAACACCCAGGAGGTGGAGCTTGCAGTGAGCCAAGATTGCGCCACTGCACTCCAGCCTGGGTGACAGAGCAAGACTCTGTCTCAAAAAAAAAAAAAAAAAAAGAAAGAAAGTATCTGTATCTGGTCACTCTCAGGGAGTTGATTTGTTGAGAATGAGAAAGTTGAGACTGTGGATAAGAGGGACATTTAAAAAAAAACAGGGATATAGTAAGATCATAACAGTAACACAACCAATAATAGTAGTGACTACCATTTCTTGAGCACTTACCAGTGCCAGATTCTGGGTAATCATCTTAAATGCATGATCCCACTTAATCCTTACAATCTGGAAAAAAGTCCATTTGCAGGGCTGCCAGGCTTAGGTAGAATAACCTAGTGAAGGATTTCAAGCACAGTGAGAAAGTGAGAAGAACCCTGTAAACTTTAGGATATTGGGAGGCAAAAGAGGGTGTAGTACTATGCTAAAGGGACACATTATCTACCTGGAAATGTTCATTAGGGTCAGCTTGCCTATATAACAAAAACAGCTACTTCTATTACCAATTATTGAGTGTCTATTTTATCCCAGGCAATTAACATATATTATCTCAAATAATCTTATAATGCCTGTAAAGTAAGTATTGTAATGCCTGGATTTAAAAACTGAGACTAAGAGATGGTAGAAAAGTTTTTCCAAGGTCATACAACTAGTGAGTGGCAATACCTTGATTTATAGTTAGGTCTCTTTGACTCCAAAGCTCATGATCTTTATTCACATTGTGAATGAATAAATCAGTTACATGTAACAGGATGTTACAACAAAACTAGTTTTATCTCAGTTGCAGCTGAAATCCCAAGACTAAGGAGATTCTTAAAAATTGGCTTTTGATTATTAATCTCTCCAACATTGAGGGTGTAAAAGAGGAATCCATGAAGCAGCCCACAGGGAAAGAGCCAGCTTGAAACACCTGCTAAATCCACAAAGTTCTTATTCTTTTTCTTTTTTTTTTCTTTTTTTGAGACAGAGTCTCACTCTGCCCTCCAGGCTGGAGTGCAGTGGTGCCATCTTGGCTCACTGCAACTGCAACCTCTGCCTCCAGGATTCAAGCCATTCTTGTGCCTCAGCCTCCTGAGTAGCTGGAACTACAGGAGCATGCCACCACTCCAGGCTAATTTTGTTTTTTCTATTTTTAGTAGAGACAGGGTTTTGCCATGTTGGCCAGGCTGGTCTCAAACTCCTGTCCTCAAGTGATTACAGGCATGAGCCACCACACCTGGCCTAATCCACAGAGTTCTGGTGCTGAATTACCACAGCCACACTAGTCAGGCAAGGTCTTGCCCCTTACCTATTTTCTTCATCCCTGCTTTGCCACTGAGGAAGTCAGAAACCATAGTTAGCCAGGTAGGGAAGAGGAGTAGAAGTGTAAGGTGTGGAACTTGAGAATAAGGTGACCACCATCCCCCCTTTCCCACTGCAGTTCCTGGTTGGGGAAATGGAGAAACCTTCATTTCAAATGAAGATAGGGATTTTGACTCATAAGTGGACTAGACTCTTTACTGAAAATGACCCAAAGTGACAAGATAACGTTACATTATCTGAGCATAACCAGAAAAGTCACAGGTACTAGCCCTGGTTTGCATCCAAGGAAGGGATAAAGCATAGGTGACACAAAATAGGTTTGAATTGCCAGTGGAGGAGTCCCACTTACTCAACGGTACAGAGACAGACACACACATCCGGGTGGTAGAGTGTGAAGAAGTCTAGAGGCAGAGGATGGGGATCACTGTCCAGATTTCAACACCTGGTAGCTGTGTGACTTTGGATAGGCCACTTAATCTTTCAGAGCTTCAATTTCCTTATCTGAATCTGGAAGCCTTTACCTGTCTCACAAATGTATTAGGACATGGTAAGATAACAAATGTGAAAGAGTCTTGCTGTACATGTGTAAGAGACTGTTAACATGTAAAAATGTACAGGCCGGGCGCAGTGGCTCACGCCTGTAATCCCAGCACTTTGGGAGGCAGAGGTGGGCAGATTGCCTGAGGTCAGGAGTTCGAGACCATCCTGACCAACATGGTGAAACCTCATCTCTACTAAAAATACAAAAATTAGCCGAGCGTGGTGGTGGGCGTCTGTAGTCCCAGCTACTCGGGAGGCTGAGGCAGGAGAATTGCTTGAACCCAGGAGGCGGAGGTTGCAGTGAGCCGAGACCGGGCCATTGCACTCCAGCCTGGGCAATAAGAGCAAAACTCTGTTTCAAAAAAAAAAAAAAAATGTACAAAATTTGCAGAATAAAATCTCAAATTGAGGGAAAAACTATTAAAGCTTATTTTAGGAGGGCCATATATATGTGTGTGTATATATATATTCACATATATATATACACACACTTCTATGTATAACTATATATATATATAGAGAGAGAGATGGAACTTTCTCTTCTCCCTCTCTCTCTCTCTATATATGTAGATCTATTTGTCTATAAAGCTTTCTCTCTCTATATATGTATAACTAAGGAATGAAGTACAAATAAACAAATCAGTAATACAATTCGGAGAAAGTTCATAAGAAAACTCCAGTTGGTTTTTTGTTGTTAGTTTTCAAAATCCAATTTCTTTTTACAGTTACATATAACCAGACAAGTTGTTTCCATGGCTTCGTGATTCCTCATGCTGTTTGATATGATTCTAGAAGCAATGCTAGCATCTCTCTCCCCATTATACAACACAAAAAGATATGAACATTGAGTTGGGGTGTGTGTGTGTGTGAGAGAGAGAGAGAGAGAGTTTGGAGCTGGACTTTATCAATAATTGAGTTTTTGACAACACTCCTGAAGCCTCTACCATTTGTTTTATGTTGCCTGGTGCTACAGTATTACTTCAGAAAACTATTTTCCAGGCTGTCAAAAAGAAATTTTTTAACCTTTGGCCTTCAGAAATAACAAATGGTCCATTTCTTCCAGAGCTTCTTTCTTTCTTGAGGGGTATTTTCCTCCATTACTGCAGAAAATCCCCTCTCACACCCAAATTCTGTTTCAGACCTAAATTGTGGCAATATTAAGACTATGTGGTCTCGTTACTAAAAACAAAGATGGGTGCAGCAAAATCATGAAACTCATGGCAAATGTTAAGTGGGGATTTGAGCTAATATTCACCTGCCAATTACTATATATCTGCTTCAGAAACAATTATCCATATACACAGCAGTAGAATCTTATTTTAAGAAGTCTGAAGAGATATCAGAACATCCAAATTATGATGGTTTTTCCAACCCAGATGAAACATAAACACATATTAAAAGTACTGTCTATTTTCAGAGAAGTGGGGGAATAACCGGTGTATTATTCAAAAAGGAATTGCCTTGCTAACCCCAAAGTAGAAACTTGTGGGGAGATATATGTGATGACTATGTTGTCTTTCTTCCATGGGTACTGTTGAAAGCATAATACGACGTTCTTAATACAAATACATGTATCTTTTATAGTTTTATCTGTGCATATAAGGCCTTCCTCTGAAGTTTCAGGGCTGTTGTGCGGCCAAAAGATAGGAGTGAAGTAGAGTGTTGTTATCATTGTGAATTTCCCAAACTAAGCCAAACTAAGAGGAGAAGATGGTAGTTTTGCCAGTACAGTGATTCATTCTATTTAAATCGACAAGATCTGAAACCTCCACAAACTACCTGGGTGTACCTATCCTCTGAATTGACTTCACAGTAAGTTGCGCCTGAGGAGTTTCAGTGGAGAGCATTACAATACCTTTCATAGAGCAAGGGCACACCATGTATGAGACAATTAATCCTTCTAACCACTGTATGGGATGTGTTTTACATAGCAAGAAACAGACCGAGGTCAGGAAATGATGGGCAGAAGTTGTAGCAAGTGAACTTCTAATGTTCTCTGTCACTTTGCTATGTAGAGGTAGAAGTGGGTCCAACAGAGGAAGATCTAATGTTACAACTGAAAGCGACATCTCCGTTCTCTACACTTTACTTGTTCCTCTTGCAGCCTTTAACTGCATTTATCCCTAAGATGCAGCTAGTTTTACACATGTTTTGTCTTCTCTCCTAGACCATGCAAGAACTGTGTCTGGTCCATCTCTGTAGCCAAAAATGTCTAGCACAGTGCTTGGCACTAGAATGGGCTCCAACAAATAATAGTTGAATAAATAAACAAATGACATCTTGACATTAACCAGTTCTTAGAACCTGCTGGATGGGAGGCCTTACCAGAATAGCTTTATTTTCCTATAAAGGACTTTATAGGTTGCTGAAGCACCTGGAAGGTCACTAGAATCATGATATTTTGTGACTACCTCTTTAGTTTAAATTACAGTTGGTAATTCACAAAGCCAGTTCCATCCTGCCTAGTTCATCTTCATTTCTCTTTGGAGGATTAATGGAAAATAGCAGTATGTGCTAACCCTGATTAACTGGTAGTGGCTGCCTTGAGCATATGTCTAGGAGGGTTCTGAGGGCAAATCTGGGCAAAAGACTGCTATGACAGATTGGTAATGCATTTAAGAATGCAGTAGGGAGAGTGTAGGTGACTGACATTTGCCATCTCCTTTATAGAGTTTGCCCTCAGAGCCTGTTATTTTCCTCCAGATAGGAAACCATTTACAAGATATGAGTCATAGTACATTGCAGCATCCAAAGTTTGTAAGTCTCCATTTAACTTATTTCTCATGGACAATTGATGTTCACAACACTTTCCTTGTCTTAACCTGACATCAGTGAGGCTCCAAGGTGATAATGGATGTGACTAGGATTAGAAATGGTAAAAAATACTACATAGGCAGAAGGGACTATTATTCCCTCACTTCTTTCTAGTGCAGTGGTTGTCCAAGTGCAGTCCCTGAACCAGAAGTATTAGCATAAACTGGAAACTTGTTAGAAATGCAGATTATCAGACAGAATCCCAGATCCACAGAATCAGAAACCATTGTTCTAAACCTTTTGAATAACCCAGAATAATCCAGAGCTAAACACCTGCTCAGCCCTGGATTTTGCCTTTTCCCTAAAGGAAGGAGGTTCATTATTGCTAGGATCAGGCTCCAAAATATCCACCAGGACCAAGAGTCTTTCAGTCTTTTAAGGAGAGCTCATTCCTAAAACAAAACCAAAAACAATTTCTACAATTATTTACCCAATCTACCCAACCAAAATATCACTAATCCACAGGAAAAAGCACCATATTTTATTATGGCTAACATGATATTTAATATGGAGTCTGTGTCTAAATGCAGCCCTTACACAGACATACCTTTGATTTCACAGAATGATAATTATATCCCAATAACTGTCAAGTAAAGAGGGTCTTTGAAGTGTGCTTCTTACAGGAGTACTCATTCTCATCAGCAAAGCAGTACTGTATAGATTATTCACAAAGACATGGGGAATAGTTTCACGATGATCATTATGCCAAGTTAGGCATTAAAATACTCTTGCTAAAAGAGAATTCTACTTGTGATATAAACAGCTAGCATTTATTATTACCTGCTAAACATGTGTTAAGGGCTTTATGTGAATTCTTTCTTTAAATCTCAATGATCATCCTTGAGGGAGGTACTACCATTTTCATCTCTATTTTCTTGCTGAAGAAACTGAGGCTCAGAGGGGCTAAAGAATTTGCTGCCCCAAAATCAGACAGTGGAGCTTGAACATGTAACAGAATCTATCTTTCTGAAAGCCTAAGCTCTATTCCTTAACCACTCCACTATAGGAAATCTGATTCAGATTCTGTGGAGGAGCCCATTTTTCTTCCCTAATTCAGGCAGGGCAAACAACCTATACACACACGAGAGAGAGAGAGAGAGAGAGAGAGAGAGAGAGAGAGAGAGAGAGAGAGAAAGCAAAGGTGGGGGAGAAAGGAAGAAAGGAAGTTGCTTGACTTCCTGAGAAACCCATTAGCATTTGCAAATAGACTTGCATAGGGCATGAGGAATTTTAATAATACTTATTGTCTTCCTTCTATTTAATCTAACAAGTTATTGCGGAAGGTTGAGGAATCTCTTTTTCCCTAGTGATTATTAAACATTAAAGAGCTAATCTTACTGGGATGCATGAGTTCAATCTTCCCTTGGGTTTCATCTAAGTCTGAGAATTTGGATGAGTGAAAGAATTATCCATAGCCAAGTACTGGAAGAACAAACCATGTGGAATCTTCGTAATAAGAAAAAAATTATCTCCCCTCAATAAGCATACAATTTAGATGAAGAAAAGAGATAAACTAATTCATCATTTCTATCAGTAACAAACACTGATGGAGTTTCTATTGTGTGTCAAGCACTGTGCTAGGAAATGTGGGAGACAAGGAAGCACAATTCTCAATAAGGATGCTTTCATAGGCCCATTTGAACATGGGGACATTTTGGTGCTGTTTTGTCAAAATGCCACTGTCAAAAGGGTGACGTCAGACTGTCCTGCGACCCTTTAAAATACGGTTTCTGTGCTCAAGGTGCTTAGAGTCACAGAAGAGTAAGAGTGCCAATATGTTGGTGCTTTACATGCATTATCACTAATCTTCACCAAAACACTTCAGCATGAATGTCATTCGCTTTTTATAGAAAAGGAAATTAAGGCTGAGACAGTCACACATCACGTGAGTGATTGTATTTGTCAGGGTTCTCCAAATAAATGGAATCAAAGAGGGGTGTGTCTGTGTGTGTGTGCACCCGCGCGCGTGTGTGCCCAATCCCATAATAAATCCTGTTATATGAGAGGATTTATTATGGGATTTGGCTCATATGATTATGGAGGCAGAGATGTCCCATAATATGCTGCTGCTGTTATAAGTCCTGGAGTCCAAAGGCCTGAGAATCAGGAGCTCCTGTGCCTAAGGGCAAAAGAAGATAGATGACCCAGCTCAAGAAGAGAGAGTGAAGTCCCCTTTCCGCTGCCTTTTTGTTCTATCTGGGCCCTGGAAAGATTGGATGATGCCCACCCACATTGGTGAGAGCAGATCTTCTTTATTCAGTCTACTGATTGAAATGCTAATCTCTTCTGGAAACACCCTCACAGACACACCCAGAAATAATGTTTTATAGGCTATCTGGGCATTTCTCAGCTCAGTCAAGCTGATACATAAAATCAACCACCATAGTAATCAAGCCAGTATTTGAATCCAAGTGAGTCTCTTCTTTTGGGTCAAACCAAATGGAATGGTGGGAATGACAGCTAGATTGCAGCGGGTGAAGGAGTGATTTGTAAGCAAGGATACAGAGAAAGAGAACATAGGTGATTCTTTCCCAAACCTGGCTGTACAGTTTTCGAGAGAAATGTCTCAGAAAATATAAGGATCAGGAGAAGTTTGTTGTTTTGGTTTGTTTTGTTTGGAGGTGGGAGTATTGAAGGAAAACGGATTGCCTATCCTCTAGGAATTTACAGAAAGAAACACGCCTCAAATTTTCCATACAGAAAGCCACCCCTACGCCAGATGTCATTTGGAGCCCAAAGGCCACCTGTGGACGTTAATTGGTCCAAATGATCTTCTTTGGTATTCAGTAATCCAAAGAAGGAAGAGCCATCATCAGAAAATAATGAAGGGAACAGATATGGGAGACTGGAAACTGGAAAACTGTGCCTTCCAAATCTCTCCAACATGGTTATATAGCATTTACAGCTTACCATTCTCAAGGACTATCCTGACATTTACCTGTGGTAGGCAAGATCCTAAGATGGCTTCCAAGATTTCTGCCCCCTGGGATACATGCCCTGCATAAACCCCTTAAGTGTGAGTGGAACCTGTGTATGTAATGAGATATCACTCCTATGATTATGTTTCATTATATGGCATAGGGTGATTACCCTAAATAGACTGACCTAATCAAGTGAGCCTTTTAAAAGCAGAGTTTTCTCCAGTTGGTTGCAAAGGAGAGAGTCAGAAATTCAAAGCTTGGAAAGGATTTGGCACACCATTACTGCTTTGAAGATGGAGGGGACCACATGGCAAACAACGTGGCAGCCCTCAGAGCCAAAGATAACCTCTGGTTTACAGCCAGCAAGGAAACAAGGACTTTAGTCCTACAATCTCAATGAGCTGAATTCAACCAACATCCTGAGTGAGCTTGTAAACAAGTTTTCCTGGACCTTCCAGATGAGACATCAGCCTGACCAATACCCTGATTTCAACTTTGTGATACCCTGAGCAGAGAAGCCATTTGAGCCATATCCAACAGAATTGTGAGCTAATAAATAGGTGAGATTTTAAGCCCCCATGTTTGTAGTAATTTGTTATACAGTAATAGAAAACTAATATACCACCTTTTCTGAGAAGCTTTCCCTAACTAACTTGCATAGCTATGGTCCTCTAAGAGCAGGGATCATGCCTTATACATTACCATGTCCCTCACCGTGCTTTGGTGCAGGGCTTGACACAATGAAAAACACTCAGTAGATGAAAGTTGACTGCTAGCAAAATCAGAGAGTAAACATTCACTTTAAAAAGTAATAATTGCTGTATCAAATGACGGGAAAAGTGCTTCCCAGGAATGAATGATCGAGTGAATGAATTTAAGAGTACCTCTTGCACTTAAAGTGAGTGAATGTCTACACAGGTAGTCATGTAGTCATAATAATTCAACTGTTATGCAGAGTGAGGCAATCTGTAAGTATGCTGGCGTTGCAGAGTCCAAACAGTACCCAAATCTGCAATGGCAGCTCCACGTTCTGTGCCACTTAGACCCACTTGGTTTACCTTGGGTGGTGGAATATTTGCATAATCCAGACAAGCTTTTCTATAATAGATTCAGTCATTCCATTTCTTCACTGATTATCCTGAGGCATGCAGATTACCTGTATCTCTGTATCTTCCTCATCTGTCAACAATTACACAGAGGTGCCAGCCAATTTCACTTGCACTAAAATAAAATTTAAGGATATTCATAGAAAGTGGGAAATATAAATGTGTAACTGCTGTGGGACAAATAGGGCTTTATGTTCTGCAGGGAACATATGTGATTCCTAATGATTTATTTTCTATATACATACATACACACCTAGCTGTACATATGTGTGTGTGTGTGTGTGTGTGCATGTGCGTGCACACACCTTATAGTTTACAAAGCTCTTCCACATCTATTGGGTCATTTGAGCCTCAGAACTCTTCTGAGGCAGACAGGGCAAAGATTCATATCTCCATTTGTAAATGAGGAAACTGAGGCTGAGTGAAATTATTTTCATAAGTTCACACAGAAAATCAGGAGAATTGTTGAGAGGGCTAGATCCCCCATGTCTACTTACTGGGTTGCCTGTAGTAATTACTTAGGATTTTTTTTTTTTTTTCTTTTTTGACACAGGGTCTCACTCTGTTGCCGACACTGGAATGCAGTGGTGCAATCTCGGCTCACCACAACCTCTGCTTCCCAGGCTCAAGCAATCCCCTGCCTCAGCCTCCTGAGTAGCTGGGATTATAGTTGTGTGTCACTACTGCCCGGCTAATTTTTGTATTTTTAGTAGAGATGGGATTTCACCATGTTGGCCAGGCTGGTCTCGAAATGCTGACCACAAATGATCCACCCCCCTTGGCCTCCCAAAGTGCTGGGATTACAGATATGAGCCACCACGCCTGGCCACTTAGGAATACTTCTGATGAGCTTTTGATGTATGCCCAGAAATGCTCCTGGGACCAACTTATAGTTAGTTTTTGGCTAACTGAAAGCCCATTAAAATGATTTTAAACTCAAATAACATCCTAATCAAAGATGTGAAAACTTGACTTCATCTGAGCTCATTCATTCATTGAAAAAATATTTATTGAACATCTACAATGGCCACTGTTCTTGGTTCTAGAGGTACATTGGCGAGCTAAGCAGTCATGGTCCCTTCCTTATGAAGTTTATATGGCTCAGTCATTCACTGAGTTACATAGAAATACTGCCATTGACTCCAATTAAAAAGCCCACACTCTTTCCTCCTTGATTCCCATAAGTAGAAGTAGTTTCCATCTGCTGACAGGTAAATTACAATCTGATGAGAGCTGAGCAAATCTCCTTGGCAACTGTCCTCCAAGAGGCTCAGAGATCCTGGCTACTTCTCTAGTTCCAGGCCTCCATTTCAGAGGTTTTAGCTTCCAGCCACATAGATGAAGAGGGCAAGAGGGGGGATTCCACCATTTTAAATTGCCTTGGACTGCAAATGACACATCACTTCAGCTTACATTCCGACTGGTAGGAACTTAGAGTAGCCCTCCAAGAGAGACTGGGAAATGGACTCTTCCTGGTGTGGGTGCTCAAGAAGGGGAAATATGGTGGTGAACATAGCGTTGTCTTGGCCACATGACCAGTGAAAGAAAGTGAGTTTTCCATCCACTTTCCTTTATGGGCTGGTTTTAGTCAAAGCCCTTTTGCTACATGGTAGGCCCACTTAAGTTATCCCCAAGACAAGAGGAAAGAGTGTTACAAGGGCATGCTTGGATTGGAACTAGCCTCAAAAGACGCTAAGAATAGAGACAGCTACCTTCTCTGGGGCTTACTCAGGGGATGCTCTCTCTTCTCCTGGGTATGTCTGCTTCATCCTGCATATTTGCTTCATTCACCTCTCTACAAATCTGATTTTGCGATAGTTCCACCTTGTACACAGCCTATCATACTAAATTTATAAGGGCATAAGTCTATTGGCTTAGCTCTTTTTTTCAGACCAGGTCATCCAAGCCACTTAGGTTCCTGGCTAGACTACATATGAGCCACCACTGGGCCAAGGACCCACCCATGATCACATAAGGTACAGCCAGGAGGCTGGGGCACATAATTCACTGACCATTCAACAAGGCTATGAGACAGGTAGTTTCTCTTGAAGCTTCTCCTGCTGTGGTATGGCAAATAATTATTGGTATTTTTAGTATAATTATGTCTTTAGGACAATGGGTCTATCTGACCACAGGGTAGAAAGCTCCTCAGTGCCACAGCCATGCAAGGCCAGCAGAGTGTCCCAGAATTAGCCTGTGGAGATATTGTGTATTATCTCACTCAGTCTCTAGTTCATCTTCCTTTTGACGTACCTTCCTATACTACTGAGATTGGAAAGCTAGAAAGTATATTTCCCAGTCTCTCTTGTAGCCGAAGATCTGGAAGCAAACTAGATGCACTTGCTTGGAGATTTGCAGTCAGATGGAAAGTGTAGGCCATCTCTCTTTTCTTTTAGTTGTTTTCTGCTGGCAAGCTAGGTCTTAGAGACATGAGATCTTTTCTTGCACTGGTGCCCCATGTCAATTCTCTAGCTTCCTGGATGTTGACAAGCAAGTTGTAGTAGAGACGATGGACACAGTCTATGTCTCATAACCCAGTCATCATTTTTGTAGGGGCCAAGAGGTAGCTGGGGTAGGAATAGTGGCAGTGGCAGCTTCTTAATTCTGTCTTCCTGATTCCTGGATAACAGCAATTGCAATGCATTCTTAAATTTGGTGGTTCAGCCAAACGCGGTGGCTTACATCTGTAATCCCAGTACTTTGTGAGGCAGAGGCAGGAAGATCTCTTGAGCCCAGGAATTAGAGACCATCCGGGGCAACACAGGGAGACTCCATCTCTACAAACATGCAAAAATAAAAAAAATAGCTAGGCACGGTCGCATGTGCTTGTAGTCCTAGCTACTCAGGAGGCTGAGGTGGGAGAATCGCTTGAGCCTGGGATATCAAGGCTGCAACGAACCATGATCACACCACTGTCTCAAAAACAAAAAAAAAAATTAGTGGTTCCATCAGTGGCCTTAAAGATAGTAGCTCTTCAAGAGGGTCATTCCTGTCATGTTCTAGGAGTCATTTTTTTATGTTCAGCATAGAGCCCACACCTTCTTCCCTTCAAATAAGTTCTCAGTATGGATTCTCTGTATTAAATAATCTCTGATTAGTATATCTTGAGTTGTTTCAGTATGTTGCCCTGAAGCCTGACTGATATACCAACATATGTACTCCCTTGATAGGGACTGCAAAGTAGAGGAGACTAAAACCCAAA
Source organism: Nomascus leucogenys (assembly GCF_006542625.1). Taxonomy (NCBI): domain Eukaryota; kingdom Metazoa; phylum Chordata; class Mammalia; order Primates; family Hylobatidae; genus Nomascus; species Nomascus leucogenys. The sequence goes on along the minus strand of NC_044406.1, from coordinate 122,846,630 downwards.
AGTCCATTCACAAACCCAGTTTTTCCATGTGAGATTCTGGTTAAAATCTGTAATAGGAAAATTCATCATTCCCACCCCCACCCTCAACCCACCCCGATTTAACTCCATAAATGTAAACAGTTTTATTCATTGTCAAAGCAACCTTAAAGTATGCTACAACAAATTTCAAAGTAAATTTTAAAAAGTTGATTTTAGATTCAACTCAGCAAACAGTGATTGAGTGCCTCTTCTTTGCCAGGCATGGCAGTAGGGGTGGACGATGCAAAGATAAGTAAAAATTGGTCTCTGTTCTCTGAGAGTGTACTGCCTCTGTGCTGGGCAGAATAACTTTAATACAAGGCAACTTGTGATAAATAGCAAAGAAGAATTCTAGTCAAAATGCAATGGGAACACGGAGGAGGAAGACAGAGAAACTCTGCCTGGGGTGGAACAGAGAATGAGTCCTAGATGAAGTGTCAGCAAAGCTGGATCTTGAAAGATGAGGGGGATTTCATCAGGAGGAGCAACACTGGTTTCCCAAGAAATCCACTAAGTTCAATTTCCATTTTTTAAAAAAAATCCATAGGAGTATATTTTTCACTACATCTTTTTTACCCTACTTTTACTTTTCAACAAAAAGTGCATGTGAGCCACTTCTACATCTAGGGGCAAGCAGGGAGCAAAAAAATCATGGAGATGAATTGCATTGTGGAATTTGTGAGTGGGTGCTAGAAATTGGTCTCTGCTCTCTCAGAGAACAGAGACCTCTTCACACTGGGGAGGTAACTATTATAGCTAAGCACTTGCTGAAATTACTTTCTATCAGCAAGACAAGATGTAATCAAGTTAAAGGATGCAGGCTTTGGGCAAAACAAAGAAAGAAACCATGTGTGGAAATTATTTTCTAGGGGCCTCACAGCAAATCAGGAGAAATTCCAGGAAGAGCAAGATAATATAGTTGCAGAGCATAGAGGTTCGGAGAACTTGAATTCTGTTCCTGACTCTGACACTAGTAGGGTCTGTGACTTTGACAAGCCATTTCTTGTTGCTAACATTTGATGATTTATTTATTTATTTGCCTTTGGACAACAGAATACAGAGCAAGTGCAGCCACAAACACCAGCAAACTGAGAAATGTGTATACGCCAATTCTAATCCTCACCATTCCTACTTTCTCTAAAAAAAAGTGGCCCGGAAATTCATTTTATGAAAACTTTTTCCCATTGAAAGCCTGGCCTGGAGAATTCAGTATGTGGATTAACCCGTATTAGATCCTGTTTGTCTGTGTAAGAAAGTCAAATTCTCCTTAACGCCATGTCTTCAGTTGTTAAATGGCAACAGAAACACAGCCATGGAAAATGGCATCAAAGGTGGGAAAACAGAGGTTCAGAGAAATACAGTGACTTACCTAAACTCAAACAGCTGTTAAGTGTCAGGGCTGGTCCCAGAACCCAAGACTATCTCACTCTGAAGTCCAGGTTGTTAGCCACCACCCCAATAATATTGAAATAGCTAAAGCACTTATTACTGAATCTTTTTGACTTCTTATTGAGGTGTCACTAGTTAGCATTTCCTTTTTTTTACAGAACGTGAGTAAGGCTCACGAACTTTATATCAGTTTTCTACTACTGTGTAACAAGTTACCAGAAACTTAGTAGCTTAAAACAACATTAATTGCCTGGGCACGGTGGCTCATGCCTGTAATATCAGCACTTTGGGAGGCTGAGGCAGGCACATCACTTGATGTGCCTGGCCAACATGGCGAAATCCTGTCTCTACTAACAATACAAAAATTAGCTGGGTGTGGTGGGCACCTGTAGTCCCAGTTACTGGGGAGGCTGAGGTGGGAGAATCCCTTGAGCCCGGGAGGCAGAGGTTGCAGTGTGCTGAGATTGCACAACTGTGCTCCAGCCTGGGCGACAGAGCAAGACTCCATCTCAAACACACACACACACACACACACACACACACACACACACACACACGCACACCATTAATTAATTATCTCACAGTTTTTATGGGTGAGAAATCTGAAAATAGTTATGGCTGAGTCCTCTGCTCAGGTTTCACAAGACTACAATCAAAATATTGGCCAGGGTGGGCTCCAAGGCTAGAAGTCTTCTTCCAAGCTCACGTGGTTGTTGGCAGAATTCATTTTCTTGCAGCAGTAGAAATTATGGAAGCTTCTTCTTCAAGGCTAGCAGGAGACAGAGTGACTTCTTCCAGTTTCTTCTTTTGGGGCAGGACTGGAGGGCTCACGTGCTTAGGTCAAGCCTACTCAAGATAATCTTCCTTTTGATTGATCCAAAGTTAACTGATTAGGGAATCTTACTTCTATAAAATATGACAACCTTTGCCATGCTCTATTGTTTATATGCAAGTAACAAGTTCCACCTACATGCAAGGAGAAGGGTTTATATAAGGGTGTTTCTACCACAGTGTAAGAATTACAGAGGTCATCTTAGAATTTTGCCTATTATAAAGTTTAATCTACTTTTCCAATTGAAGTTTTCCATGTTTCTATCAGAGGCACCCAAATTATTTAATACCTCTGGAGCCATAATTTCAATTATTGTTTTGAACAACTGCTTAAAAACAATAGCTCTGCTTTTGAATAGCGGCCAGGGTAAGGAAGAGCGGAGGGACTCATCCTGCTACTGGGGACCTCACAGCCCTCAGGGAAGACCCATCTGGCAGGCCTCCACTCACTGCATTCTTTGACCTAGAAACTCAATCAAAGTTTGTTATGTTGACTTCAGGGGTTGTTTGGGAGTAGTTAGTAAGAAATGATCCAAAATTCTTTAGAAAAAAAATATGCAAAATGGTAAATATAAAAATAAGACACCATCCCTTTGAAGGCCTGTATGAGATATATATTCACTGCTTCTCTCAGACAATTTTCATGTTAAAAACCTTGTTTTATTCCTTAGTCATGAGTTTATGTTCTTTAAAGTAAGTAAGGTAAAATAATAAGACCCCTTTTGTTTGCATAATAAAAGCTATCATTTCATCTCTTGTTTGTGTGGGTGGCTATGTGTGTGTTTTGGTGAGGAGTAATGGGGTGACCCTCAGGCTTTTACTTATTCCTACATATTTTCTCCCTTTTTCCTCTCATTTTTTCTCTTATATTCATGGCCACTTCTCAGCTCTATATTATTTGATTGTCTCAAAGCAGGTGTGCAAAAGGAGCAGTGTAGATGAATGCCTCAATTATCAAAAAGAACTACTATGTGCCAGGAAGATTTCCCAGGTATTTTAAAGACACTGTATTATTTAGCTACTCAATCCACAAACAAAGAATCAGCAGGGGCACCAAGATGGGGGTTTCAGTGGTGATAAAAGAGTACAGGCACAGCCAACCCCCCTCAAGTGGAAAACCAGAAAAGGAGGCTGTGTTCACAGTCACTCATATACATATTTTTTTATTGACAGGTAAAAATTGTATATATTTACAGTGTACAACATGATGTTTTCAATATATGTATATGTCGCAGAATGACTACATTAAACTACTTAACATATGCATTACCTCACATACTTATTTTTATTTAATGGTGAGAACACTTAAAAAGTACTCTTTTAGCAGTTTTTAAATATACAATATATTGTCATCAAATGTAGTCACCATGACATACAATAGATTTTCTGAACTTATTCCTCCTAAATGAAATTTTATGTCCTTTGACCAGCATCTCTCCACTCTCCACCACCCCCATCCCAGTGTCTGGCAGCCACCATTTTGCTCTCTGTTTCTATGAGTTCAACATTTTTACATTCCATGTATAAGGGAGATCACGTGGCATTTGTATTTCTGTGTCTGGCTTATTCAACCTAACATAATGTCCTCCAGTTTCCTCCACGTTGTTGCAAATGCCAGTACTTGTTTCTTTTTTTGGGCTGAATAGTATTCCATTGTGTATCAATTACCCAGACCATCATCGAGGAGATTTTCCCTTATGTTTTCTTCTAAGTAGTTTTACAGTTTCAAGTCTTATGTTAAGTCTTTAATCCATTTTGATTTGATTTTATATATGATGTGATATGATTCTTCTAAATGTGGATATCCAGTTTCCCAGCACGATTTATTGAAGAGTCCACACTCTCTTTGTGTTCTTGTTTCATTTACTGTGTATTCTTCATGTCTTTGTCAAAAATCAAGTGACTATAAGTATGTAGATTTATTACTGGGCTCTCTATTCTTTCCCATCGGTTCATGTGTCTTTTTTATGCCAGTACCATGCTGTTTTGATTACTGTAGCTTTTAGTAGATTTTCAAACTGGATAGTATGATGCTCATCCACATATTTCTAACAGCAGCTTCTTCATTATTTCAGGGAATTCATATGTACTATGGACTAAGATATGTTACCAAAATTCCTAGGGGAAAGTTTATATATAGTATAATGCATCATAAAGGTAATTCCCAGTTAAACAAAAAATGAAAGGCTAGAAAGGTTATTATTATTATTAATAATCATATTCAACAACACATAATTTTTTTTTTCTGAGACGGAGTTTCGCTCTTGTCACCCAGGCTGGAGTGCAATGGCACAGTCCTGGCTCACTGCACCCTCTGCCTCCCAGGGTCCATTGATTTTCCTGCCTCAGCCTCCCAAGGAAAAAAGAAGAAAGTAGGAGATGAGCATAGGTAGGGAACGAGGCTGTCAGTGTAGTTTTTTGTTTTTTGTTTTTTCTGCTGCCGCGTAGGCCAAGGAAGTTCCATGATGCAAGATGAAGAGGCAAAGTTTCATGGAATCATTGTCTCACTACAGTAGAAGTGCAAAGGGCCTGAAAGTCCAGGTGTCTAAGCCCCCACACTCGACAGATGAGGAAACAGAAGTACAAGCATAGCAACAGACTTGCTCAAGGTCATAGAGCAAATTAGGAGCAAAGTCAGATTTTGAACTATTAAATTGAGAGCTCGTGAGGGCAGAGAATTCATGTTCTTGTCTGTGGTCTCTATTGGGTCGTATGTGATGCTTTGAGTTGCACTGACTTCAGATGTCTTGACTTAATGACTCACATGACTCCCTGTATCCCTCCCCTTTCAAAGTTGCCTCTATGAACCACACGTATAAGTAATGACCAAGATTTAGCATATGCTGAAAATATGTGAGGGGCTGAAAGCAGCTGATTGTCTAGATACACAACCATGGTTTTTCAGGGATTATTTTAAAGGAAAAATAGAGAAAAACGTATAGGAACGAAGTTGTGATACTCAACTGGAGGTGGCGCTGCTGGGAAGAGGCATACACCTTTAATGTAAAATGTTCCCAAGGCATGTTATTTTTCCAGATGTCCAAAGGTCATTCTGATTCACCAACCCTGTCACCAGTATATTCAGAACCACTGCAATACAGTGTGAAAAGATCATCTTACAGTCATGAGTCACTAGATTAAAAAAGAAAAGTCTGTTTTTGGTAAATACTTGAATAAGAGTAGCTATTTCAGAGCCATTGTTAAGTTTGTTTCCTTGGACAAAGAGCATTGGTAGATAAATGTCAAGAGTGCTGGCCTGAGCCCATGAAGGAATATTGAGCAAAAAGGTTTGTGAAATTAATTTAGCACTACATAGATTCTATTAACGGGCTGTGTGATTCTAGAACAATATCATCTCCAGAGAAAACTGAATGCAGACTTATGCACATATTTTTAAAGTGAAAGGTTCCACATTTCAATGGGAATGTGAAGTCAGGTACCAGGACTGCCAAAGAGTCTGCACTGTCACCTAAAAACTTTGCCACCTTTACAATGATACATGGCCCTCCTCATCTATGTTGGGGTAACTTAGACTGCAAAAGCCTTCAGGGAAGATATTACTTGCTTCAACTTTGGATCCCCATAATGGCACATTGATGGAACGTAAGATATGTTTGCCAAATAAAGGATTCAATGGCTTCCCAAACTCCTTAAACTGCCTTCTTCTCTTGTAATTTAAAAACTCTACCCACTAGGGGAAGATTGATAGCTTCGGAGAATAGAAGGGCAGTTATGGATCATGGTATGTCTTGCATACCAAAGAGTTTGGATTTCTTTCTAGTTATAAAAAGAAACTGTTAAAGGGTTGAAAGTTTAAATGATCTGATTTATGTTTTCAAAAGCTCATTCTGTCTGCTGAGTGGGGAATGGACTGCAGGGAGCAAGAGTGGAAGCAAGGAGACCAGTGAAGAAGCTACTGCAGCCAGCAAGGTATGAGATAATGATGGCCAGAATGAGGACGGATCATACTGAATGACTAAGAGAACAGAAGGGGATGAGGTAGGAGAGGAGGACAAGACCAGGGCCTGTAGGGCCCTCTAGGCCACGGTAAAACTTTGGATTTTATTTTAAGCACAGCTAGAAGCTGCTAGAAGATTGAGAACAAGGGGCAGACATGCCCTGGTTTATGCTTTTTGAAGATTCTTCTGGCTACCGTGTGGAGAATGGACTGTAGGGAAACAAGAGTGAATATGGGAAGAAAAGTGGAAAGAAATAATGAAGTGGAGATGAGTTGCTCACTGACTGAAAAAAGCAGCTGAAAAAAATTACAACTCTTTTTATGACATATGGATATATTGCAAGGTACATTTTCTCATTTCATTTGAACATAAAATGTTAATGGTTTAATAGGTATTTTGTTGTACCAGCAATTGATGGACCTTGACAAATGATAATTGGGGATGTTGCTACCAACTTGCATCATTCTGAGACAGAAATTCCAGAATGCCATTCTAGCACATTCCCTCACAAAAACCTAGATCCAGAAAAATAACCTCGCTCATTTCCTATTCACATGCCCCCACTCCCTCCAAAAGATTGCAATACAGTTCATTTTCAGAGAGCTTCTTTCTTGAGTTTATTGAGAAAACACCCATTTATGAATTAGACTAGCCTACATTTCCTTCCTCTGTGACCTGTTGAAGCCCAGGTGTTTCTATGTGTTTTAAGCATGTGGCTTTCCACCTACCTACTATTTTCCAGTGCGGTGGTTTGCAAATGGTAAAGAGTGGGAGTCATGTGGAAGAGGGCTGCAGGATCCACAGGAGGGAAAGAGAAGGGCAGTTGTGTAAGGGGCAGAGATGCATCCAGGCAGCTTGGGTGACAAGGGACCCCCACACCCCCAAGACGCTAGTATGTCAAGGCTTTCATTGACAATACTCCACAGCCTGCAAATATCAATAGGAGAGTGGAACTTGGGCACTGGCTGTTCGGTGGAGTTTGAGTAAGCAGGGTTGTCCCATTGGAAGTTAAGACAGAAGGGTTTCTAGAATCCTGGCCAGTGGGGCTGAAATGGCTGAAGCCAGGAGAAGTTTGATCCACTGTCTAGAAGAATCAGGGGCCAGGCGGAAGCAGGGTAGGTGGGGAAGCGGAAGGGATGTGCACCAAGAGTAGCTTCAGTAGCAGAGATGGGAATACAAGAGAGGATCATGAAGGACCGGGGAGAAATTTCAGAGTTTGGAATCACAGAGGTGGTGAGAGCAGTTCTGAGAAAACTTTCATGTGGTGGCATAGTTGAAATGAGGGGAAGGTAACTGTCAATGAAAGTGAGAAGAAAGTCAAGGAACTCAGAGGCCCAAGTGTTTGTAGGGGCATCACAAAGACACACAGAAGTCCCCAAAGATTCTGGCAAAAGCCAAGGGCAGAAAGACTATGAGCCAGAAGCCAAAGCCCTAGAGACTGGAGGCAGTGTGCATGCTCCAGAGGCTGTTGAAGGTGGCCAGAATTTTGGATGGCAGGGCACAGAGTTAAGCAAATCTCAGTATCAAGGCAGTGCTAGCTCTATTCAATGGGAGTAAGAGACAAAATAAGACTCAGATTTGAGCCTTCTCTTTGTCTCTGGGAGATGTCTGCCTGAAGGGCTCATGGGGTGCTAGACAGGCAGGGTTGGAGCTACCCACTCACATGTCCCCAGCTCAGAAGCCAAGCCACTCTGAACCCAGGCTTTTACAGTCCAACATTCTGGGGGCACTTTCCCCTGACTGTGACACTCCCTTTGCCTCCCCAGAGTTGGAAGGTAGGACCAGGTGAACAGTTAGGGAAGCTTCCAGTTCCACAGCCAGGTCTGATTGGAGGGTTTACTTTTGGCTTGCCAAGAAGCCTCTGTGTCCAAAAGAAGCACAGGGTAGTGGTTTTGTGTTAGAACTCTCAAATCAGAGACACTTTGTGTTTGGATCCTAACTGTGTGGTGTAAGGCAAGTTAACTTTAATTCTCTGTGCCTCTGTCTATGAAATGGGGATCATAAATAGAATCTACCTCATGGGGTCTTTCATTTACTAAGCAAACATTTATTGAGTGCCTAGTATGTACCAGGCATGGTGCTACATTTTGAGAATATGACAGAGAGCAAAGCAAACAAAACTCTTAACTTTCATAGACACAGATAAACAAGATAAATAAGCAAAATACACATATTATGTAGTGATAAATGCTACATATTTATGGGAGAAGGCTAGAGTATTGTGGTGGTGATGAGTGATAAGACTTTTAAATAGAGTAGTCAGGGAAAAGGAAGCCTTTACCGAAAAGATGATCTGAAGCACGGGAAGGATCAAGCCATGTGAAAGTCTGGGGAAAGAGCATTCCAGGAAGAGGAAACTGCAAGTGCAAAGGCTCTAGGGCAGAAACATGCTGGCAGGTATAAGAACAGCAAAGAACTCAGTGCTGCATGCTTTACACAGGGTCTGGCACTGAGGGGTCCCTCAGCAAAGTTGAGGTGAGGCAGGGAATATACATACTAGCAGAACTGCTTGTACCTGCCTGATCTGGTTGCACAGATGAGATCCAGGCCCCTGGTAGAAGTCAGGTATAATTCTCCCTTTTTCTGAGAAGGACAGAATCTGGTGTGGGCAGTGAGAACTAAAGGAATGACAGCGCCATTCTCACCTGGGAGCTGGCACCTGGACTGACAGCCCTCTCACATGCGAGCTTCACTGAGGAGGCCAGCAGGGACAAATGTAGGTAGACTTGGAGTGACCCTCTAGACCGTCTGGCGCAGGATGGGGTGGACGTTAGAGGTCTGGGGGTAACAGGTCAGTGTAACGTGGCCCTGTGGCCTCCCTTTTATCCATAGGGTAGGAAGGCTCAAGATCTTTCAGGTTATACATACAAACACACTATGACTCAGGCCCTGACTAATTGGAATTCTCACAACCCTATGAGGTACAGGCAACCATTCTTCCCATTTTAAGGAAGAGAAGTCAGTACTCTGCCTGAGATTAACCAGATAATGAGCAGTAGTGCTGGGATTTGAACCCCGGTCTGTCAGAGTGCTCACTTTTAGCTACTGAGTACTGCTTACATGTTATGAATGACTCCTAGAAGGAGAAGCACCTAAGAGTTTTAAAGCACCTGAGTGGCTGGGAGACCTTGGGCAAGTTACTTCACTTCTGCTATCTGGGTTTCTTTCGGTCTTCCAGACCCACAAAGCTGGAGGACTACTGCAAGAAAATTCTCGGGGTTGAACGCAGACAGATAATGGGGTTGCATAATGCAAAGATGAGCCTGGAGCCAGGGGCTGATGGTATGAAAACTCAGAATGCCAGGGCAGACCCTTTATGCTTGAAGACCCGTTTGCCAACTGCTGGGCTGCCAGCTGACCCTGCTGAGGTGATCATCCAAGTGCCCATGAATGTTTCCCATCTGCTTCTATAGGCAGAATAAGTGGGAAATAATTCCGTCTTCTTGTAAAAAAAAAATGCCCAGAAGTGCCTGCTTTGGGTCCACTCGTGCAAATATGAGAAACATGATTACAAAAGGAATGATTCAAAATCTAGATAAAATACTTAGTCAGGCAGTAACTGATCCTGAGGCTTGTAGTTCCTAGGAACTGCTGCCATTGTAGGAAATGGGAATGGAAGGGATGTAGAAGGTGGAACCACTAGTAGGGTAGAAGAAGATGCAAAAGATGGAGGGGATGTATTGGTCAGAGTTCTCCAGAGAAACAGAACAATAGGAGAAATATATATATATTTATATATAAATTATATATATTTATATAAAAATTATATATATATTTATATATAAATATATATAGACACACGCATCTATAATCTCCTATTTGTTCTTGCTTTATATGTGTATGTCTGTGTACATGTATATGTAGACATATCCAGAGATTTATTATAAGGTATCAGTTTACGGGATTGTGCTGTCTACAAGCTAGAGTCCAAGGAAAGCCAGAGGTGTAGTTCAAAGGTTGAAAAGCCAGAGAGCCAATGGTGTAGGTTCCAGTCCAAGTCTGAAAGCCCGAGAATCAAGAACACCGAAGGCAGGAGAAGATCAGTGTCCCAGCTCAAGCAGTCAGGCAGAAAGAAAGAGAATCTTTTTGAACCATTTTGTTCTATTTAGGTCCTCAATGGATTGGATGAGGCCCACCCAAGATTGGGGAGGGAAATAGGCTTTACTCAGTCTATTGATTCAAACAGTAATCTTTTTCATAAACACATAGACACACTCAGAAATAATGTTTAACCAGGTATCTGCACATCCTATGGTCCAGTTGAGTTGATATATAAAATGAGCTATCATAGGGAATTTTGTAGCAAGAGTGCCTGGTGTGGGTGCCTTTGTGCTGGACTGCTGAGTGGGGTCAGAGGTGAACTAACCACCATCAAGCCCTGCTCTAAGCACTCTCCAAACGGCCTCATTTCCTCCTTTCAACTGCCCCATGAGGTGGGTGCTATCTTTAGCCCATTTTCAGATGAGGAAATCAAGGCAGAACTATGTTAAATGGTTTGCATAAGGTCCTAGAGCTAGTAAGTGGCAGAACTGGGATTCAAACCCAGATCTGACCAATGCCAGCCCTAGTGCTATTCGCCAAACCCTCCTTCCTGTCTTTCAAGGGCTAGGTTGGACTGCAGGGTTGCTGAAAACTCCATCTGAATCCCATAACCCATTCCTCTTGGTTCCTGGGGACACAAAGCTAACCTGGCTAGAAAGTGGGGCTCTAGGGGTGCCAAGGATATAGTAGGGAATCCTGACTTGAGACAATAGGGAAAGGGGTATTGTGTCCAAAAGAAAGACCGAGGCTGAAAACTGCTCAGGAGACATCAGAGCCAAAATGTCAGAAATGTGTCTAGAGGGTACAGAACCAGGAGATGGGATGTAACACAAGCTAGCTGGGAACCAGTAGACGTGGGGGAAGAGAGGGAGCTTCTTGAGCCCAGAACCTCTGCTTAGTGCTGGAGTGTTGTATGGAGTGTTGACTCTTCACCAAGTAGCACGCTAAGGGCTTTACAGTGTGACCTCGTTTCACCCTCTCAACAAGTCTGAAAGGTAAGCAAATCATTTCCCCACTTTTTCAGAGGGGAAACTGAGCCTAAGGGAAATTAAGTGACTCAGCCAAGACCACACAGCAAGGAAGTGGTAGAGTTTAGAACCAATTCAGATCTGGCTGACCCCAGAGCCCAGGCTTCCACCAGCCAATCTTTTTGATTGGTGTGTGACAAGTATATGCTTGTGAGCAATCACCTCGAAGGCACAGAGATGGAGTGGCCAGACGTTTCCAGCCTTGCCGAGCAAGGATTTGATGCCTGTAATACCCACAGCAGACATGTCAGGATTCTTCCATCATTTACCCAACATTTCTCCAGGCAACTAAGTTCTATCTCCTGGGGGAAATTTTCTAATTTCTAATTCTAATTTATACTCAACCAAAACTTTCAGAGAAATCTATACACTTTAGTTCTAATTTTTTTTATAAGTTTGTAAGTATTGCCTGAAGGAATGCAACAGAAATTTTATTTATTTACCTTCTGTATTAACTCATTTATGGCCTGTGGGAAGAGGTGTCACAAAAACCAAAGGAATTGAGCAATGTTGGAGAGATTTTCCTTTTCAAACGCATTGACAATGGAAGGGAAAAAAAACTATGTCAGAAGTTGTAAGGATAAATTAGGACAACAAGCACTTGGCCAAATACTAAATTAATCATGAGACTGGGTTGCTTAGAAGTATGAGGTCTCAGAGATTGAGCCTGGACTCAAGTACAAGTCCTAGTTTTAACTTAGCACTGGTCTTGCTGGATGATCTTGGGACAATCGCCATGTTGGATGGGCTCCATTTGTCTCTATAGATCTTCTTTCCACCCTTCTCCACCCTACATCCTTGTGTGCCCCAAGAGGCAGAGCTATGTGGACTCAATCACCTGGGCTCCCTAGTCCTCTAGTATCCAGTTGGGTTCAGTCAATGAGAAGCACTGGCAGAAGATTGAAGGGTTGAAGGAAAGAGAGGGTGGTGTATTGATTTTCCTGGCTCCTTTACTGTCTAGGCCACAGGCTTCTTGGGCAGGAAGCCTGTAGGTTGCCAGTGCCTATATTGTTTTACCAAAAGCCACATCTCCTGTTGCAGTTCCTTCCCACAGCTACATCTTTCAGTGGGTTCCATAACTACTCCTTCCCCTTGCTCCTTTAGGCTAGGAGTGGTAATATCTCCCTGCTGCAACTAGCTCCAGTCTTTAACCATCCCTAATTGGTTTCCTTTACCCAACCAACAAACACCTTTGTAAGTAGACTTTTCCTTAAACTCTCCTCAAATTACACCTTTGGGTAGGCCATCTCTTTCCTGCCTGTGCCTTGATGAATGCACTCAATCCCTGTGGGTCTCAAAATCTCTGTTTGGGTAATGGTATTTTGTTCTTCACTCATCCTGGGGATATTCAATAACCTACCAAATACTGATGGAATGCCAATATGTGGTAGATGCTCAGAGGAGAAATGAGAAAGGTGACGATGCCCTTTGTCCTACTAATAGGAGATGGTATTTCTATCCCAGGAGAGGATAGGGCTTCATTCCATCTCACCCCACTCTAGCATTTCCAGAAGGGAGCTTGGAGCCAGAGGTGGGCTAGACTGACTTACCAAGGATCACCTGCCCTCCCAAGGTAGAGTTTCTGCCCAAGAAGCTTGGGTTCTGGGTTAGCGGGTTCAGGGAAGGGTGTAGAATAGAGTTGTTATGAAGGCTTGAGACAAACTTCTCTTCTGGGACCTTTGAGTGATAATAATAACTACAAGTAAATGTAAAAAAAAGAGAAAGAAATCCATGAAACTCAAGCTATAGGTCCAGCACTTTTGCTTACCAGAAGAAATGTACCTAAAGGCCTAATATATTGCCTGTCATATAGTAAGCATTCCACTGATGATAACAACAATAACAGCAATGATAAAATAGCTAACACTTATATGGTGATTACAATATAGGAGACACTGTTTGAAAGACCTTTGCATGTATTAACCCTGTGAATCTTCACAACAACCTTACAAAGTAGGTCTTACATGCACACGTATGTTCATTGCAGCACTATTCACAATAATGAAAGCATGGAATCAACCTAAATGTCAATCAGTGGTAGACTGGATAAAGAATATGTGGTATATATACACCATGGAATACCATGCAGCCATAAAAAAGAATGAGATCATGTCCTTTGTAGGAACAACAGATGGAGCTGGAGGCCATGATCCTTAGCAAACTAACACAGGAACAGAAAACCAAATACCACATTTTCTCAATTACATGTAGGAGCTAAATGATGAGAACACATGGACACATAGAAGGAACAACACACACTGGGGCCTACTGGAGAGTGCAGAGTGGCAGGAGGGAGAACCAGAAAACGTAACTATTGTGTACTATGCTTTGTACCTGGGTGATGAAATAATCTGTATGATAAAGCCCCATGACACGAGTTTACCTATATAACAAACCTGCGCATGTACCTCTGAACCTAAAATAAAAGTTTTCTTTTTTTTTTCAAGTGGGCGTGTCAGTTCATTTTCATGCTGCTGATAGAGACATACTCTAGACTGGGAAATTTACAGAAGAAAAAGGTTTAATGGGCTCACAGTTCCAAGTGGCTGGGGAGGCCTCACAATCATGGCAGAAGGTAAAAGTCACGTCTCACATGGTGGCAGGCAAGAGAAGAGCTTGTGCAGGGAAGCGCCCCATTATAAAACAATCAGATCTCATGAGACTTATTCACTATCACAAGAATAGCATGGGAAAGATCCACCCCCATGATTCAATTATCTCCCACTGGGTCCGTCCTACAACATGTGAGAATTATGGGAGCTACAATTAAGATGAGATTTGGGTGGGGACACGGCCAAACCATATCAGTGAGTCTTATTATTATCCCTATTGGATGGGCTAATATTGGATGGGCTACTCTCCATGAAAGCATGGAAACAAATTACCACAAACTTGTTGGCTTAAAACAAGAAAAAAATATTTCCTCCCAGTTCTGTAGGCCAGAAGTCCAAAATCATTATAACTGGATAGTAGTAAAGGTGTCAGCAGAGCCACAGTCCCTTGGAGGGCTCTAGAGGAGAATCCATGCCTTGCTACTTTCATCTTCAGTGGCTCCCAGAATTCCTTAGCTTGAGGTTACATCACTCTAATCTGTGATTACTCCATGATCACATTGTCTTCTCTTTTGTCTGTGTCCAATCTCCCCCTGCCTCTCTCTTACAAGGATATACACGCATGATTGCATTTAGGGCCAAACCAGGATAATCTCCCCATCTCAAGATCCTCAACTTAATTGCATCTGCAAAATCCCTTTTTTAATATGCAGTAACATTTTTAGGTCCAGGATTAAGACCTAGATATTTTGGGGGCCATGATTCAGCCCACCATGGGGAGGTTAAGTAACTTGCTCAGGATCACACAGATGCCTGTTATTTTTCATTATGTCTTACTATATGCTTTGGGATAAATTGCATAACCTGATCTGCGAAATGGTGGTAAAAATCCCTGCCCTGTGGTACACGAAGAAATAATTATTAAAAATCTTCAGGGAGAATGTGATGGTACAAAGGCAGGGCTTCTATTTGTTTTTCAATTTCATGTCTACCCCAGGCCATAATAAGCATTCAAGACAAGTCTGTTGAAGGAACAAATAAATGCATTAATGATAGCACAATATGTTCACACTGACCTTCTCAGTTTAAAAAGTCTTTTCTATCCATCATCTCATTTGACTTCTCAATTGGCCTGTGAGGTAGATAGTGTGAGCTCTATTATCCCAATTTTATCCAGGTGAAACAGGCTCAGGGAGGCTAACAGCAATAATAATATCGCTGACATTATGGCATGCCAGGTACTGTGCTAAGCCCTTGTTCAAGGTTGCACAGCTAGTAAGTTACATGAGGTAAATAATAGAACTAAACAGGGAAAATACTGGGCCTCTCAGTGCTCAGGGCTCAGGCTGTGCAAGGAGTGATCAAAGGCCATGGATTTTTTTCCTGGAGAAGTCTTGTGAACCAAATGTTTGTGTAATATCAGGATATATGTATTCTGCTTTGGTGTTAGAAACTTTTGTGTTATAGGCACCTTGGTATAAATGCAGGTTCCATTGTTTGGCTTAAGCTACTTACGCTCTCTGAATCTGTTTCTTCATCTATAAAATAAAGATGGCAATGGTTCCTACTTCAGAGAATTGTTGGCAGGATGAAACAAGGTAGCCTGTGTAGGCACTTAGTGCAGGGCCAGGCCATGGTGTAGGGTTCAGCCACTACTTTTGCTGTTGTTGCCACTGTTATTAACATTGTTATTATGCATTGTACTATAGAGCCTTCTTGAATCTGAAGATTTCTACCGCCTGAATGACCTTGGGTAAAAGAGGCAATTTTCCAGTCAAAACCCAAAAAGACCTGGTATTTGGTACTCAATCCTTTCTTTCTCTTTCAAGATTGGCTTTATGGCTGTTTATTTGAGCTATTTTCCCTAGGTTCCAGTGTCTTCAGAGGTGGGAAACGAAGTGGTGTCATATAGAGGTGCTTAAGTGCTGGGTAGACTCTCTTCTTCCTTTCTTTGGCCTTTTCCAGGCCCAATCCACTCTTGCTGCCCACCCAGTCCCCCATTTAGACATCATCTAGAGTAACACAGGGCCTGGGGCTATGCCTCCCTCTGGCAAAGAGTTGCCTTGGAAGCCTGGACCCCTGAAGAGAGATAAGTCATACTGATGTCTGCGTGCCTTCTGCCCGAGAACAGGCCTGCAGCCAGCCACTTCTACAGCACTTGGGCATTTGGCATGGTCATAGCACTTGGGGGCTGTATTAGTCTGTTCTTGCATTGCTATAAAGAACTACCTGAGACTGAGTAATTTATAAAGAAAAGAAGTTTAATTGGCTCACGGTTCCAAAGGCTGTACAAGAAGCATGGCTTGGGAGGCCTTGAGAAACTTACGATCATGGGGGAAGGCAAAGGTGAAGCAGGCACATCCTACATGGCTGGAGCAGGAGGAATAGAGTGAAGGGGGAGGTGCTACACACTTTTAAACAACTAGATCTAGTGAGAACTCACTCACTATCACAAGAACAGCAAGGGGGAAATCTGCCCCCCATGATCCAATCACCTCCCACCAGGCCCCTCCTCCAACACTGGGGATTACAATTCAACACGAGATTTGGGTGGGGACACAAATCCAGACCATATCAGGGACCTTATTTATAACTTGTTTAGCACCCCTACCCCCAACCCTGCTGTTTCACAGGAGATGAGGCCTCCACTGGGACAAGTGAGTCACCTTGCTCATTACCCTACACTGTCACCCAGCTGGCTTAGGACCCGACCAGCTGTATAATCTGGGAAGCTTTCCAATCTCGTCTTTTAATAAAAGCCCAAACTGCAAATTCAAGGCTGGCTGCTGGGGGAAGGGGCTGCCTGTTCAAAGCTACCTTTGAAACCCATTCTGACTTCTTTGAAATCAAATATTTTGTATATTTTATATAAGTAACGTTATCTATCAATATTAGTAATGACTATTTAAGACCCGCTATACAGAAAACACTGTAGTAAGCATATCCTGTATACATCATTTTGTTTAATATTCACATTGACCTTATAGGCCATTTTACATATGAGAAAACAGAGGCACTTCTCTAAGGCTTCACAGCTAGTAAAAGGCAGAGACAAAATGCAAAGGCAGTTCTGTGGGATACTAGAGCACACACTCTTGACGCTTCACTGCTGTTATCAGTTGAGATGACTGAGCCAGTCACTTTTTAGTCTTTTTTCTCATATGGCTTTTTAAAACCACTTCCAAAAGAAACCTAGTTTCCACCAGAATCAGACACTGCATCTCCTGGGACTCTGTAGCTCTCCCTTTTCACTCTTCCTTTCACCTTGCTTACAGATTTCCCTTTAAAGTCAGGGCCGTGGCTTCAGTTGTGCAATCTATGACCTGTACAAGGCCGCATGGCTGAAGAGCAAGGCAAAAGGGCCTGAAATGCATCCTGTGCCCTGCTGACCAAGCCACTTTTCCTCAAGATTGTGCCCAAATTGAGGGGCATCTTTTTCTAATTCACACAAAGGCACTGCATGGGCTAGGCTAGTTTCTGCTCAGATCAGAGTTGTGTCATAAGCAGTTTGCCACTGAACTTGCTGAGTTCTTTGTGTTTTTAGGAGTTGTAGGTCAATCTATGATAGTGTCGCATTCACCCATCCATCCATTCACTCATTTAAGAAGTATTTATGAAGCTCCTATATCTGCTACATATTGTGCAGGATGCTGGGAACATACGAGTGAATACGACCCCCATGGAGTTTACACTCTAGTGGAGGAGACAAGGAAAAAGTAAACAAAGCAATAAATACAATAATCACAAATTATAATAAGTTGTGCAAAGGAGAAAAGTACAGAATCATGGGAGAGAAAAACAGGGAAGTTGTACTGCTAATTGTTTGGTCAGGGAAAGCCTCCCCAAAGGAGGAATATTTAAGCTGAGATTTAAGGATAAGTAAGATATATCTAGGTGAAGAATAGAGAGAACAGTATTCTAACTAGAATTCACCATATGTACGAAGTAGGGTGACCAATTGTCCTGGTCTTCCCAGGACAAAGGGATTCCTGAGACATGGGACTTCTAGTACTAACACCAGTAAAGTTCTAGGAAAGCTGTGATGAGCCAGTAACCTTAGTGTGAAGGCTCTGTGGTAGGAAAGAGCTTGATGTGTTCAAGCAATGGAAAGCCAACAGTTGTTAGCTTAAGGTGCAATAGGGAAAAAGTACACGTTGAGAGTAGTGGGCAGGCACGGGCCACATCATGCCAGGCCTGGGACACCATGGGAAGGAGCTTGGATTTTCTCTAAAGGAAAGCCATTAAAGGGTTTAAACAGTGGCACAACTTCATTTGAAGGGCATTTTTTAAGGGATCTGCTATGGGGAAAATGGATTATGGAAGGACAAGAATGGAATCAAGGGGGAATAGTTAGGAGATTACGAAGGTAATTAGGTGAGAGATGATGGTGGCTTGGATCAGGGTGATGTTGGTTGGGATGGTGAGAAGTAATGGGATTCAAGATACAGATTAAATAAAGCACCAGCTGGACTCACCTTTGCCCAATGCCAACAGCCTTTTCCCCATAGGCCTTTGTCAAAAACAATCAGCAGCAATTGTTTAACAAAACAGCTTCCTCAGGCAATGAACAAAGTTTGGGGTAAAAAAATAGAGTAGCCAAAAAGCTTAATGGAAAACTTGAGAAATGAGATGTCTATAAGTGGCTTTGACATATTCCTGAGAATCTAGAAGGCCATACACATGTGTAGGACTGTGAAGATGCACAAAATTGGCACATAGGAAAGACCTGGGAATGCCCTAATGTCTCACCTCTGGCTGAGCTTGAAGCTTTGTGTGAACAGGAATGAAGAGTAAGACAGAGTTGAAGGAGTGTTGAAGGCATGCACTGACATGTACACATAGCCCCTCAACAAAGACTGGGAGATGTGTTGTTTCTATACATTTAAAGCAATCTCTATCCAATCATTAGCTGACCACCAGGCTAACCAAAGAGAGACTTCAGTGGCCACACATGACAAATAATTAAAGACTTTAAATATTTGTTCAGAAAAGTCACTAAAAAACAAACAACAACTACCACAATAAAGAGCAACAAAAAACTCTAGCAAGGAGAGTTGATGGAAAACCAGAAGACTCCAGTGTTATAAGAAATCAAGAAAGAGGAAATGTTCAACTTCATCACATGTTGGCAAAAGGTCATGTAAGATGAGGACAGAGAAGTGACCATCAGATACTTAACATGGAGGGCATTAGTGATTTCAATAAGAGCAGTTTTAGTTAAGCAGTAGGATTTGAAGCCTGGTTAGTTTGGATTGGAGGAGATAAAGAGGGGTAGACAGCGAGTATAGACATAACACTTTCAGTTGACTCTTTCAATAAAGACCTTCAGCCTATATCAGAGGTAGGTGAATAGTATGAAAAGACTGTTGGCTGTCTTTAGATCTTCTCTGACACACTCGTCACAGTCTCCATTCCACTTGCTACATCAGACTCAGAAACTACCAGCTAGCTGGGTGGCCTTTGGTTCAGGTCCTTCACCTCTTTGCATCCTACTTAGTCATTTGTAAAATGATGGGTTGGAACCAGGTTAACACAGGACAAAGTAAATTTCATGAAATATTAATTACAACATTTGTTTATTTGGTCTGTTCTGACTGGAGAACACACAGCTAAACAAAGTTAAATAATCTTTTTGCAGGACTTATCAGAGCCTTTAATAGTCTAATGTAAATTTTGCATTCCTAAGAGTAGGATATAGTGTGTAGTATCTCTCTAATACATTTAAGCAAAGAACCCTTATTTCTTGGATGATCTATAAACAGCCTGTGAATATAGTATTCCAAAAATAAGTGTGGAGAAACACTGGATCTCTAGTGGCTTTTATAGAGATAATCTCTTTTGACTCTTATACTAATGTAGGTATAACACATTTATTAATTTATGCCCAAATCAGTCCAAAGTATCAAAATTGTTATAATAACAACAGTTGGTATTTTATGTGTGCTTAGTATGGATGAGTATTTTGTGATATGCTTTACATGTATAATGAGGGAAAAAAATCATCCTCCCCACCATAAAGTCAAGGAGACGGATGGCAACTTATTTAAAAACTTAATTAAATTCTTTTAGGAAGACATTTTCAAGCCTCAGCCAGACCCTTGCTTATTGAAAGAAAAACCCAGTGCTAAGCTTGGGGGTTAAGGGCTAAAGACAGTTGAATTGCTCTGTATTGTAAAGTGGAAAAAATGGGGTTTCTTTGTTTCCAAGAGAGAGGGAGCAGAGAAGAGGACTGAGATAGGCAAATTGGACAACTTGGGGGCATGGCCAGAGGACTTTGAAGAACATTTTGCATTTTAAGCTGTTTACCATGCTGCAACAACTTCCTCTACTTCCCTAAGCCTTCAATAAAGTATGCTATGCACATACAGGCATTGCGAATTGTTGCTTTTGTTAATATGTTGGGGGTAGTAGTGTTGTTGCTGCTGTTGTCAAAATCAAAGAAAGAGTTTGAATTTAAGTTTAGAGCTACAGAATTGTAAATGGTTGTACTATGAGAGGAAGAACTCACAGGTGGGAAAAAGCTAGAGACAGAGGTGACCATATAATTGAAAACCCCATAGAAATTTGCAGACATCTTGGGGAGGGGAAATAGGAGTTTGAGTCAGTGTTATCTAGATCTTAAAGGTAAAAAGACTTCAGCAGCTAATATCTGGATTCCACGAGCAGGATCTCAGTCAATCCTCACAACAGTCCTGTAAGGAAGGTATTGTTATTTATTTCTACTTTTCACCTGAAGAAACTGAATCAACTCAGGCTCAGAGAGGACTTGTCCACAGTCACACATCTTGGCAGTGGCAGATCAGTTTGACTCAAAAGCTCTTGTACTTAACCCCTTTCCAAGCCACTCCCTGAAAATACTGCAGGTAGAGTGGGAATGGGCTTGTGGCAAGATTCCATTTCTGTTCTGATATTTTGCTCACGGACTAAGCCACAGACGCCCAAACTGCCAGTGGATTGATCCTCATGCAGGCAGCATAGGAGTGCTCAGGTTTCTATGGAGACGCTGTGGGCATCACAGTGCCCACCATACATTGCCATACACTGAAGCCATTATCTTCTGCTCCTAAAAAGAAACCATGTCCCCTACCATGCCTGTCCAATTTTTATTCATTCTTCTAGACTGAGCCACATGTCAACTCCTGATGTCCCCCCACCAGACGAAATTATAGTATGTATCATGTGTCCTCCCCTACTAGGTGAGACACTCCTCCAAGAGAAGGGATCCAGCATTAACCTCTGTATCTGCAGTGTCTTGCAAATGTGGAGCCCTTCCTGAGAAGTGATGACACCCACACCTACCCTCACCTGGCCTCAGGCCTCACCTCTCCTGGACCCATTGCACTCCAGTGACTGTTGGCAGAAGGGTGCACAGCCTGTTCACATCCTTTTTGCTTTCTGCAGACAGTCTTGGTGGGGCTGCAAGCAGGGTGGAGACAGAGAGCACACTGATTTCATTGCATTTTTAATCTGCAGGGGCCTAATTCTCTGAAATCAGCTCTTCAGCCTGAAAGGACAGCACTACCTCAAATAGAAAGTCAGCCTGGCAGAGCCAAGTGTCATTATATTAATATGCAAAGCTACCAGTCAGCTAATCTCCACAAACCATTTGTTTCTTTAATTGCCCTCTTAGGGCAAAAGTGAAAAAAAAATAGGGAAGATGAATAACAATTTTATTTAATTCACCCTTTTCATTCTCCCCAACTCCACTTACTGATGCAGTTGTGAAGCTGGCAATTTTCAGCTTAAACTGTGTAACTACCCCTCTCTCAGATTCCCCACCGCAGCCTCCCCCACCCACACCAGCATCTGTCTCTCTGTTTCACTGAGTTCTGTCCTTTGACCCCACTCAGAGCAATGTCTTAGGGCTTTCAGCCTCAAGAAGATCCCCAAAGGGGTAGAGGGCAATTACAAAATGGCAGCAGGGAACCCAGTTTGATTCCTGCATTCCCCATGGGGCAGGAGAGCATCAGATTCAGAGCACTGGTTCAGAAGTAGCAGGTTGCATTTGAATCCTGGCTCTACCACTTACTAGCTCTGTGGCCTTGGGCAGGTCACTTGACTTCTCTGGGCCTCAGGCACATCATCAGTACAAACGGGGCAGGTTAAATCCAGGGACATAATAGTACCTGGTGCATAGAGCTGCTGTGAGGATTGAATCAGACCATGCCCGAGCAAGTAAGCACATGAAATAAAGAGAGTGCTGCTCAGTTATGTTGGCTGCTACTGCAGCTGTGGTCTTTTTTCTTTTTATGGTTTTGTTAGGTAACTACAAACAGGGTTTTCCTTGTCACTCAATGCACAGGTGGACCACAGGAAGCAGGGCAGCTGATGGCGTTTCCCATGGCAATTTGGATTTTGGCTAAGAAGAAAAGAGGAATGAACTGGTGATTTCCATGAACCCACCCAGATCCTTATTATTCCCCATTTCCAGGTTCAGGAACTTCTCCACTCTGATCTCAGCCCTTACCTCTCAGCAGCTGATAATTTTCTAGCAGTCTGTTTGGATCTTAGAGTATCAAAGATCCTAACAAAAAGGCAAACACAACAGAAACCCCCAGAAAGGGCCAATCACTTGAGCACGATGTATCCCTACATGCACACTTGGAGGGCAGCGGAGCCTTCATAATGGAGCCCCAGACCCACTAATGTGTTATGCCCTGGGCATCATGTGCACATGTGCACAAACCAGGAGATTAACAACAAGGAAGGTCAACGGAGACCCTGGAGTCTAGGGTTATGCCTGAAACCATTCTATGGAGGTCTATGTAAGTGCCCTAAAGTTTCTTCTCAAGGTTTAAAAAAATTTCATCCTTAGGAACAACCCTCTTCAAGAGAAGTGGCCACTGATGGACTCAACAGTTTCCTCAAGTGGGAATCAAGTGGAAGTTGTAGTGCACATTTCATCAGGGATGTTGTGAGGATTAAATGACACAAATTATGTTATCAATAAAGCTTGATTTCTCACCCTTTCCCCCCATTCATCCCTAGAAAAGCCCTGAGTAAGATCTTAAAACAAGTCCCTACTCGTCTGGAGCCAGCAGTCCTGAATTTGATTCCCAGGTCTGTAATTTATGAGTGGTGTAGCCATGAGCAGGTGGCTTATTCTTTTTCAGAGTCTCAGTTTCTGCATCTGTAAATTTGAGCTAATGCCAACACTTATCTGTTAGGGATTTGAAAATTAAGCTAGATAATTTCCATAAAGAGCTCCACATAGTGCCTGCTCATGGTAAACACTCCATGAAAATTTTGTTTACAGTAAAATAACAGTCAACATCACCATTTGTTTTGTGTTCCTTGAAAATTACTTCTGGGATCCCCAAGCACATTTGCACTCCCTTTCAGCAACTTCCTGAGAATTTCCTAGGCCGGGCGCAGTGGCTCACGCCTGTAATCCCAGCACTTTGGGAGGCCGAAGGGGGCGGATCACGAGGTTAGGAGATCGAGACCATCCTGGCTAACACGGTGAAACCCTGTCTCTACCAAAAATACAAAAAATTAGCTGGGTGTGGTGGCGAGCACCTGTAGTTCCAGCTACTTGGGAGGCTGAGGCAGGAGAATGGCGTGAACCTGGGAGGCAGAGCTCGCAGTGAGCCGAGATTGTGCCACTGCACTCCAGCCTGGGCGACAGAGCTAGACTCTGTCTCAAGAAAAAAAAAAAGAATTTCCTATCATTTTTTTAAATCTGTGCCACTGCGTCACTCTTATCAACTCCTAGGTGGAGACAAGTGAGTCCCTCTGTCACTGGGTCTCTCGGCTCTTCCTGCTCCAAGAGCCATGATCAACACCAGTGTTTCGGCTGCCATTTCAGATGCTGCCACAGTTCTCTTTGCAATGTGGAATTCTCACCCAACCCTCCCGCAAACAACCGCCCTAGGTTTCGTTATTGGTCCTCAGGGAATTGGCTTAATTACAATTTTTAATGACGCACATGTTCACACAACTTCTGTATTAGCTGCCATCTCTTCTAGTGCTCTTTAGTATGTAATAAACATTATTCTTCACTGAAGCCGAGATCCAGTTTCTCATCTTCAACACATTAGGATCATTTACGAACCTCTGATTCCACTGACATAAGAAGGCCCAACTGAGACCTTATAGTTGAAGACAGAATGTTCTCTACCCTGATTCCAAAAAAGGGAAGACGCCTCCAAGCCCATGAACTCCAAAGTAGGTAGCAAAGTGAGTCTTCTGAGAGACAACTTCAAATCCTGAAAGCTGTTTTCAGAAGAAGGGGATGGGGGCTTTGCTGTGCTACTCATAGGTACCTGTGATGTGTGAGTCTGGGAGAGATACACATGCACTTGGAGTATGACATGTTCCATCTGGATGATTCAACACCATCATTTATGCACACAGGGCGGTGATGATTGAATTCAGTCCCTGAATCAAAGATACCTGCCGGCTAGAAACTCAGATCATGAAGAATCTGCTAAGCCCATTAACAAAATATGAAAGGCCAAGAAAGCAGAGCTACTCATGTGACCCCTGCTGGACCACCAAACTTCTTGGTGCTTGGAGAGAGGCCCTGTTGGTGACAGTGTTGCATAAAGATGGAACTACGACTTTTTTTCAGGGCAAAATTCCCACAAAATAGAATTAACAATTTTAAAGTGTACAGTTGAGTGGCATTTCGTACATTCACAATGGTATATAATCATCACTTCTATATAGCCCCCAAACAATTCATCACCCCCAAAGAAAACCCTATATGCATTAAGTAGTCACATTCTATGCCCCTTCCCCTCCCGGCCCTAGCTCCTGACAAACACTAATATGCTTTCCATCTCTATGGCTTTGTCTATTTTGGATATTTCATTTAAATAGAATCATACAACGCACGACATTTTGTGTCTGGCTTCTTTCATAATAGCATGTTTTTGAGGTTCATCCATGTTGTACCATGTATCAGTACTTCATTCCTTTTGTTCACTGAGTAACATTCCATTGGATGGATACAACACATTTTGTTATCTGTTCATCAGTTGATGGGCATTTGGATTGTTTCTACCTTTTGGCTATTGTGAATAGTGCTGCTATAAACATTTGTATACAGTTACGTTTGAATATCTGTTTTCAATACCTTAGGGTCTATACCTAGAAGTGGAATTTGCTGGGTCCTATAGTAATTCCATATTTAACTTTTTGAGGAACCACCAAACTGACTTCCATAGTGACTGCACCATTTGCATTCCAATCAGCAATGCATTGGGGTTCCATTTCCTCCACAACCTTGCCAGAACTTGTTGTTTTCCTTTTTAAAAAATTATATCTACCCTAGAGGTTGTGAACTGCTGGTTTTGATTTACATTTTCTTTTTTTTCTTTCTTTTTTTTTTTTTTTTTTTGAGGAGTCTCGCTCTGTCGCCCAGGCTGGAGTGCAGTGGTACAACCTCCGCTCACTGCAAGCTCCGCCTCTTGGGTTCACGCCATTCTCCTGCCTCAGCCTCCCGAGTAGCTGGGACTACAGGTGCCCACCACCATGCCCCGCTCATTTTTTTTTGTATTTTTAGTAGAGACGGGGTTTTACCATGTTAGCCAGGAGGGTCTCGATCTCCTGACCTCGTGATCCACCCGTCTCGGCCTCCCAAAGTGCTGGGATTACAGGGGTGAGCCACTGCACTCGGCCAATTTACATTTTCTTAATGACTAATGATGTTGTGTATTTCTCATACACTTGCTGACCATTTATATATCTTCTTCAGAAAAATGTCTGCTCAAGTTCTTTGTCCATTTTTATAGTGGTTTGCTCTTTATATATTCTAAATACTAGACTTATTTGATATAAAACTTACAAATTTTTTATCTCATTCTGTAGGTTATCTTTTTACTCTTTTGTTAGTGTCCTTTGATGCAAAAAGTGTTTTATTTTGATAAAGTCCAACTTATCTGTTTTTTTCTTTCATTGCTTGTGCTTTTGCTGTCATATCTAATAATCCATTGGGCAAATGAAAGTTATGAAGATTTACTCCTATGTTTTCTTGTAAGAGTTTTATAGTGTTAGCCCTTAAATTTAGGTCTTTGATCCATTTTGACTAAACTTTTCTATATGTTGTGAGACAGAGGCCCAATTCATTCTTTCGCATGTGGCTCTTCAGTTGTCTCAGCACCACTGGTTGTGGAAACTTATTTCCCCCATTGTAAGGCATTGGCACCCTTTTCAAAAACCGACTGACTGTGGATGAATGGGTTTATTTCTGGACTCTCAGTTATATTTTATTGATTTGTATGTCTATGCTTATGCCAGTCCCACATTGTCTTGAGTATTGTACCTTTGTAGTACATTTCAAAATTGGCGAGTGTGAGTCCTCCAATTTTTTTCCAGAATTTTTCTTTGGTTATTCAGGGTTCCTTGCAATACCATATAAATTTTAGGATTAGCTTTTCTAGTTCTGTAAAAAAAAAGGCTGTTAGGATTTTGGTAGGGATTGCGTTGTATCTGTTAATCACTTAGGCTAGTATTGCCATCTTAATATTAAGTCTTCCAATTCATGAACACAGAATGTCCTTTCATTTGTTTAGATTTTTAAAAATTTCTTTCAGGAAGCAGGATTTTGATGCTGAACTCTTCACAGGGACTGCTGTGAAGGTGTGTTGAGGTGAGCTGGAACAAAGTCAATTTAGTTGTGACTGGGACCTACTTTGATCAACACAGGCTGAGTATAGCACACACTGCCAACAGGAGTGAATAGGAATGAACTTCAGAATGTTGACGATATTGGCAATTTTCAAATAGAAAAAGAAAAAGAAGCTTAGAATGGAAGGAGTGGGTGTCTGAGAAAGCATGGGTTTGGCATTTAACAAATGCCAGATGCCCCTTGTAGTCTGCTCCAGTGCAATGGCTCTCTGACTGGATTGTGGTCCAGATAGGCTGGTCTCAGGTAAGATTCATGGTGAGAATATAAGCACATCTCTACATGGGAGATTTGAAACAGTTTCCTAATTATAGCTAATAAACAAACCGGACACTGCCTAACAGAGGTCTAATGAAGAGTGAAACTGTTCTTCTCATTTATTCACTCCTGTGAGGTAATGGAGGGTGGCAAGCTGGATTTGGGTGTGGAGGCAAAATTATCCCCAGGGTCTTCTGTTTCCCCAACATGCCTCAGAAAAAGCACCTTCTGAACTATACATCCAAAAATCCAGACTTGAATCTCAGTTCTGCCACTTACCTTGCTGTGTGACCTTGGAGAAATTATTAAAATTCACCAAGATTATTTGCTCATCTATAAAATGAGAATTCTTGTAGTATCTGCATAATTCATAGGGATGTTGTGATGTGCAAACAAGAGGGGTAAAAAAGTACTCAGAAAACTGATAATAGCAATTAAAATGTAAGGTATCATTGCTGTCCCCACCCAGAGGTCCCACCCTTTGGGGGATGGCTTTCATCCCCAGGAAACACTGATAATGCTAAGCAGTGGACCTGTGCATACACAGAGCTCAGACTACAAGAATGAGACTAGAGAAAACTGAGAAAGAGAAATGTCTACTCTCTCTGAACCCCAAAGGAGGAAATAGTTGTATAAAAGAATGAATGAATGGGTGAATGAGTAAGGGCAAAAGCAAAGTGAAAGGTTTAGTGTTTCGCTGCAAAGAGGACCAAGATGATACAGCAAGCGCAGAAGTATGCATTGAGTGCCTATTGCATGCTAGGCACCGTTTGGAACTCTGGGGACTGTCTAGTGGGATGTATAAGGCTCCATTGGGTATGGGATAACGAGTCTGGTTTGAAGGTCAAAGGAGGAGGATACAAGATGACTAAGACTTGATCCATGTCCTTTAGGAGCTTCAACTGAGTAGGGGATATAGGATACGCATACATTAGGTTGATGCAAAACTAATTGTGGTTTTTGCCACTACTGTCAATGGCAAAAACCTCAATTACTTTTGCACCAACCTAATACAAATAACAGTGACACACAGCAGAAAGTTACATTTGAAAACAACCAAAATCCATTTGCTGGAATAACTTAGGAGCAGGAGACAATACACAGTTGTTTAGGAAGTATCCATGCAGATAAGTCAGTCTTCCCAACTATTTTTGTTTCCTTGTTACGATAAGGCAGAGAGATAAGAAAGATTTGGGGGAGGATATTTGGTTTTGAGCTCATGGATGCCCCAGCCCCCTAGCCAACGTTGGTGGTTATAAAGTGTGCTGACATTTCTGTAGGGTGGACCGTGCAGGGTGTCTCTTTAGAGGTGTCAGGTTGTATAACAGTCTTCATTCTAGATCTAGGCTGGCAGAGGTGTTGGGAATAGGACAGCTTTTTAATTTGCTCTTACCCTTTCCAGTGATAGCAAAATGTCACAGAAAAATCATGGTCTCTGTCTCTTACCACCTTTGTGATCTTGAACAAATGAAGTAACCTATCTGGGTCTCAATTTGCTCCTCTGCAAAATGGGGATGATAATAACAGCTACTTTGTAGGGTGGTTGTGAGAACAGCACAGTACATGGTGCATAACAATTGTTCAATAAATAGGGTAGCATTTACTATAACTATTTCATGGTTGTTATTGTCATCCTGGGATCATAAAGAAAACCTGAATTTATTAATAAATTCTCCTGACAGCTGAATGAATTCCTAACAGAGCAGAAACTAGGTGTCCAGCAAAATTCGATCTGGACTCTAATTTCTTAATTCTGCAGGGTTTCTGATCCTGAACCACTGGTCAAGGCCACAGAAATATTTGGGGGCAAGGGGCTACTTTTGGTAACTGTCTTCTGAGATTTTTCAATCTATCTTAGAGTGAAAGAGGAAAGAAAGAGAACAAAGCCATACATTTAGAAAAAGTAATCATTACCGTTAATATTTCTACTGATTACCCTTACAATTAAAGTCAGAGGTCATCCTTTTCCAAATGTTTTTATTCCCATGTTTTTCTCTGGATCCTCTCACAGCCCACTAGGATAGAGGAATTAGGGTATTACCACTTTCCCACAAGACATCAAGCAGAGTTCTGTTGGAAGTGCCAAGATCAAAATGTATTGTGGTCAGTCATGCCTCAGTACCTTTGCTCTTTCATTCATTCAACAAATATTTACTAAGTGAGTATTGTGTGCAGACCACGGTTCTGACATTCTAGTTGGGAAGTGGGGTGGGTCAGGAGACAGAAAATAAACAAATAGCAATATAAATATATAATGTCAGATGGTAACAATGCTATAAAGAAGAAGAAGCAGGTTAAGGGAAATATAGCATGATGGTGAAGAAGTCCCATTTTATTCAAGGGTGATCCAGCTGATGAAATGACATTTAAACCAAGACCTGAAGGAAATGAGGGGCCAATCTATGTGGCTCCCTGAAGGAAGAGTCTTCCAGGCAGAAGTTGCACTAAGTCAGTCTTCGACAATCATTCTATTTCTGCGTTGGTCCAACTCCCAACCTTTTATGTTTCTTTCTCATTTCCTCTTTCACCATTTGCCCCTTTCACCAAATAAAAGGTTATGTTTCTCTGATCCCTGGTGCTTGCTTCTGTATGTAATTTGCATTCATACTCTGGCTTCTCTCTTGCCACTCTGGGTAGCCCCTTCCCCTTACTTCACCAAGCCCCTTTCTTTGGGATCTAATCACCCCACTTGGCTGACACCCCCTCTCCCACATGGAAGATCTGACACCAGCACATCACTTTGTTTAGTTTGTTGAACTACTAAGTACATCAAAAGTTACTTAAAACCATAGGGACAACGTTTAGCCTGTCCAGGAAAAAGAAAAAAAAAAAAAAAAACCCTAAGCAGTGCAGTAACATCATTTTGTGTGACATTCAAATGCTAATTTAGAAATGCTTGCCCTTGATGGAAACAGAAGGAAAAGACAAATACACGTATGGCATGGACAAGCAACAGGCTAGTTAGCAAGCTGACTGCATTTAGATGCTTAGGTACCTGTTCATAATAAGAAAAGCCAGAGAAGACAACTGTTACCAACCTCATTGCTGCCACACATAACACATAATAGTGCTGACCTTTATGTGGCAGACTTGCATGGGAGTGCACAAAAGGCTGGGCACGGTGGCTCACGCCTGTAATCCCAGCACTTTGGGAGGCCAAGGTGGGTGGATCACGAGGTCAGCAGATCGAGACCATCCTGGCTAACACAGTGAAACCCCATCTCTACTAAAAATACAAAAAAAAAAAAAAAAATTAGCCTGGCATGGTGGCGGGCGCCTGTATTCCTAGCTACTTGGGAGGCTGAGGCAGGAGAATGGTATGAACCCAGGAGGCAGAACTTACAGTGAGCCGAGATGCACCACTGCACTCCAGCCTGGGCAACAGAGTGAGACTCTGGCAAAAAAAAAAAAAAGGAGGCAAGTAGTTGATAATCAGACATAATTTCTTTTTTTCTTTTTTTTTGAGACTGAGTTTTGCTCTTGTTGCCCAGGCTGTTGTGCAATGGCATGATCTCGGTTCACTGCAACCTCTATCTCCTGGGTTAAAGTGATTCCCCTGCCTCAGCCTCCCAAGTAGCTAGATTACAGGGGTGTGCCTCCACACCCAGTTAATCTTGTATTTTTAGTACAGACAGGGGTTTCACCATGTTGGTCAGGCTGGTCTTGAACTCCTGACCTCAAATCATCCACCCGCCCTGGCCTCCCAAAGTGCTGGGATTACAGGTGTGAGCCACCACGCCCAACCGATAATCAGACATACTTTCAACAAATATTTATCAAGTACCTACTATGGGCCAGGCACTATTTATTAGATTCTGGAAATAGAGCCATATAAAAGACAGAAAAAGTCCCTCACCTCTAGGACACTTCCTCCTAGCCACTAGCGTCTAGTGGAAGAGCCAAGCAATAAACACACCATAAAACTGATATATAAGATAATGTCAGATACCAATAGTTACAGTATTATGAACAAAATTTAAGAAGGTGAAAAGGTAGAGGTAGATGGGGCAGGGATACTCTTTTAGATAGAACGGTCAGGAAAGGGGTCTCTAAAGTAGCGTCATTTGAGCAGATATGTAAGGGACAAGATGGAAAGGGTCATCCAAATGCTTAGCAGAAGAGCCTTCCAGACAGAGACAACCACAGCAAGTGCAAAGGTCCTGAGGTAGGAACAAACTTTGCATAAAGAAGCAAGATCACTGGGCTGAGCCATAGTTCTCAGGGCATCATCAATGCCCCCTAGAGGGCATTTTGAAAATGTAACTGAGCACTTTTAGTTTTCTAATTGTTCCAATGATTGGAGGATGCTACTTGGAGGGCAGGGAACAGGAAAGACCATACTTAATTTTTTTTTTTTTTGAGACAGAGTCTTGCTCTGTCGCCCAGGCTGGAGTGCAGTGGCATGATCTCAGCTCATTGCAACCTTTGCCTCCTGGGTTCAAGCGATTATCCTGCCTCAGGCTCCCAAGTAGCTGTGATTACAGGCATGCACCATCACACTCAGCTAATTTTTTGTTTGTTTGTATTTTTAGTTGACATGGGGTTTCACCACGTTGGCCAGGCTGGTCTCGAACTCCTGACCTCAGGTGATCCACTGGCCTTGGCCTCCCAAAGTGCTGGAATTACAGGCCTGAGCACTGCGCCCGGCCCATACTTCATTTTGTTTGGGACTTTATCGAGAAATGTTCACCAGGCAAGGGTGTGAAGAAAAGGGAACCCTTGTGCATTGTTGGTGAGAATGTAAATTAATACAGCCATTATGAAAAACAGTATGGAGGTTTTTCAGAGAACCAAAACTAGAATATGATCCAGCAATCCAGCTTCTGGGTATATATCCAAAGGGTAGCCAAAACCCAAGCAGAAGAGTTTCAACATTAAAGCCCTCACAACCTCTGCTTCCTGCACCTGTCACTGTGCTCCCAGCACATGGCTTACACATGGTAGGATTTTAAGTGGATGAAGTAATATGTGGTAGATCTTAGAAAAGTTAATCTTTGTAGAAAGAATTCTAAATGCAATTATATTCAAGATTTACAGGACATTTCAGTATAGTCTTAAACTTGGTCGAAAACATGAAAACAAGAAAAGCAGTTACTATATGAAATTAAAAGAAAATTAGCCGGGCATGGTGACACATGCCTGTAGTCCTAGCCAATCAGGAGACTGAGGCAGGAGAATCACTTGAGCCCAGGAGTTCAAGGTTGCAGTGAACTGTGATCATGCCACTGCACTCCAGCCTGGGTGACAGAACGAGACACTGTCTCTAAGGAAAAAAATAAAAGAGGCAATCAACTGTAGAAATGTACAAGAAACACACACTGTTTGGAGGCTAAAGGTGCTTTGCTACTTCTGCAAAGATTGCTAGTCTTTAAATGCCAGGGAAGAGTCATCTGAGACAATCAAACACTTAGGAGTTCCGCTTTACAATTCTTTCTTCTTATCAGATATTGACAAGGATTCTTTGCTTGACCAAACTATAGTTGGGTTCCTGAATATTGTCCTTGGCTCATCTGTGCACTTTCTTGTAAAATCCAGTTTTTGTAATGAACACTGATAAGGCAGTTTAGTAAGAATACCCCTCCTTCACCGTTGATGTCTGATCACCCTCAATATCTGATTGGATTCCTCATCACCCACCATCACCCAGGGGATGTCTGATCACCCTGGCCTGTCTTCAGCAAATGTCCTGTTAGGTCTGTTCAGCCAGAAATGCCCTTCCTCCGATGTTGGTTTTTTGTTTGTTTGTTTGTTTTTGTAATTTTTTAATCCACTGACCCCCATCCTACTCCTTAACTACAAGTTTCCACTTACCCAGGCTATATTCAGAGTTGAGCCCAATTTCTCTCACCTACTGCAATATCCCATTGCAGTGATCCCTATACCTATCATGGTGGTCCTAAAATAAAGTCTTCTTTACCATGCTTTAAGAAGTGTCATTGACTTCATTGATATATGAACTAAATACTAATAACAGAAATTGACTGTGAAACTCTATTGGACTTTAAGAAAAACTATTCTCAATGAAATTATGGTCAAAAGTGTCTATTATTCTCCAAATTCACCAAAAGTATGAGAAGAAACTAGCTGGTGACTAGATTATTTATATAAATATAGAGTAGCGCTGCTGCTATGAGCGAAGAACTGGGTCTCGCAGTCTCACTTTCCTGAGATAGCTCAAAATCTTACTCTATGAAGTTTGCTAGCATTCCAGCAAGGACTTGAGCTGCAGGGGTCCTCTCAGCAACTGGACATGCTTCTTTCAGACTGTGCGTAGCAGCTCCTTACCTTGGGACTTAAAGACCCACTGAATGCTTTTTGGCATCCCCTCCATGCTGGAACAAAGCCTACTGAATGCATGTGTCCAGGCCTCTCCCACTGCTTTCACTCTTGGTACACTTTACCACTCCTCCCACCACCACTATCACCTAAGGGGACAGGAAGGGGAAACTGAAACCCTCCTGTATCACAGTGGCTTCTAGACCATAACATTTGCCTCACTCCAGCATCATGATTCTGGAACCGTCTCCCCACATCACAGGTTCATCAGCCAGTGGAGAATGGGAGTGACTTGACTGCAAAGTAAGGAGCCTTTAGGATTCAAACCATATTCATAGCCTTGTAAGTGAAGCCAGCATGGCACAGAGAAACCATCCATTAGTCAAGCACTCCAGCTCTTATTATTGCTTCTTCTCCTTAATCATAGCATAGAACCCACATTTGGGATTCTGTAATTCATTCATATTGGCCCCAAATTATAGGTCCACCACGTTACAGATCAGAAGTGCTCTCATTCACGTATGCTACACATCAGAAGTGCTCTCATTCACGTATGTAACAAACTTTTTTTTAAATTTTGCCCATTATGTGCTAGACTCTAGGGATATAGCAGTGATGCAGGCAGACTTGTACTCACATAGAAGAGGTAAGAAATGAACAAGTGTGATGAGTGCTGTCAAATGGCAGGAACACAGTGCCACGGGAGCCCACAGAGCGAGGATAACACCTTGCTTAGAGTTCAGAGAAAATTGCTGTGAGAGAATGAGGCTTAGGTTAGGCCCTTAAAGGTGAGTAGGATTCAGGCAGGTGAAGAGGTGGAGAACAACCACAACATGTTACTATGTGAGGGGTAAAAACAGGTCGTAAAACATACTAATTCCAAATTTATAAAGAACTCTCTGTATATATGGGCTTGGAGTAAAACATCCAGAAGGATGTACTTCAAATATCAATAGTGGTTATCTCTGAGTAGTAGTACTATGAGTTATTTTTAGTTTCTGCTTAATATTCTGTATTTCCTAAAATTCCTACTATCAGCATGTTTACATCCGTAGTCAGAAAGTAAAATTTGATCTTATGTAAAGCAAACCTGTCTGAGCCCCAGCCACTCCAGCCCTGACCCAGTGACTGTGTCCTCCTCTGAATTACTTCCAAAGAGCTCTTCCCTGGGCCCCAGTGGCCAGCCAGAGAAATATCCCCTCACAACTGCTCCTCGATTTCAGGCCTTTGCCAGCTAACTTACCCCTGGTCAGTTAATGGAATCCTCTTTTGGGAGCCCCTACGTAGCTCCACACGCTACATCAATCATCCTGTCTCCTCTCCAGTCTTCTTACATTTTCTGAGCCCCAATTTCTTTCAACAGCTCAATTTTTCTTTCCTCCCCCTAGAATTGCCATCAGATTCTACCAGCAGGCTTGTCATGGAGACTGCCTGCAAAGTAATTCTTGAATGCTACAAACATTGTTAACGTCTATTTTCCATTATGAGCTCTTCCAGTCCAGCTGAAGAAGGCTACTCACAAGTCCATCCGTATATAATTTTGAAAGATTTTTCTCTATAATCTGTGGGTCACTAAGGGTATTCACTCATTTCCCCATTATCTCCTCCAGCTAATACTTCACTTCTGAGGCAGTAACAAATTTGAAGCCTCATCCTGGTTCTATGTGATGCCACAGCTACAGACAAGAGTGATATCAGCCTCAGGTTCCATAGGCAAACACATTGGCACGTGCAGAAGGTGGGGGACCCCTCCTCCATTTCCTTTTGCAGGCTAGGACAACCCACATTCAACAATTCCCCTTCTCTGGTTTCAAGCCTCACTGGTGTGTCTGGGAAAGTTGCCTGGAACCTGGAGGGTACAGGTAGCAGCAAGGTGGAGGCAACAACATTCCTCTTGTTGGCATATGTCCCTCCATATGCCCGCTCCCTGGTGCCAATCCCTGGCACTTTCCAAACCTTGTGTTTGACAGCTGCACAGCTGCTGAGCAATTAAGCCTAGTCATCTCAGAGAATTTGCAAAGGGGCAGAGAAAAATGCCCTCTGCTACTGCTCAGGCTGTGGTCTGAAAGCTTCTGTGGAATTATTTTATGGGAAGCCAGAAGGCAAGAAGGGACATAATATTAAGTGAGTTCTTCCAAAAACTGCTGTCAAAGAGTTTATCATAGAATCAAAGAGTCTTAAAGTTGGAAAACACTTTCATAAATATTTGCACCATGACTTATGATGCTAATTTGCTGTCTCTGAAAGATAGGAACAGAGTTATGGTCTGTTGGGCCCTCACTTGATAAATAGAAGTGTTTATCAGCCTTACAGCTAGACAGTAGGAGGCTACTTCAGAGGCCAAGAGATAGATAGCCATAATGATATCTACAAGCACAATGAACTGCAGCTAAGTCATCCAAGTCAAGGTTTACCACCCTTCACCTGGTTAGCATGGAGACACAATATCAGTTCTCAGTAGTATTCAGCCCAATCGACCCCTCCCATTTTCCAAGACACTCCCCTCCCACTATGGTCTTGTCTAGTCTCAACTTCCTTCTCTTCCCCTGCAACCCCTGGGGATGAGGTGGAGAAAGAATTGGTATGAACAGATTTGCTCATACAAAGAATTGATTGTTCCAACTGAAACCTTATAACTTTACGCCAAGGTGTAACAACAATTCTGATTTGTGTTCATGGTTAGTGTTCTTGTTTCTTTTATGAAAAGGGAAATTAGAGCTGGGCATGGTGGTACATGCCTGTAATCCTGGAGCTTTGGGAGTCCAAGGCAGGAGGATTGCTTGAGCCCAGGAGTTTGAGACAAGCCTGTGCAACATAGTGAGACCTTCTCTCTAAAAACAAAAATTAGCTGGGTGTGGTGGCACATGCCTGTAGTCCCAGCTACTGGACAGGCTGAGGCAGGAGGATCATTTGAGCCCAGGAGTTCCAGGCTGCAATGAGCTATGATCACACCACTGCACTCCAACCTGGGAGACAGAGGGAGACCCTGTCTCTCTAAACAAAAAAGGGTGGTGGGGGGTGAAATTTACCTCATATATGTGCTTCATGTTAAATGCTGCCTCTTCGAGTAGTAACATTTAAAATTTTATTTAGCACCTTTGGCCAAGGTACTTTAAATACTGGCTGATACGTACAGCAGATTCCTTTTAGATCTGCTAAAAGCAATTAAAACCAAAATTGAAGAATGGACATCTAAGGGGGCTGGCTTGTGAACCTAGACTGGCTTTCCCAGTGAGTCTCAATATTTTGAAGTGGGAGGGGGACAGTATTGGAGCACGAAGAAAGGATGTATTAGAATCTCTGAAGAAGGCAACAGAGGTAATGTGTGGAATAAAATAACAATATTCCTATGATTTAAAAAATATCTGCTATGGAGTGTAAATAGCTGAAAAATCTTCCTGACTGGCAAGAATGCACAGAAGACACAGTAAAAAATATTACAGGAGGACTGAGTAATAAAAAGGAAGTGAACATTGCCTGGCCTGGATTCACGACCTTGATACAAGGAGAACCAGGTGAGGGAACTGATGGGTCAGCACAAATGAACCTTACCACTGGAAACACTCTCCCAAATGCTGCCCCTTCTGATTGCTAGAACACCAGCAGGGCAAACTTCCAAGTCCAAGTGAGTCAATGGAACTATAGCTATACTGTGTTAGCCTTCAGGGCAAAGGCTGTCTTGTCCACAACTCTATCTCCAATGGCTGGAGCTCTGCCTAGCACATAATAGCTTCCCAATAAGTAAATGTTTCTTATATAGATACATGGTAAAAAGAAATATATAAAATATTTATTTTATATAAATATCAATTTATATCTTATATGAATACATGGTGAAAGAATATGACATAAAGTGGATGTGTGGCAAATCCACTTTATATCATACTTTTCCCCTCTTGGGTCTCAATAAAACTCTTTTAAAGAGCAATAGAGACATAGCAAGAAAATGCGATCCATTTGTATTTGATCTACCCAAATAATACAAGTTTAGAACCAGTTTCACCTGAACAATGTCTTGAACAGTAATAGTATAGTAGATACTCAAGAAATATAAATATTTCTTGTATGGATAAATGCAGATGAGATGTCAAGAGAAATATGTACTGAGAAAATACCTTACAACTAGTAGACCCAAATCAATGTTTGATTGTCTGTCAAAAATGGAGCGGGTCAATTAAGAGAAATCAAGTCAACTGAAAACAATACTGAACCGCTTCCAACAAGAAAAGGTGGACTGCATTCCCAATGCTTACATTAAGTTGAGTATGCTCAGTATTTTTTCCTGTCTGTAATCCATCGAGAAAAATTGCAAAATCATTTCAGGAGCCATATTATATCCAAAGAGCCAATGGGGGAAATAAATAGCTGTTGGGAGTGAAAGAAAAACATCAACATCTGTTTGTATTTTCATGCACAATAATACTATTTTCTCAGTATGAAGTCCAGTTTATATTACTTGCATTATCAGACCAACCAGACTTTTAAAGAAATAATCAAATGAAAGGTGATTTGTTTTCCTCCAACGTAGGTATTTACATATAACCATTTGCTCAATCTGAAGAGCTTCCTCATTTCTCCTCTGTACTGTGGGGCCATCTCAGAGATGGTTTGCATAAGTAATGCATTTATTTACTAATCTTCAAAGAGTCTCTATTTTTCCTGCCTTCCCACTGTAGTCATTAGGGGTCACAACCCTGCAGGAAATATGGGCTGCCATGGTAACACAAAATGTCTGCTGCTGGGCTTAGCGTAATTCCTCCCTAATAGAAAAACAACGAGCAGTAAATCCCATCTTTGATAAACTGGCTTATTGTTGTACGGAGCCTCTACCTGGGAGGTGGAGATCCCCCAGAGCAGTTTTAAATGATACAAATGCAACCCACATCTGGATTGATTTTTCATTTTACACAAGGAACTGGGTAAAATTGTACCAGACCAAGTCAAATTCCTTGTCACATTTAAAAATCATTGGTATTGCACTCAGTCGGTTATCTGTTGGGTTCATTTATCAGATGCTATGTGCCACTGTGCTAGGGTCTGGAAAAAGCAAGTCACTTCCCAAAATCACTTTTAATCCCCATAAAGAACTACAAATAAAATGCACCAACTCCATAATTTTCAACTATTTATTAATGACAGCTATTTTATTAGTTTACAGTCTTGTGGATTGAAAGTGGGGTGAGTCTGCTTAGGGTTAAGGGATCAGAAATGAGGGAAGGATATTCTAATATTGACCTCAAAGAGAAATCATACACAACAACAAGAAAAGTCTCCCCTGCTTATATTTGAGAACAAAAAAATATAAAGTAAGAAAAGGAAGACCTACTACTCAATTATTTTGTTCTGAAAGGGGAGTGCTAAAAAAATCCTTAAAGTAGCAATGATTACGTAAATAAAATTACATGGCAAATGTTAAAAATCACAATTCTTGTCAAAGTATATATGTTCATCAAAATGTATGCCTTTGAGGACCAGTCACGTGGTCATGCTCTTAGACAGTGACAGGAACAGTCATTGAAGAGATGATGATTCTTTTCTCAAACAACTCTGTTTCGCTCTTAAATCTTGAAGACAGACTTGGAATCTGCTGTTTGCTTCTACTGCTTTTTATTACACCCAAAAACATGTACTCTACTCCACCACCCAGGCCACTGGCCTTACTATTCTCTGAACACCATACTTGTCATGTCTCTACATCACTGCACACACTACACCTGTTATCTCTAATGCCTTCCCCCTCCCTGTGTCACTAACCCGCCTTATCCAAGCTCAATGAATCCTCTGTGGCCTATTATCATACATTTGGGCATTTAATGACAGTCTGTCATATATTTCGTTTGCCAATTATTTCTTACATACAAGAAGACTATAAAGTTCCTCCGAGCAAGCGTCAAGAGTCTCCCTGCTGTTTCATTGGCTCCCACACTCTGATGAAGCAAGCTGCCGTAATGGAGAGGCCCACAGGGCAAGGAACTAAGATTGGCCTCCAGCCAACAGCCAGCAAGGAACTGAGGCTCTCAGTTCAATAAGTCTCCAGAAACCAAATTCTGCCAACAACCTCATGAGCAAGGGAGCAAATCCCTTCCCAGTCCAACCTTCAAATGAGATCCCAGCCCTGGTTCACACCTTGATTGCAACCTATGAAAGACCCTGAAGCAGAGGACCCAGCAAGCCATGCCTGAATTTCTGACCCATAAAAACTGTAAGATCACAAATGTGGTTTTATCTTAAGCTGCTAAGTTTTGGGATAATTTGCTATACAGCATCAGATAAGTGCTACTATGAACCAAGCCACTAGCCTCATAGCAGGGCTCCATAAATACCTGTGGAATTGGAGTTCTGTAAAAGTGAATTATACTTTTGGTATATTCTCCAGTGAGTTAAGTGTTTGGGGGAAATAGCATCATACTTCTTATTAAATGAAGGCCAGGAATGTTAAGTGGTTTTCTACGTCGGCTACCAATTTCAGAATATGGAGAGTGAAGATCAGGGCACCTATTTCTCATTTACCCCTTCATGGTGTTTACAAAATATTAATAATATTTGTTGAGTTCACACAAGACTTTCTTCAATTGATCTCATGTGTGGACCCAGCTTACTCCCTCTGCTTTTGATAAGTCCCCAATGCCAGCAGAACTAAGTCAAATTTCTTGACCTGTTGTTCAAGCCCTTTCATAGCTGGACCCACACTCCCTCCAGCCTTGTCTCTCACCACATCTCTTTTTCAGCCCCATAGTAGCCAGGGTAAAAGCACAAATCTAACCATGTCCTTCCCATTCTCAAAACCCTCCAATGACTCTATTGCTCTTAGGACAAAGATCCTGCACAGCCTGACTCCTGCCCACAGCTGCAGCCTGATCTTGCACTACCCTTTCCTGAATGCTCTCCTCTCTAGTCACAATGGCCCACTTTCAATTCCTTGGACTGTGTTCTGTCTTGCCACAGCCTTTGAACTGCTGTCACCTTGTCACCTGGATAGCTCCTATTCATTCTTCAGCTCTCACCATACCATCACTCCCTCAGGGAAGCATTGGCTGATTTTTCTGACCAGGTCAAGCACCACATTTTACACTCCCAAGGCACTATGTATCTCTTCTTCCTAGGTCTTGTTACATTTATTTGTGTGGCTTATTAATGTTAGTCTCTCTCAATCACTGTAATGTCAGTTCCATAAGGTTAGGTTTTGTTCACTGCTGTATCCCCAGGCCCTGGCACATATTAGGTACCTTATCTCTCTCTCTCTCTCTCTCTCTCTCCCCGCATCTCTATCTATCTCTATCTACATATATATTTTAAATAATTTATTATTTTGAATTGACAGATAACATTGTATGTATTTATCACGTACAACATGTTT
This sequence comes from Nomascus leucogenys, assembly GCF_006542625.1. Classification (NCBI taxonomy): domain Eukaryota; kingdom Metazoa; phylum Chordata; class Mammalia; order Primates; family Hylobatidae; genus Nomascus; species Nomascus leucogenys. The sequence goes on along the minus strand of NC_044406.1, from coordinate 122,806,290 downwards.
TAAAGTATATATACACTGAAAATTGACTAAATCTAGCTAATTATCATATGCATTACCTCACATAGTTATCATTTTTGTGGTGAGAACTGTTAACATCTACTCTGTTAGCATTTTTCAAAAATAAAACGTATCGTTATTAACTATACTCACTATGTTGTACAGTAGAACTCTTGAATGTGTTTCTCCCATCTAACTAAAATTGTGTACCCTTTGACAAACATGTATCCAAAATCCCTCTACCCCCCTTCCCAGCCTCTGGTAACCATGATCAACGTTTTAAGACTCCATATATTAGTGAGGTTATGAAGTATTTGTCTTTTTGTGTCTGGCTTATTTCACTTAGCATAATTTCCTCCAAGTTCATCCATGTTGTCACAAACGACCGGATTTCCTTCTTTTTTATGGCTTAATAGTATTCTGTTGTGTATCAATACACATTTTTGAAATAAATGTTGAACAGAAGTCACTTCTCTTTTTTAAACTTCAATTTCTTCCCCCCATCTAGTGAGAGAAAATGTTCTATTATTTTCTCCAGTTCTATCTCATCTGTGATTCCAAGTTGGACAACATCTCCACCTTCCACACCCAATTCCTGAGGCAGCAACTTTTCTGGGCCACTTCACTCCATTCACTGAGACTCCTGAAATAAAGAGCAGATCCTTGGTCTACTTTTCTAGTTCCAGAAACTAAACATTAGCACTCGGAAGAAATAACAACAAGTACAAAAATGTTTCTCTTTTGGCAGTCAAAAGAAAATCCAAAGAACTTTAAGAAAGATTCCATTTCCAAACTGATGAAAATATGTGAATCATTTGTTCATTTGGTTGTTTGTGTATTTAAATGCAATTTTGCCTTAGGAGCTGTCCAAAGCTTTCCTGGGTTAAAAAGTACTTGCGAGTGCAGCCTCATGTTCTGATGGCTTTATCTCAATGGATACTCAGTAATGACATTTATAAATCTCTTCTGGAGGGCATCACTGAGAACAGAGCTTGAAATGAAAACAGAAATGCAGCTTTAGGTCATAAATTTCTATAATGTTATGTCTGGAAGCACCTAAGAGATAATCTGCTCCAACCCCCTCACTTTATAGATAGGAAAACTAAGGACTAGAAAAAGAACATAACCTCCCCAAAGTCACAAAGCTAGTCAGTTCAGCTAGATTTCAGTGCAAAGGTGGGACTAAAAACCAAAATTCTTGACCCTCAATGTCATTCCTTGCTCTCTCTCTCTCCCCCTCTCCCTCTCGTTCTCTTGCTTTCTCTTTCCCTCTCTCTCCTTATAAAAAAGCTGATTAGTTTCTTCTGGATCTCTTTCCACCTCTCAAAAAGTATTTAGTTGTATGCCGTGCATTTAGGAAAGGTTTAATCAAATGAATGTTAAAAAGTAACAAATAGCTAAGAACCAAATCTCTGACTATTATGGTGAGGAAATTCAAGTACAACGAACCCTTGACATTCAGGAAGGGCATACAGAAAACTTCACCTCCAACTCCTCTCCAATTCACAAATCCCGCAATTACATAATCGGCATATAGTTTCCTCCATAAAACTTCTATTTTCCTCCTAAGAACCATCACATTTTTACAAAGCCAATTGCTCCATCACATCAGCCTTGAAGTGTGTGCAGTTCAAATTTATGCCTCAGCAAAATTACAAATTTCTACATGTCATGAGCCTTTAAGACCCACTCATACATAGTTGAGGTTGTGAATGTTATATCCAAAAATGTCCAGGGTCTACTGATTCTTTAAAGTGACAGCCCCACCAAATCTGGACAGGTACTTGAGTTACTGGATTTAATTCAAGGGAGAGACCACGTTATGCCAGTGTGAAATTTGGAAAGCTACTGGTCATGAATTACATGTGAAAGCAGAGAATATATTGGGTGGGTCTAGAAATGGAAGTGTAAAGAAAATCAAATCTATCTTGATCACGGAAGAACCTTCTCTCCTTTTCCTGGAAATGCTCCCCTTCCTGGATACAAATGCTCAATTCACAGCTGTAGGACAAAATAGACCCCAATGAATTGGGCATTTGTACCCAGCCCTGTGTCATGCTATACTGTATTTACAACAAAATATCTGGACTTAGTCCTTGCTTTTTCAGAGTTTAAAGTTAAGGAGTCAAGTCAAATTCAGTAGAAATTGATGAATGTCAGTGCAAGGGAAGAGAGGATATTTAACAACACTTAGTGGAAAAGAAAGGATTTGAGCAAGGGAGGATGAGGTGGGCTGAAAAGGACTTGGAAGAGTCTGTGGAAAAGCCTAGAAATGAACTAGGGTTTGCCTGTAGTCACCCTAACCATCAAAGAGAAACCCAAAGAGTCTTTTGCCTGTTTCGAGTTTTATTTTTTTAATCTCTTTGGAAGGGAAAATAATCCCTAATATCACCCAGCAAGGGAATTCATACATAGTGGAGGCTCAATAGACCCCTCTTTGGGGAGATATTCATTAAAGTATAACTTACCTACAGAAATGTGCACAAATGATAAGTGTTCAGTTTGATGAACTTTCAAAAATTGAACACATTCTTGTAACCAGCACCCAGATCAAGAAGCAGAACATGACCAGAACTCCAGAGGCACCTTCACTTCCGCTTCCCAGTCACTGCCTCCCCTGCCCCCCTACACTGCCCACAGGTTAATCAGATTAATTTTGCCTGGTTTTGGACTTCACATAAATGGCATCTTGTAGGATGCTCCTTTTTTGTGTCAGGCTTCTTTCACTCAACATTGTGTTTGGGAGATCTGTCCCTGTTATTGCATTTGACCGTGTACATAGACCATTTCAGAAGTACAGTTTCATGGTGGTTGCATGTAGGTATCATGTGTCAGGAACACATGAAATCATCCACTCACTGCTCCAGGGAACAATCAGATGGAATATACAGCAGAGAAGAAATGAATGAAGCAAGGGGAAGAAGAGATAGACAGGGCTTCTATAGCCTGGTCCTCAAGGAAAATTGGCAATTAGGTGAAAGGTGAAGGGGATAAGAGGTCTGAGTGGCAGACCTGATTGAGATTAACATAAACCATTAGGTTAACCCAGAGACAAACAGGAGTGGCACTTGAAATTTACATAAATGCTATACCCAGCTGCAATCAAGTTTCTGTAGGAAGAAGAAAATTGACAAAAAAAAAAAACCTTGTAACCCAAACTGAGGGAAAAAAATGGTGGCCATAAATTGTCTTTGTCTGGCAGAAAAGCTGAGAAGGAAGATTTGGCAAGAAAGCTGAAGAGAGAAGGAAGATTTGAGGAAAGATTTTTGTCTAAGTTGGCACTGAGATAACCAATGGATCATGGAATTTAATGCCCTCCCCACCCCCAGTTTTGGGGAAGAATAATACATGTACCCTGATAGTATTCCTGCAAACCATTCCCTCCTCATAGGTTCCCCAGCCTTTCTGAGCAAGAGAACACAGTTTTCATTCAATAAACATTTATTTTCTTTGAGCCAAGCACTGGCCTTGATGTATGGCGCTGAACTGACTTGGTCTCTGTACTTATGGAGATTACAATCTGTCCAGGTGGGCAGCCAGTCAGTACCTAACATGGCAACAGCGACATGGCACAGCCTTAAACCATAAAGCATCCCTCTGAAAGATTTCTACACCAGAATGAAAAGCTGCCCCTGTCATCCTCAGCACTCCTCTCCACTCCATCCCTATGCAGGGAATCCAGTCTGGGGTGAATGTTACACAGCCTTCAGATCATTCTGTGCGGCCCATCTTGTGCCTTTTAGGAGAAAGGGACCATTTCCTAGGTCCTGCAGGAGGCCCGAGAGGAAGGAAACAAGTGCCAGGATGCTAAAACAGCTGTTTCTGGAAATCTCGTGGATGGGAAACCACCAGAATTCCAGAGAGAGCTCCTCTAGGATGACTTTAATATCTTTTCCTGGCCCTCTGCCCCAGCATATATCAAAATCCTGGGGATACAGACTCTTATTCTCTCTTCTTGCTCCCTCTGCCTGGGCATAATGATATGATGTAACTGGGCATAAAGTCCATGCTCCCTACTTGGGGAAAACTATAGCAAGTTGCTTGGGACTTAAAATCTAAGCCAAGGTTTAAAGAGTCTAATTTAAAGGAGTTCTCAACTGTGTGGGCTGGAACTATTCCTGAAGATAAGTGGGACTGGTGGCCAACACTGCAGCAGTAAGAGCTGCCTTTGTGTGTGTCATTTATACCTTGCATAACAGCACAATTATAAGATACTTACTATGGGCCAGGCCCTGTTTAAAGGCTTTACCTGTATTAACCCGCTTAGTCTTCACAGCAGCACCTGTGAGGTAGGTGTTATTATTAACACCCCCAACACATAACCTGTTTTATAGATGAGGCAATGAAAGCTCAAGTCTGACAACTGGTAAGTCAGGGAAGCTGTGATTCAAACTCAGGCTGCCTAATGCTGTAATTTGGTCTCTAAGAGGTACTCCATACTCTCTCTCATGTGCAGTGTCTTTTTAAATTTTTGCACCAGTCCTGTGGGGCAGAAGGTAACCGCTTTTACAGAAGAAAAGACTGTAGGTCAGGAGGCTTGATGAGGCCCCCAAAGCTAGCAAGTAGTGAGACAAGATTTGATACTAAATCTATTTCTCTGTAAAACCTCATTTTGAAGCCAGTAGAGCAACTTGAAGCCATTTGAAGCCAGTAGAGCAACTCAGAGGTTCTGAGATAAAGTAAGGGGGTTTGCTTGGCCTGACTTGAGTAAGGCTTCTAGCCTCAAGTTTTCACCACCTTCTCCCTCTTCACTCAAATGAGTGAGGTCAACATACTCTAAGACAAAGATGAGAGATGAAAACTGTAAACTAATTTCATGAGGCCATGGTTCCAATATTTTTATTTATCAAAAAAGAATATGGTACAATGGTTAAAAGCGTGGGCACAAGAGTGCAAGTAGCCTGGGTATGAATCTCCATTTCTATTACTTACTAGCCATATGACCCTTGGGAAAGTCATTTTACCTCTCTAAGCCTTAATGTTCTCATCCGTAAAATGAAGATATTAGTTCCTAGAACATAACAGCTGTTAGGATAATTAAATAAGAATTAATGAAAGCCATTTATTGTAGTACCTGATTCAAGACAAATGTCCAGTGAATGGCTGCTAGTATTAGTTTTAATTATCCTTTTTGCCACTTCTCTCATTTTCTTTTTCCAGGCAAGATATACTTGGCATCTGGACTATACTCCAAGGCCTAGAGGTGCCAGTTTGCATTTGAAAGACATATAATTACAGAACTCATCAAGATGAGGACAGGGAGGCAAAATGCCCAGGCATACCAAAGCCACTTCCAATTGCAACATATATTTTCTAAATCAAAAATTATTCTTGTATTGATTGGCTGGAAAATGAAGATTCTTTTTTAAACTCTAAAATAACTTTTATTCTTAAGAATGAAAATACGCTGAAGTTCTTTCCAGCTACTGAAAGAAAACTGTTTCCATGGTCTTCAAGGATGCTTAGCAAAATGATAAATGACAAAGACTGCCCTTTTGGTTCCCAAGATAATCTCTTCCCAGAAAAACATTTATGTTGAGTGTTTGATGGCTTTATGGCTACAGAAAGAGCCCCACCTCTTTGCTGCCTTAAAGATAGTTAGCTAAAGTGGGAAGGAGGAGTCTAGGCAGGCCAGCTGTTGCTATAACCTACCACTCTGTTAGTTTCAGTAGCTGTAACCTGGAGCTATTTAGACTTGTTTTGCAGCAATGAGGGGTGGTTTTATGCAGGCCTGCTTGTCTCTTGTCGCTCCTCTGTGGATAAGAGAGGTGGGCTATGGACTCACTGCTTCTGAAAGCCTTGTATCTTTTTATAGCGCCAGCCAGAGAAGCCACTTCTTTTTCTCCCTGCCCTTTCGGATCAGAGTTGCAAGCACCACTTAGGCCTGAACTAGGAATCGAACATTGTTGCTGATAATAATAACTTTAAAATGCTATCTATTGTTCTGGGCACTGGGCAAAGCACTTTACCTGCATTTGCTCATTCAATATTCACAATAATCATATGGGTTAGAGTCCTGTTCTGATTCTTCATTTTGTAGATGAGACACTGAGGCCTCATCTATAAAGTCCCTGTTCTGACTCTTCATTTCATAGATTAGGACACTGAGGCCTAGAGAAGATAAGTACCTTCTGAAATTCTCTGTAGTTTGAAGGGCAGAGCTACAGCTGGAACTCTGCTTATTTGACCAAAAGTAGAATGATGCTTCCTGTGGGGAAAAAAAATAACTTTCTGGATTCTAGTGATTTCTGCAGTTTTGGAAGGTAGTTGATTTGTGAATGTACCATAGCACTGAGTCACAATTCTCAGCATCTCTCAGCAGCTCCTACAGGAAACAGTTTGGAGAAGGAAGCTCCAAAAACCAAATGTGATGGAGAATAAAAATGCAACAGTTTCCTGACACTTTTTAAAAACAAAACAACATTTATACATACCATGATTATGTTGTCTCAGCATTAAATTTACAAAAATATCCCATGATAATAAAAATAAATTATTAACAAAGTATAAGACCAGAAAGCATGTACATAATGACTATAGAATCACAAAAGTATTTCTGTGAAAGAAAAATTTTAAATGAATTTCAATGAAAAGAAGAAAACAGAACACTGAATTTTTTTTTTTTTTGGAAATGAGCTACACTTGAAGAATTACTTTGCAAGCCCCTGAATTTCAAGTTCTAACAGCTGTCAGATAGCACTGTCATATTGTAGAGGAAAATGTACTCACTTTCTGCAGATGTGCCTATTTTTGGCCCTTACTAGCTGAAAAATAACTTGTAAAGAATTAGGTAAAGGATAATATGAAAGGCCTCAGGACTCCGGAAGTACTCTCTCCTGGATTTCATTAAATCTAATGAGTCAGATAATTTTGGTGCCTTCAAATTTTGTGTGTAGCATTTTCCTAAAGAAACACCTATAGGATCACCAACAAGAGAAAAAAAGCACAATATTTTATCTCCTCTGCACCTCCAAAAAAAGCCTTTAAAAATAGAATCAAGTTCTTTTCAAAAAGCATCTCTGCGGTGGCCATTTTATCTGCCGCCAAGTGCTCGGCTTGGGCTCCGTTGAAAAGCCTAATATGCAGTCATGCTGAAGGTCTCTCGTCTTGAAATGAGAGCCTGACAAGGAAATCAAAGTATCCTTTATATCCCAAGTCAGTCTGAAAACGTCACAGCTCCCAAGAGAACTCAAATTAACTCAGCACCCACTACATGCAAGACTCACCATCTAGATTCCGGGACAGGTACAAACATGATAAGGCTCAGTCCTTGCCCTCAAGGAGCTTTGTCATTCAATGAGGACACATGAAATTCAAAAACAGCAAGTCAGATACGTTGGGCAAGTCTCTCTGGACCCCCATGCCACATCTACAGTATGATATTGGGTAATATTCTCAAATTTTGCAAATGTGAGTAACCCAGAAATAATACAAAGAATAACTGCTGGAAAAGTTCAGAGGAGGGGAAAGGCTGCTGTAGATGAATATATCCTCCAAACTTCCCCATTCCCCCCAACACATACCTGGCATCCTTTGCTAAATTACTTCCAAAGAGAGTAACTTGGAAAATTGAAAATGGCAGTTTTCAGGCCATAGTCACAAGGAAGCAGGCACCTCATGTGAGTGCCCCATACTCTGAGAAATTTGTCCACCCTGGAGTAGTCATGTGTCTACACAACTAGAAACATCTACACATATATTCAAAGCATCTGCTCAATGACACATTTTTACCACAGTTGTTTAGCATCTTGTAGGTGCACATTTTTGATTTTCCATTCAGTTAGGAGTTAATAGGATTTGCAATTCTGAAGTCTAATGAAGTTGATTCCCAGTTCATAGAACTTTCCCAAAGTCAACGTAGCACTAACTCTAATAATAAAGCAGCTGTCATGACCTCTTTACCCTAGAAATTTTCTGAGGGCACATTATGAGCTAGTCATTGTGCTATGATCTGGGGAGGCTCCAAAAAGGAATGATACTCTGGGCTTGACCTTGAAGATTTTTGGCTGGTGAGGAAGACAGAGATTAAGACCAGAGATTGGTAAACTTTTTTTTTTTTTTTTTTCTGTTTAAACTGGGATCTCATGCTCAAGAAAGGTTGATAGTCATTGTTTTCACGCCAGGGATTTTGAGAGCAAATGCTCAAAGGACCGAGCAAGTAACAAGGCAGGTCTGGTGGAGACTGTGACAAAGTGGAGAGAGTTTGCCCTGTGGGATGAGGGAGCCACGACAGTCTCAGTGAATGCTTGTCATGTAGAAATGATGATCCAGGGTTGCCAAAGCTTTTGATTCTCCCCAAAAATCCAGAAATCCTGATTTTTTTTAAATGTAAAATCTCTCTCAACTTTTAAATGTTAGCAACTAATCTAAAAAATATATTTTAACACTGTGCAAGGACCAAACAAGAATTATTTGTGAGCCCACTGCAGAAGTGTGCAGGCTGTCAACTTATGATGACTGCTTTAACAGTGTCGTGCTGACTGGGTGTCCGTGACTAAGTGGCCACGTGACTTAGTGAAAGTTGACTTCCCTGAGCCTCAGTTTCTTCAACTGGAAAATGGGAATAAATGTCCACTTTCTCAGACTACTATAAGGAAACTAATGAAATTTAAAATGTGAAAATAGTTAAGAAAATATTTTTTGAAGTACAAAGTATGGAACTCCTGAGAAACACTAGCTTCAGTTGCTTAGTATAACCAGCTCATTCTAAATCAGAACAACAGTACCAATGGTTTAAAGCAAATCCTAAGTGTCTCTTCATGCTTTTGTACGATGAGGTGGAGCATTTCTATATAGGGGAATTTATTTGCAAATGCACCTGATTCCATATAACATAGACACTGGGTTAATGGGTTTTGGGTAAATAGTAAAACTACATTCATATGCATCTAATTTGACAATTATTTAAAATTGTATTAAGCCCTGTCTGATGCAGAGGGCATAATTGGCCTTTCTCAGTACTACAGATTAGCACCTTTGTTCTCACTATTCAAACCAAGAGAACTGAATTTTAAAAATAGAGAGACCGGTATTGTCTCCACATCAGTTCAGGGAAATGTTTTAAATTGTGAGGTTTAGAACACCTCTTTAATTTAACTCTGGTCATCTGTACTCCTAATCACATCACTAGAGCAACACTGAAAATTAATACTGCAATTTCTAATAAACAGTTGCATGAAGGCCAGTTAAGCTGGAAAGTCCATTATGAATTTAGAGATTACAGCTCTGCTGAATGACGAGTCCTCAAGCTTTATCTCAGCTATTCTGCTTGTCTATTTAAGAGAGAGAGAGAGAGAGAGAAAACAAAACAAAACATGTAACTCTATCTGGTTGTTCCAGGATCAAATTCTATTCTGTGGTTTTAGCTTACTCTCCCAAATACCAAAAACCAAACTTTTTGAAGGTGCTGCAGGAATCTAGTCAGGATGCCTATTTTCTATGTCTCTGAAATTATCTCTTTTTAGTCAGCTTCCTATGTAGAATGTCTGGTTTTACAATAACATAGTGTTTCATTTGAAAAGAAAATTTTGCTTTTTGATTAAGTGCTTTGAAATCTCTTGTTGCTTTACTTTCATCAGGTTTTCTATGCTTCTTGCATGTCTTTATAATCAAAGAGGCCAGAATGTTCCTTTCACTTCTTATTCAGAGATGGAGCTGGATTATGGGAAAAAAAATAAATAAAACCTATGACTGAAAACTCCCACAGATTGCGCCCTGTGTAGGCAAATCGATCTGTTAAAAAGAAATGACATATCTAATGTGAAACTCCCCAATGAACACATCATGCCAGGGAACAGATCAGGGACCCTTGCAGCTGTGATTTCGATTCTTTTTTTTTTTTTTTTTAAATCCGGAGATAGCTTCCCTAAAGGAGAATAGCCCCTTTGGAGACCCTTCTGTGTTTCAGGTTCTTTCATAAGCTCTACTTGGCCACTAATTTGCTTCCATGGAGAGGTGACTTGAAAATATCACAAAAGTAAGCCATTGAGCATGTGGATGGACGGACTTTTAGGCATGAGTAAATTGACTTTTTGAAAAAAAAAATTAAAGCCAGAAAGTCTTTGTGACCTATTGATGTGAAATCTTTTCATAAGAAATGCCAGGCTAAAGAACTAAAAAGCTTTAATCAAAATCTGATCTACTTATTATTTTGTCTGTTCTGACCTCGGATATCACCATATGAACATTTTCTTAAAATGGAACAATGTCTTAGATCCAAGGGAAGCCCTCCCAAAGCATAGATTGTGGCTGAAACAATACACTAATCATCATCATCATCATGATTAATTGCATGTTCACATCTTGGCTATTCTGGTTTTCTGTTATTCCAAAAATGTACAAAACCTGATTTTATCGGTCAGATCGACCCTTAGTGAAAATGGCAGAACCTGAAGAGTACGCAGAGAAATAAAACATTTATATGAATATCTATATATCTATACAATATTTTGTATATATTATTTATAAAGCATTATCCTGAAAAAGAAAGAATTTTTCTTTTTCAGTGGCACTAAGGAACATCAATTCCTCAAAGCAGAAGCAATACAGTGCAATTATTATTATTAACTAAACAACTAATTTTTTTAAAAAAATAGAAAATATAATTTTGAAAATATCCAGTTATATGAAACAGACTTTATTGACCACATTTTAAATATTTCACAATCTCATCAAACATCCTTTACAATATATATGTTGGGGAGAACCACAACAAGCAAAAGGCAACAGTAACTTTCCTTCCCTGTCTTTAATAGACATTTCAGTACATGTTAATCACCACAAATCACTACACTGTTGACAGTAAAAAGAAGATATGAAATTCAATAATCCTATTCTATTTTTATTTCAGATAAACAACAAAGTCGTAAAAACTTCTCGATATTGCCATATTTTAAAATAAAATTACAGCTATCTGCCAGCACTACACATAACAATTTATTGTACCTGAATAATTACTTTGGTTGAATAAAGTCCATATGTTTCAAATAAACCTGAAAGACATTTGTTTTTTTAATCTAATTCTCCCCGTTAAACAATATACTAATTAGTCACATATTTCATAAAAGTTACAGGGATGTAATAGCAGCTTGTAAATTGCCTTGCATTGCATAATATATGATTCCATAAATCATCACAAAGCATAAAACAATGGGCAAGACCCAAGGCTGGATAAAAATTAAACCATAAAACACGATTTCAACTAAATTCATTATTTTATCATTTTTTAAGAAGCTATGACCAGACATCAAAAAGTAAAAGGAGGAAATATTTTCCATGAAAAGACAACCCATTTTGTTTAGATTGCAGCCATCTTTGGAAACGGTACAGATATACAGAGAAAACAGGATCATGCAGCCACTGATTTCCATTTTTTAGAGGAATTATTAGCTAGTCAGCCATTTAAGATTTGATTACATATAAAAGGTCTCTATTTCACATAAGGGAGGGAAAGGGGCAGGGTATCAGAATGATGAGAAAACACAAATAGCACTTAGTCAATCACTAACGAAATTAGAAATTGAACTGGTTTTTACTCTTCATTGGTGACATTAAATCAGAAGAGTCATCTACTTGCATTGCATATATTTACAATCCCATTAAAAAGTATTTTGTCTCCATTTTCTTTCACTAAATTCCCTTTACTAGAATCATAGAAATTAGATAGCGTTAATCAAAACGTATAATTTCAAAATCTTTCCAGGAAATGCTGTCTGTTCTCTTTATTTATTCCTTTTGAACTCTGGAAGCTACAGTATCTCTAAGTTAGGTACTATTTGCCATAACCCACAGGTCCCCACTTTCTGCATCCTCTCTCAGAAAAGCAAATACAGAATGCTGATTTTTTTCATCTAGACACAGATACACATAGACAAATATTCTTACATTTACTGAGTGTCTTATACAACAAAGAAGAGACAAATTTATACTTTAAAAGACAGAATATACAAAAATTTTGATGAGAAATACTATGAATATTAATAGCACTCTGAGGAGACATATGTGATTTTTTTCTTATATAATTTTTTGTCAAATATTTTTTAGCATTTATACCACCAACCCCAGAAATATTGCCTCATGCTAGTAGGAAATTCCATTCTGATATCAAAACAGTCTTATCAAAATACTTGAAATCATCCAACTGACTTTTAAAACAACACGTTTTTAAAATCATGCACATAATAGTTATACTAAAAACCTCTTCAAACTTCACTTAATTTAATTTTTAGCCTCCGAAACCATCATAACTTCCTTAATACCCTGGTGCCCCCTTTTGGTGTAGCTAGATCAAGCCTTTTTTTTTTTTTCCAATTAAAAACAATCATACACACTGTATGTATTCATTCACAAGACACAGTGTTTAACTTGGAAAATGTCAATTCACACTACAGATGGCTCATGGTTATTAGAGCTTTTATTCTGCCTTTACTATTACCAGTTATTGATCTAAAACATGTGCAAACAAACAAAGCTAACTCTTTGAGTGGGAAAGGAAAAGTGTCCTTTCCCTTAGACAATTGGCATAGCACTACTCAGATTCCTTGAGTTCTCGTCCCAGTCTTCATGGTAAATAAGTGACCCGTTACCTTTGCTACAGGACATTCAATGGCTCGCTGACGGCTGCATTCAGAAGATATTTTTTTTGTCCTCGATACATTTATGCTGTATGTCTGTCTATCATCCTGAGGAAAGAAAGGCTGGTGAGCATGTATAGATCCCAACATCTATTGACAAACAGCAAGCCCAAGCATGGAGACACAGTCTAGTAAACAAGCTTTGTCACAGGGGGAAATAAAAGTTAACATTTTAAAGAGTTTGACTGAAATTTAAGAAAAGGAAAAAAATTAAATATCCTTACGACTTTTCATATGTTAGAGCTGGTAATTATGCCTCAGAAATAAGTTCTTTCCACGTTCAACAACACTGTGTGAAGAAGACGAGCTGATTTCCAGCAGGGATATTGAATCCTTCCATCTGAAGGACCAATCAAGTGTGAAGTACAGTATAGTTTTAGATTCAATTGAAAGGAAAAAGCTTGACTACTAGTTCATAGCATGACAACTTTCATGGATTAGTTCAGACCCTATTCTCCTCCCTGAAAGGGTATCACAGCATGAAGACAGTTTTCAATGCACTAAACTTTAATAGCTGAGTGGGGGAGCCAAAGCTTCCCTTTGGTCTCTATAGAAACAGTATAGCCAAAATTTGAGGCAAAATTAGTCTTTGGTCTTAGGTGCTGTACCTCCCCTCAGAGGTTTCTTTTCACAAACAGACTTTGGCCCTTATCAAATGTACGCTCTTTTGGGGACTACTGTAAAAGGGAAGAGGCAAAACCTACTCCATTATTTTCCCCTCTGAACTCCACACAGGCAGCCATTTCAATGAAATACCAGAGAGCCCGATATGTGGTGCCCAGTGTCAAAGGCAGGTGGAATCATCTCTTAGGAAAGACTGCTCTTTGTTGTGTTGGTGGTGGTTGTGGTTGTTGACAGAAAGTTCCTCCCTGCTTATCTCTGCAACCACTGCCCTGTGCCTGCAGCACTCAGGCCGGGCAGGCCCCTCCCTTCCCTCTTCTCCCTGGGCCTTCCCCACTCATCTCGGCCTTTAGGATTTTCCCACAGCAGCCTCCACAGCATTCCCTGAATTGTTCCCCCACCCTGACTCCCGCATCTCAACTGAGTACATTGTCTGAAGGAAGAGGTGTTTTCACAACACCAGAGGGATGTTAAAGTTGGCACAAATCAAGCACTTCATTAAGAATTTGGTATGCTCTAATTTTCTTTGTCAGAATTCCTAGTCAAAGGCAGCAAGACCCTAAGACGAGGATTTTCTTCTAACAATGCAGTTTTACTCCCCACTCAGGTCAGCTGTGTCTGAACCAGCCCAAAACATTCTTTTAGTTCTTTTCTTTTTCCTAGTTACAACTTCATCTCCAGGTTCAAGACCCCTTTACCGATAAGAAAATGCAGCCTCCTCATCCACCTTAAGAAAGGACACTCCAAACTTGTGGTGGAGAAGCCTAGGATTTATTTCCTTGGAGTCATATAACCACCAGAGTAGGACGGGGACCAAGGAGATGCTGTCACCCCTTGGTGGGGCTGATGGGTTCTGATATTGATGAGAACATTTCTAAAGAACATGAATTAGGGGATGTCAGAAGTAGCTTTCTTTAGAAAGTTCTCTCAACGGCATGATACAACTGGCTTGGAAATCTATCAAACCAGCTTGTAAGAGCTATTGGTGGATCCAGCCCTATAGTTGGGGTCTCCTTGTATAAAACTTCATATTCATATGATGTCAGCAATTCTACAATACAGATGTTATCTGGCATCTGGACTTCTAGAACCCTCAGGTTTATGGACATAGAAAAAGCTCGAAAACATTTTTTTATAGTGAAAGAGCAGTCCACTGGTATCCAGCATCAAACAACAAGGCCAAGACAGACAGCCTGCAGAATTACTTCAAGGATAAGGTGACTACTTGGGTTGTCACCCAAAAGGAAAATGATACTATTAATAATAACTAATAACTGATGCTGATAACAATAACTTACACTTGAAAGTCAAGAGGCACTGGTGAAGCAACAGAAGCGAGAAGAAACAAGAAATGGGTAGAGAGTCATTGGAGGCAGAAACAGCAGAGTTTAGAAGGAGGTAGGGAGGGTCCACAGTCATGGTGGCAGGGACAGCAACAGCAGCCACAGAGGTGAGTAGAAACAATGCTCAAAAGTCTCTCAGGGCACCCCAATCAATTACGTTTCCCAATCTGGAAAACAGGGGACATTTACTACATACAGAGCAGAGTGACAAACTCATTCATGCTCTCTTTCATTCCATCCATGTATAGTTACATCTATGAGGTACCATATTTATAAAAATACAGAAGCATATGGTATATTGTAGAAATATTTTTTCCAACAACCATTTAAAAATTGAAAGTAAGTGTGTAAATCTCAAAGTACTTAGAGCATTCGCCAATCTAAAGAGGGTCATTCCACTGAAGGTGCTATATAGCTGAGATTTTCCTAGAATGTGTGTGATTTTTACTTTTATTGTATTAACTGAAATTATTCCCAATGCTTATTATTTTTAAATGGACTAGCATTGAGTTATGTACACATTAGGCACTCCACATTGCTTGTTGAGTGGATAAATAAATCATGAAACTGTCGATAGAAAAATAAGTAAAAGAAGTTTCCTTTGACCAGATTCTTTAAATACTTAATTATTACATGTATTTATTCATTCAACCAGCATTCATTTGTGTAACACATAGAATGGGTGTGTGTGTGCGCACGCATGATGGGGTGCCAACGTAGACAAAAGTCAACAAAACCTGCTAGCATCTATCAATTTAATATCCGTCTGTTAAGCATCCATCAGACTATCAAGTTAATGTGAAAATACAAATGGCCAAGCAACACTTGTAAAAATATTCATCAAGAAATGACAATCAAAACAATGAGATACATATTAATAATTACCTGTAGTGGAGTTGGTGTAGGTAGTCAGCCTTTCAGTAGGAAATTTTGAAAGCTTAAAAGCACACATTTAACTCTTGGGCTCAGACATTGCATTTCTAAGTATGTATCCTAAGGTAATAATTAAAGATGTGCATAATGATTAAACTACAAGGATTTCATTGTAAAATTATTTGTATTAATAAAGGACAAGACAACCTGAATCAGGGGCTTGAATACATCATGCTGCAGTCATACAATGGGATATCAAGCAGCTATAGAAACCACCTTCTAGAAGAATACTAACAAGAAGAGATGACCAGAAAATGTTAAGCGAAAAAATAACAAGTTTAAAAAATCTTTATTAATTTCAAGGATCACAGTAATTCATATTTATAGTAACTCGAACTAAACAAAATTGAAGAGAACTGTAATTGAAAGTCCACTGTGGTATCAGAAATAAGCACTGTTTTCAGTTTGTTATACATGTTTCCAGACTTATTTATTTTACATATCCAAATGTAATCAATAAGTTGAACTGAGAGAAGTCATGGAATGAAATCATAAACCACCTTCAATGGTGTCTTCCACTTTACCTGTCTCTTTAGTAACAAAACACAGTGTTAAATGGTTACTTTAACCCATTCCATGGAATAAAGCTTTCAACTAAGACCAGAGTTAGAGCTATTCTTCCGCTGCAACCTGCTACAGGTGAAGGGCCTACAGCTGGCAAATGGACCAAGGTTGTTCTCTTTCCCTACTTTAGACTTTGAGCCATTCTCCCCATCTTACTAACTACAATTACTGACCCTGTTTAGAGTAATAGATAAAATATACAGGGTGCCCAATTAAATTGGAATTTGGAGTAGGCAATGAATAAATTTTTGAACATGATTGGTCTCACATATTGCATGGTAGATAATGCTAAAATGGTCTCCACTGTTTATTTCAAATTCCAGTTTCACTGAGAATCCTGTATTTTTGTCATTGTTGTTGTTGTATCTGGCCACCCTAGTTCAGCAGCAAAGCAAGGGGAAGAAAAAGAGGTAAGGGAGATAGAAAAGTTACTTCTTGACTGATATTGTTGTAAGTTGGCTTTTCACAATCTGGGACGGGCAGGTATTTAAAGCTATGTCTTTCTTGAATGCTTTTGTGATTCCTTTTGAAACCTCCACATTGCAGAAAGCCATTAACCTGAAGATCTCTCATGCATGTGTGGCTTTTGTCTGACCCCTGGGGTACACGTACGTGTCCCTTGCTCTGACAGATTCTGGGAGAGCAGGTATATCTCAACACAGCACCAACATTTTTGCTCCTGCTCTTGGAGCACTGGCCAGCCTTTTACATTTTCCAGGTGAGAGTCAGACACCATGTCACCATATCTGTCCAACTGTAGAAGTCACATACCAAGCTAAGTGGTCCCTGAAATTCCTCTCTCCTGACTTGATGTAGAGAGAGAAGCACTCTGTACCCTTCCATCTTGGGGAGGAGGGCTCACAGAACAGCCCTCTTACTAGAAATATTCCTTACAAGTACCCCTAATCTCCACCAACCAGAGCTTTTTAAACCCATACTGAGTGAAGGGCTTAAGAGTTTTGAAATCAGTTATTGGTTTGCTACTTTGAAATTCATACAGGGTGGCCTGCCTCACTAATTGCTTCAAGATCTAGGTATCTTGATGCCTCAGTCAAAACTTTAACTTTTGTTACACTAACAGTATTTATATTGTTCCTCTAGTCAATTCTCTCACATTCTCCACAATTGCAAACTTTCTTGACCATCTTCATACCTTGCCCTACCATCACTATCAATATTTATAATTTCCAATGTCAGTGCTACTTGGCAAGTCCAGTGGTTGTTGAAGTGTGTTCTCTGGACCAGCAGCATCGGCATCAGCCGGGAGCTTGTCAGAAATGCAAATTCTCAGCTCATCCTAGACCTACAGAATCCGAGCCCCTGTGGGTGGGGCCCGGCACTCTATTTTAGCAAGCCATCCAGGGGATTCTAATGCATGCTTAAGTTTGAGAACCACACCTCCAGCCAATGCTCTCACCTACTTTCCAAAGAAGTTAGTTCACATGTTTATTCTATTCATACTCCATTATCTTTCAGCCACCCCAACTTTCACTCCAAGCAAATGAACTCACTTTCAAATTCACATTAAAAAATGGAAAACTTCAGATTCCCTAACCTTCCTACTACCAAATCTACAGACTGACCTGTAATTCTCCCCATCCGTCTATTAAAATGGAAGAGGATAGCTCCTTTGTATGGCTAGTCCTGCAACCCAATCCCTGAGTCCCAGCCTTTCTAGCTTCTCAGGACCTTCACTTTAATGATTATTTACCCTCTCACTTAAATATATAATCTCCATAGGGTTTCAAAACTTCCTTCTTAAAGATCTTCCCATTCAGATTCCCTTTTCAGCAATGACACCATGTCCGGTTTTCACTTCACAGTCAACATTTTCAAAGAAGCTAACTTGTTACTTTCATTTCCTCGTCTTTGCTAACTCCCCACTCTGGCGTTTGCTCCCACAGCTCCATTGAAATGACTCTCATCAAGATTACCCTGACTTCCATGTTGCTAAGTTCCACTGGACACTTTATGGTTCCTACCCTGTTTGACTTTTAGTCCAATGTTGTCCAACAGAAGTTTCTGCAATGATGGAAGTGGTGTGTATCTGTGCTGTCCAGTATGATAGCCACTAGGCTTATGTGGTTATTGAGCACTTGAAATGTGGCCAGTGTGACTGAGGACTGAATTTTTAAACTCTATTGAATTTAAATTTCAACAGTCACATATAGCTAGTGTCTACCATATCAGCCAAGGCATCTGTAAGCTGTATGCCACTCCCTTCTTGAAACATTTTCTTTTCTTTGGCTTTTATGTTGCCAACTCTCTCTCCCTACCCCTTTAGGATTCCCTTTCAGCCTCCTTTGTTGGCTACTTCTTTGCTATTGGATGTTTTAGGGTGCTACTACCATTGGTAAAATTTGAATATGTACTGTATATTAATCTTTTCACTTTCTACTCTAGGCTTTAATGATCACCTACAGAGAAAGAATTCACAAACTTGTATACCTGGGGAGAGTTTGTGCATGTGTCTTGAGTTCTGTATATGTAGATAAAACATATCAGCATTGACAAATGGAATTGCATTTTAAAAAGGTATAGACAAGCTAGCCCTGCTGATACTACCTTTCTGGAAAGGAATTTGGAAAGATCCATCAATTTTTACTCTCACTGGCAGACTAGGAGACAACCTACCTAATTACACCCTCACAAGCAATTTAATTCTGAATTGCCTCAAGTCTTTGCCCACTCACACTGGTCTCACTTCCTGATACTTCAAGACAAGTGGAGAACACCTACTCTGAGCAGTGACCCCGGATCCCCTCCAGGTTTTCATTTGACTCTTTCTCTTTCCTTCATAAACCTAGGTTTTCTGGCTTTCTAAGTCAGCTTTTTTCCTGCAGTTCTTGCAAGCATAAAGTGAACTCTTATCCTTCATGTAGATTTATTCATGACTAACATTTTGCCACATCTGACACACCAGCACCTCATTTTCTCTCTCTTTCTACACACATGCAATGTGCATATACATACACAAATGTGCACATATATTGTTATCATTATTATTGTTATTTTTGCTGGACTGTTTGGGAATAAGTTCCAGATGTTCTGAACTTTTGTGCTTGGATATTTTTCTGTGAATCTACTAGAAACACATACATTCTCTTAGATAAATCTCATTAAATGATCGAATCTGGGAGAATTCACACTTATACAATATTATTATCTAATATACAGTCCGTATTCAAATTTTACCAATGGTATCTATAGAAACTTCCTTTCAATACAAGATTGCACACTGTTTTGTTCTCATACCTCTCCTAAGTCAGCTGCTTTTGACCATTTGGGCTCTGCTACCCCATGAGACCTCTATTTCAAGAATGCTAAGACCATCTCTCCCAGCCCTGCCTGTCTTAGACAAATTAGCCTGGTTATGACAGCCCCAGGAACCATTCCATAAAGAGGGTCCAAGAATTATCCTTTCTCCCTCCCTCCTTCCCTCATTCCTTCCCTCCCTGTCTTCCCTCCTTCTTGTCTTTCTGTCTTTATTTTTAGCATTTTCTGGCACTATATGATGCTCAAGTTTCATCTTGTATTTTTTTCCCCAGTTCTAGAATCAGCTATTTTCCAAAGGCTCCTTTTAGTGGAGAATGATATTTAGAAACCAATATTTGGACATCAATGGTGCTAGTTGCTATGGGGCTGTCAATTTATAGGCCCTTTCAGTGGACAGAGCAAGAAAATATATGTATATATAACAAAGTATCACACATATCTATATTTCTGTATTTCTCTTTCTGTATAAATAAATAATACATATGTGTATATAAATATGGGTTCATAATATTTCCAACTCTAATCTAGCATCACAGTGTTGATTTTGACATCCTTCCTTTGTTTATTTGTAACTTTTTTCCCCTGACAGTGAGAAATCTGACCCTCAATATCTGTTTAACTTATTTACTTTTCTGTTTAACCCTACAGTACATGTTCAGTCACTTCAGAATTGTTAAGTTGTATCTCTATGAGAAACAAATTTAACAACCACAGCATAGTGTTTATGTACAACATGTACAACTCCTTTTGTCTTTAGCCTTACAGTATTCAGGGAAAGTACTGTTTTCCAAAGATATGTATGTGAGCTCCTTTTTTTCTTATCTCTTTCTGTGAGGTTATCTCTTACATTTGTAGCAAAGATAGGTTTGTTTGTCACCGTCTGCACAGTCTACACCCTGGGATCCTCTGAAATCCCGGTTGACTTTTTTAATTAACAAATTTTATTATTTTAGAGCAGTTTTGGGTACACAGCAAAATTGAGTGGAAAGTATACAGTTCTCATACACTCCCTTCCCCTACATATGCATAACCTCCCCCATTATCAACATCCTCACCAGAGTGATACATCTTTTACAATTGAATACCTACACTGAAACATCATTATCACCCAAAGTATATAATTTACATTAGGGTTCCGCTGTTGGTCTTGAAGATTCATGGGTTTGGACACATGTATAATAATATGTACCGACCACTGTCATTTCTCACAGAATAGTTTCACTGCCCTAAAAATCCTCTGTGTTCTCCCTATTCATCCTTCCCTCTCCTTTAACTCTCAGTAACCACTGATCCTTTTATTATTCCTGTTGTTTTGCCTTTTCCAGATTGTCATGTAGTTGGAATTATACAAAATGTAGCCTTTTCAGATTGGCTTCTTTCACTTAGTGATTTGCATTAAAATTTCCTCCATGTCTTTTTCATGACTTGATAGCTCATTTCTTTTTAATGCTGAATAATATTCTATTGTCTGGATGTACCACAGTTTATCCATTCACTTACTGAAAACCATCTTGGTTGCTTCCAAGTTTTGACAAGTATGAATAAAGCTGCTATAAACATCTGTGGTGGAAGGTTTTGTGTGGACTTTAGCATTCAACTCATTTGGGTAAGTACCTAGGGGCAGGGTTGCTGGATTGTATAAGAATATGATTAGTTTTGTAAGAAACTGCCAAACTGTCTTACAAAGTGGCTATAGCATTTTGCATTCCCACCAATGATAAGTAAGAGTCACTGTTGTTCCACATTCTTACCAGTATGTGGTATTGCCAGTGTTTTGGATTTTGGTCATTCAATGGTTAATTTTTTTTTGATGTGCACACACTAAAATTCTCTCTTTGTGATGTGCAGCTCCATGGATTTTGACAAAAACAGTGTTATTTATCTACCACTCTACTACCATAGGAAACAGTTCCATTAATCTAAAAATTCCCTATGGGGCGCCTTAAGAGTCAATCCTTGTCCCCTGACAACCACCAATTTATTTCCATTCCTACAGTTTTGCCATTTCCATAATATCGTATAAATGGAATGTTACAATATGCAGCCTTCTGAGTCTGGCTTCTTTCACTCAGCAAAATGCATTTAAGGCTCATCTATGTTGTTGCATAATGTGTGTGTGTGTATATATATGTGTGTGTATATATATGGTGTATATATATATGCACCACATATATGGTGTGTATGTGTGTATAAATATACATCTTTGTATATATTTTGTATATATATTTAATACATTTTATAAATATGTATGGTGTATTTTTTTAGGTATGTATATTTTTAATATATTTTATAAATATATATGGCATATGTTTTGTTTATATATTCTTTTATATTTTATAAATATATACAATAATATATATTTATGGTTTATATATTTTATAAATATATGGTATTTATACAAAATAAAAATATATATATAAAAATATATATCTCTTGCTGGTTCTGGTTTTTGGTAGAATCTATATGTATGTATATGTGTATATATATGTGTGTGTGTATACACACACACACACACACAAAGACCGTCAGCCCTCCATACCCACAAGTTCTGTATCCATGAATTCAACCAACCACTGACCAAAAATATTTCTAAGAAAACGATGAAAAATGCAAAAACTTGAAAATGCAAATTTTAAAAGATACAGTATAACAACTACTTACATAGCATTTGGATTGTATTAGGTACTATAGGTCATCTAGAGATGATTTGAAGCATGCAGAAAGATGTTCATAGTTTACATGCAAAAATACTAAGCCATTTTATTTAATGAACTTCAGCATCTGCAGATTTAGGTATCTACAAGAGGTCCTGGAACTAATAACCCACAGATAAGATACCAAGGGATGACTGTATGTATTTCAAGGAATTGGCTGGGCAAGTCCAAAATTCATAGAGCAAGTCAGCAGGCTGGAAACTCTTAGACAGAAGTTGACATGAAGACCACAGGTGGAATTTCTTCTTTCTCAGGGAAACCAATTTTGCGGTTAAAACCTTTCAACTCATTGAGTGAGGCCCACCCAGATTATAGAGGTTAATACTCTTTACTTAAAGTCAACTTATTGTAGATATTAATCACATCTATGAAAGACCTTCACAGAAACACCTAGATTAGTATTCAATTGAATATCTGGCTGCTGGAGACTAGCCAACTGGACACATAAAACTAGTCATCACACGGTTTGTTTTTCTCATTCATCTGTTGAAGAGTTCTCTTGGATCAGAATAGAATTCCCTTAGAATAGAGCAGATAAATACATTGTAGTATATTCATAGTTAAATACTGTAATAGCAATGAGAATCAATAAACTACAACTCTAACCAACAGCATGGATGAATCTGACAAAGAAGCCCTACACAACATAATTCATAGTATTAGTAGTTGATTTCACAAGGCTAAACTTATTTATACCATTAGAAATGAAGATAGTGATTACTCTTGAAGAAGCAGTGACTTGCAAGAGGGCAGAAGGAAACTTCACAGGTGCAGTGTTCCATTACTTGTCCCAGGTTCTGCTTACACAAGTGTGTTCATTTTGTCATCATTCATTGGGTTACACACTTATGACTTGTGCACTTTTATGTATGGGTATTGTACTTCAATAAAAAGTTCAAAAAAGTTCTGTTGAAGACCAGAGGATCTGGGTTCACACCTTGGCATTCCCACATACTCTCCTAGTTGTGTGATCTCAGGAAACTTACTTAACCTCTACAGTTTCAGTTTCCTCATGGATAAAATGAGATAACAACATTTTTTTTTGGCCAGGGTGCTGTAAGGATTAAATTATATATGAGAAAAGGGGAGTTTAACTTCTAAAAAGTATTTAGTTATGACAGTGTAGATCTGGATAGATTTCAGTAAGAAGAGAATGGATGTCGCATTTTTCTCTATAGAGCCCTGGCACAAAGACAAAGACAATAGCCAGAAAATAATATGACAAGTGGTTACAACCTCAAGCGAATATGATTGATGAAAAGAGTACAAATTAAATGCAAATGATTATGACTAAAATATAATTTGATATGGGGCAAACTGTAGCTGCTAGTGTACATAGAATGTACTTTTCTGTACTTTAGCTAGATTTCCACGTGAGGACAGCATATATTCAAACAATAATATAAGTCATTCTAGGCAAACCTCCCTTTTAGTTTTATAGCTCTTCCTTACCAAAGAAATATTAGAATTAGAAATCATAAAATATGTTGAAATTCTCTGAGACTGCTGAGACTGGACCTTAATAATTTTTAAAATCATGATGGCCAAAAGAAGAGACAAACTGGCTGGAGTTGGAAGCAGTTTTCCTCTTGTTTCTCTATGAGTGGATGCACATTTCTTGTTTGGAGAAAATAGTCAGATTTTATGGTAGCAGACTTCCAAGATGACTTCAATGATCCTTGCCTCCTGGTATTCATACCCTTGGGTAGTTTCCTCCTACACTGTACCAGGGTTGGTCATTGTGATTTATAAAATATGGCAGAAGTGATGATGCATCACTTCCAAAATATGGGCATAAAATACGGTGGCTTTTGTCTTGTGTTCTCTCTTTCTCTTGATATCTCTTGGATTGCTCACTCTGGGGGAAGCCAGTTGTCGTGTCAAGAGAACACCCAGACAGCATATAGCAAGGAATTTGCCAGTGAGGAACTAGCAACCACATGTGTAGGTTTAAAGCAGATAGTCCTCCAGTCAAGACTTCAGATGAGACTGCAGCCCCAGCTCAAAGCTTGGGCTTGAGACCATAAACCAGAGGGACCTACCTAAGCCACTCCTGGATCCCTGATGCACCAAATCTGTGAGATTGTAAGTGTTGCTTGTTGTAAGCTGCTAAATTTGAGGGGTAATTTCTTTCGCAGAAATAGATAGGTAATACAAATGATTAATTTCTCTCTGGAAATATAAAGCCAGAATCCTATTTTGGAGGGGAGACATTTGGGACAACGTTGGGGGTTAAACAGTTTTGCATAGTAATGTAAAAAGTTAATTTTTTATAGGTTTGTATCTCTTTAAGAATTCCAATGATATTCACATGAAAGTGAGGGGGGAAAGAGGTTCTCCTTTTCTCTGGTGTATAGGGGGAGGATACTGGGGCCTTCACTATGGTATATGGTCAAAGACATTCCCAGTGAAGACAAGTAGGCTGGCTCTACCTGATGGTGGAGCTAGTGGGGGCTAAGGGATAAAGCTAGTAGGAGACCTCTTGAGTGGAAAGAGGAAGGGGACTGGACTCTAGAAGCCTGATTATCTAAAATAATGTTTCAAAAGTGCTATAATTCCACCTTGTTTTTCCAAACCTTCCATAAAGAGAAGAGCCTGTGGTAATTATTAAATCCTACAAGTATTGAGTATGGGAGGGTGGCCAGGGTGACCTATGAGCATGGAAGTCTGAGATGACTAGTAACAACTGGGACATATTTGTCACTCTTCCCTGGGGATTCTAAAAAACACTAGTCCAGTAAATGACTAGACTATCTACAATCATGAAATATGCAAGCTCCAATTACAGTTGCTGGTTTTAAAGGGGAGGGTGAACTTTGAAGACTGGAGGACTTGAAAAATTGATTTTCAGTTCCTACTCTTGCTGGGCACATTTCATATCTTATTAATTCCTTATAACAAGCCATAAAGCCAGGTATTTTCCCCACTTTACAGATAAAAAAAATTGAAGCTCAGTGAGAGTAAACAACCTAACTAAATTACAAAACTGGTAAGAATTTGGATCCAGGTCTGTTGGACTCCAAAGCCTGTAATATTTGTGTCAATCTACTGTCTTTTACATTAAAACGAGGAACTTTTGTATCAGAAAAAAATACTATGAATGAACAAACTTGGAAGGGTTATTTTTTTAATAGGAAAATATTTGCCATCTACATGACAAATGATTAAAATATATAGCACATAAATAGCACATGTAAGTCAAAATGAAAAAGAATTAACTACTCTAACAAGCAAAGTACAGAACACATAAGCCATTGTTCAGTCTATCCAGCACACCATGTGATCATATAGGGATCTCTGAATTTGTATGTTATAATTGCATACAGGTAGTAGACTTTTTTTTTTTTTGCCTGCGTTTTATCCTTTCCTCTTTGTAGTAACAGGCCTTGGCTTTTCCATTAGGGAATTGCTCCTCCTCCATCCATCCTCTTTGTGGGACTGAAAATCATAAAGTCCATCCTCCGTTATACTGATTTTCTAGGAGTGAGCATATGATCCAGTTTGGACGAATCTCAGCCCCTCTCCCAAAATTTTGAATGTTGAGTAGTGCTATGAAGATGGAAGTCAGTTGGCACTATATCATTCTGACAGCAATGCCCTAAAGCAAGAGTCTGCAAATTTTTCTGTAAGAAGTCAGAGAGTAAATATTTTAAGCTTTGTGGGCCATACAGTGTCTGTTGCAACTATGAAAATTCTGTCATTGTACGATGAAAGCAGTCATAGAGTAAACAAGTGAGCATGATTGTGCTCCAATAAAACTTTATTTACAAAAACAGGTAGTAGACTGGATTTGGCATATAGACTATAGTTTGCCAACTCTTGCAATGGAGAAACAATCCACAGGCACAATGTTACTCATATTGCCTAAGGGTGCTCATGTTATGGTCTTTCCTGAGACCTGGGTATTAAGCTTCTCCAATTCTGTGAGACACTTGGCACTCTTGCAGTAAACCCCTCTTTTTGTGGTTGTTAGCCAAAATTAGTTTCCGTTGCTTGCAACTGAAGACAGCTAACTGCCACAATAGACACTTTTCAAAGGCAAACATAGTTTTAAAAAAAACCTAGAGTTTTGAAGAAGCACAAGGAAGTTTACCTCAAAATAAGGCTTTCTGGTATAGTGAGTATTTTTAAGTAAAGGCCCTTAGAGATTAACAGTTGTTAGAAGAAATATTTTTTTATCTATATAAAGACTGGATACAGCTACCAAGAAGAACAACTACTTTTTTCTGTTATCTCATTGTCTCTTGCAGAAAAGTAAAGGCTAAGAATGTAACCACACCAGAACAGACCTATTTATAACATAGTGTCTGTCTCTCAGTCATTTAATTTTTAAAGAGAACTTTTATGTTAATCTCTGTTTTTTGATCTATTTATTTTCTCTGGTAATCATTACTGCCCCTAAAAAATTATATTTCCCATCTCCTTCTTCCCCTATGAAATAAGGCTATATAAGTATTTAAGCCCCATTGAGATATGGGGCAATCACTCTGTGATTTTCGCTTGTGTACACATTAATACGTTTACATGTCTTTTCTCTAATTAATCTGGCTTTTGTCAGTTAATTTTTCAGTGAAACTTCAGAAGGCAAAGGGCAAGCTTTCCCCTCACCCCTACAGTTTTAAGAGTCCATTTGAAATATTTAAAACGGATACTCATCAAAGTATTTTAAAATACACCAAGAAGACATCTTTCACTATCACACATGAGTCTAAGTTACCTCCTTGTTGTACTCTCTCTAATGATTATTACCAAAAGGCAACCTGCCACTTTTTCAGAACAATTATAGGGTGTAGATCTTCATAAATACTTACCCACACAAATTCAAAACTTATATTAATTTCTTAAATATTTGTTAAAATTCAAAGCCTTTTCATTTTTATTTAAAATGCCACAAACCCTTAGTATCATTAAAACATTCAACATATGGATTTTTCTAACATTTTACCATGAGGAATAATCAATAAAACACCATTCAGACCTATACAGACCGGGAATATTTGGCTTACCAGCAATCAAAAGTATTTCAAAAGCAAGAGATGTTCATCAGGTTTGAGTGTTCACTTTCAAATTGTCCCAAAAGCTCGACCTGAAATGCCGCTGAGGATCCCTAAGATGCTGCTTCCTAGAACCACAAAAACTAATAGTGGGGTTCACAAATTTGAAAAAGGGCACAATACTAATTAATAATAGTTGCCACTCGTTGAGTGTCTATAATGTGCAGGACACTTTACATATATTCTTCCTAACCCTTCAAACAGCCTTGCAAAGCAGATTTTTGTCATCATTTTATAGGTAAAGGAATGATCTCAGCTATATATACCTAGTGTGTTAAATTTAGGGTTTTCTTTGTTTTGTTTTGTTTTTTTTGAGACAGAATCTCACTCTGTCACCCAGACTGCAGTGCATTGGCACAATCATGGCTCACTGCAGCCTCAACTTCCTGGGCTCAAGCGATCCTCCCACCTCAGCCTCCAGAGTAGCTGGAACTAAAGGCATACACCACCACACCCAGCTAATTTTTGTATTTTTTGTAGAGATGGGGTTTTGCCATTTTGCCCAGGCTGGTCTCAAACACCTGGGTTCAAGCAATTCGCCTGCCTCAGCCTCCCACAGTGCTGGGATTACAGGTGTGAGCCATCATGCCTGGCTTAAATTTCGGTTTTCAAATTCTTTTTGGCTCTAAAAACAATGTTTGTTTCACTATTTCACAGTGAAAAGACTCCCACGAGATCATTCTGTATTGTGGATGGGTAGAATAAGGCACTTTACTTCCTGCCTCTTGAATGATTCAGCAGGGAATGTCCAACATTCCTGTCATCTTCATCTATAGATTTGCAGGATATCAAGTTTTATTTTTTAGTGGACACTCCGGGTTGACATTCTAGTACTGATTCTTTTTTGTTGTTGTTATTTCCAAACAGAACCCTGATTTTGATCAAGGATCCAACCCTCCCTCATGTAGCCATGTGATTCAGGGTTTCCTGAGTTCTAAGGCCGTAAGTTCAAGAGGTATGCCTGATTGATCTAATGCAGTGACATCCCCAGATCAGCAGCAGCAGCATCACCTGATAGCATGCTAGGAATGTACATTCCTGGGCCACCGTGGACTTGCTGAACATAAGGCTCTGTGGGTGCAGACTAGCACTTTGTATTTTAAAACAAGTTCTTCAAGTGATGCTAATGCATGCTAAAGCATGAGAACCATTGATCTAAGGGGACCATAATTCCTTGCTAGTGACTGGGTTAAGAATGGTCCTATGACCTGATTCTGGCCAATTATATTTGAACTGAGAACTGCTATGTGGCTTCTGGGAAAATTTTGCACATTCCTAAAAAAGAGGCATATAAAAATATGGTCCCTCTACATCCTCTGGGTGTTATTATATCTATATCTGTTGCAGCCATCTTGCTGCAAACCTTAGAATAAAGCCTATTCTGAGAATGGCAGAGCAACAGTGATGAAAAATCCCAAGGTTTTCATGACATCACTGGAATTGCCAAATCAACTACCCTAACTCTAGTCTTCCTGTCTTGTGAGATAATATCTTTCAGTGGAAATAGATAACAATGAAGCAAGGACAAAACTAAGAGAAAGACAGGGTAGGGATGAGGTGGGTAGATGACATTTAAGGGGGAAAGAATACCAAAGCTCTGAATGTTTGCAGATTCAGCCGCTCAGATTCTCTATAGAGTCACAAGAAAGAGCTGATTACTGAATAATGACAACCACGTATGTTTAAGACTATACAGAAATACAATACAGAAGGGGAAAAGACCCCACCAGCTGCATCCTCACCCCAAGCCCCGATTCTCTCAGCTTTGGGAGGTGTCCCCAGTTTCATAGGCAACTAAGACCATCACTAAATATTACTTAGGCCTGTGCCTCTCAGCTTTATTGTCACAAAATCAGTGATTATGTTAGATTGATGACACTGGGCATAGAGCACCTGTACAGGACAGAGTTCAAGCAAACCACTGTAGAGGCAGCAAAAATCCCTGGATCCAGCGCCGTTGGCTGACTGGCAGTTAATGATGGTGTCTAGTCCAACAATCTGTGACTAGAATAGTGGATAGTCAACAAAACAGACTACAGGGGCAATTATGCCAAAGCAGGAAGAAACCAGTTGGGGATGCCCCTGCAAATACAGTAGCTATGTGAAGAGCAAGTTTGGATGTGTCATTAATGTATTTATTTTTATTACATCCAATACAAAGTTCCTTAAACCAGTGGTTCTGCTGGGACTGAATTTTAATAGTCAGCAGGCATTTACTTAAATGTCCACTCTGTTTACTGAAAAAGATAAAAGTTGGCAACAGGTTGGGCCTTTAAGGCTGGCTGACGCCATTTCATCATAGCTTGGCAGGTCCATAAACTCTGGAAACATCTAACAATGGATTTGTGAATTCAACAGAGACAGATTTATAAGCTATAAAGTCAATGCATTGTCAAGGCAGCTACTAATTTATTCAATAAACATTATTAGATGCAGAGACTCTTGTCTTCTTCCTGAATTTAAGGGGAATATTTCTAATGTTGGACCATTAAAATTGATGTTTGCTGTATTTGGGGGTAGATACTCCGTATCAAGTTAAAGAAGTTCCTTTCTATTCTTATTTGCCAAAGTGCTGGTTTTTTCTAATCATGGACAGGGGTTGAATTTTGTGAAATTTTTTTCTGCATCTATTAGGATGAGTTTTTTTCCTTTAGTCTGTTAATATAACGAATCAAATTAATAAATGTTTTAATGTTAAACTTTTTTCCTTTTTATGGCTTAAAGAAATGGGTCATGATACATTTTTCTTTTTATACCAGCTGGATTCAGTTTGCTGATAGCTCATTTTGTATTTGTATGCCAAATTTTGCAAATGAGATCAGCCTATAACTTCCTTTCTCATGCTGTTTATTTATTTATTTACTTATTTATTTTTCTTCAACTTTTATTTTAAGTTCTGGGGTACATGTGCAAGATGTGCAGTTTTGTTACATAGGTAAAGTGTGCCATGGTGGTTTGCTGCACAGATCAACCCATCACCTAGGTTATTAAGCCCAGCACCCACTAGCTATTCTTCCTGATGCTCTCCCTCCCTGGCAACAGACCCCAGTTTGAATTCCCCCCAGTATGTCCATGTGTTCTCATTGTTCAGCTCCCACTTATAAGTGAGACATATGGTGTTTGGTTTTCTGTTCCTGCATTCGTTTGCTGAGGAAAATGGCTTCCAGCTCCATCCATATAGCTGCAAAGGACATGATCTCTTTCCTTTTCATGGCTGCACAGTGTTCCGTCTTGTGTATGCACATTTTCTTTGTCCAATCAATCACTGATGGGCATTTGGGTTGATTCCATGTCTTTGCTATTATGAATAGTGCTGCAATGAATATACACATGCATGTATCTTTATAACAGAATGATTTATATTCCTTTGGGTATATAACCAGTAATGAGATTGCTGGGTCAAATGGTATTTCTGCCTCTAGGTCTTTGAGGGATCTCCACACTGTCTTCCACAATGGTTGAACTAATTTTCACTCCCACCAACAGTGTAAAAGTGTTCCTTTATTCTCCAGAACCTCACCAAAAAGTTGTTTTTTGACTTTTTAATAATCACTATTCTGACCAGCGTGAGATGGTATCTCATTGTGGTTTCGATTTGCATATCTGTAACAGTCAGTGATGTTGAGTTTTTTTCATATGTTTTTTTGCTGCATGAATGTCTTCTTTTGAGAAGTGTCTGTTCATGTTCCCTAACGCCTTTCTCATAAGACACCTCACTCATACTGTTTTCACTCAGACAAGGAGAGCATGAGAAAGGAGTTAGGGAGTTTTTCTCCTTTTTCAATTTCCCAGGAAAGTGAGTATATAAGATAAACATTATCATTCCAGTAATTGTTTGCAGAAATCCTCTATGTAACTATCTGGTTCTGATGTTATCTTTGTAGAGAAAACTTTTGAACAATGATTTTTATTATTTAGAAGACAAGGTTCTCTATTCGTTGTTTTGGTAAGCTATATTTTCCTAGGAATTTATCAGTTTTATGTATGGTTTCAAATGGATTAGCATAAAGTTGTTTATAATAACCTCTTACTGTTTAATTTCTGAAGTAACCATAGTTATTTTCACTTCTAGTCTTGTTTATTTGTGCTTTCTATATTTTCGCAATAGTTATGTTGCCAGAAGTTTGTCTATTTTATTAGTCAAAAAAACACCTTTTATATTTAATGAGTATATCTTTAATTTCTATTTAGTTAATTTATGTTTTTTATTAACTCTTACTCCTGCTACAACTTATTCATTTGTTCATACTCCAATTTCTTAAATCGAATTCTTAGCCCATAAATTTTGTCTTTCTCCTTTTCTTATGTAAGCATTTAGGGTTATAAATTCCCCCTTTTAAGTACTTCTTTAGCTGCATCCCATAAGTTTTGATAGATAATATTTTCATTATGATTTAGCTCAATTTTCTATTACTGTTTTATCTTTGATTCATGTGAGTTTTCAAACATTCACAAAAGTAGAGAAAGCATGTAATAAACTGCCATGTACCCATCATCCAATATTATTATTGAGATAAAATTCATATGTTTAACTATTTTAAACTGTACAATTCAGTGGCATTTAGTACATGGACAATGTTGTGTAACCATCACCTCTATTTACTTTCTAAACATTTCCATCACTTCAAAAGGAAGTTCCACACAATTAACCAGTCACTCCACATTCATCTCTCTCTCCAGACCCTGGTGATCAATATTTCTAAAATTGCTATTATGAACCCATGGGTTTTTATAAATTGTATGAGTTTCGATCCATTGCAGTCACTATTCTTGTAAATAATCCTTTATATGGTGAGCAAGAATCCAGTATTTTCAAGTTGTTTCCTGCATCCTTTTGGCATGACCCTTTTAATCTTTGATAGCTTATTTGCTTTATGACACAACAGGATCTACGAGGCTCATTTTTTACTCCAAACATAAAATGAGTTATTCCTCCAAGGAGCTCTTGATGCTTTCTAGCAGGAAAATTAGAGATGATAATATGGGTGCTAAGGGTGCTCATTGTCACTGGGATATCATTATTTCTAGGGCTTTTCAGTGAAAAGAGCTAGGAAATATGTATATTTTCATTAAGAAAAAGTAAATTATAAAGTCTTATTATATTCTTAATTTATATATAAGATTGGGGGCTTTTAATTAATTCAAATGTATACTTTATCTCTCTTATCTTAAAAATCTTGGATCTTTATGACATTAACCCATTACATATTTGATAATTTTAAAATAACAATACTATTATTACTAACTACACTACTTAATGCAGCCTAATATTTCTCATGGCTCTTTTTGTTTATCAGATATATTCCTATATTCCACTAGGAATGTATAGTCTAAAGAGTGTGTTTTAATGTTACTTGGATTAAAACAGTTGAACTCATGGAGACAGAGAATAGAAGGATGGTTACTAGAGGCTGAGAAGAGTAATGAGGAGTTGGGGGTATTGGAGGGAAGTGGGGATGGTTGATGGGTACAAAAACTAGTTAGAAAGAATGAATAAGACCTCATATTTGCTAGCACAACAGGTTGACTATAGTCAAAGATAATTTTAACTGTACATCTTAAAATAAAGAAATATAATTCAATTGTTTTTTAACATTAAAGATAAATGCTTGAGGTGACAGATACCCCATTTACCCTGACATGATTATTGTGCATTGCATGCCTGTATCAAAATATCTCATGTAATTCATAAATATATATACCTACTATGTACCTACAAAAATTAAAAATTAATTAAGTCACTTGAAATAAATTATATTCCCTATGCAACTATGATATATAGTTAGGATTCTCTTAAATTTTGACAGTCACAATTGATTTAATAGAATCTAAATCTGTTCAATATCTCTTCTCTCTTAAGAGAGAAGATCCTTAAAAAGGATCCTTAAAAGGATCCTTAAAAAAGATCCTTAAAAAGGATCTTAGACCATTTTAACCCCAGTCAATTTCCCATTGTAAATAATTTTGTTTCCATTTTGTTACGTTCCCCAAATTAGTAATTATGATTACATTTTGCTGAATCAAAGACATCATTGATTGTATCATGCACCATGATTTTACCTACTCCAAAGAAAAAAATGCTGCTAATTACATGACACATCAACACATAAGATGCATCCCAATTTCAGAAATGTTAAAAAGATTTGTGTATCATGTAATCAATTAAATGTAATATTATTATTATTGCTGTTGATTGAGTCAATTCTTGTTTAGTTTTACCCACCTGCTTACCATTTTCTTTGCTCTCAATTGCTAAGTCTCCCTCCTTCCTTTTTAGATAAATTCTTTCTTCTGAAGTACCTCTTTGGTAGATTTTTAGGGAGAATCTATGTGTCATAAAAACTCAAAACCTATGCCTGGAAATACTTAAAATGTTTTATTTTAAATTTTATTTTATTTCAATTTCACTGAAAGTTTTGGATTTTTTACCCTGTGCATATTGTATTTTAAAAGCAATTAAAAATATAAGAAAATAGAAACAAAATTTTTTGCTGAGGTATAACTTTCACACAGTAACCTGTACAAACATTACATGTACAGGTTGAGGAATTTTTACATATGTATATACCTTTATAATCACCATCCAGTTTCTGAAAATGTTTTGAAATGGTGTGGAATTCTAGTTTGAAGCCATTTTTTGCTGGATATAGTGATATTTTTCCATTGTCTTCTGGTTTCAGTTGTTGTTGTTAAGTCTGCTATCCATCTAATTGCTATTCCTTAGAAAGTAATTTGCCTTTCTTCTTAGATCTATTTTAACATCACATAGTTTTTGGCATTTGGGATTTTATGAATTTGTATCCAAATGTGAATTTATTTTATTTTTCCTGACCAAGATTTGCTTTCTGAATCTGAAAATTCGTATTTTTCATCACATCTGAAAAAACTGTCAGCCATTATCTCTTTAAATGTTGATTCTCTTTAATTTTCTATATGTGTTCCTTTTGGAGTTTATATTTGATATATGTTCGACTTTCTTATTCTACCTTCCATGCCTGTTTAATATTAAACTTCTTGAGGTATAATTAACATAATTCAAATGCACCCATTTTAAGTGAATAGTCCTATGAGCTATAACCAACATTTATACCAATATAATAATTATCATGGTCAGCATACAGATCATTTTCAAACCCCTAAAAAGTTCTCTTATGCTCCTTTCCAGACAGATCTGTCACACCCAGCCCTAGGCAACCACTGACATGCTTTCTATCATTATTGAGTAGTTTTGACATTTTTAGGATTTCATACAAATGGAATCACACAATATAAACTCTTTGTGTCTGGCTTCTTTCACTTAACATACAATGTTTTTGCGATTCATCCATGTTTTAGGGTATATTAGTAAACTGTTCCTTTTTATTGCTGAGTAGTATATCAGTATATGGATATCACACATTTTGTTTATCCATTCATCTGTTAGTGGACATTCAGGTTGTTTCCAATTTGGAGCTATTATGCATAAAACTGCTATGAATATCCATGTGTGGATCTATGTTTTCATTTCTCTTTATTTACCTAAGACTGGGATAGCTAGAACACACCGTAAATATATATTTCACATTATAAGAAACCTGTCAACTCTTTTCCAAAGTTGTTGTACCATTTGGTATTTCCACCAGCAATGCATGAGAGTATTAATTGCTTCACATCCTTGCCAATACCTGGTATTATCAATCTTTTTAATTTTAGCCATCCTACTAGATGTGTAGTGGTACATGATTGCCATTTTAATTTGTAGTTCCCTGATGACTAATGATGATAAACATCTCTGTGTGTGTCTACTGGCAATTTTTAGATCATTTTTGTGATGTTTCTTTTTAACTCTTTTGCCTATTCATTTAATTGGGTTTCTTGTCTTATTAATGAATTATGAGTTCACTATATATTCTGGACACAAGTCCTTTGTCAGATTTATGTATTGCAGGTTTCTCTCCAATTCTGTCACCTCCATTTCATTTTCTTAATATGTATTTCAGAAATCAGAAGTTTTAAATCTTGATAGAGTCAAATTTATTAAGCTTTTTCCTTATGATTTATGCTTTTGGTGTTCCATCTAAGAAAACTTTGCCTACACCAAAATAGTGAAGGTTTTCTCCTGTGCCTTCTTATAGATTTTACAGTTTTAACTTTTACCTTTTGGTATGTAATGCACTTGAATTAATTTTTGTGTATGAAATGAGGTAAAGGTTGGGGATTTTTAAAAATATGTTTATCTGGTTTTCCAGCACCATTTGTTGAAAATACTGCCCTTGCCCCAGTTGAAATGTCTTGGCACCTTTGCAAAAGATAATTGACCATATATTTGTGGGGCTACCTGTGAACTCTATCATTTTCTATATGTCTATCTTTGTTCCAGCACCACACTTTTTTAACTTTTAAGTTCAGGGGTGCGTGTGCAGGATTTGCAGGTTTGCTACATAGGTAAACGTGTGTCATGGGGGTTTGCTGTACATATTGTTTCATCGCCCAGGTATTAAACCTAGTATCAATTAGTTATTTTTCCTGATTCTCTCCCTCCTCCAACCCTCCACCTTCTGATAGGCCTCAGTGTATGTTGTTCCTCTCTATGTGTCCATGTGTTCTCATCATTTAGCTCCCACTTATAAGTGAAATCATGCAGTATTTGGTTTTCTGTTGCTTCGTTAGTTTGCTAAGGATAATGGCCTCCAGCTCCATCTATGTCCCTGCAAAGGACATGATCTTATTCTTTTTGGGTGCTTGATATTTCATAGTGTATATGTACTACATTTTTTTATCCAGTCTATCTTGATGGGCATTGGATTTGATTCCATGTCTTTGCTATTGCATTACCACACTCTTTGATTACTATTGCTTTATAAAAAGTATTGAAATCCGATAATGTAAGTCGCTTAATTTTGTTCTTCTTTTTCAAGATTGCTTTGATTATCCTAGGTTCTGTGCATTTTTATATACCTTGTCAGATTGTCAATTTCCTCAAAAAATTATGCTGAGATTCTAACTGGATGTGTGCTGAACCTACAGATCATTTTGGGAAGAACTGATGTTCTAACAATAACACCCCTGAGTCTTCCAATCCATTTACTAGGTCTTCTTTAATTTCCCTCGACAATGTTTTACACTGCTCACTGGAAAAGTCTTGCACATGTGTTTAAATTATCTCTAAGTATTCCATGTTTTTTTTGATGCTATTGAAAACGGTCTTCTTTTAAATTTTATTTTCCAATTGCTTATAGCAAGTATATAGAAATTTATACATTGACGTTGTATCATTTGAACTTGCCAAATTCACTTATCAGTTCTAGTAGTTTTCTGATAGACTGTTTAGAATTTTCTCTGTATACATTCATGTCATCATGAATAGAGATGGTTTTATTTCTTCTATTCTAAACTGTACGCATTTTCCTTTTTCACTTGCCTGATTTTACTGGTTGGCAGCTCCAGTACAATGGTGAATAGAAGTAACAAGAGCAGAAGTTCTTGACTCATATTTTGTCTTGGGGGAAAGCATTCAGTCTTTCACCATTAAGTATGCTGTTACTTAAATGTTTTTCATAGATGCCCATTATCAGGTTGAGGAAGATTTCTTCTATTCCTAGCTTGCTGAAAGTTTTATATTGAGTGAATTTTGAATTTTCTCAAATGCTTTTTCTGCATTTATTGAGATGGTCTTATGTTTTCATTATTTTATACTTTTAATATGATGAATATGATGAATTACACTGATTGATTTTCAAATGGTAAACAAGTCTTGCATTCTTCAGATAAACCTCACTTGGTCATGATGTAGTATCTTTTTTATATAGGTCATGATTGAACTTTAGGTTTTATACTGAATGAAATGGGAGCCATTAGAAAGTTTCCGAGCAGAGGAATGATACAACATGGCATATTTAGTAGCATCCTTTTGGGGTTGCTGTATTGAGAAACTACAGTAGAGGCAATAGTGTAAGAGGGAAGACCAGGTAGGAAATTATGCCAGTAATCTAGGTGAGAGGTGATGGGTGAATTAAAACAGGGGTATAGTAGTGGAGGTGATGATAAACGGTCACATTCTGAATATATTTTGATGGTAGAGCCAACAGACTTCTGCCGATGGATTGGATGTGCAGTTCTAAAGGACGAAAGGAATCAGAAGTATTGCTAAGCTTTCAGACCTGAAAACTTTGAAAAGCAGATCATCATCCCCTAAAATGGGGAAAGACTGCAGGAGGAACAGGTTTAGGGATGTGGAAGATCAAGAGTTCAGTTTTGAATATCTTGAGTTTGAAATAAGCAACATACATCTAAATGGAAATGTTGGTTGGACGCAGTGGCTCATGCCTGTAATCCTAGAACTTTGGGAGGCAGAGGTGGGTGGATAATTTGAGGTCAGGAGTTTGAGACAAGCCTGGGCAACATGGTGAAACCTTGCCTCTACCGAAAACACAAAAATTAGCAGGGTGTGGTGGCACACACCTGTAATCCCAGCTACTTGGGAGGCTGAAGCAGGAGAATCACTTGAACCCAGGAGACAGAGGTAGCAGTGAGCTGAGATCATGCCACAACACTCCAGCCTGGGCAACAGAGCAAGATTCTCTCTCAAAAATAAATAAATAAATAAATAAATAAATAAATAAATAAATAAATAAATAAATGGAACTGTCAAGTAGCACTTTGATATACAAGAATTAACTTCATGTGAGAGGCTGAAACTGGAGTTATAAGCTGTGCTTCAGTTTCTAAACGCATATAATATGGAGGTTAATAGGACCTGCCTCACAGGGTTTTGCATTAAATGAGACTACACATGAAAATATTTGCCTGGCACATAAGAAGCATTCAGTAAATGGTAGCCATTATAAAACTGGAGGGGGAGTTGAGGACAGACTTTGAAGGGTCTTGGATCCTTGTCTAAGGAACTGAAATTTGCTCTGAAAACTTCAATAAACCCGTGAAGTTTGTTGAACAGGAAAGTGACATTATCAAAGTGGCACCAAACATCAAAACAGAGGTGTCAAGGGAAATAAGTATTGAGAATACTGCTTGATCTGATGGTAAAGTAGCCACTGGAAACCTTAGAAATTACTGTTTCAATAGTAAGGGACCACTATATCATAGTGCAAGGAGATTAACAAGTAACTTGTAGGTGAACAGTTAAAAGTATAATAGCGAAAGGAGAGAAATAAGTAAGTAAAAGAAGCATCCAAGTCAAAAAAGATCTTTCTGGTTAAGATTCACATTGGAAAATAAATACAAAAACAACACAAAATAACCAAAGGGTGGGCAGGGTGGGGGACAATAAAATTGGAGGGGAAAGGAGCAATCTATGTGTGTTTGAAGACATGGGGAGGAGTCCATGAAGATAAGATTTTGGAGAAAGAGAAGGTAAAGCAAAAAGCAAGGTTTTCAAGCAGATAGAATATGGACTCAAGAGTACAAATAGAGAGGTGAGCTTCGAGGAGCTCAACTAATCTAATAGCTAACTTCCGAATTTTTGCTCTGGCAACAAGGCTCTTCAAAGCCCCAAGCTTACCTCATTAGGCAATCAATGTACAACCTCTGCATGTTTTTGCCCCAGGAAAACTGGCTTCCTTTCCACCCCCTAAAACACTGTGGCCCATGTTCTTGGGCCTACCTGTAATGATAACCCCAAACCACCTCCCTGCTTTTATGTGAATCGATCTCTTCCTCTAATGTTCATTTTCTCAAGGAAGCCTGCTATTACCATCCCACCCAACAGTATTCTGTCCCTCCTCTGACCTTCTTCGGCACTTGTCTATACTCCTCATTTGGTCTTTATGTGCTACCTCTTAATGTTATTTATCTTTAGTGTATATCTTCTTTCTCTCCAAGTGGATTATAAGCTCCTCAAGGGCCTGATTCATCTTCATATTTGCAGTAATGAGCACATAAGAAGCGTTCAATAACTGGCTGTTGATGATGATTACAAAAAATTGAATTGAGGAATAATGTCATCAAGCTATGGCAGCCTGGTGAGTCACCCTTAACACTGTAGAGAGACTTATCAAGGAAATAGAAGTACTCACATTAGCCTGACAAGACACTCTCCCCCAGTGTCATGCTAAAGCCACGGTACTTTTTTTCTCCATGTTGGTTCTCCCGTTTAGCTATTTGAACATATGGCATCCAAATTTATAACATGCTCTGACTTCTAAACCTTTAGTTCATTTAAGACTGTTTGCTTATTGATGAAATTTAGGGGCACATTATTCCCATGCAAATCACCCTTTGGGCAACATCAAGCTTGTCCAACCCACAGCCCATGGGCCACATGTAACCCAGGATGGCTTTGAATGTGGCCCAACACAAATTTGTAAACTTAAAACATTATGAGTTTTTTTGCAATTTTTTTGTTTAGCTCATCAGCTATGGTTAGTGTTAGTGTGTTTTATGTGTGGCCCTAGACAATTCTTCTTCTTTCAATGAGGCCCAGGAAAGCCAAAAGATTGGACAGCCCTGGGCTACATAATTTACTCCAAATAACTTACTCTACTTCATGACGAGTGGATCCAAGTTAACATCACAAGGGGCCTGCATCTCTGTTTATCGTTTATGTTACAACTTTTCTGTAATTTCAAAGGCTCAGTTCTGTTCTACCTGGGTTAGTATTAATGTAATTATTAGGGCCAGAAAGCCCAGCTAAGGGTTAGAACTAGAACCGATGGACCATCAGAGGTAATGATGAAGAGAGTGACACGATACAGGTGACTTTATAGT
Source organism: Nomascus leucogenys (assembly GCF_006542625.1). Taxonomy (NCBI): domain Eukaryota; kingdom Metazoa; phylum Chordata; class Mammalia; order Primates; family Hylobatidae; genus Nomascus; species Nomascus leucogenys. The sequence goes on along the minus strand of NC_044406.1, from coordinate 122,766,454 downwards.
GATATACATTGTCTAGCTCATTATGATTTCTACCCTAGACTAAGGGCTGTCATAGGAAGACAGCTTCTGAACTCACTTCTAATGTTCAAATGGATTTTATGTTTGAAGAATCTGTCACCAAATGAGTCTGAGTGAGGCAGAGCTTGACTCTCACTATGGAAGTTAAAAATGCTTTTCCCAATACTTCCTGCAGCTAGGGTATGGGCCCATAACTGAAGGCATGGCTAATCAAAGGCATGGAACCTAGTGACAGACAGAAGCAGAGATGGGGCAAAACCATACTGGAGTCAACAGCATTGTCCAGCAACTAAAGCCAGCAGCCTGGAGTTGAGGGCTCAATAGCATCTGTGCAGGAGTGTGCTCACTGTATAGGGTTTGTAACAAGTTTACGGCTGTGGCTCTGGCTGCAGAGTCACCCTTGTTCCTATTTTCTGAATCTGGTTCTCCTGCCTTTCCACCAATTCTGCACATGACGTACTCCCCCTGCCCATAGATTTTTGTACTGAAAAATGTCAAATCTTCAGGAAGTGTGAAAGATTAGTAAATTCAAATCCTGTATACTTTTCACTTGGATTTACCAATTTCTTAATATCTTGCTACATTTGCTTTCTCTCTCTTTTTATATATATATATATACACACACACACATATTTACATATACATATATACACATATATGTATATTACATATCACATATATATTATATATTCGAAAACAACTTGAAGATGTCATGATATTTCAGCCCTAAATACTTGAGCACAGGCTGGGCACAGTGGCTCACGCCTGTAATCCCAGCACTTTGGGAGGCCAAGGCGGGCAGTTCACTTGAGGTCAGGAGTTCAAGACCAGCCTGACTAACAGGGTGAAACCCCATCTCTACTAAAAATGCAAAAATTAGCCAGGCGTGGTGGTGGGAGCCTGTAATCCCAGCTACTTGGGAGGCTGAGGCAGGAGAATCGCTTGAACCCAGGAGGCGGAGGTTGCAGTGAGCCGAGATAGCGCCATTGCACTCCAGCCTGGGCAACAAGAGGAAGACTCTGTCTCAAAAAAAAAAAAAAAAAAACTTGAGCACATATCTCCTAAGAACAAGGACAATCTTCTACATAACCACAATACCATTATCAAGCCCCAGAAATGTAGTAATCAGTCTGTAAAATCATCAAATTACAGTACATATGCAAGCTTCCCCAATTGTTCCCAAAATGCCTTCTATGTCTTCTTTCACCCAGCTTAGGTTCTGATCAAGATTTGTTGTCTTGATGGCATTTAACAACAATCTTTTCCCCCTTTTTGTTTTTCTTCATTAGAGACTTTTTTTTTTCAAGAGTTTAGGCCAGTTGTCTTGTAGAATAAAACATCCCATATTCTAGATGTCTCTAATTATATCCTTGTGATTAGATTTAGATAAAACACTCTAGGCAAACGTACTATATATGTGCTGTTGTGTAGTTGTTATTGTATCACAGCAGGAGGCACTTAATGTCATGTTGGTGACACTAAGACTGATCACTTTTAAAGTGATGACTATCATAGCACCACACTGTAACACTACATTGTTCTCTTTGTAATTAGTAAGTAATTTTGGGGTGATACCTTGACATCATACCTTGAACATTTGGAATACCTGGTTTCCCGAACTACCTTTCACTCAACAGTTTTAGCACCCACTGATGATCCTTGCTAGATTATTACATTGGAGATTGGAAAATTGTGAGCTTCTAATTCTCTCATTCTTCCTACATTTTATAATTAGTATTAATCTGAAAAAAAAAAGAACTTTCCTCACACCCTTGCTCACCCCCTTGGCCCTATCACTTCAAATTCATGGATTGTTTGAATTAAATGTATTAAAATCCATTACCAAGATTATTATAATGTTAAAACTGTCTTGATTTTAACGAGTAGGAACCCCTCAAGACAACTCTTGCGTTCTCCGACTTAATCCCATTAGCATCTGAACACTTCCTTTCTTTCTGGCACAACAAGATGTTCCAGGATCACCTGGTGCCTTCCCTGCCCCAGCCATGAAATCAGTCATTTCTCCAAGGGCTCTTTGTTCTATTTAGTGGAGAATTGCATTTAGAAACCAACATTTGAGTTCCAGGTATGTTCATTGATACTGGGATGTCATTACTTGTAAGTCCAATGAGTGAATAGAGCTAGGAAAAAATGTATATACATGTATAAAATAAATTCATACTGATATTTCTGATTCAAATTTAACATTACAGAACTTTCCCTTACTTTCTTTTACTTTATACTTACATTTCTTCTACTGTGGAAGTCTTGGTTCCAGACAAAATTAATACATTTCCTTATTTGCTTTATCATACAGTATGCATAAATACACAAATATAATGCACTATTCACAATACAATTACTAAATAAAGCTTATTATGACTTTATAGCTCTTTTTGTCCTTAGAACACACAAGAGGTCTTCAAAAAGTTCATGAAAATGTATATTATGAAAAACTATGCATGGATTTCAAATTTTTTTGCACCAAAATAGATGTGTCCTAACTTATTATGACATATCCAAACAGGATCCAGTGTGAGACACTAAGAAGGATAAGGCATCCATTTGAAAAGATCCCCTCTCGGAGCAACAGGAATTCTGCTAAAATTGAAGTTAGGACAAACATCAAATTTATGGTGAAGCTTGGGTGGAAGAATGGTGAAACTGTTGACACTTTACAAGAAAACTTGTAGGGACAATGTCTCAAGGAAATCAGCAGAATAGGTAACCATCCACATCAACTTGTGAGGAAGAAATTAATCTTTTTTGTGCCCTAATTGAAGAGGATTGATGATTCACAGCATAAACAATAGCCAACACCATAGGCATCTCAAATGGCCTAGCTTATAAAATTATGACTGAAGAATTAAAGTTGGATGAAATTTCCACTCGAAAGGTGCCGAAACCATTGCACCCAGATTAGCTGCAGATGAGAGTAGAGATTTTAATGGATATTTTAAATACATAAGATTGAGATCCTGAAATATTTCCTTGAAGACTTGTAACAGGAGAAGAAACATGGCTTTACCAATATGATCCTGAAGACAAAGCACAATCAAAGTAATGGCTACCAAGGGATGGATGTGGTCCGGTCAAAGCAAAAGTGATCTGATCAAAAGCAAAGGTCATAGCAATGGTTTTTTGGAATGCTCAAGGCATTTTGCTTGTTAACTTTCTGGTGGGCCAAAGAACAACAACATCTGCTTATCATGAGAGTGTTTTGAGAAAGTTAGCCAAAGCTTTAGCACAAAAATGCCTGAGAAAGTTTCACCAGAGTCCTTCTTCACCACGACAATGCTCTTGATCATTCCTCTCATCAAGCAAGAGCAATTTTGTGATGGTTTTGATGGCAAATCATTTGGCATCCACCTTTTACAGTCCTGATTTGGCTCCTTCTGACTTATTTTTGTTACCTAATCTTTAAAAATCTGTAAAAATCACCCATTTTTCTACAGTTAATAATGTAAAAGACTATGTTGACATGATTAAATTCCAAGGCCCCTCAGTTCCTTAGGGATTGAAAAAATGGCTGTTACCATTATTTACCAAAATATCTTTACCTTGATGGAGCTTATGTTGAGAGATAAAGTTTACAATTTTATTGTTATATTTTAATTCCATTTTCCACAAAGTTTTTGAAGTCCCCTCGTATTCCAGCAATGATGTATATAGTCAGAGATATGTGTTCAAAATATTGAAAGAAATTTGAATTTTCTTTTCTCTGTCATTTGTTACAAATGTGATACTTAGGTTCATTTGTTTCTATTTGTATTAAGTTTTAATATTTGATTTTTCATTTTTTTAAACTTTAAAAGTATGTAAAATATTTACATTTAAAAAGTCAAAACTCTCTTGTTTTTTTTCTACCTCTTTTTACTTCGAAAGGAAAAAAGGGAAAAAAGTCAAAACTATCTAAAATGCGAGGCTGGGCGCGGTGGCTCATGCTTGTAATCCCAGCACTTTGGGAGGCCAAGGCGGGCAGATCACGAGGTCAGGAGATCGAGACCACGGTGAAACCCCATCTCTACTAAAAATACAAAAAATTAGCCGGGCGTGATGGCGGGCGCCTGTAGTCCCAGCTACTCGGAGAGGCTGAGGCAGGAGAATGGCATGAACCCGGGAGGCGGAGCTTGCAGTGAGCCGAGATCGCACCACTGCACTCCAGCCTGGGCGACAGAGCGAGACTCCGTCTCAAAAAAAAAAAAAAAAACTATCTAAAATGTTATCATCAGAGTAGTCATTATTCTATTCCTATCCTATCTACTCAGTTTCTACTAACTCTCAATAAATTCTGTCTTAGCCTTTCTCCACTTGTTTTTGTAGGAAAAAGTAAACATACCAATTTACATCTATCTATCTATATGTCATAGATATGTGTGTGTTCTTCTTAGTTGTTATACAAAAAGTAACATGCTAATATGCTACACTTTTCTCTTATCACTTAATAATATATCCCGGAAATGACACTGTATCAGTTCATAGACTATGCCTCATTACTTCACACAACTGTTTGTACTCCATTGTCCTCCATATCTTAAAATTCTTCCTCTCTTCCATGGTACCTAGAACTATCTCAGGTTTATAGTAGATAAGTTATAAATATTTTGTGGTTGACTAAACAAAATAATAATGGTCTAAATTGCAGCATAAACTACTATGGTTAGACTTCAGTAACAACATCCTATAATAAGAATCACTAAGTTTCTCAAAAATCGCTTAGCTATAAAATTATTATGTGTCAATTAAAAATAAAAATAAGTAATATCAGGATTTTGATTTTTACAAAAAATAATGCTATGAGAGGTTGTAGAAAATCTTTCCCTAAAGGTTGTAGGAATTAAAAAGGGGGAAACAGCAGTTTATATTAAGATATACTACTGGTCCAGCATCCATTCTAACAGACCTCAATACTCAGAAAATTGTAGAAGCTGAAATGAATTGGAACAAATACTATGGCAATATTAAAAGACTTTTTAAAATGCCATTATAGAGCTAAAATATTCACCCAGCTGAGAACACTTTCTTTACAGTAACACTACTACCAAGATGTGATTTAGTAGTAAATTTCTTTAACATTTCAAAATCCTTTAATGATAGGTCATTTGTTGAGCTCCATTTTGTTCCTCCAATTGTAGACTTCAGCACAAACTGCCATTTTCTTTGCCTGTGGTTATCATGGAGTTTTTTTTTTTTAATATAGAAAAGCATGTGTGTTCACTGGCAAAGGAATCTAGTTAACATTGAGATTTTAACATACGCTCTGATGCTAGGGCACTTTTTAACTATCCTCAAGAACATTCTTCAAATTTTTGTGCCTTGATTAAAATGTGTGATTCTCTAACAATCCAGCATTACTACGAATACACTTTGCTTTTCAAAGTGTGGATGGGAAGATCCAGTTTAAAACTGTGGTCTGGGACCAGCAACATCAGCATCGCCAAGCAGTTGATTAAAAATGCAGAATATCAGGCCCCATCCTAGACCTACTGAATCAGAACCTGTATTTTAACACAATTCCTCAGGTGATTCATGATGCACATTAGAGTTTGAGAAGCACTAATGTAACATTTATAAGAGAAAAGCAAACAGTTAAATAGGAATTGCCCAATAAATCAGCAAGTGGGTGATGTTAATCACATTTCGGTTGTTACTGGAGGGGCTGCGGAAGAGATAATGATGGAGTGGAGTCACTGCATAAAGTGAAGCGGGGAGAGTGGTAAAGAAAGATTATTGAAAGAGCACCCGAACCAAAAGTTTTGTTCTGCCAAAAAGCCAGAGAGGTTTGTAAAACTCTTCTCACTGCAACAAAAGGGAAGGGGAAAGCATGGAAAGAGAGACAAGAACGAGGTATAGATAATATAACAGAGGATGAAAGATGTAAAAAAATCGGAACCTTGGTCCTGCTGGCAGACTCATGTAAATGGGATGCAAATCAGTGATTATGGAAGGTTTATGAATAAGGTCCCAGTTAAAAGCAGCCAGCAGGGCACGGCTCAGAGGCTCTGGCTTCTGGCAGAGGAGAATCCTTTCCCTCTCCTTGATTTATTCTCCAGTGATTGTGAGTTTTCTGAAGATATACGTATATCTGATGATAATGGAGATTCTGTGAGACTTTTCTCCTTGATATTTAATCTACAAATTCATTATGGATTTTCTTGATGAATTAAACCTTTTCCCATAACAATGTCTTAAGAGTGCCTGTGTGTATGTGAATGGGGGAGAAGGGTAGACAATCAAGTACCTATCCCTAGATCTAATAGGAAAAATGGACCAGTGAATAGGGTAAGACATTCCCAAAATTACCACAGGGATAGTTACATCCTTAAATTCAGAACTGGAAGGCAGCATTGAAATCCCTTGACATTCACCGATTGCATGTCTTTATTCAATTTTTTATTATCTTTTTTTTCCCAGAGTGAACATTTGCCAAAACCAGAACTGAAGCACCTATATTTGTTATGATTTTTACTCATCATCTACAAGGTTGAGGTTGCTGGTTGAGAGAGACAGAGAGAGAGAGATTAGATGATGCCAGAAAATATAATACTTCCTGAAAGAGAACCAGGCTGTGCAGATCCTGTTTTACCTCATAGCTGGAAAGAGATTGATTTTTTTTTCAATTTTGCAATAATCTGTATTATTTGAGGCTTTTCCCTCACTCTCTTCCTCTGCAGCCCCTTTCAAATCCTTGTTTAGAATCATGGGGAAGTGGGTAGGCAGGAAGGGAGGTACCTTTCACCTGATTTTTCAATAACCCTATCAAAGAAAGAGAAGCCCAGAAGAAATATGAAGGCCACTGTGCACATGAAACAGCACAGAGTGGACCCAGCTATTTCTTTTAATAAAGAAACAAGTAAATTAGTTTCACAGAGTAATACTAAAATTGGTTTCCTCACCACACAAAACCATGAAGATATTTATATATAATTTATCTTTCTAAGTTGTCATGTGGCAAAAGACCACTTGCTGTGCAGCAGGCTTCTCTTGCTACTTAGAGAGAATTACGTGATTAAATAGAGACCTGAAAAGTTTTGAACAAGCACTGAAGGAGAAAAGGTTTCCTCTTCAAGCCTTAATGAAGTGAGCTCATTCCTCCTCCAACATCAACTTAGCCTTGTGTAGTTTGTTTTCTCGCGGGTTAATCACTGACCAGAGCTGCAGTGCGGACCACCAGTTTCCAATAAACCATAAAAGGCCGATCAGCAGCCATTGTGCTTTTCTGTAGGGCTTAGCAGACAGCAGCTGAATAAACCTGTTCAAAGTCAGAACAGTCAAGCAGGAGCGCAGAGGCCCAACCGGTGCCTCTGGTGAATCCTGAAAAGCAAATTAATTTATTAGGACATAATTGATAGCATGTGCAAATACACTAGCCAGAGACTCCCCTATGCTAATTTCAGCATAATTAAATATGGGGCAGTTAATGAATAGTGTTCCGGGAAAGCAACATTATGATAAATATCCAATTATTACTTACTGTATCCCATACTTGCTATGTTACATGCAGGCCAGTGCTTCTGCTTTCGAGGTTTAGAGAAAAATCCAGAGGGAAAGAAAAGACCTAACAAACTGTGATTCTTCTGAATTAAGTTTTAAATAAAGGCTGTGGCAAGTGAAATCCACCCAGAAAGAGAATTACTTGAATATGCACGGAAAGGAGGACACGAAATCTATCAATTATATTTTCATGTAAATGCACATGTTCTTTCTTCTTTGGAGAGTTTCACAATTTGGGAATTCAAAGCTTCTGTGCAAATGTTGTCTAAACAAGGCTTCCCTTTACAAAAAAACTCCACCTGCCAAGGTAAAGACTGAACAGAGAGCTGCTCAAATACAGCAGAAGAAACCTACACCGTTGGCCAATATGCTGCTGGCTGTACGGGGTCCTCTGGCTGTGGTTCCCTTTTATTTCTGCCCTTTCCCTCAAACTTGCCTCAGAAATTACTGCCAAAAATAGTGCTCCCTGCGGGTCAGGACCTGAGATTCAGCAGTCTTTCCAGACTCACAACACAGTAACAACTCCATCATGCCGTTTCTGATGTGTCCTTTGGCTTCTGCCTCTACAGGTTAAGAAAACAAAACAAGCAGGAGAAAACAACAACAACAACATTTCCCGGTAAGAGTAAATAAATAACACCTCCCTAACCAGCTTGATCAATAGAGCTTTTGAAGTCACAGCATCAGTATGCATAAGGAATGTCAAATGTCTAAATTGCGCCATATTTCTCCAAAGGATCTTTGAAGCAACCTTTGAAGATGGGAGAGAGATAGCCACATCCTCCCCTAATCCCTGAGGCTGATAGGTGAGAGAAAGGCGGACACTTTCATTTCCTACATTCATCAACAAGGATTTTCTTCTGAGCAGTCTCAGATCTGTGGAGAGTTCATTGTCACTTGGAGTTATGTTTCTCTTCCCAAACAGGAGCCTCTTCTAACACATTTCAACTGCTTGTCGCCAATTGTGTTGTCAAAGAGCTGGGGCTTTCCAAATTATTTGCTGCTGGTTAGAATGGGACATGGTCCTAAAGGCAGAAGTAATAGGAGGCTTACCCCATCTGCTCTGGTCAGTTTCTTTTCCCCAGCTGGCATCAGGGTGTCATTTCTATTCTCCACACTCTTGGTGTTTCTGACAGCTAAAGCTGCCAGATAAATGATCATTCTGGATACATTTGTGATGCATGATATACCATAGAAAACAACCAACATTAGAGTGACCCTTAGTTATCATTTTAGAAATTAGAAAATGAGAGCTCATGTGTGTACCTTTTATATCTTTTTTTTTAGGATCCTGATGGTCTCTCCATCAACTTGAGGTTTTTTATGGTTGTTTATGCAGCTTTGAGCAACACAGGAGCTTAAATCAACAGTTGATATTTTCAAGTCCTGCCCTGTACAATCACCCTGTAGCAGAGGCCTGCCTGTACCATTTGGCCATCAGGAGACACACTACTGTGATAAACGTCTTTCCTAACTAAATGACACTTTGGAAAAGGTAAAACAATTTTAATCTGACTAGGAAGAATCTATGTACATTTTCCAAAGTAATCAAAGTCAAAAGTTTAAGGACATTTCAAAGGAAAAAAATAACGTAGGCATTAAGTGACTCTTCAAAAGAGACCTGGCCCACAGGGAAACTTTTCAACAGACAGCATGGACCTACTGACCTGGGAGGGAAAGAAGTGTCATCGGGGCAAAGCAGAGACTAAATCATGAAGAATGTCCAAGTCTCACCTGACTCCAGCTGAAGCCAACACTAGTGTGCAAATCTACAAAGGAACCACTGCGAATCATTGTCTGTGTCACATTATTAGGCAGCTTTCCAGTGGCTACTTTATTCTGGGCAGTATTTCAATGCAGATAGATGCCTTAAACTTGGGTTTTGCACGTAATTTGCTATTTTAGAGCAGTTTATTTCTCTCACCTGCACACCCCATGGGGACTCACTGATTGCTTTAATTCTAACATTTGGAGTGGAACCCATTCATGAAACTTTCTGGCTGTGTGATTCAAACGAAGGCTTCTCTTTCCTCTTTTTGTTCTCACAAGAAAATCAATTCACTTGAAGAGCCTCTTAATCCCATTTTTGCAATCAACAATTGCCACTTGTATATCGCTCTAATAGATTAAGAAGTGGGATGATGCGGTTGTCTGGTCTAATTCAACCCTATTCAGGTAGCTGCAGCCTGAGGCACTTTGTAGTGCCAAGTGCAGAGCTCGACAGGAAGACTTTTGCTATCATAATTTCCTGTGGAGCTATGCACTGCCCCCACTGTGGAGCCTGAATTACTTTGAATTAGGCCCGACAACCACAGAGAGTCGAAATCCAGCAAGCAACAATAACCAACTCTTTGAGCATGACTTGCATGGGTTATTTTTTTCTTTGCATTAGCAAAGAAAGGAGGAATTTCAAAATGCACATCTATTTAAATGACAGCAACCTGCCATAAATCAAGTGTGAAACAAAAGAGAAAACAGTTGAAGTGAGAGAGAAGTTGGAGTGGAGGAAAAATTAATCAAAACAGTTTTCAAAAACTTCATAGTTTGAGCCTGTGAAAATTTTCAGGCCTACACTATCACCATGACAACCTGTAGCAAGCCCATGTTGGGTAACCACATCAGAAAGGGGCTGTTTTGTAAGGATGAAGCCCTCACATATTCATCCTAAGTTCAAGTCTCACTTCTGAATGCCTTTTAAAAATCACAAAAATTAAAATGCAAATATTAAAAACTACAGGAGCTTCTTTGATGCTCTGGAAAAAGGTAGATGCAGCCAGATCTTCTTGTGTGATTTTAAAATGGTCTTATCATGAAGTCCATACTGAACCCCATGCAGCTGTCACTTCAGGTAGGTGGTGTTTGAATCATAAAGCAACTGCTACGATGTATCAAGCCCAAGTGGGAAACAGCCATACATTAAATGATTAAGCAGATTCCAACAATTGTCAAAATTGGAAACGTGGTTAAAATAGATTATTTCCAGAGATAGCAGTTAAACAAACTGTTCTAGGTAAGGAAACTGAGATCCCCGTTCTATTCACTGCAACTCCTTAATTATTACTGACATGGCCCAAAAAATGAATTAAATCTAAATAAATATAGGTTTCTCTTCTTAAGAGTTCCAATCCCTATTTCTACTCTTTTACCTTTCTGTGTTCAGAAAATAGAGAACAAAGAGGGAGTCCCACTGATTCAAAACTAGCAGAACAGCCAAACAACAGAGCACAACTGTTCTCTCATGCATGACTGGGATTAGGATAAAAGCAGAAAAAGACTTCTGAGAAAAAGAAAACAACAAAAGAAACAGGAGTGCTGACAAAACTTTTTTTTCTTTCTATTGAGGCAAAAGAGAGGGAGAAAAAAGAGGACTGCTTTAAAAAAAGATAGAAGAAGAAAGATTAACAAACAGAAGTAAGGGCTTTCACCTCCTGTTTTACTTTTAGCCCAATCTGGTCAGAGAAACAAAACCCAGAAGTAAAGTAGATGATAACCTAAGACACTTTGGCAATTTTCACACTCAGAAGAGAAGCTCTATTGCTAGAAAATCTACTTTTATGTTATCAGTTCATTATTCTCTCAGATATCTAGGATGTGAGACAATGTCCCCTGACTGGAATTTTCGCCTGCACAGTTAGGACAGGATGCATGTGAATTCACACATTCTTCCACAGAGGGAAATCAGGGGAAGGCAGGGGAGCTTTTGCATTTGGAAATCGCATTCACAAATTAAACATAATTGTTTAAAAAAGAATGACCCTGAGGTCAACGCCACCAGCGTGGCATCACTGGACGGCTGGAGGGAGGGATTCAAAGCTCAGGCAACTGCAAACTTTGATTAAAGGCTCCTCATAAAGGCATGCAGATCAGTCATATTCTGCTGTGACTCCCCCAAGCCTGCTCTCCTAGAATTTTTTACAGATCCCATTAGGCTCTAACGATTAGTGGGTTACATAGAACATCTATTTTTATAAGTTTCTGACCTATATCTCAAAGATTCTTACCACACCTTAAAATAGAAATTAGAGTCTTACTCAACTACTATTAAGTATCTTGATTTTTAAAAATTCTGTCAGCTCCCATGATAGAATCTTGTTCGTCCAAAGCATATTTCAACCATGAAACAGCCAACAGACATGATGCCTACTCCTGAGATCCTTAAATAAAGTACCCTCACGAAGAACCTGGAAACTGACTAGAAGAGTTTATGTTTAAGTAGAAGCTTCTATTGTCAGAAGAAACAGCTTTTATGTACATGAAAGAACAAATATTGGTATGCCACAGTTGACAATACCAAATAACTTTTCGATGTCCAATAAAGCATTTTCTCATACTTTGCCTCTCTAACTAATACATTCAACAAAAAAATGCTTCACCAAATCTATAAATATTTTAGGTGCTCAACACCTACTGTGTGTTAGGCATGTAGGTACTCTTTGATCTAATCCTCCCGATAACACTCTGAAGTCCACATCAGTATACCCATTTTGCAGTATACCATGCCATGCTGCTTTCTGTCATTAGTTCATTCAACAAACACTGAGTTGGCATCTACTATGTTCTAGGTAGTGTTAGTTGTTAAGGATAAAATGATAACAATATAGACACAGTCTCCATCTCCTGAAACTTATAATCTAGTTGGGGAAGCAGATATTAAACAAATGATAACATGCATAATTATTTAGTTACAGTTGTGCTAAGTGCTACAGAGAAAAAGCAGGGCACCATGAGAGCCAAGTAGACCCAGACCTCTAATCTGGTCTAGGATGAAGAAAGGAGGTAAAAGGGGAGGAGCGGCAAGAGCTCTTCAGAAGAAGGAAAGACAAGTTTGAGTGAAAAGAATTGCAGCATATTTGAGAAACTACAAGGAGAGTGGTGGGGCGGGAGTTTAGTGAGGTAGGCCAAGAGTGCTAGAAGATAAGCAGGATGGTGGTTGGTCATGCAGGGCCTAATTTTAGGTTATTTACATGTTTTTCAGTTTTGGTTCAATGTGGGGATTTGGAATGCCTTGAAGCAGGTGAGTGATGTGATTATATTGCTGGTGTTCACCCTGACTGCTGTTTGGAGAATGGAATGGAGCAGAGCAAGCAGGGCTGCCACGTGCGGTTTTGCAGGCTGCTCATGCACAAGGGGGCTTTACTAAGGGGTAAGTGGAAGCTGTAGTCCAGCCTGAGCTCTTCTGATCCAGCCATTAGCCCAGGATTTGGGTTTTGTGTAATCAAAGGGGGTTTCTTTTTCTAACTAATACAAAGGCACAATGTAGGCTAGTAATGACTCTGGGAGTAAGACTAAAAGGAAGTAGATGAATGAGAAGGCTGTTGAAGTAGTCCAGGCGACAATAAAACAGTTGCTTTGGGCTAGATTACCAGTGGAAGCTATGCTAAAAGCATGAGGTTGAAACGTTCATGAACATCTGATATTTGCAAGATGCCGAAGCATTGCCCAACAAACTCCTGCTTGCAAGGCAGAAGTGTAACTTTCCAATGGAGAGATCAGGATGTTCTCACATGACCTCAGTGATCCATCAATGTTGGATCTCTAATGGTGGGACAATCACACGTGATGTACCTTCTGATGGGATGTAATATGAGCATACAACTTTATCTATGAGGATTGTAAGAGTTTGCTAGGGTTGCCGTAACAAAATGCTACAGACTGAGTTTTTTTTTTTAACAACCAGAATTGATTTTCTCAAAGTTCTGGAGGCTAAAAGTCCAAGATCAAGGTGTTGGTCGGGTTGATGTCTTCTGAGGCATCTCTCCGTGGCTCGTGGACAGCTACCTTCTCACTGTATCCTCACATGGCCTTTTCTCTCTGTGTGTGCATCCCTGTTGACTCTCTATGTCCTAATCTTCTCTTCTCATAAGGATACCAGTCAGATTAGGGTCCATCCTGAAAGCCTCATTTTAACTTAATCACCTCTTTAAAGGCCCTATCTCCAAATACAGTCACATTCCAAGTTACTAGGGTTAGGACTTCACCATATGAATTTTGGGGAAATACAGTTCAGCCCATAACAAGGATTCTTGCCTAATATTTTAAGGCAGAAATTTTATTTTAAGGTTAAAAGGTTCAACTTTAATCCAGATGATCCTTTTAGATCTAACTTCCAGTTTGCAGAAAATGCTGATGCTAGAGGAACAAGTTTAACACCACCACAAGGCAGCAATCAGAAAATGCAGAAAAGTGAGACATTCTTCAGGACAACTGACTGGCTCTTTTCAAAAACTTAATGTTAAAAACAAGTGGGGGTAATTTGGAGGCTAATGTTCTAGAGAGTAAAAGAAATTACATTGCATGGTCCTTGATGGGCTCTTCCTGGTTTGATCACCTTTCAACAGTGTTTTGAGGACAATTAGGGAAGCCTGAATATGAACTGAGCATTAGATGTTATTAAGAAATTATTAGTCATTTGTTAGATATGATAATACCATTGTGGTTATGTAGGAAAATAACTGATTCTTAGAAAGTCATATTAAGGCATTTATTTTGGTAATTTACTTCAAAAAAATGAAGTAAATAGTCAAAAAATTAAGAATGATTAAATCTAGTGATAGATACATGGGTGTTCATTACAGTATTTTATCTTCCTGTGTGTTTTAAAGTTTTCATAAGAAAACATTAAACATGAGATTTGTCCTAAATGGAAAAAAATTTTTAAGTACAGGTGAGAGATTGATGATGACTTGAGCTAGGGTGACAGTGGAGATAGGAAAAAGTGGATAAATTCAAGTGCTTAAATGAGTAAATAAAATAAGGATATGCACAGTGCCTCACACCTGTAATCCCAGCATTTTGGGATGCCAAGGCAGGAGGATCACTTGAGGCCAGGAGTTCAAGACCAGCCTAGTCAACATAGCAAGACCCTGTCTCTACAAGTAAAACATAGCCAGACATGGTGGCATGCACGTCTAGTCCTCAGCTACTTGAGAGGCTGAGGCAAGAGGATTGCTTGAGCCCAGGAGTTCAAGACCATCCTGGGCAATAGAGCAAGACCCTGCCTTTTAAACAAGTTTTTAAAAGAAATATTTCAAATCAGCACATTCGAAAAACATTCATGGAGTAACTGTCACATGTCAGGCACTTTGTTGGTCACTTTTCCACACATTATCTCATTAAATCCTCAAAACAACTAATCTAAGAGGTAGTAGTCCTTATTGTGCCAGAGACAATGGTGGCTAAGAGAGGCGAAGAAGAGGCTTTCCTAGGGCAAGAGCCAGCTGGTGGCCACAGCCATAAGAAGCCTCTTCCTACCAAATTTGAACTACAGTAGAGAAACCCCAGGACTACTCATTTTAAAAAAAGAATAACTTGTTTTGTCATTGATCACCCCCTAAGTTGCCCATTTTATAAAGTTTGGGTTTTCATACAGCAGGTTTCTTTTAAGAAATAGCCGCTTATATTTTAGAAACCTTTCAGGGAAGAAATTGTCCCCGGAAATTGCTCCTTCCCACAAAAGCTACATGATTAAATAACCCAACACAACTCCTGTTCCTGGAAAATGGTGGTACCAGCAGTGCACAGATTACACATTCAGTAAATATATTTGAAAATTTCCCCTAGTTTTCCAAAATAATTAGCTGCTTACTGTGTTATGATTTGTGGAATATTGACCTCTAAAAAGTGTATATAGCCACTTCATGGGTTACGTGTAAACTTTAAAAGGACACCATTTTAGTAGCTTCATGAATCAGAATTCATGTGACACCATAAATTCTCTAACCCTTTAAAAATGCCAGTTAATAGTAAGCTTTAAGGAATGAGCAATTTTCCCTCCTTTAGGTAATCAAATAACAGTGGAAAGTAGAATCCTTGGGGTTATGAGGAGAACAGCATTCACAGAGATGAACACTAGTGTGGATATATTCCATCTCACTGATGTAGATTTTCTTAAATGACTATTTTGGATTGTGTCAGTGATCCAGGATACTAGTTTTATCCATAGAGCATCACAAAGAAACAGAAAGGCATTTCGAAGACTCGAAGAACAAAAGCATACAACAGATCTAATCAGAACTGCCTGTGGGTAGAGCCCAACTTCCTTTCAACATTTTCAGAAATTTAGTGATTCTTCATGTACTACAAAGATTTCTAATTTATTTAAACAACTCGAGGTTTGTTTGTTTGTTTGCTTCTAATACAGCGACCTCCATCATCACCAATATTTCTCTTTCCACCTTCCCTACAGCTTTCCTAGTCAACAAGTGAGCATGTTTCAGAATGCTGGGAACACAGGCAGATTTACCTACCATGAAGCTAATGTAGCTTGAGTTTCAGGACCCATCACTGGGAAGGGCCCTAGCAATGTGTTCACATGGTCACGTGTCATTGTAAAATTTGTAAAAGTAAGATATTTTTGTATTATTTTACTTAGAGATCCCCCTCCTTCTCCCAAAATTATAAATACTTTAGGCACCACACAACCTGGTTTCATCCCTGCTCAGGAAACTCTGCCAATAAACACCGATCTAGGTTACACAGATGCCTCATGCACTGAAGACCTTTTTAAAGTCAGCTAAACAGAGGTCAGGTCAAGCCATAAATGACCTTCATCAGAATTTAAATCTGCAATAGCTAAGTGCAGTGGCTCATGCCTGTAATCCCAGTACTTTAGGAGGCTGTGGCAAGATAATCACTTTAGGCCAGGAGTTAGAGACTAGCCTGGGCAACATAATGAGACCCTATCTCTACAAAAAAAAAAAAAAAATTTTTTTATTAGTCATGGTGATGCACACCTGTAGTCCCAGCTACTTGAGAGGCTGAAGTGGGAGGACTGCTTGAGCCCAGGAGGTCAAGACTGCAGTGAGCCGTGATTGTGCCAATGCACTCCAACATGGGCAATAGAGCAGGATCCTGTCTCTAAAAAAAAAAATAATAATAAAACAAATCTGCAACAGAACCTTGGAAAATAATGTTCAGAAAATATAGTCTATAATGGATCCACATTTTCTTGAATGTTCTAATAGTCCCTCCCACTGTGATTTGGATTTCAAAAGCCATATGTAACCTTGACTTCCAATAATGTTAAGCTCTTAAATTTCTTTTGGCATAAAATAGGATATTTTTCTCTAAGACTAAAAAATGTATCACCAGAATAGAGCACATTTTCCACAAGCCCATAGACTGGACTCCCTTCCCAGGAACACGGTTATTTCCTGTGACGTACTTGGCACTGCTTTGCCCTGTCTGTGATGCTGGGATAGATAGGAGTAAGAGATGCAATTCCACAGCTGTTGAGCTTCTGGATCTCTAAACTTCTGTTTTGAAGCAAGCGACACTCTTTCCAGAAAGGAACTTGAGTAGTTCATGATGTGAATTACAACTGAGATATGAGATTGAAAGGAAGACAGCCATTCCTTCTGCCCTGATTTTATCACCCTTCAAAAGGAGGAGGAATCAGGGACACACCATCTGACATTCATTTGGATATATTCTGAGGCAAACTGTTCCCAGGAGTTTTTCTATTTACCACCAGTTGCCGCTTTGCAGAATGAACACACACACACACACACACAAATTCACAATTATTATTTTTCTGGCTATAAATATCAGATTAATGAAAGAAATTCAGGCTGGGTGCAGTGGCTCACTCCTGTAATCCCAGCACTTTGGGAGGCCGAGGTGGGTGGATCACCTGAAGTCAGGAGTTTGAGACCAGCCTGGCCAACATAGTGAAACTCCATCTCTGTTAAAAGTACAAAAATTAGCCAAGCATGGTGGCACGCACTTGTAGTCCCAGCTACTCGGGAGGCTGAGGCAAGAGAATCTCTTGAACCAGGAGGTTGAGGTTGCAGTGAGCCAAGACTGTGCTACTGCACTCCAGCCTGGGCAACAGAGCAAGACTTCATCTCAAAAAATAAACAAATAAACAAAATAAAATGAAGGAAATCCAGTGTCTATCATAGTATAAAGAAAGCATACAATGTTTATTGAAAGAAATGAGGGCTTGACAATTTGAGGCAATAGCTGTCTGAGAGTTCTTTTTATCAGCGTATATTTTTCTTCACACACACACACACACACATCCTTCTCAGATATCTATAATTACAACTCAGGCTTTAAGTGCCAACTGGCCAACTGGCCTGGGCGCTGGGAATTCATACATCCCAGCTGTCCAGTTCAGATCCCAAGTCCTAGAACACTTCTGGCTGGGTGGCCCTTCTCTGAAACGTGGCCAAGAATCTTCCAGTTCTTAGCTACAATCTGTGTCTCATGTATTATTTTGTAAGAATTTTGAAATACAAAATAATGTCACAACAGACAAAAATATATTATGAGTTCACCAAGCTTTAATGGAAATACTCTAAGCATGAAACATCACAAACATGTCCAATTTCACAGTATGGCCTGTAAAATCTTGGCTTTCAGTATTTTTCCTACTCCTGAGGTGGCAGGAAAACGTTTTTCAAAAGACAGTGGAGAGACAGAAAAAAAGTCAGACAAATATATATCCTACCAATCACATTGTGATGACCAAAGCAAGGAGATGGAAGCAATCAACGTTTTCTTGAGGGCTAGCCAGTCTTCATTTTGCAGCAGTTCACTTTACTCTGATTTCTCTTCCAGGGTTCAACCAACTACACCCATGACATTTCTTACAGCATTTTAATAGCAAGCAGTGCATAAATTATGTCATTATGATAGTTTGCTTTAAATGTACTCTGGAACAACAGACTCTCTCTGGCTCCAGAGCCCAAATGACAGTTCTCCCTGAGTACTGTGCTAGGTACTGAATTTCTGTCATTTAGGATCTGATATTTACAACCAGAAAACAATATTTGTGTTTTGGGGGGAGGGGGGCGGTGGTACAAAAGTGACAACTGGTGGCCAATGAGAAAACTTCTTTAGGAGAAGAAGGAACATCTTTTTAACATTGCCTTCTTACATTGATATGCATATGCTTTAAAAAGCTTTAAGATGAACAGGTGTGTGACTTATAGTTGAACGAGAAATTCTGGTACATGACATTATTTATAGATTAAATTAGGCTGTTGCCCTTTAGATAATATTTTATTCATGCAGCAAATATTTATTGAACATTTACAATGAGCAAGGAATTGTGCTAAGCACTGAAAATGTAGTGGTGGAGAAAGCATACTCCCTGCCCTCAGGGACTTCGAGTTTTAGAGAGATAGGCATATAAATAGGCCATGCTAATTCAGCACAACAGGTGGACCAAGGAGTGAAAGACCCGGGGGCATTATGGGAGTACAGAAAGGTGCCTAATATGTCTCAAGTGGCCAGGAAGGGAAGAAGGGATATCTAAACTGAGATTTAAAAGATTATTAAGAGTCATCAGGCAAATAGGGGGGAGTAAGAGTGGAGAAAGGTAGTTTACTCAAAGGATGTGAAAAGACCCTGATAAGAAAGAGGGATGTTGTATGTACACATAAAACTGGAGAAGTTCGGGCATTTGGACTTTTTGTTCTGAGAACAGTGAGGAGTCATTGAATGGCTTTCAGCAGGGAAGAGATATTATCTAACTTGCATTTCAGAAATATATTCTGGCTACACTTTGGAAGGTAGATTGATAGAGGACCAGAAGAGAGGCAGAGTAATCAGCCAGAGGACTATTACTATAGTGCAGGTAAGCAATGAAGGTGGCCTAAACTAGAAGAGTGACATTGGAGGATACAGAGAAGTATACAGATTGGAGAGATTATCTTAATCCATTCAGGCTGTTCTAACAAAATACCATAAGCTGAGCAGCTTAGAGATAACAGATATTTATTTCCCCAATTCTGGAGGCTGGGAAGTCCAAGATCAAGGTGCCAGCAGATTCAGTGTCTGGTGAGGGCCTGTTTTCTCGTTCATAGATGGCACCTTCTTGTCATGTCCTCACATGACGGAAAGGGCAAGGGATTTATCTCAGGCATCCTTGATAAGGGCACTAATCCCATTTTAATGAAGCCAGAGTCCTCCTGACTTAATCACTTCCCAAAGGCCCCATCTCCTAATACCAACCCTTTGGTGATTAGTATTCAAAATATAAATTTGGGGGAACACAAACACTCAGACCAGAGCTGAGAATATAAGGATGTAATGAATAACAATAGCTAGTGTTTATTTTTTGTCAGGCTCTATAGCATGCACTTCACATGCTTTATCTCACCTGATCCACACAACCCCATAACATGGTCACTGCAGAGAAAACTGAGCCTCAGAGGGATTAAGTAACTTATCCAAGATCCCTCAACTAGCAGCAGGTGCTTGATCTTAACCACTATATTCTACTGCCTCTTCAGGTAAAAATGTCAGGACCTGTTGAAGAGAGGATGAGGGAAGGGAAGAGGTACAGTTCCGAACCAAGGTTTCTGATGTGGGCAATTATTAACACAGAAGTTTGAGGAAACATTGGGGAGTCGGGTGATGCATTCAATTTTGTACATGTTGAGTTGGATGTCTATCAGATATTCAGTGTAAATGACAGATAGGTATATATATATATATATATATACATATATATATATATATATATACATATATATATGTCTGAACTCAATATATCTGATGAAGAAACAGATCTGAAGGAGAATTATTAGTCATAGGAGCAGGAGAGATTACCTTCAGAGAGTGTGTAGAATGAGAAGAGACCTAAACAGATTCCCAAGAAGCACAAATATTTAGGGGGCAGCCAGAGGAAGAGGGCTATGCAAAGAGAAGAAAGAAGAGATGAAGAAAGAAACCCAGATAGGGTGGTCATCACAGAAGCCAAGCAAAATAGAATTTCCAGAAGCAAGTGGTCAGAGGCTGCAGAGAGGTTTGGTAAGATATAGATTAAAAATGTCCACAGGGTTTACCAGCAATGAGGCTGCCCGTGACCTTGATGAGAGCATGTCCAGTGAAGTGCTCAAAGGTGAGGAAGAGGAGATCAAGGAGGAGACAACCCTCAAGAGGTTTGGTTGTGAATAGGGAGAAAGAGCTAAGGCAGTAGACAGAAGGGGATCTTGGGTCAATAAAATTTTCTTGTTGATTTGTTTATTTTTAAAGGCTTGAATGACTTGAACACGTTTTGATGCTGCTGATACAAAGCTAGTAGAAACAGACAGAAAGCACTTGTCATAGGTGAGTGAATAGAAGATGAAGAAAATGGGGATCAGACAGATGAAGAAATTAACTTTAGAAGGGAGGAGAGACACTGTTCTACTATCACAGGAGGAAAGGAATAAATGATGGGGGAAACACAGGAGGCTCAGTCAAAGCATTTATTTCTCAAAGATCTGGAGGCTGGAAAGTCCAGGATCAAGACTGACAGATTTGATGTCTGGTGAGGGCTCACTTTCTGGTTGGCAAATGGCCATCTTCTCATTATGTCCTCATATGGCCTGTCCTTGGTGTGTACATGTGGAGAGAAAGAAAGACCTCATGTCTCTTCCTCTTCTTATAAAGGGAGTAATCTCATCATGGGGGCTCCACCCTTATGACATCATCTAAACCTAATTAATTCCCAAAGGCCCCACCTCTAAATACCATCACACTGGGGATAGGGGCTTCAAAATATAAACTTTAGAAGCACAAAACATTCAGTCCCTAGTGTAGGGGAGGAAAAATATCTTTTTCTTCCCTATCCTAGGTTAATGGCCCCTATAACAAAAGACAGATTGACCAGAGAAAAGCATACACGGGTATTTAATATACATTTTATGTGACACAGGAGCTTTCCTAGGAAATGAAGACCTGAAGGAACCGTTAAACCTGTGTATTTTTTAGAAACTTGTAGATTTTTATGCTAGATTTGATGAAGATGTGGATAATCATAGAGAAACAGAACTGAACAAAGTGGGTATAATCTAATGGTAATAAACTGGGGGGTACTTAGCAAGGCCTGTTGGTTCAGATTCTTCTCTACAACCCTCCATCTTCAGAGTTAAGAATATTCCTTTCCATGGGAGTAGGTAGCTGAAGTGGTGTGCAAGTAAAGACCTCTGAAGTTTAAGAGGTCAAAGAACTGAGAGGTCAGAGTGGTGTTCTGCCTGTCCATGTCAATTATGACACCCCCTAGGGGAATGGCAGGATTTAGGATGAAAAAGAATTCTCTAATCCAGATACCAAAGTCTCTGCTGAATGAAGTGGAGAAGGTTGTGAGCATCAGGCAGCAGACAAAAGCAACGCTTTTCTCACCTTCCAGAATGGTTTCTCATAGACAAGAATAATAGCTACTATTTATTGAGCTCTCCTGATGTGCCAGGCACCCTTTTCTAAGCATTTTACATATGTTGTCTCATTTCATCCTCACAATAACCTTGTAAGGTAGGCCCTGGTATTATCTCCCCCATTTTACAGCTGAAAGAAGTAAAGCACAGAGATAGGAAATCGCTTTTCTAGGATTACCCAGCTAGTACATGGCAGAGCCAGGACTTGAACTCAAGCAGTCTGGCTCCAGAGTCTGTGCAGATGATCATCATAATAATGTCAGAGCTACTGTTTATTAAGCACAGGTTATGTACCTCACATGTGCAATGTATACCACATACATTATCTCATTCAACCATGACAAGAGCACTACCCAATAGGTACTATTATTTCTCCCACATTACAAATGAGGAAAATGAAGCTCTGGATTAGAAAATGACTCCACCATACTACTTCCAGTGACATATTTTCTTTTTTTTTCTTTTCTTTTTTTTTCTCTTTTTTTTTGAAACAGAGTCTCGCTGTCTCCCAGGCTGGAGTACAGTGGTGCCATCTCACAGCTCACTGCAAGCTCCGCCTCCCAGGTTCAGCCATTCTCCTGCCTCAGCCTCCAGAGTAGCTAGGACTACAGGCGCCTGCCACCACGCCCAGCTAATTTTTTGTATTTTTAGCAGAGATGGGGTTTCACGGCATTAGCCAGGATGGTCTCCATCTCCTGACCTCGTGATCCGCCAGCCTCTGCCTTCCAAAGTGCTGGGATTACAGGCGTGAGCCACCACGCCCGGCCAATGACATATTTTCTATAGAAAAATTAGCCTTGATTTTCCCATTTTAATTTATATTACTTATTCCAGGAACGTAACGTTCATCTAATTCAAGTACTTAGATACGTACATCTATAATGTAGATACTTCTTTTTTTTTTTTTTGAGATGGAGTCTCACTCTGTCGCTAATGTAGATATTGCTAATTTGCCTTTCAAGTGGTGTTCTTTTAAGTGGCTGATCAGTAAAGAAAATTACATTACCTGATTAAGAGAGCAAAAGAGAAGGAAATGGGCTTTAGTGGTAGAACAATGGCTAACAATAATGTTATAGTTGTATAGTACTTTAATGTTTTGCAAAGGACTTTAACATATACTATTTTATTTGATCCTCCCTGAAGAAGAGTTTCCTGAATGTGAAAGTTCTAAGACCTTAGAATACAATACCTAAGGAAAACCCCACCTTGCTTGCTGTTGTTGTTATTTTATAAAGAACAAACAACTATCACATCTGCAAGCGTGTAAAACAGTTCCCTCTGGAGACAGAGGAATAATCTAGTCTAGAGTAGACTCTAAATCATTTGATGTCTTTAAAACTTTGCCAAAACACTGAATTCATAATCATATTCTAAGGCAGAGATTTCAAATCTTTTGAGTAACAGGGTACCCTATTTTCAACCCCGTTTACCCCAGTCCTAAAAGTATTATAGGCATGTTTTCTAAAACAGTAATTCAAACTCATTTTATTTTGAAAATGCTAAGGTCATTTAACATTACTGGAGTTGTCTAATGTGTCATAAAAGAAGGGTTTGAGACTTGTGCTGAAACCTAAATCCTATACCTAATAACATTATCAATAGACAATTGTGAGTAAAGACAGATTAAAATGAGAGCAAAATTAACTTATTCAACAATCGTTTACTAAGCACTTACTACACACAGGTCACTGTGCTTAAGTAGTGAAGTCCTCATGGATTGCTGTGTTAATCAGGGTTGGTTAACTGCTGTAGCTCTAACAAATAATCCCCAAATTTCAGTGACTTAATAGAGTAAAAGTTTATCTTTGGTGCAAAGTCCAATTCAGATGTTCCTGGCAGCTCTCCTCCAAATGGGGACTCAGGAATTTAGCCTCCATGCATCAGTTGGTTTCACCATCCTCTAGAGCCACTACACTAGCTACTTTGCAAAGGAACTCATGGGATGTTTTGTGAGCCAGAACTGGAAGTGATACACAACACTTCCACCAACATTCCATAGAACAGAACTTAGTCACCTGGCCTCAACCTTACTGCAGTGGAGGCTGGAAAATGTAATCTTCCTATGTGTCCAATAAAAGGAAATGAATTTGATGAACACCTAACCAGTCTCTGCCTCAATCACATAATCCATTGTTTCCCAAATTTTAATCATTCTAGAATCACCTTTGTGATATTTGCTATATGTAATAATCAGCTGTATTATTTAATTAGTATTTTCTAGAATTTGACTCACTTTTTATATTTGGATAATTTTTTAAAAAGAAACTTGGTCACTATAGCAAGTGGGAAGGCAGTATCTCTTCCTATAAATAGAACATAGTGATAAAAATAAATATGACCACAAAGCAACATTAAGTTTTAGCCGGAGACCATTTTCTGCTGGAGGCACTGAGCTGAAGCTTGCTCTCGCTTGCTAAAAAGGAAGATTAGCAAGTGTTAGAAAGACAGCGAGATGTTAACCACATGGGAGCACCTAATTGAAACCTACTTCTTATCAGAAAGATTGAAAGATAATTGAAACACTAAATTATTGGAATTAAGGAATGTAATCTCAATATTTTGAATAATCCTTTTACCTGGGAACTTTTTGTTGTTTCCTTTTACTAATTACTTGTGTCACAGGTCTTTTCCTTAGTACAGCTAAAAACGGAGT
Source organism: Nomascus leucogenys (assembly GCF_006542625.1). Classification (NCBI taxonomy): domain Eukaryota; kingdom Metazoa; phylum Chordata; class Mammalia; order Primates; family Hylobatidae; genus Nomascus; species Nomascus leucogenys. Next base: position 122,742,139 of record NC_044406.1, on the reverse strand, counting down.
TCTTGTCTGTCCCAGGGCTACAAAGATTTAGACTCGCAGACAGTTTGAAGGGTGAGTGAAGCAGGGTTTTATTGGGTGAAAAGGAAAAAAAGGGAAACAGGGATCCTCTGCAAAGCCAGAGCCCTTGCTAGAGTGCTTCCAGCCCAGCAGTTCGAATCCCAGATTCCACACAAGAAGAGGAAGGGCCAGGCTCCTCCCTGCTGCAAACATCGTGAACTTCCCGAGGCTCTACCTCAGTGGGCAGGCTGGTTGGTGTTTCTCCAGGGACCCCTCCCACCTGGCTGTCTCACTTGGTTGTTACATTATAAGATTTTTTACAATTGCTTTTTCTACAAATAATAAAGCTGAAACCTAGAGAGAGTGAAGTAACTTAACCAAGGTTTCACAGGTAATAACTGGCATGGCTGAAAGTACAACAAAAGCCTACTAATGTTTGATTTATAAACATTTATGTTGATAAAATAAAAACTTCAGCCGAATTAAATTTAAAAGAGTTTAACTGAGCAATGAACCATTCGCAAATTGGGCAGCCCCAAGAATCACAGCAGATTCACAGAGACTCCAGGGGTGCCTCGTGGTCAGAACAAATTTATGGGCAAAAAAGGTAAAGTGACATACAGGAATTGGAAGTGAGGTACAGAAACAGTGAGATTGGTTACAGCTCAACGTTTGCCTTATTTGAACACAGTTTGAACATTCAGCAGTCTATGAGTAGTTGAAGTAAGACTCCTGGGATTGGCCAACACTCAGCCATTGTTACAGGGGCGTACTATTAAGTTTGGTTTTCAATTTTGTCTGAGTATTAAGCTAGGTTACAATTCATCCACAAGGACTCAAATACAGAAGTACGGAGTCCTTCTCAGGCCATATTTAGTTTGGTTTAACAATTCCCCCCTTTTGGTCATTTTTTCAATTTTGAGAGATTGACCAAAATCTTAGTCACTGATGTTACTATCACTATGGTATATGTACTTATATGGTTTTGAAACCCACTGGAAAAGTAGAACAGTGGGTTTTGCAATGAGGGAATAAGGACTGAGTAGAGGATACCTCCTTATACTGGAGCATGATGTTTACAGGAGAAAAATCCTGGTCTGTTTTAGGATCTATGTGTTTTCTTAAAGCCTTAGCTTGATTATGTCACATTTAGCACAAGTGACTCCATTTTAGTTTGGTTTGGTTTGTTAGGGACTAGTACATAAGCTCAGTCCAAAATAATGGCCTCCTATAATTTTGTTTAAAAATTTTCCCTTTTTGGCCAGGTTCTCACATAGGTGAGAGTGTGACCAAAACTTAGGGCCTGAGTGCCACTCTCAGTTACCATCATTTTGGGTTTCTGGTCTCAGCACGTCATTCATAGGTTATGGTGTTATCATGGTCACACATTTATTTCAGCTTTTGTCACTCCAGTTGAAGAGAGACCATTTGAAGTTTAGAGATGGCTGCATGAAAACATTTAAATCCTTTGAGATAATACAGCACATCAGAGAGACTATTATTATGACTATTCAGAGAATAATACCAAGAGTTGGGAGTATGCTCCTTACCCAGGCTCCCCATAAACCAAACCACCTAAAATTAAATAAGTAAAGAATGAGTTAGATGAAGAGTCTACTTGCTTGACTAAGTGGCCTTTTCATTAATCCCCTACAACTGAATTTTTATAATCTACATTTGATGTATTTTTCCATAGGCCACGAGTGTCAGCAGCTGCACAGGTACTTTTCTGTTTAGCCAATTCTATTATTTAGCATAATTTTCACAAGAGAGTTTAAAGTCTGTTGTGTAATGATAGCCTTTAAAGTAGAATTTTCTGTAAAGCCTATTGTGTGGGTGATATTTCTAATTATTGCCTCTTTTTTTCTAAACCATGGACAAAGGACATAACAAATGATGTCCTTCTAGAAGAGTGAAGGCCTCCTGGCAATGTTCTTTTTAATCCGTGATGTGGGTTAAAAAGAGTTTTGACTGATTATGAGGCAACACATGTACCACTAAAGTTTCTCACCTACATTGGGCCTTTATCTTTTATATATTAAAGTATTTGGTTATTCATGTAGAAGGCTGGCTGCAAAATCCTTCACAAATAAAAGTATACCCTATAAGTGCACATAATAGACCCCCTTTTCATTTCTATTGTTCATGCAGGCATAAACAAGGAAAAAATGTTCAAATATAAGAGTCTCGAGATAGTAGAAGTCTTGATTGGTGATCTTGGGGAAAGCTGTTCACATCAAGGATGTTATCTTCTTCTGGGGATAAACTTTCCTGGTTAGTTTTACCTTAAGGGTTCCAATGGGTGTACACTTCCAGGAGTGTGTAGGGAGCCATCTCAGTTATGAGATTATGAACCCGAGGTTCAAGGCTCCAAAGTTTTGCTGTAATGTGGATGGCAAGTACAGTCTTCCTCTGATGTTCTCAGAAGATCCAATCTTCGGGCTCTAGACTGTGAAGAGATTGTCCTCAGTGAACCATTAAAAAGCTTTATTTACCTGGTGATAATACACTGTAGCATAATAATCTACTGTTATAACATCAGCCCTCTTGTATGGGAAAGCTTTTATACAACCAGAAAACATGAATTGAAAATGATAAGTGAATGAAATCCCTTTATAAATGTTTAAATGGCCTATCAGGTAGCCAAATGTACCTGAAGCTTTGATTGTCTTCCCAGAAATATGGAACCAAACACTGGTTTTAAATTATTTCTGCAATTTATAAGTCACCACATCAATATATTCAATTTGTATTATTTTTTTTCTTAACGATTCATGTAATGCAGAACTTTTAATAACAAAAGCTTTAAAGACTCAGGAAAGACAGGGTGGCCATCCTGGTTATTCATGAGTCCATGCTTAACATTGGACTTACGTCCTTTTGCATTCCAATTGTTTCTCCAATTTAGGTGCACAGCACTGATAACTAATGGGTTAGCAGAGGTAATTTGACTTAGACCATGGAGTTCATTCAAATTGTATATTTAAACAATTTTAGTATTGGCTGATTTAGCATGATAATCTAGAGCTTGATTTTGAAAGTTTTGTTAAATACCAAAGGTTTAAAACATTGGATATTACAAAATAAAATCTTAGGGTACCATAAGTCATTTATTTAGCAAAATGATGACTCAAAAACTTTTTAAAGGAAAAAACCTTATTCTGATAGAGAGGAGACTCAGCTTTCCAAACAAGACCCAATGAAGATAGCATGAGGACAACTGACTCTGTCTCCTTTCTTTCCCTTCTCCACTTTGTCCTTTGTAGTTACTTAAAAGATAAACAAAAACCTTTGTCTTTTGATATTACACAAAATACTTTTTAAAAGAGAAAACCAAATTTTATGTTTCCATTAGTGTATTTTTGATGTTAAAGCTAGTTTTTAAATAACATTTTATAAAACTATTCAGTTTTAATTAGTTTGACCACAAGATAAGATTTTTATAAACATTTTATAACCCTTTAAATTTTTTTTTCTCAGAGCAGAACAATGTTTTAATAAAACTCTATTGTGCTTTTATTCCAATGTCCAATTTATGGAAAAAACTGAATAATGCCATTTTAACTTTAGCCAATATGTCCACACATAGAATTTTTTACAATTAATTTTTTATAAACCTTCCACAACTTGTTCAAATCTTTAGCTTTATTTAATTTAAAACAATCCTTTAACCCTCTAACCTAGGCAGAAATTTACATTCTATACCTTTTTATAATCTCTTATGAAAACACACTTTATTCTCCTTACATACCTTGTATGTAAACTTATTTTTTCAGTAGTCTCAGTTACATATTACAGTGTTAATTCTTAGCAGCTTTTACTTTTGGTGAAAACCTTGGTGAGTAAGGGATTTTAATTGTGTACTAGGCATGGAGCCTAGGACCTAGATAGAAATGCAGGTAAGATCTGACTCTTTCTAGCATCTAACTCTGCGTGTACCAGGCCTTACCTAGCTGTAAAACAGGCAAACTGTACAGTTAAGAGTCATAGTGGCACTTTATGAAGCATTTAGGAGGCCTAATTTTAAATTGTACAACATTTCTGGAAAAAAAAAAATCTTTTCATAAATTCTTTCACGACTTACACAGACCATGTACAACATGTTTAGACTTTCTGATTTGCCCTAAACACCCCTCTTTTTAAACACCCAGTCATTTTACTTTAGGACAAGAATTTACCATACAACATCCTTTCTTATATAAAATCTCTTTTCTTTATAACCTTTTTTGCATAGCCAGTGAGCATGGTTAATTCCATACATCCCCAGGCCTATTTAGAATGTAATGTCTCCAAAATAAATTGAACAATTTTCAAAAGTCAAAGCAGTTTATGACTTTAAAGCATTTTCAAACCTAATACCTGATCTGCATAATTTAGACAAAATGTCTCTATTTTATCAATAATCTTTAAAGTTGTTTTTATTTTGCTTTTAAAATATTTGATTTAAGCATTTGTTTTTGTTTAAGCCAATTAATTAGAGCTCTTTTATATAAACATTACACACAACGCATATATAATTACACAGACAGAAGATTACTATAGTAGTTGTAAGATTTTTCGTTTGCCAGTTTTTAAGTTTCTTAATTGGTTATTGGCTTTAGGGTGGAGCCCTTGGAAGAATAAGGCCAGGAAAGGAGTTTCTGGTGCCTCCTGTTTTTCCCAAGGATTCCAGGCTGTTAGAGCTTGAATATCTGCTTTTCATTAAGCTGACTTTTAACCATAGCACTGTAATAAAGTCTTTTTAATATTTTTTATTACTCGATTTTAGCCAGGCCAAGTGGCCAATATTTCTGGCCTTTGAACTTTACCAAAGGTAACCTCCTAGGTGCTCAGAGAAAAGAAAATTTAAGATAGTCTGTGGAGAAGAAGAGGCTAAACAAGGTCATGTAGATATTAAACCAAAAGGGACTTACTGCCTAAGCAGGGAATTGAACCCAGACTGCCAGTGTGAAAAGGAGAAACCTTAGCTACTGAGCTAAAGCAGAGAGTAATCTCCATTGCCCTTCCCAGAAGGAATCTACAGTCGTTAATTTTGAGCTTGCAAAGGCTTTTAACTACTCAAGGTAAGTTTTAGAGCTAACTATGACATAAACCCTAAAATTCCTGTTCCCTGGAAGGCAGAGACCAAGAGAAAGTATTGTCATGTGGTTACAAGGTCAAGCTCCCAAGGACGTAAAACAAGATGGAGATAAACAGTAATTTTTTACCATCCATTCAACTATTTGCACAGAGAAAAAGAAGCAAGAAATCTGACTGGTAAGAAATTCTTACACTTTTGCCAGCATGCCAGGTTTCTGGGTTCCTTTCCCTGAGTGGCCCTAGTGACTCAGTTCTCTGCACCATTGCACTGGGACCAAGCTGTATCATAAAGGAAGAGTATCTTTTTTTGCTCTGGCCAGAGTAAAATACATGTGACAAAACATAGACATTCTGTTTAGCACCCAATATCAAACTGGCAAGGCTCAAACTTGCCCCTGGTTAGGCCCCATGATCGTTAATCCAGCCTCCAACCAGAAGTTTCAACATGTGGTCTCTGGGCAAGATGGTCGCCCTGAGTAATAGAAAATACAAGACAGGAAAAGTAGAGAGAGAAAAGCATTGCCTGTGGCAGGGTGGGGAAGGTGAGCTGCTCAGGGAGGCCAGAGAAAGACCCACCCATTGCAGCAACACTAAAAAGTTCAGGCTACTGCTTCTCGGTACCAAAAGGATCTTTTCCAGCAGTCCCATCAGCTCTCACGTTTCCCCTTTTAGAGAGGAAAAAAGCTCCCCATGTCCCACGATCTTGTATGTGCCTAATCCTGTCACCCACAGCCTTCAGCAAAGAATGCAAGGCAGATTATTCCAAAGAGAATAGCAGTTGACATGCTGTAGTACTAAACCCATTCTTAGCCAAAAGGGACTTTACTGAGAGCCTTCATTTTTAAATGTACTTCAATGCATTGTTGTTCATTCGGAATGTTCCACTGTAAGTTATCTTTAGTAAGATTTTGCCATTTCTGTAAGATTTTGCTGCCTCTCGGGCCTAAAGTATAAACCAGAAGGAACTCAGTTTTCTAGAAATTAAGGATCTCATTTTACCTAAAATATTGGCTTTATGCTCAGGTTCTCTTGATTAACTTAGCCAATAATTTTTCCTACCTAAGTATGCAAGAAACATGAAACAAAGTGGTATAACACAAAAATCCCTGTGAATTTTTAAAACCCAAATTTTATACCTCCTGCAATATTACTGCTTACTACCAGCTCCTTTCCGACCCAGTCAGATGTAAGAGGCCTCTAACTGGATTCAAGACAGTTAATTCCCAGATCAAATCCATTCGTGAACGCAGTCTAGTTTCTGTCATGACTCCAAACCCAGTTTGAATCAGAAATTTGCTCAAAGAAACTCAGAGAGCTCAAAACACAAATCCATGGAGCTCCGAAATCCAAAAGGGAGTATACCCACAATCCCCAGCATCTCCGAGAGATCAATGGACACAAGTGGGTCCTTCCATGTTCACTCAGCACTCCTGGGGGTGGCTAGAAGCTCTACTTTGAATCTCACTTGTTAAACCATCTGATAAAAGAAGAAAACCTTCAGCTGAATTAAATTTAACAGAGTTTAACTGAGCAATGAATGATTCGCGAATCGGGCAGCCCCCAGAATAACAGCAGATTCACAGAAACTGCAGGGTTGCTTCATGGTCAGAACAGAAGGGAAAGGAGAAGGCAAGAGATTACCTAAACATTCTCAGCAACTTTCATTTAGCTTTTATAAATCACACAAATACATTCTTTGTCAAAATACAGCAGTTCAACCATTTCTCACCTTTGCATTTTTTATCACTGCACTTACCATAGTGTATCAAAACCTGATTAAATATCTATTGCCTCTGTGAACCCCGAAAATCTGACACAGGCCTCGGTTAATTTATAAAGTTTATTTTGCCAATGTTGAGGACATGTACCAGTGATACAACCTCAGGAGGATCTGATGACATGTGTCGAAGGTGGTCAGAGCACAGTTGGGTTTTATACATTTTAAGGAAACATGAAACATGAATCAACACATGTAAGATGAACATTGGTTCTGTCTGGAAAGGCGGGATAACGCGAAGCAAAGGTGGACAGACTGGAAGTGGAGAGGGGGCTTCCAGGTTATAGGTAGATAAGAGACACATGGTTGCGTTCTTCTGAGTTTCTGATAAGCTCCTCCAGAGGAGGCAATCACATAAGCATTTATCTCAGTGAGCAGAGGGGTGACTTTGAATAGAATGGGAGGCAGATTGGCCCAAGGAGTTTCCAGCTTGACTTTTCCCTTTAGCTTAGTGTTTTTGGGGGCCCTAAGATTTCTTTTCCTTTCACACCTCTGTTACAGGAAAGGGGTCCCGATCAAGACTCCAAGAGACGGTTGTTGGATCTCACACAAGAAAGAGTTCAGGGTGACTCCGCAGTGCAAAGCAAAAGCAAGTATATTACAAAAGTAAAGGAATAAAGAATGGCTAGTCTCTAGACAGAGCAGCCCCGAGGGCTTCTGGTTGCCCATTTTTATGGTTATTTCTTGATGATACGCTAAACAAAAGGGGGATTATTCATGCCTCCTGCTTTTTAGGCCATATAGGGTAACTTCCTGACATTGCCATGGCATTCGTAAGCTGTCATGGAGCTGGTCAGAGTGTAGCAATGAGGATGACCATAGGTCGCTCTCGTCGCCATCTTGGTTTTGGTGGGTTTGGGTGGGCTTCTTTACTGCAACTGTTTTATCAGCAAGGACTTTACAACCTGTAATTTGTGCTGACCTTTAATCTCATCCTGTGACTTAGAATGCCTTGACCATCTGGGAATGCAGCCGAGTAGGTTTCAGCCTCATTTTACCCTACACCTATAGGTGTGAATAGCTCCTATTCAAGATGGAGTTGCTCTGGTTCCAATGCCTCTGACACCTCCATGAAACTGTAGCTTCTCAAGGGCAGGGACTGCTTGATTCATGTTTGACTGCACAAGCGTTTAGTATAGTGCCTAGAACATACCAAATGTTCTATGAATGGATTACTGAACGAATGAAGGACTTCTTTTCAACTAAACTGAGTTGTGACAATGTATTCAAAATGTGAATTATCTCTTAATGAAACAAAATCATGCATTCAGAAAGATAAAAAACGAGGTGTGGTATTTGTAAGAGAAAGATATGTGCAAGTGTAATTGAAAGCTGATGTCTACATTTCGGATTTCCTCTCTTCTTGACAACCTGGTTACAGGCTTACTCACCTTTTGTCCAAGGGAAGACATACCCGCAGGCAATTGCTATAGGTCCAGCTGTTGGAAGTACCATAAAGAACCTGGTGATTCTTTACTCCCAGCCTTCAGGGGATGAGAAAGGAGAGAGAGACAAAGCTGGCCAACTGGACAGAGGTAAATGGATGAATGCTAACTAGGTCTCTCCACCCCCAGCCAGTGTCAAGTTGCCAGCTGTGCCTTTAATTTAGCCCTTTGTCTTCCCTAGAAAGACCAAAGCCATTGTGCTTGTTAAAAAAAAAAAAAGGCGCTTCTCTAGCATGCTGTTCAAAAGCAAGAGATGGAAATTACAAGGATTAGGAGAGATACGATTTATTAAAGAAATATAATATTCTCAAAATAAAATGAAGGGACATTATATGAGAAGAAAAAAATAAATAAGTAAATTTGATCATTTGACTTGCATTTTATCTACAGATTAAAATCCCAGTTCAAAGGACAATTGGGATACATTTTAAAGGTCAGGATCGTGTTGTCTTACTGATAAGCCTTAGTACCAACCATGGAGATCGCTTGGTGAAAGAGAAAGACTGAGCAAGTTCTGAAGGAGAGCACGCCACAGAGCCAAACCCCAAGAGGAGCCATGAAAAATGATGTTTAGTTAAAGTTTTCATGTTTTCCTCTTAGCAGGAAAGAGAGAGAGAGAGAGACAGAGAGAGAAAGAGAATAAATTATTACTGGTTTACGGTTTCTTTTGAAAAAGAAGCAGGTTTAGCAACTTTAAACATGAGAGACAATGCATATAAAGCACTTAGCACAGTGCTTGCAACATAGCATGTGCTCAGTAGAGGTTAGCTGTTTGTATTAGTAGTATTATCTATAAGAAAATATGAAAACAGCTGACTCTGACTTCAGCTGCAATCAAAGAAATGAGCACTGGGCTGAACATAGGCAGTTACAATTGTAGTCCTGGCTCTGCCACTGTTTGTGTGACCTTGAACAAATCGCTTACTCTCTTGAGGACCCAGTTTCCCCAGAGCTAAAAAAGAGAAGCTGAACTAAATTAATACATGAAGTGGATTAAAACTCAATAAAGTATAGAATAATCCTAACAAATTCATAGGACTAAACATCTTTAGTTGGCCTGGAAGTTCCACTTTTTTTCTGACATTAGTAAAGTTTTGAAAGCATATTCTATTTTTGTCACCTATTTTGTTTTCATTTGGGGTTACTTTATGCCCAGTGATAAAATGTGCAAAGGTGAGAAATGGTTAAACTGCTGTATTTTGGAGGATGTATGTGTGTGATTTGTAAAAGCTAAATGAAAGTTGCTGAGAACTCCTGGATTCTATAAACACAAGCAGCCTAAACAAATAAAAGATTATTAGTTCTTCTCCTCCTTTGGAAGCTGAAAGGCTGCTGTAAGAAGAGAGTTGCATGCACTTGTCTGCTTCCTCAGAGCAGCCCTCACAGCATTCTTCAATCATTTTAAACAAAGGTAGGGCAAACTGTGAAAGCAGCAAGTGGAACAGTGGTGACAACAGAACTTGGGCTGCCATTCCGTGCACAAATCACTTCTGGCAGGAAGAGCAGTCTCAGAGCCATCTAAATTCCAAACATTGGAAATAGAAACCATACTAATCAACCTTGAAGAATGTGGCTGATGGGCCTAAGATTTCCTTTCTCCAAAAAACAAAATCAAACCCACTTGGATGGAGGTTTTGTGTGCATATAAAGCTCTGACATTATGATGTTTTGGTCTTAATATTGCTCTCCAAAGAGTTAATACAGTCCAAGCATGAAACACCAACTCCTGTGCATCCTGGACAAGAGGAGGGAGCTAATGGCTCTATCCTGGCTCTGGCACTAGTTTGTAGGCTCACCTTGGCCCTATTACTAAAGCTGTCTGTGGCAGTGTCCTAACTGGCAAATGGAAATGAAAGCTCCCCTGTCTAACTCCGAAGGGGATTGTGAGACTAAAATGAAGTCACATATGTGAAACTACTTTGAAGACCATAACTGTTACACAAATGGATTCTCTTTCCACATGTCTAGAAAACACATGTATGGTTGATCCCGTCAGAAAAGTAAGGGAGCTTCCCTGAATGTAATTACTCATTATTCTTGAAATAGCATTTGGTGTACCACATCACTGCTTTCTCTTTATCATTGGTAATTAGGTGATCACAATTTCACATAAGCATTCGAAGTCATTTTTAAAAGTTTTACTGCTCAAAGATGAAAGCAAGACCATTGTCACTATGAGAAAAAATCGTTTATATCTCTGCATAAAAGCTGCTTTAAAATAACCATAAAAAGAAATAGACAATCTTTGTTTCACAAAAGCAGCTGTAACACAAGATGAAGTCTCATCAGGTAGTTAATGCACACTTTTAAGCAACTTAGGACACTCTATCCTTTACGGTAAATTTTTGTTCAGCCAATGTTTTATTGATGGCCTAATATATGCTAGACACTGATGGCACTTAGGACCCTATAATAACAAGAAATAATCCCTATCTTCAGAGGGGGAAGTCAGACTGCTACACAGGATAAGTCTAAGGCAGTGTGTGATTTAGGCTATAATAGACTTGTGAAGTGGAATTTGTCAGGGCTCCCAGGGAAGTAGGCTCTTGATTAGAGAGAGAGAGAGAGCGAGAGAGACCAGCATGGGGTTTTGCCCGCCTCCTGCTTGTGGACCTGGCTGGCTCAGGATGCAGGGGTTGGTGGAGTGGAGATAGAGCCATCATGCTTCTGCCTCAGAAACTCTTTGTCTGCAGTGGCAATATTTGGGAAGGCCAGCAGATAGGGATGTTACTCCATGAAAACAGAACCTGTCCTCTTCCACTGAGATTGTAGACTTCTCTCTCTTCAGAACAGAAAGTTGGAAATTTTCTCAGGGGAAGGCTGGGAAAAGAGAGTTTTGAGAATATTAGAAGGTAAAAAGTTTAGATAGCATTAAAGCATTTTAGGATTTTTCTCTTTTTAAAATTTTTTATTTGCTTTAATTGACAATAATTGTGTATATTTTATGGGGTACAATGTGATGTTTTGATCTATGTATACATTGTAGAAAGATTAAATCAAGCTAATTAACATATCCTTTAACTCACCAACTTAGCATTTTTTTAATGGTTAAGATGTTAAGAAGACTGTTTTTCTTTTAGCAATTTTGAAATATGCAATACAGTCGGCCCTTGGCATCTATGAATTCCACATCCACAGATTCAACTAACTGATAATAAAAAATATTCAGAAAAAATAACAATACAACAATAAAAATAATACAAATCTTAAAAATGCAGTATGACTATTTATATAACATTTACATTGTATTAGGTATTATAAGTAATCTAGAGATGATTTAAAGAATACAAGAGGATGTGCATAGGTTATGTGCAAACACTATGCCATTTTATTTTTCATTTTATATTTTGTATTATACTTTAAGTTCTAGGGTACAGGTGCACAACGTGCAGGTTTGTTACATCTGTATCCATGTGCCATGTTGGTGTGCTGCACCCATTAACTCGTCATTTACATTAGGTATATCTCCTAATGCTTTCCCTCCCGCCTCCCCCCATCCCACAACAGGCCCTGGTGTGTGATGTCCCCTTTCCTGTGTCCAAGTGTTCTCCTTGTTCAATTCCCACCTATGAGTGAGAACATGTGGTGTTTGGTTTTTTGTCCTTGCGATAGTTTGCTGAGAATGATGATTTCCAGCTTCATCCATGTCCCTGCAAAGGACATGAACCCATCCTTTTTTATGGCTGCATAGTACTCCATGGTGTATATGTGCCACATTTTCTTAATCCAGTCTATCATTGATGAACATTTGGGTTGGTTCCAAGTCTTTGCTATTGTGAATACTGCCACAATAAACATATGTGTGCATGTGTCTTTATATCAGCATGATTTATAATCCTTTGGGTATATACCCAGTAATGGGATGGCTGGGTCAAATGGTATTTCTAGTTCTAGATCCCTGAGGAATCGCCACACTGACTTCCACAATGGTTGAACTAGTTTACAGTCCCACCAACAATGTAAAAGTGTTCCTATTTCTCCACATCCTCTCCAGCACCTGTTGTTTCCTGACTTTTTAATGATGGCCATTCTAACTGGTGTGAGATGGTATCTCATTGTGGTTTTGATTTGCATTTCTCTGATGACCAGTGATGATGAGCATTTTTTCATGTGCCTGTTGGCTGCACTATGCCATTTTATATCAAGGACTCGAGCATTCATAGATTTTGGTATTCAGGAGAGTCCTGGAACCAATCCTCCAATGACACTGAGAGACAACTACACATTATTATTAACTGTGGTCATCATGCAGTGCAATAGATTACTAAAACTTATTCCTCCAGTCTAACTGAAACTTTGTGTCCTTTGATCAACATCTTCTCTTTCCCTGTCTCTATACATCCCTCCCTCTGGTAACCACCTTTCTGTTCTGTTTCTATGAGTTCAACTTTTTTAGATTCCACATATAAGTGAGATCATGCGGTATTTCACTTTTTGTGCCTGGCTTATTTCACTTAGCATAATATGGAGAGTCCTCAAAAAGCTAAAAATAGAATTACCTGATGATCCAGCAATCCCACTTCTGGGTATATAGCCAAAACAACTAAAACTGGTACATCAAAGAGCTATCTGCACTCCCATATTCATTGCAGCATTATTCACATTAGCCAAGATATGGAATCAACCTAAGTGTCCATCAATGGATGAATGACTAAAGAGAATGATATAGATAGATTATAGATAAATAGATTAGATAGATAGATAGATAGATAGATAGATAGATAGATATACATACATACATACTCTATAGCCTTAAAAAAGAAAATTCTGTCATTCACAACATGGATAGAACTGGATGATTAAAGCAGTTTCAAGAGTAAAGTTTAGCACAGTTTATCTGTTTTTTTAAAAAATCTATAGTCCATGATAAGTCATAATAGTAGCTGAGATAGGACATTGTTTCTTGTAATTCATCCCTTTACTTATCTTTCCCCTCATCTATTTACTGAGTTCATCTTTCTCTCTTTAACTTCCTTAATTGTTCATAGTTTAGAGTTGGAGTGTATTTTTCATTTGTTGTATATACTGAATGGTTTTAGATTTCCTCCTCTTTTGAAAATAGAATATCATTACTCATTCCAAATAATTACCCAGTTTATTTTTCTAACTTTTGTGAACATTTTTCTGAACACTGATGCTCCTCAACAGAAAAAAAAATGTTTTCAGCCCCATATTATAAAACATTGATTCTTAAATTTTATCCAGCACTGATAGGTCGGAATTGGAAACTGGGAAGCCAGATTTTAAACACCAATCCTTCAACACACACACACAAACACACACACATGCACAGTCTTTAAATAGGACATCACTTTGAGAAGACACATGCACATGTATGTTTATTGCAGCACTAGTCACAATAGCAAAGACTTGGAACCAACCCAAATGCCCATCGATGTTAGACTGGATAAAGAAAATGGGGCACATATACACCACGAAATACTATGCAGCCATAAAAAAGAATGAGTTCATGTCCTTTGCAGGGACATGGATGAAACTGGAAACCATCATTCTCAGCAAACTAACACAGGAACAGAAGAGCAAACACCACATGTTTTCACTCATAAGCGGGAGTTGAACAATGAGAACATATAGGCACAGGAAGGGGAACATCACACACTGGGGCCTGTCGGTGGGTGGGGGGCAAGGGGAGGGATAGCATTAGGGGAAATACCTAATGTAGATGACAGGTTGATGGGTGCAGCAAACCACCATGGCACATGTGTACCAATGTAACAAACCTGCACATTCTGCACATGTATCCCAGAACTTAAAATAAAATAAAAAAGAGAAACACAACTATGAAACATTACTGCATCGTATATCTAAATAAATAAAGTATTCACTGGGCCCTATATACTGTATGTAGGTCCACTCTCTGATTTCCAAAAATTGCTTACCCTGGCAACACTCCAGACAGCCATGAGGTTCAACCAAGACTTAGAACAACTGCCTCCTACTTTTGACTATCTTCCAACCCTAGTGAGCAGGTCTGGACAGGCTTGTACATAGAGCTCTAAAAAATATTCTCTCCTTTTCCTTTTCCCAAGGCAAATCCCTAGGAATGGTAAAGACCCATTTCCTCACATGCCAATTAGTTTTTCTTATTTTCTCTCCTTTCCCCAGCATCCCTTAAAAAGGTGGTTCTCAATCCTGGGTGTACGTCAAAATCACCTGGGAGAGCTTGCTGAAAATACAGATGTCCCCAGGTACAAACCCAGACCTGGTAGCCGGGGTGTCCTCCAAGAAAACTCAGAATCACAGGTCCAGGGGCATCAGTTTTTTTCTTTTTTTGGAGGCAGAGTCTCATTCTGTTGCCCAGACTGAAGTGCAGTGGTATGATCATGGCTCACTACAGCCTCAACCTCCTGGGCTCAAGCAATCCTCCTACCTCAGCTTCTCGAGTAGCTGGGACCACAGGTGTGTGTCACTACACCAGGATAATTTTTCTATTTTTAAATTTTTTTTTAGAGATGGGGTTTTGCCATGTTGCCCAGGCTGATCTCAAACTCCTTGGCTCAAGCAGTCTGCCAACCTTGGCCTCCCAAAGTGCTGGGATTACAGGCATGAGCCACCACGTCCAGCCCTAGCATCCATATTTCTAACAAGCCCTTCCAGGTGATTCTGAGACACCTAGGATTAAGTTCTACATTCTATAATCTTAATTGAAAATTGTACAGAGATATTTGCAGAGCATATATAGTAGAAGCAAGGGAGTGAAACTTAAAAGAGGATTTTCAATCTGGGTCATTAAAAAATAATAACTGTGATAAACATACAAGTTATAAATTATACATTCTCACTTATAAGTAGGAGCTAAACAATGGATACACATGGACATAAAAATGGAAATGACAGATAACGGAGACTTCAAAAGAGAGAGGAGAGGAGAAGGGAAAGTTGAAAAATTACCTATTGGGTACTGTGTTCACTATTTGGGTGACAGGATCAATAGAAGCCGAAACTTTAGGATCATGCAATGTATAGTCGTGTAACAAACCTGCACATGTACCCCTTGATTCTAAAATAAAATAATAATAACGGAAGCAACTAATTTAAAATCTTAGAAGAACAATATTTCTTCTCATAATAAGTACGGTGAGGTTGAGGTAAATTGCCATAATCCGGCACTGTTCAAAAAACTTTGAGGGGCAAAGGTAAATCTTACCAATCTCTGGGCTGCCTTAGTGACTTTTTTGGTACATCACAGTCCTGTTAAAGGCCAGCTGGAATGATGTGTTCAGGGCTGATACGGTTTGGCTGTGTCCCCACCCAAATCTCATCTCAAATTGTAATCCAAATTGTAATACCCATATGTCAAGGGAGGGACATGGTAGAAGGTGACTGGATCATGGAGGTGGTTTTCCCCATGCTATTCCCCTGATAGTGAGTGAGTTCTCATGAGATCTGGCTGTTTGATAAGTATCTGGCACTTCCCCTGCTCTCTCTCTCTCACCTGCTGCCATATAAGATGTGCCTTGCTTCCCCTTTGTCTTCCACCATGATTGTAAGTTTCCTGAGGCCTCCCAGCCATGCAGAACTGTGAGTCAATTAAACCTTCTTTGTTTATATATTACCCAGTCTCAGGTAGTATCTTTACAGCAGTGTGAGAATGGACTAATACAGAGAATTGGTACCAGTAGTGGGGTACTGCTATAGAGATAACCTGAAAATGTGGAAGTGACTTTGGAACTGGGTAACAGGCAGAGGTTGGAACAGTTCAGATGGCTCAGAAGAAAAGAGAAAGATGTGGGAAAGTTTGGAACTTCCTAGAAACTTGTTGAATGGTTTTGAGCAAAATGCTGATACTGATATGGACAAAGAAGCCCAGGCCAAGGTGGTCTCAGATGGAGATGAAGAACTTACTGGGAGCTAGAGCAAAGGTGACTCTTGCTATGCTTTAGCAAAGAGACTAGTGGCATTTTGCCCCTGCCCTAGGAATTTGTGGAACTTTGAACTTGAGAGAGATCATTTAGGGTATCTGGCAGAAGAAATTTCTAAGCAGCAAAGCATTCAAGAAGAAGCAAGAGCATAAAAGTTTGGAAAATTTGCAGCCTGACAATGCAATAAAAAAGAAAAACCAATTTTCTGGGGAGAATTCAAGCCTGCTGCAGAAATTTGCATAAGTAACAAGGAGCCGAATGTTAATTGCCAAGACAATGGGGAAAATGTCTCCAAGGCGAGTCAGAGGTCTTCACAGCAGCCTCTCTCATCACAGGCCCAGACACCTATGAGGAAAAAATGGTTTTGTGGGCCAGGCCCAGGGCCTTGCTGCTTTATGCAGTCTTGGGACTTGGTGCTCTGCATCCCAGTCATGGCTAAAAGGGGCCAAGGTACAGCTTGGACCTTGGGTTCAGAAGGTGCAAGCCCCAAGCCTTGGCAGCTTCCATGTGGTGTTGAGCCTGTGGGTGCACAGAAGTCAAGAATTGAGGTTTGGGAACCTCTGCCTAGATTTCAGAGGATGTATGGAAATGCCTGGATATCCAGACAGAGGCTTGCTGCAGGAGCAGGACACTCATGGAGAGCCTCACTAGGGCAATGTGGAAGGGAAATGTGGGGTGGGCACCCCTACATAGATTCCCCACTGTGGCACTACCTGGTGGAGCTGTGAGAAGAGGGCCACCATCCTCCAGACCCCAGAATGGTAGACGCGCTGACTGACAGCTTGCACCATGAGACTGGAAAAGTTGGAAACACTCAATGTCAGCCCATGAAAGCAGCCGGGAGGGATGCTGTACCCTACAAAGCCACAAGGGCAGAGCTGCTCAAGGCCTTGGGAGTCCACCACTTGCATCAGTGTGCCCTGAATGTGAGACATGGAGTCAATGGAGATCATTTTGGAGCTTTAAGATATAAGGACTGCCCCGTTGGATTTTGGACTTGCATGGGGCCTATGACCCCTTTGTTTTGGCCAATTTTTACCATTTGGCATGGGACAATTTACTCAATGCCCGAACTCCCATTGTATCTTGGAAGTAACTAACTTGTTTTTGATTTTACAGGCTCCTAGGCCTAAGGGTCTTGCCTTGCCTCAGATGAGACTTTGGACTTGGACTTTTGAGTTAATGCTGGAATGAGTTCAGACTTTGGGGGATTGTTGAGAAGGCATGATTGGTTTGAAATGTGAAAAGGACATGAGATTTGGGAGGGGCCAGGGAGGAATGATGTGATTTGGCTGTGTCCCCACCCAAGTCTCATCTCAAATTGTAAATCTGAATTGTAATCCCCACATGTCAAAGGAGGGAACTGATAGGAGGTGATTGGATCATGGGGGTAGTTTCACCCATGCTATTCTCATAATAGTGGGCTCATAAGATTCAGTTGTTTGATAAATGTCTGACAATTCCCCTGCTCTCTCTCTCTCCTGCTGCCATATAAGATGTACCTTGCTTCCCCTTTGCCTTCTGCCATGGTTGTAAGTTTCCTGAGGCCTCCCAGCCATGTGAAACTGTGAGTCAATTAAACCTCCTTTGTTTATAAATTACTCAGTTTCACGTAGTATCTTTATGGACTAATACACGGGCTACAGTTATGGGGCCAAACCACCCAGTGAGAAAACACTAAAAGGACAAAATACAGTGCCTCCAAAGTGGCACCTGAACCCTCATAAGGTATCTACCAGGCTTTTTACTTACTAGTAACAAGAAAACCTGAAAGAAGGAACTGCCTCCCTGGCAGGATGGGCATGAAGTCAACTCTGATTCTGATTTAGTTAAAATGAGAGGACCTGGGTTGCTAGCTTTTGAAAGGCTCTATACATGCATTATAGCTTTTTTTTTTTTTTTTTTTTGAGACGGAGTCTCGCTCTGTCGCCCGGGCTGGAGTGCAGTGGCGCGATCTCGGCTCACTGCAAACTCCGCCTCCCTGGTTCACGCCATTCTCCTGCCTCAGCCTCTCCGAGTAGCTGGGACTACAGGCGCCTGCCACCATGCCCGGCTAATTTTTTGTATTTTTAGTAGAGACGGGGTTTCATCGTGGTCTCGATCTCCTGACCTCGTGATCCGCCCGCCTCGGCCTCCCAAAGTGCTGGGATTACAAGCGTGAGCCACCGCCCCCGGCCGCATTATAGCTTTTAATTAATAAACAGTCTTGCATAGAAAGGGAGGAAAAGAGTTTTGTTTGCTTTAGGGGGTAGGGAAATTTGGTGGGTCTTTCATGGGGCCTGGGAGGAGGATATGGATGAATGGATGTTAGGGAATGGCAGGGATATTGGTGAGGTAGGAACCTTCCTGTTCATGTTCATTTATGATTGGTTTTAAGCACTAAGCATAGCTAAACCAAGGAAATTTTCTGTCTTTAAGAAAATCATTTCCATTCTCCAAATATGCTGGCCATACTGTAGGCCTTATAAAATTTTGACAGCAAGATTATAAGGACTTTTTCTCAGAAAATCAATTATAGTCTATTTTTAGCATGGACAATCTAGTAATTAAACAAATATTGATTGGGAGGAAAAAAGATCTACATCCTAAACCCTTAGGTTATAAGACCTTCTCTCTTCCAATCAAAGATCACCTTTCCCCAACATGTGCCTGTAAGACAGTGTGCAAGATGTCTGCCACTCTTCTCAAACCCAGGTGGGACTAATTGCTCAGACTTTCTGCCTTTTCCTGCTTCTGGACAGTTGTTATGGTGATCCCAAAGGAGGTGGGACTTTCAGAAGCCTAGAAAGATCAACTTATCCCCCCCAAGTACTTAGTTGATGCCTACCCTGTCTTGGGAAAGGAGTGATGAACAAAACAGGTAAGGCACCTGACTTCACAGAGCTCACAGCCTAGCTGCAATAAAATAAATAAATAAGGAAGTTTCAAATTATTAGAAGTGCTATGAAGGAAATAGAATTGGGCTACAGGAGAGATCCAGGAGGAATGGAAGTTTGCTTTTAATAGATAGAGGGATGAGGATGGCTTCTGATGCAGGAAGTGGGGTATGTTTAAGGAAATGTCAGAAGCTGGGTGTTGCTGGAGTGAAGTGACAAGAGGAGAGTGGTACATGATGAATTTGCAGGGGTCCTAGTAAAGAGTTTGGGTCTTATTATAGATGCAAACGGAAACATTTGGAGAGTTTTAAATGGGACAGCCACATGATCTGAATCATAGTTTTTAAGATGAACTTTTTATTTAGGGATAATTTTAGGTTTACAGAAAAGTTTAAAGATAGTACAGAGGGTTTCTGTACACTTTCACCAAGTTCCCACCATTGCTAGCATCTTAATATACCATGGTACATGAATACTAACTAAAGTCAACACTTTATCTGAATTTCACCGGTTTTTCCATTAATCTCCTTTTTCTGTTCGAGGATCGAATCCCAGCTACCACACTGCATTTAGTCATCAAATCACCCTAGTTTTCTCTGGTCTCTGATAGTTCCTCAGTCTTCTTTTGTTTTTCATGTCCCTGACAGTTTTGAAGAGTCTGGTCAGTTACCCTGTAAAATTTTTCCCAGTCTGGGGTTTGTCTGATGTTTTCCCCTCATGATTAGACTCAGATTAGGGGCGTTTTGAAAGACTGCCCGAGAGGTGATTTGTCCTTCTTATCATATCACATCAGGGGTTCAGGATAGGTAGCCACATGCCATTACTGGAGATGTTCAGGTAGTGCTTGCCTGGTTTCTCCACTATAAAGTTACTATTTTTCCTTCTTCATATTTTATGCTTTAGAAGCAGGGCACTAAGTTTACCCTACCTTCCAAGGAGATGGGGGAAAGAGAGCTAAGCTGCATCTCTTGGAAAAGGGAATAGCCACATCTATTATTTGGAATTCTCCTGTAAGGAAGATTTGCCCATTATTCCTCATTTATCTCTTTATTCAAACATTTATTTATATTAGTACAAACTCATGGATATGGATATCATACTTTGTGTAATAATCCAAATACTACATTATTTATTTTATTGTTCAATTTGTTCTAGCTTTGGCTGGTGGGAGCTCTTTCTGGTTGGCTCCTATATTCCTTTGATATACCCCTATCCTTTTTTTTTGAGCACTATCTTACTCTCTGCCACTACAAGATGCTGTATGCTCACCTTGTGTTTTTCCTTCCCCAGTCCTAGAATCAGCCATTTCTCCAAGGACCCTCGCTCCTTTTGTTGGAGAATGATATTAGAGACCAAGATTTGTGTGCTGAGTGTTCTAATTGCTAGCAAGGTGTCATTGCCTCTAGGCCCTCTCAGCTAACATAGCTAGGAAATACATGATTTGTGTGAACTAACCCATATATATACACATATCTATAAATGTTTATATGTCTATCCATCTGTATCTATATTAAACTAAACATGAGTTTGTACTAAAACACTGCCACAGGGCTCACTGAGTCACATTTTTAAAAGATCACTCCAAAAATATTTTATAAAACAACAACAAAAAGGGATAACTAACTGTTCCAAGAGTGGAGGCAGTGAGACAAGTTTAGGCTGTTGTCATCTAGGCAAGGGATGATATAGGTTTGAATTAGGATGGCAACAAACAACAAGGAGGAGACAGAGCTGATGCCAGACAGACTTTGAAGATAGAGCTGGCAGGATTTGATGGTAGTTTGGATATGAAGTAGGGGTAGGAGAATGAGGGAAATAGAAAGATCAAGGACAACTCGTGGATTGGAGGTCTGAAGGAAATGTATGCACTGTGATGCCATTTGCTGAGATGGGAAAGACTAGGGAAGGTGCAGCTTTGGAGGGGAGGATACCAAAGTCAAAAAATTCTGTTTTTATCTTGCTAAGTTTGAGATGCTCTTTAGACAAGCTGACATGTCAAATGAGCAGGTACACCTAGGATTGTGGAGCTCCTGCAAGGAGTCTGGACTAGAGATATAAATTATGGCGTTATCAGCATACAGATGGTAATTGAAGCCGGGGGGCTAGATGGGATAACCCAGGCAGAAGGCAAGAGTGATGATAGAGAAAAAAAAGGATCAGCACTAAGTCCCAAGACGGTTCAGCTGTTAGAGGTTGAGCAGAGGAGGAGCCAGCAGGGGTGATTTCACTTCTCCACTAGAGTTCAGCATTCACAGTGGTTTTCATATGAGACCTCTGCATCACACATTTCCTCACTGCTCGTGATGTTCCACTGACAATCAGAAGAATTTCCATTTTTACATTAATTTTGTTTTGTTACTGCTTTAGGGAGGCAACTGTAGATGATTCAACTTTTATTAAATCAACTCTTTTGGATTGATGGGTGTTCTCTTCTTCTGAAATACAATGTTCTGCTTCATTTTCATGATGCTCCAATTGAAAACTCATTCCTGCCTCTGTCCTCATTTCCCTCCCTGGGTCCGAGAACATCTTTCTGAAGAGACAGAGAGAAGTGAGCTAGTTTTTGGGTTAGGGAGTGGAGGAGCACTAGAGTACCTTCCATACCTAGCTGAAAAAGATCTGTAGAGCATCTGCGGACACATTTATGATCAGGGACTTCTTTCCCTTCCTAACCAAAATAGGAAACCAAGTCTCAGATAAACATGTCAGATCTCCAAGTCTTGCTCATTTCTCCAGTTTTGTCTGCATTTCCTCCATCTCTACCCTGAGCCAGGCTCCTACCAGCCCCTCAAGGTAAAGGGGAGTATATTGTAATGGCTTAAGGGCATGGATCTTGGGCCAGATATCCCTGGGCTTAAATTTTACCTGTACCACCTAGTAGCTGTGTAACCTTGGAAAGTTAACTTCTTTGGGCCTTAATTTTTTCACTTGTAAAATGGAAATAATAACTGTGCCAGTTTCATAGGATTGTTGTGAGAATTTAATGAGATAATGCATATAACATAAAGTGCTTAAACATTGTCTGATTCATAGTAAATGCTATATAAGTGTTAACTATCGGACCGGGCATGGTGACTCCCACCTATAATCAGAGCATTTTGGGAGGCTGAGGCAAGTGGATCACTTGAGTCCAGGAGTTCAAGACCAGTCTGGCCAACATGGCAAAACCACATCTCTACTAAAAATACAAAGAAAAGAAAAAAGCCGGGTGTGGTGGCGCATACCTGTTTCTCAGCTACTCAGGACGCTGAATCCCAGCTACTCAGGAGTATCCCAGCTACTCAGGAGGCTGAGACAGGAGAATCACTTGAACCCAAGAGGTGGAGGTTGCAAAGAGCAGAGATCACGCCACTGCACTCCAGCCTGGGTGACAGAGAGAGACTTTATTTCAAAAAAAAGAGTATTAACTATTATTCCTGCAACTGACTAGCATACCAGGGGATTCACCTGCCTCCAGCCTTACTATGCCCCCTCTCAAGTACATCGTGCTGCTGGACAATTTCTTGCTTTTTTTTCTATTCCTTTAACTGATTTTTTTTTTTTTTTTATCAACTGTCACAAGCTAGGAACCGTCCTAGATACTGAAAATATAGCAGTGAACAAGATTCACGATGTCTTTGATTTCCTGGAGCTACATTCAAGCAAGAGGAAACAGACAATAAACAAAGTAATTTCAAGAAGTACTGTACCTGCTTTGGCAGTGCTACGAAGAAGATACGGGATTAAAATGTGATAGAGTGAGATTCTTCCTGTGAATGATCAGGAAAAGCGTTTCTGAGGTGGTGACTTTTCATCAGCCAGTCATAGGGTGCTCTTTATAAAAAGCACAGGCACAGCAATTGTAAAAACCCTGAGGGGAAGAGGAACTTGGCATGTTGAAAGAACTCTCAGAAAATCAGAGAGACTGAATCATAGTGCAAATAGAGGCACGTGGCAGAGATTGAGAGTGTTCAACACTATCTGTGTCCTCCTCCTCTTACTGGACATCCAACCAAATTCCATTTCCCAGACATCCTTGCCATTACACGTGATCATATGACTGGCTTATGGCCAATGGAATGTAGGTACGGCAAAATATACCACTCCCAGGACTGGCCTATAAAACCCTCTGACATGTGATTCTCTCTTCTTTCATCTGTTTATTGGCTACAAAATAATCAATAGATAATTCCAAACCCCTTGAGATTTCTTTTTTTTTTTCTTTTTGAGACAGAGTCTCACTCTTGCTGCCCAGGCTGTAATGCAGTGGCTCGATCTTGGCCCACTGCAACCTCTGCCTCCTGGATTCAAGTGATTCTCCTGCCTCAGCCTCCTGAATAGCTGGGATTACAGGTGCACACCACCATGCCTCACTAATTTTTATATTTTTAGTAGAGACAGGGTTTCACCATGTTGCCCAGTCTGGCCTCGAATCCTGACCTCATGTGATCCACCTGCTTCGGCCTCCCAAATTGCTGGGATTACAGGTATGAGACACCATGTCCAGTCCCCCTTGAGTTTTCAAAGCCACAAGACAAAAGGCATCTGGTCCCTGAGTATGTGGAGTAGAGCTGTCAATGGAGAATTTGGGAGAGATCCTTTTAGCAGCTAGTGTTATTAACCTCAGTACCAGGAGTGTGGTGCAAGATGAGGTCAGAGAGATGGAAAGGGCCAATTCTTCCTAACACAACCTTTCTACCATCTATCCTGCTGCCTATTGTCCAGAGTCTGCAGCCCCAACTATGAGGTCTACCTGGTCATCTTCACACTACCTACCCCACCATCATGTCTCCTTGATCCAGACCTTGTGCTGCAGTCAGGTGGTCTTCTCATTGTTTTGTGCCTTGCAGTTTAGCCAACCCTACCAAGCTCTAAGCACCCACTATTTCAAGCCACCACGTCCTCTGAATGCCACTGGGCTCCTTAGCTTTTCACTTCACTCTTCATAGGTTGTTGTTTCACACAAGGTAGTTTCTTTCATTTACAGGCTCGGTGATGAAGTGGAGAAGCCAGGTCATAGCTTCTTCTGGATCCCTCACAATGCCTGACAGAAATGTGCAGCACATAGAAGGTATTCAACAAATGCTTGATTGCCAACATTGAGTTCATTTGAGATAACTTCTCACCTGCTCCACTTGTAGATGCGAGTGGCAATTTTGAAAACCACTAAGCCATGTTTCTGTGACAGTGCAGTTTGCATAGAGGAGCTACAACAAATGTTCCTACCATGGCATTGACTCCCTGCTCAGAGAAGTGGCTTGTGCTTACTTGATAAGCTTTCCCTAGAAGCTTCGAAATGGAGCCTCTGCCATTACCGTGACAACCGAAGCCTCCAGCTCATTTATAGCAAACCTCAGAAAACAAACATTGCAGATCCCCCACCTCTAAGACATCTTAAAAGCTGGCTGTCTTGGCTCCCAGCTCTGCATCTAGTATAGTACCAGCTCTCCATAACTTTTATCTTGTTTGAACTCCCATATGCACCATTCCAAATTGGGGAACTTGAGTCCTGAACCTCTAGGCTAAATTAGGAGTTTTGCTTCAATCCAGTTTATCAAAACCCATTCTCTTCCGAATACACTCAGAGTTCTCAGCCATGGGGCCTAATCAGGCCTTAAACAGTAAAAGCATGACTCAGGGAAAAGTGCAAGGTTTCTCCAGAATCAGCCCCACCCTGATAATTTTCCATATAACTAAGTGATGAGGGAAGCATCCAAAAAGTATCAATTTACCTCAATTTGGCTTCCAAGGCAAGTGGCCCTCAACTCCAAGAACAGAGAGACTTTGGAGTTAGCATTCACTAAGGTAAGAGGAGGAGTGGGCTAAGGAGACACATTCCACCTGCTTTTTCCTTGAACCCTGCCATTAACCTTCCTCTCAGAGGGGCAGGAGCAGCAGCCGGGGCTGCAGCTCCAAATCAGTGCATTCATCACAGATGGTGCTGCTGTGTGGGGACTGTGGGCTCCAGTAAATCACAGATCGGGGTTGACTGTTTGCTAAGAAGACGTTCCTCACCCTGAAGTTTGGGCTCAAGCCCAGAATGAATTATTCACATCTCCCTTCCGCCTCTCTTCCCCTTTCCCTCTGTTCTTCCCATGTGTTGGCTTTTTGTGGTTGCCTACTATTTGGATTTTTCCCAGCCCCCTCACCCTTTTGTAACCACAATAACTAACCCCCTGATGGGAGAGAGTTGGCATTTGTGAGCCTCAACTCAGGTACTGTGCCTAACCCTTTGAGATATATTATATACTTATATATAAACATGTATATACGTATATCTACATATACATATATGTATGTGTGTATATATAAATAATATTACATATAATCTCTTTTATTCTCTTTTGCCAACTCTATGAGGTAGTGGTTCTCTCTTTTACTTCCAACATGAGGAAACTAAGGATCAGAGAGAAGGAAACCCTAGTCCAAGGTCACATGGTGGAGCTGAGATTTAGATCCAGATTTGGTTGGCTTTAAGGCTCTTGTTCTCTGCACAATGACTACATCATGTTGCAAAGACATCACATGCAAACAATAATGTTGCTGAAAGCTGCCCTGTTCCAGAGCTTCCATCAATATCAAAAGGAGAGGTTATTTCTACAATGTACCTGTAAGATCTTCCCCTGGGGAAAGAAATAGCAGGTGCCTGTGAAAAGCTACTTTTGCCAATGTTCAGCTAAAACCAAGACTCAGCAAAATGATTCCAGAATATGAC
The DNA here is from genome assembly GCF_006542625.1 of Nomascus leucogenys. Lineage (NCBI taxonomy): Eukaryota > Metazoa > Chordata > Mammalia > Primates > Hylobatidae > Nomascus > Nomascus leucogenys. Next base: position 122,716,388 of record NC_044406.1, on the reverse strand, counting down.
TGTGCAGAGTCAGTTGAGACTTCTGTTGCCAGAGAAACAGAAGGTACCCAGGAACAGGGTATTCAGAATAGCACAGTGGATGAGTGTGCAGGCCAGGCTCGGGGGTCAGACTGCCTCTCTTCTCAACATCTGAACCATTCAGTAGATATGGGAGGTTAGATGAGTTACTGAAGCTCAGATGCCCTCATCCGTAAAAATATATATAATGTGTATATGCACACACACACTCATAAATATACACATATATATGCCAGGCACTGTCCTAACTACTTACATGTATTGTCATTTACTCCTCACATCAACCCTATAAAGTAGATTACTTTTATAATCTCCATTTTAGAGGTGGAAAAACAGAGGCGCCAAGAACTTAGGTAAATTGCCCAGTCACACATCTGGTAGATGGCACATCATGTTCAAAGGTGGGTAATCCTACTCCAGACCCTGTGCTTCCCACCATTACTGTCATTACAGGAACACTAATATTACCTATATCATAGGATTATTATGAAGGTTGTGCTAGCTGCTGCATTTAAAATGCCTAACAGTGCCTGGCACAAAGTAAACTCTCAAAAAATGTCAGCTATTATTACTACTAAGGAAAACTGGAGCATTTCATTTTTTTTTTTTTTGGCAAATGGAATAGGTTGGATAGCAGTCTGGATTTAGACAAAAGGCAAGCCTGGGTGTTGTAAAAAATCCAATCCATATGCATTACTGCAGCCAATCTGATCATGGTTCTGTGCTCCCTTTTTAGCCTGAGCATTTATTTTCCTGCCCTTCTGGTTAGGGTGGCAAAATGTATTGTACTCCCATTTCATGAGATTTTGCTGCAGAAAGATAATGGAGTGGAAAGACATGGGACACTCTTATGGCAACTTGTATTTCTCCTCCACAGCACTGGACACATTTGTAGTTATTATTTATGTAATTACACATTTATTGCCCTCTTTCTCCTCTAGACCAGACAGTAAACTCCTTGAGGGCAAGAACTCTGTGTGCTTTTCCACCACTATGTCTCCAGCTCCTGGCACAGAACTTGGCATGAGGTGTGCATTCAGTGAATGTTTGCGGAATGGATGAATGAATGATGCTGCTGCCCTAGGTCTGTAGAGCGAGTTGCAGGTCCTCTCCGGATGAGGGGAATGCCAGAAAAGGTGCAATTCCTAGGTATAGCCAAAAGGTGGCAGAATGACTCTGCAAACAGTCACTTTGAGCCTCCAGAGAGGAGAAAATGACAGCCTGGGAGCTGAGTGGTCTTGTCAGAAACTGCAAGACTCAGAATGACCTCTGTAGCCTCCATGTTGTTCAGCCAAGGGCACTGCACATCGTACATGCTCAAAAATACTTGCTAAAAAATACAACTCTTCTTTCAGTAAGGATTTTTATTCATTTTTCTTTCTTGAATAAGAGCTGCCTTTCAACAAATATTTATTGAGTGCTTACTGTGTAGGCACTGAGGCGACAGTGATGAACAAGGTGGATCTAGCTGTTGCCCTCGTTGAGCTTATATCTAGCAGGGAGGAAATGGTTAATGAGACAAATAAGTACCAAATGCTATGGGGAGAGGTCCTTTCCTGGTCCAGGAGAGTAGAGAGCTTTTTGGAAGTGTCATTAAAGCTCAGAAGTAATTATATATTTACACATCCACGTGAGTCACCAATCCATTAAGTAAGAGACAATTCCTTGGTTACATAAACTATTCCAAGGCAGAGTGAATGTCAGACATACAAAAGTTTCGGACATTCCACCATTGGCCCTTTTCAATATTACAAACTAGACAAAATGTAACTATTTTTAACAAAAGACATTTGTTGAAAAGGAATTACAAATACAGGTCAAGTCCCAAGATGCACACAGACTTCCCTGAATTCTTGACTAGTATTTCTTATATGTGTCCAAGGCTTTTCATTTCCTACAGTGTTAGCTTACTTGATTCCTACTACAGATCTGTGAGGTATGAAAAGCAAACCGCACCAGCCCCACTTTATAGGGTCTAGCACTTCACAGGATGAAATGGAAGCTCAGAGAAGTTATGTGACTTGCTCAAATCCCCACTGCACTGAGAGGCAGAGTCAGTACCATAACCTGGTCCACTGACTCCCAGTCTGTTACACTCAGCTGTCTGTTTATTGCACATAAAGTGGACACGACTGCAGGTTCCTTACGCTGGGATGAGACCTGCATTTATGTTTCCTCTATTCCCTATGCTCTGGAACAGTTTATGTAAGAAAGCAATTAAATGTTTTCTAAATTTCTCCTATGGTAATAGATCTATTCAGACTTTAAAGCATTCCTGGAGTAAACTTTGGAAATCTATTTTTTTTTTCTAGAAAGTCATCCCTAGATTGTAAAATTTATAGGCACAAAGTGGTAAAGAGTAGTCTTGAAAAAATAATTTTGTAACAGTTTCCACATTTGCTTCACTTCTTTATAAATATATACATATACTATGCTTTTCCTGAACCATGTAACCAGTTGTTAATGACCCTTCAAGGCTAAGTACCTCAGCATATGTCCACTAAAAATAAAGATTTTTCTTACATAGTAACAAGAAAATGATCAAATTTGGGACCTTTACCATCAATCAAATACTATTACCTAATGCATATCCCAAATTCTAATTTCACCAATTATTCAGATTAAGTTCTTTGTAGCATTTTCATTTTCTTCTAATCTAGGCTCCAAGTTAGGGTCATACATTGCATTTAGTTGTCCTATCTCTTTCTTCATCTTTACCCCAGCCTTTCTTTATCTTTCATCACATTGCCATTTTTGAAGAGAACAAATCAATTACATTGTAGAATGACCGTCAGCTTGGCTTTGTGTGATGTTTCCTTATGATCATATTCAGATGCTGCATTGTGGGCAGAAATAATAGAAGTGATGCTTTGCCCTTCTCAGTGCATCACAGCAGAAGGCACATGATGTCAGGTTGTCCCATTTTTTGTGGACGTTTGCTTTAATCACTTGGTTAAAGTAGTATCTACCAAGCTTCTCCACCATGAATAGGCCCTTTTCCCCTTTGTGATTTATAGTAAGTAATCTGTGGGGAAATACCTTTGATCCTTTTCAATACTCTTGTACTCAATAGTTTTGGTGTCTTGCCCAAATCAATTATTATGATGTTAATTGCAAAATATTGGCTTCAAACTCTGTCATCCCACTACATTTATTAGTGAGCATTCTATTATTATAAAAAATAGTTTTGGCTGCTCCATCCTTTTTTAATGTATTGATTTGTTTTTTTTTTTCTGACTTTGGTTTTCAGTATCAGTTTGGACTCATAAATTCGATTTATGAAAAACTAAAGTTTTCAATATCACAAAAACTATCTGATGTGTAGATGTTTTACCTTCATGATTTCATTTTGATGGTAAAATTGTCCCCAATCCAGCTGTAGAAACCCTTCAAGCTGGCTCCTATGTCCTTTAGGCACGTCCCATCAGTGTTGAATCACTGCCTTTCCTTTTAGCACAAGATATTCCCAGTTTATCTTATATTTCCCTTGCCCTAGCCCTAGAACCAGCTATTTCTCCAAAAGGCTCTGGTTTCTTTTATTGGAGAATGGTATTTAGAAAACAAGATCTTAGCAATAGCTGTGCTCATTGGTTCGGGGATGTTAACACTTCTAGACCTTTTAAGTGAACAGAGTTAAGGATGAGCTCATACTGATATCTCTGATTCCAATTGAACACCATAGGATTCTTCCTCTTCTCCCATGCCAATGATGTACCTTCTCCCACAGTGAGAACCCTGGCTGGCAACAACATTAATGTAATATAATCACTCATTTCCCCAATCCTATAAACATACACAAAATAGTTTCAGCATTGCTGTACTGACATCACTACTAACAACAAACCTAATAAGAAACTTTCAAGATTTATTTCTTTTTATCTTTAAATTGAGAGTATATGATTAAAAATTACCTGATTAGTTTTTGTTTATTTCTGGGTTCGTTATGTTATCAATTTGACATATAATTAATGTGTCTCCATTTGTATTCAATTTTAGGGGTTTCCTCAAACTTACTGATTTGATTTCACTTTTTGAATAAGGAAAATGCAAACATGACTTCAAGAGTCACAACTATACATATAGGTATATTCTGGTCTCTGAAAATGCTTTAATTTTTTCTTTTTTTTCTTTTTCTTTTTATTTTTTTATTATTATACTTTAGGTTTCAGGGTACATGTGCACAATGTGCAGGTTTGTTACATATGTATCTATGTGCCATGTTGTTTTGCTGCACCCATTAACTCATCATTTAGCATTAGGTATATCTCCTAATGCTGTCCCTCCCCCCTCCCCCCACCCCACAACAGTCCCCGGAGTGTGATGTTCCCCTTCCTGTGCCCATGAGTGCTCATTGTTCAATTCCCACCTATGAGTGAGAACATGCGGTGTTTGGTTTTTTGTCCTTGCGATAGTTTACTGAGAATGATGGTTTCCAGTTTCATCCATGTCCCTACAAAGGACATGAACTCATCATTTTTTATGGCTGCATAGTACTCCATGGTGTATATGTGCCACATCTTCTTAATCCAGTCTATCGTTGTTGGACATTTGGGTTGGTTCCAAGTCTTTGTTATTGTGAATAGTGCCGCAATAAACATATGTGTGCATGTGTCTTTATAGCAGCATGATTTATAGTCCTTTGGGTATATACCCAGTAATGGGATGGCTGGGTCAAATGGTATTTCTAGTTCTAGATCCCTGAGGAATCGCCACACTGACTTCCACAATGGTTGAACTAGTTTACAGTCCCACCAACAGTGTAAAAGTGTTCCTATTTCTCCACATCCTCTCCAGCACCTGTTGTTTCCTGACTTTTTAATGATGGCCATTCTAACTGGTGTGAGATGGTATCTCACTGTGGTTTTGATTTGCATTTCTCTGATGGCCAGTGATGATGAGCATTTTTTCATGTGTTTTTTTCATATCTATTATGTCCTCCTTACTCCAAAGTTTGCTTATTTGAATCTCTTTTTGTTTCTTAATTAGATTTGCCAAATCTTTTCTTTTTAATTGTGTTGTTTCTTTGTTTGTTTTTTAAGATAGGGTCTTGCTCTGTCGCCCAGGCTGGAGTGCAGTGGTGCAATCATGGCTCACTGCAACCTTGAACTCCAGGTCTCAAACAATCCTCCCATCTCAGTATCTCCCTGCAGTAACTGGGACTACAGGTGCACACCACCACACCTGGCTATTTTTTGTCTTTTTTGTAGAGACAGGGTTTCATCATGTTGCCCAGGCTGGTCTTGAACTCCTAGGCTCAAGTGATCTGCCTACCTCAGCCTCCCAAAGTGCCAGGATTATAGGTGTGATCCACCACACCTGGCCTGTGTTGATCTTTACAATGAATTAACTTTAAGTTTTATTGGTCAGGCCTACTTTTGCTTATTTTCCGTTTTAGTAATGCTTATATCATTATGAATTCCTTCCATCTACGTTTCTTGGGTGTATTTTACCATTATTCTCCTAACATCTTGAGTTGGATACTTATTCTATTAATTTTCAGGATTTTTTATAAGCACATAAAGCTTTCATTTTCTTCTGTACTGTTTTAGCCACCCAGCAAAGATTTTAATGTATAGTTCCTTTATTTTCATTCCATTCCAAATAGTATTTCTCTTGTATTTTTCCCAAGTCTTAGCCATCAAACTTTCTTTATCATTTTATTTTAGGTATGTGTCACTTATAAACAGCACATGTTAAATATTTGAGCACAATCTGAAAATAATAGTGGAATTTAATTTGTTCACATTTATTGGAATTATTGATATATTTGAACTTATCCTTCCCATCTTTTGTTATTCCTTATCATGCTTTTTTAAAACCGTTTTTTTTTTTAATCACAAGAGCCAATTGTTAGCATCTCTTTTCAACTTTGTGTTCAGTGAAATCATGCTGGTAGCTTGATGTCAGCCATGTTGGGGGTGATTTTCATGATACAAATCAGAGCTTTTCCCCCCAGAGTTGGTTGTTAAACATTTACCAACACACCACTTGTTTCTTGTATGTTATGTCTTTCTCTTTATTATATTAATTTTTAGTTTTAGTATGCCCTTGAGTATGTTAGAGCGGGTCCACGAATACTAAAATTTATTAATATGTATTTGCCCTCATCCTTGAATACCAGTTTGCCTAAGAACAGGATTTATGGAAGAGACTGCTAATTGCCTATTCCAAGTCCAGTTTTCCCTTTTTCCTAACGAACTAAACCTCAATTTTTAGCAGAGCACACTACTGCCTTGAATAAACATAATACTTTTGTCCATAGAAAGTCCATAGTCTTTCTTTGGACAAGTGTGGCCACCTGATCAAGTTCTAGCCAATTAAATTAAAATAAATACTATGTAGGAGTTCTAGGAAGCCTCCTTAAGGAGAACTGACAAAACTAGGAGAGGTGTCCATTTTACTCTTCCTCTCACTTCCTTTATTTGACTACCTGGAACTTGGATAAGATGGCTGGAGCCCCAGGAGCTACCTTGAGCTGTGAGGTAACTGAGGATGGAAGTCATATCTTGAAAATGGTTGCAACAGAAAGATAAAAGGAGCCTGAGCACTGATAACTTCATGAAGCTGGGTTGATTCTCCATGCCACAATTTTTCTTTGATACTTTACATCTCTTTGTCTTTTGGTTTAATATTTTGGGAAATTTCCTCTACCTAAGTTTCCAATAACTAATTCATTCTTTAGCCACACCCATTCTATCATTCAACCATTGTGCTGAATTTTTAATTTTAGTAGCCAGATTTTTAATATCCAAAGACACTTTCCTATTATCTGATTGTGGATTCAACATTGTAACAGGTTCTTAACTCTTTCTCTTACCCAACTCTGCTCTAGATAGATATTTAATGGTCACATTACTGGACAGAACCAAAAACTAGAGTACCAAGTGAAATATTTTTAATTCTGTATTTCAACTTCCAAATTATTATCTGGTGCTCCACCTCTGTGACTTCTTTGGGGATAGAGACAATAGAAGTTGTGGAGTAAATACTTGAGGTTAAATTCACTGGTAAAGATTTTTATTGAAGAATAAATTAATAGAAAAGATACCTAAGTATCCATTAATCTCTCCCCAAATCACTTTAAATTTTGGGTATAATAATGTGAGCTGATAAACAGTTGCCATCTAATAAAAACCAAAGGGTCAGATATTCAAATTTATGGTTTTGTGGGCCTTATGGCCTCTGTTGCAATTACTGACATTGTAGTGTGAAGGCAGCCATAGACTATTTGTACATAAATGGATGTGACTGTATTCCAATAAAACTTTACTTATGGACACTAAAAGTCGAATTTCATGTAATTTTCAAGTGCCATGAAATATTGTTCTTCCTTTCATTTGTTTCTATCATTTAAAAACATAAAAAAATCATTCCAGCTTGTTGTCCATTCAAAATTAGGGAGTGAGATGGACTTGTCTTGCAGACCATCATTTGATGACCTCTTTTCTAGCTATTACCATTAATGCTTCTTTTGGTCAAACAAACCCAATAGCATTTATAGCCCTTTTTTCCTTGACCTGAATTTCATTACCAACTAATGGACGTTTGGGAAAGAATCATAGGTGTTTCCTTTCTGTTATTTCTTTCCTACTCAGCCTCATTTTGGCCCCAGCATTATTGCTTTATTTTGTTTCTCTTTTTCCTCATGATTTCATATTTAACCCAACAACAATGTAAGCTCTACACACACACACACACACATATACACACACATGGGGAGGGGGGAGTTAAAAGAAAAAGATAACCATCTTTCCTTATTACTATGAGAAATTGAAGTGTCTGAGTCTGTTAACTTTTTGAATTTTGATGCTTCAGATAATGAATAAAGCCAGTCTGTTTACAAGGAAAGAAGGCAAGATGTCTTAATCACAGTACTCTGGACATTAGGCCCAAAAGAATCAAAATATTCATTAATGCAGATTATAACAATTGGTGGGACTTAGCTAGTTCTCGTGTTGTGTTTCAAACCAGGAACACTTCTTTTCAGAACATGGGTCCACACATTTGTGGATTGAGAATTCTAATCCATCACTGCACTGATTATCTTACCTACCTGGGCTTTACTTCTCTGAAGTTAAGCCAGCAAGATATCTTGCTGCCCTAGCCAGTGTTCTTGAGGAAATGAGGAAAAGGCATGTGAACTTCACCAAAATAGTTGCCAAAGCACATTGTTCCTTTGAGCTTCATCTCATATTTGTGTAAGAATAAATAATATGATGCCAGCAGTTTTTTTGTTGTTTAAACTACAGGGCATTTGCAAAGGGTTAAGCCTCACTCTCTTTTTGACACATTCTTAGTAGAATAGAATTAAGGTAAATCTGTGGGGAAAGCAGACACAGTTGCTTCAGGCTGGGCTACATTACTAGGGTCATCATGAGTGCCAGTGTCTGGTCCTCAGCTTAACAAATTCAGAAATTAATTTTTATGGCATTCACGCAGAGGTGATCAGGCTTCAGGGGACTGACTCATGCTAACCAAATTTACAGGAGACCAACTGATTAAATGGGAAGCCAATTGATTAATTTACACTGGGAAATGGAACTGCCAGCCAGCCAGCACATTCTCTGCCAGAAGAAAAGATAACTTGGAAAACCAAATTAAAGTCCAAAGGTTGTTCGGAGAGTGCAGAAATCAGGACTAGAGTTGTTAAATGGCTTCAAAGGATAGTTGCCCAGCTATGGCAGTCTGATGAGTCCTGCTTCTCTGCTGCAGTGACGGACCTTCTTCGCAGATCCCAGGACTTACGTTGGCTGATCAGGGTTCCCTCTTTTGGCCACTGCTAGAGACACACTGACTATGTGTTACTCTGCAGCTCTCCTTTTTCAAATCTCTAAGAAAACTGTATGATGTGAAACAGAGCCTAAGACACACAGATAATATTCCCCTGCCACCACCCAATGAACCCAATATTTTTCTATCAATGTCCCCTTCTCTTTGCCTAAACTGTTTTCCCTATAATCTTAGTCTATTCTCTGAAAATTTCTTTCTCTTTCTTGCTCTAACTGAAATTCAGTTCTCCTCTAGGAACAATATCCTTTCCCTTGTTGCTTTCTTAAGTGGTGGCTGTTAAACCCTCATACTGCTAGATATGAAAGTGGGGTAGGTGGCCTTCTTTTTTTCCATTGCCATTTCCAGACCATTCTTCTTTTCTCCACTAAAACACCCTCATTTTGATCTCATACCATCAGACCAGACCACTTACTAGTCCCTCCTTTTTGCAGTCATCCACAGACCCCTGATCTCCTGAGTATTTTAGCTCTTGGCATGCTTTCACTTTCTCTAACACTACATCTGCCTTAATTCTTGGTCATTTCAACAGTACACATAGAGAATCCTACCTGTGCCCTGGACTTTCAGTTCCTTGACCTCTTTGAGTGGCATTGTCTGTTCCCCACTCCCCAACTTCAGCTGCTCACTCCCATGGCCATATCCTAGACCTGATCATTACCAGTAACTGCATTCCTTCCTTTATCTGAATTTTATGCATCCCACTATCCCACCCTACTTCTTATTTTTCCACTGACTCCATCTACTGCCCTATCTTCAGCAATCCTTCACTCTCATCAGGACCTATAATTCATTGAGCCTATCACCTTTTCACTTTCTTCATTTCACTTTCTTCATTACACAGCTTTGCTTCCATGACCCATCATTATAATTTCTCTCTTGTGTATACCAATGACTCCCTTGCCCCTTGCCTTGTTTCATCATACCCCTCTGGAAACGTCTCCACTCTATTTTAATCAAATTTTCTGCCTCCTCTGAACCTGCACCTGTGCAGCTAAATGTGCCTGGGGAAAACATACTATGTACCTACCGGTCTCACTTTAAATTCATGACCACTATCCTCAATTGGTCCCTTAAGGATATTCAGTAATTTTATTACATTTACTAATTCATTTATTCTCTCACTCTTCTAAACAAATAGTACCTTACCTTCTTCCTCAACCTCCAGCACCTCTCTCATCTTCGTTCTTATCAGATGACCCTGTTTATTTATCTGGAAAGTAGAAGCAATCAGCTGAGAAGCTGTTGCCCATACTCCCATCAGCAGCTGACCTCCATCTGTGTGCACACACTGGCCTCCCTCCTGTTACCATAGATGAGGGGTCTGTGCCCCTAACTAAGGCCAATTCTTGACTTGTGCACTCAAACCCATCCCATTTTACCAACTTCAGAACAGTTTTCCAGCAATTCTCTTGTCTCTCTTCTATATCATCAATTTTTCCATCTTTACTGGATAATTCCATCTGCATACAAACATGCTGTTATTTCTCCCATTTTAAACTACGCTTTTAATCTTGGATTGCCCTCCAATTACTACTCATTTCTCTTTCTTTTTATAAAAAACTCCACATAGGTATTGCCCATAATCATCTTCAATTCCTCTCCACCAAGCCTTTCTTAAATTCATCTTAATCAAGCTTTCTCCTCCACCATTTCCCTGAAATTGCCCTTGTCAAGATCACCAATGACCTCCACCTTGCTGATTCCAACAGTCACTTCTCAATCTTCATTGTACTTGACTCAGCAGTAGCATTTGACACTGTATTATCACTTCTTCCTTCTGGAAATACTTACTTCAATCGGCCTCCAGGATTCCACTCTCTCCTGGTCCTCTTTCACCTCACTGGCCTCTCCTTCTCAGTCTCCACTGCTTCTTCATCCTCACCTCCCTCATCTTTTAATCAGTATCCACTGCTTCTTCATCCTCACCTCCCTCATCTTTCAATATATTTTAATTCCCTGGGGCTCATGTCTTGGTCCTGTATTCTCTCTCTACATTCACTTACTTAGCGATCTCATCCAGTCTCATGGGTTTTAAATACCACAGGCAACTCCTAAGGTTATACCTCCAGCCCAGATCCCTTCCCTGAACTTCACACTCATGTATCCAACTGCCTGCTTTAGAGGTCAACTGGCATATATATTTGACATGTACAAAACCCATCTTATAGTATAGCTCCTCTACCCATGCCCACTGTTAAAACCTGTTCCTCCTGTGGTCTCACCATGTTAGTAAGTGGCATCTCCATCCTTCTGGTTACTCAGGCCCAAAACCTTGATATAACTTTTGATACCTTTCTCTCTCACATACTTCACAGCTAATTTATCAGTAAGTTCTGTTAACTTTCTTCCAAAATACAACTAGAATCCAACCCCTGCCCACTGCCTTCCCTACTACCAGCTTGGTTGACACCACCATCATCTTTTGCCTGGATTATTGCAATAGCCTCCCAACAGGTTTCCCTGAACACTTGCCCCATTACTGTTTATTTTGAACACAGCATCCAGAATTGATTTTCTTAAAATGCAAAATAAGATCATGTCACACTTCTGCTCAAAACTTTCCAATAACTTCCCATCTCCATCAAGTCAAAACCAAAGTCATTGCAATGACTTGTAAGGCTGTATATAATTGGGCACCACCTTTCATTACCTCTCTAACTTCATTCACTCTGTTCCACCAGCCTTGGCCTCTTTGTTCTTTCTCCAACCTATTACGGAGTCTTAGGGGATTTGTCCCAGCTGTGTTCTCTGCCTAGAGTGATCTTCCTCCAGATAGCTGTGGCTCACTTCCTCATCTCTTGCAGGTTTTGGATCCCTGACTACACTATTTTAAATTGCTCCACACACACCCAGCATTCTCTGTCTCTCTCCGTTTTATTTTTCTTTATTTCATTTAACTGCTTTATTTTTCTTCATTTCATTTATCCCCATGATACAAACTGTATATTCTACTTACTTGTCTCGTTTATTGTAGGTTCCCTTCACAACTCCATTCTTTTCCCCCCAGTAAAATGTAACTACTTGAGGGCAGGGATGTTTGTCTGTTTCATTCACTTCTGTATCCTCAGGGCCTAGAAGAACAATTGTATCACAGTAGGTGCTTAATAAATATATTTAAGGGAGGAAAGGGGAATAAAGAATGTTTAAAGCACACAGTATGTTTTTTCTATTTTGTCTCTATGGGATATTTTAAGATGAATTAAATCAGTTGCTTGGAATTAGGAATATACTTTGTCATAGAAGTAATAAGATTGCTATTAATAGTAATAACTCTATAAATACAACGTGGTATCCTAGATTGGATCCTGGAACACAGAAACAACATCAGTAGAAAAACGGACAAAATCCTAATAAAGTCTGCAGTTTGGTTAATAGTAATATATCAGTATTGGTTTCTTAATTGTGACAAATGTGCCATGGTAATAAGATGCCAACATTAGGAGAAAATGGGTAAGCGACATATGGGAGCTCTCTGTATTATCTTTACAAATTTTCTCCAAATTGAAAATTGTTCAAAAATTTTAAAAAGTTTAGTGTATGTGTGTATGGAGGGGTGGTGGTGGGCAGAACAATGACCCCCCAAAGATGTCTACATTCTTTTCCAAGTCATTGTAGAAGCCCCCTCCCTCTGCAAATGGGTGCAAAAATGTCTATGTTCTCATCCTCAGAACCTGTGAATATGTTAGGTTACATGGAAAGGGGGAATTATGTTGCAGATGGAATTCAGATTGCTAATAAACTGGTCTTTAAATGGGGGGATTATCCTGGATTATCTAGGTAGATCCAGTGTAACCACGAGGGTCCTTAAAAGTAGAAGAGGGAGGCAGAAAAAAGTCAAAGGGAGATGTGGCTATGAAAGAGTGGCCAAAAAGATGCAACCTTGCTAGCTTTGAAGAGAGTGAAAAGTACTAAGGAATGCAGGAAGCCTTCAGAAGCTGAAAAAATGCAAAGAAACAGATTTGCCCTTAAAGCCTCAAAAATGGAACACAACCGTGTCAACATCTTGATTTTTAGTCCAGTGAGGCCCAGGTTGGACTTCTACAGAATCGTAAGAGAATAAATTTGTATTCTTTTTAGACACTAAGTTTGAGGTAATTTGTTATGGCAGAAATAGGAAACTAAATATATATGATTTCTAATCATTATCACAACCCAGAAAGATAGGTCTAATCTCCATTTTATAGAAGCGAATACTGAGCTTCACAGAAATGAAGGTTGCACAGCAATTAAGTGATAGAGGTATGACCTAACCCATGTTCTCACTCCTAATTTTATGTTCTATTACTGCTGTGCTGTCTCCCTGGTTAGGATCCAAGACATAGCCCACAGAACCCTATGTAACCCGTAATATGCCCAAAATACCTTAGGTTTGCAAGTTTTGAAAAATTAGTTTTGAAAAAGCAAAAGTGACCGTGGAGCCACTTTTATATTATACAACAAAAAGTGTAATTCAAAATGGCATATTTAAATACCTTAAAAGTACATATGCACCACTTCTCTATGGTGTTCTAATACTGGTAAACAACGTGCTGTATATACCTGTGTAAGTGTTGTTTGTTTATCTTCAAGACTGCTACTTAAGGTAAATCAGATTTAATTAAGAAAAATAAGCAGGTAGACATAAACTTCTGTGGAGACGCTAGAGGCGACTTTAGGTCGTTTTCCAGGCCTTTAGAGATCGAGGGCAGTCTTGGGGTTTTTTTTTTAATGTCTAATTTTACTTCAAAGCTTATGGATACAGATGCATCACTGGCACTGCTCTTACCTAGCCTTGATCAGGATTTTTTTCAGCTCACAAAAGAACATTGCTTTCACTCAGAAACAACAAAAAAAAATTGCCCCAAGCCTCAAAGCAAAATTTCTTAATCCATTATGTTTACTCTCTTCCTCCTAGTTTCTGGGTTTCTCAGTGTGTCTTTGTCTTGGGCTCTATGTTTTTCTTTCTCCACTTAGGATCTGGGAATATACGTGTTTAGAGTTGACAAAGTCTTTTCTTCTCCATTAACTCGGCTTGATTTTGCTACTCTCAAAAACACTTTGAGGTAGGTCAGGCAGGTATTACTATTCACATTTTACAGACAAGGAAACCAGAACTCAGAGAGATTGAGCTAGGACACAAATCCAAGAGAGTCTCAGTCAAAGTCGAGTGCTATTTCCACCACATCCTGCAACTTCATCCCCAAAGATGGGGAGCCACATTCCTTGGAACCTAGGAAGGGAAAGAACTGAAATGAAGATGTTGACCGCAAAGGGGGAAATTTACAGGAAGGGAAAATCAGGAGAACAATGCCGCTGTTCTTCCTATAGAGAGGGAGGGAAAAAAAGCAATGTTTATGGGGCCTGGAGATGAGTGTATAGGTCGATCATCTATGCTACCAATGGATGGCCAATGAGGAAGAGGGATGCCAAACGGCATAGGAAGGAAAAGAGACTCACAGGTGGTAGCACCATAGGAGAAACTGGAAGGAATATTTATGATTTGGGAGTTTGAAAACGGGGGCTGGACTCTCTGAGGAAATCCTGAAGCACAAACTACATGTAAGCTATGTAAATTTTAGATTTGACTCGAAATCATCCCCCCTTGTTTCACTTTCTAGTCCATCCTTGCTCCCAGTTATAGGCCAATACCATTTCTCTTGGGCATTGGGGAAGCAAGAGCCTTTAAATCTGAACTCCACATTCATCCCTCGGTCCCAGCAACCCAAAGCCTGACTCAGAGGTGCCTCTGGATTAGGCTTCCTGTGCTGTCGGAATAGAGCACTGTTTACCTTTAAAGTCTCATCTTTTCTGAGATGCTTAGAGATATATGCCTCAAATTTACTATATTTTCTTCCCTTCTCTACTATCTCCCCACCAACACATACCATTATCCCCAACAAAACGTCTTCCTAACACAATTTAGTCATCAGTTTTACTGGTAGCAAGAAGCTCATACATTTCTAGACCATATTGTATTTTCCAAACAAACATCAACATATCGTTAATTTAATTTTATGTTAGTAACTTTTGCCTACTCAGCTTAAGTTATCTACAGTATAACTTAAGAAGGGATTCTGGCCTCAGGATCATGGCATGATGTTTACTCTTACCTTCACAAAATCTTGTCAGAGAAAGAATTGAGATAATACTTATCCAAAGCATTTAGCACAGTGCTTGGTGATTATTATTATTATTAATATTTCTTTAATAGCATGTCATCATGCCTAAATTCACAGATTCATGTAGAGTGCTTTCTTCATGATGATATGTATAAATACCTAAAACTCAAAAGATGGATTACTTCTCATAATATTTCCTATAAACACTGTAACCCCATCCTGGTATTAAGGTTCTCCTTAGTCCAATTCCAGCATTTTCTCCTCTCTCCTGGATATCCGGTTCTTGTCCCTTTTGTCCTAAGCATTCTTTGTTGTACATTTTAGGCCCCATCTAAATTGAGGACCTGCAGCCCTTTTCATATCATCTACATATTTAAAATTGTATTTGTCAAATAATTCATTAATTATTTTTGTTTCAAAATTAAATATAATATGTGAATTCCAAGTATCATATAGAACCACTTCAGATATCTGGAGATTAGGCTTCCAGCAGCTTTAACTGCTGGAACAAGGCTGTATAACCCAGAAAGAAATGAGAAAGCCTATGAGCATTGAGTGCCATAGCCATCTAAAGCTTCTTTCCAGCCTGTGGATGAGAATGTGTATCAACTATAAATATTGACTTCTCAACTGTGATGGTCAGTTTTATGTGTCAACATGGCTAGGCTACCATTCCTATTTTTACTCCATAAAACACTAACCTAGGTGTTGCTGTGAAGGTCTATTGTAGATGTGATTAACATCTACAGTCAATTGACTTTAAGTAAAGGACACTATCTTTGATTATGTGGATGGGTCATATCCAATCAGCTGAAGAAGCCTTAATAGCAAAACTAAGGTTTCTCTGAGGAAGAAGAAATTCTGTCTCTTGACCACAGGGGCAGTTTCTGCCCCAGAATGTTTAGCCTGCTCCTCCTGATGGCTTACCCTACAAATTTCAGACTTTCCCAGTCAACCTCCACAATTAGGTAAGCAGGCTCACATATATATACACTTCATTCAAAAATACATTTAAAGGGAGACAAGAAGGGGGATGCTTGCGGCTGACACACTGACAAGTAAAGTTAGCAGCAAGAGAGGAGCCAGAATCACCAAATCATCATAAAAAGGTTAACTTTTGTTCAGTGTAGCAAAGACATAAATATGGAATATAGTGGTTAAAGGAGCAAGTTTAAATTATCGGGAAAATTAACACTCTAATTTCCAAATATATTGTAATTCTAAAGATTTGTAAGTTTGCTTTCAAAATTCTATTTGTGTTCACTTGCAAAACTATGCCTTAAATGAAAGTCCAAGTTAGAAACTTAGGAAATCATTCCAGACTTTATAAGCTATCTTATTCTTTATTCTAAGAAAAAGGGTATGTATGTCGTTGAAAAATTTCATGCAATAGGGTGCCATGATGTGATGTGTATATCAAAGCAATCACTCTTCCTATGGGGTGGAGATCAAACTAGAAGGAGAGAAAAATGGGAGTAAAGAGGCCAATTAAGAAAGCTGCAATTGTCTAAGCCAGGTGAGAACTGATTTTGTCTGAGACTAGAGTTGTGGCAGTGGCAATAGGGAGAAGTGTGCAGATATGGCTATATTTTGCAGGTGGAAGTGATGGTAGGGACTTCCTAAGAGACTGGATATGAGGGTGAAGAAGTGGGATGTGTCAATGATGAGTGCCACGTTTCTGGCTAATGGAACAAGATAGATGAAAGTGTCATCGGCTGCGATGGAGAACACTGGAAGACGGCCAGGTTTGGTTGAAGGCGATGGTGGAAAGAAAGAGAAGAGCATGAGTTCTTTTTAAGACCTGTTTCATTTGTAATTTCTGGGAGCCATCCAACAGGAGCTATCAAGCTGGCAGCTAGACACATAGGTCTGGATCTCAGGGAAGAGTTCCAATCTGAAGATACAAACATGTGAGTCATCTGCCTATGGGTGGTGGTGGTTGAAGCAGAGGCTGAAAATGAAATCACCTAAAGAGAAAGTGTAGAGTAAGAAAAGGCGAATATCCAAGGATTGAACACTGGAGGAGCTTCAATATTTAATGGCTGGATACATGTACCTGCTTGTGATATAAGCTCAATAAACGTTTAGTGAATTAACTTATGAAAAAAGTTCTAATGCACCTGTTGTTGTTGACTGGGCCCATAAAGATCCCAAGCACAGATCTTTAAACATTGCAGTGGATTCCTGAAATACCCTTCATCCTGTTGGCATTAATCCAGGCTTCCCCACAGAGAGCTGGGAGATTGCTGCCAAGTGATACTGAGTTTCATACAAGCCAGATCTGTTTCTTTTTTGCTTACTCGTCCAGCCCAAGATGAAATCCATGCCAGCTAGTTCACTCATGCACTTTCTTTATACTCTTCCAAACTATACCCTGTATCAATAAAATTATATAGCTAGATTTTTTATATTGGGATTTAAAATAACATTAATTTTTAAAAATGTACATTTTATAAAATGCACACTGGCGTTCTATAAAACCACTTTGACTATAGTCCTATGACATAATCAAATATTTATTTAATGCCTATTCTGTCCAGCCCTGTAGGAAATGGGAGAGAACCAAAAGACATAATCTCTACCCTTAAGGGACTTTCAGTGTTATTTACAGAGGCAAGCCTAACACCCATGACACAAGTAAGGAAAAGATCATATTAATCAAGTGTATATTGCACAGCATAGGCACTAAGGTCTATGAGAGTTCAAAGCAAGGAGCTCCAATTTACATTCACAGAATAAGGCATCAGAGCGACTTGATGAAGTTGCTCTGCTCTCACATCACCACTATTCTTGCTCCTAGGAGGAACTGGACAGAAACCATATGTGACATAGAGATCTCTAGGGGAGAATGTTGCACAACCACCTGCAGAAACCAATTCAATCTCACATAATAGAATTTGAACCTCTTTTAAATGATTTAGGCCACTTGAGAGTTTTAGAAGTCAGTTCCCAAATTAATTTAGCATTTGTCTTCCAGACAGGCTATTACAGTTAACAACAAACTCCTGTTAAAGGAATTTAGATGAATGTGGCCGAGGAAAGGAGCTCCTCATTTCTCATCCCACTTGACTTTTCTTCAGCATTTGACACTGTTGACCAGGGCCATTCCTGCTCCACACCCTCCACAGCTTCACATACTTCTGGGTCTCTTCCTGCTTTTCTGACTACTCAGTCTTGAGCCCAGTGTCCAGCGCATAGTAGACATTCAATAAATATTTTTAAATCATAGAAAGTTTCTTTTTAGTCTCTTCTCTACTGACTCTTCATTTTCACCTAATACTTAAACGTAGACATCCCCTACACACACAAGTTTCCATCTCTTGCCATTTTCTCCTATACCATCCCTACTCCTCATGAGTGATACCACCCACGTCTATGGCTTTAGCTGCCACTTGTACACTGAAGACATCCAAATGCATATCTCCATCTGTTCTTTAATTCCCAGATTTTCAACTGCCTGCAGGACCTCTCTTAAGTGTGTTGCAGGCAATTCAAAGTCAATATGTCCAAAAGTGAACTAATTATCTTTCTCTTTAAAGTTATACTCATTCCCTTATTAGGAATGTAGGTTTACAGTTCCACCATCCCTTCGGTCACCAGGGCTAAAATCTTTCAAAGCATTTTCAAACCCTCCCATTTCTGCACCCTTTCTGATGTCCGATCAGTTGTCTGGTCCTCCGTGTTCTCTCTGGCATCTGTCCTTTTGTCTCCATCCTCACTGCCACTGCACTTCCATTGTTTATTGTCTTCATTCTTGTCACCACCACCTCACTAACATTCCCTCCTACAATTCACCAATTTATTTTTAGCCTGCTATCAAAATATAACTCAAGTCATATATTTCTCCTTTTCTAGAAATCATTCTTTATTTTTTAAAATAATTTTTTGCCTTATAAAGTTTCTTCATACACTCTGTATCAGTGGAGAACACTTTTTGGCTTCAGGTAAGAGAACCTCCAGCAACAATGACTCATACAAACAGAAGGCTATTTTTCTTACATAAGTCCAGAGGTAGGTGGTTGCTGGCATTCATTCATTGTGGCCATCAAGAGACCAGACCATCTTACAGTCTCCGTACTGCCACCCACCCTTAATGTGTTGGCTTTTCACCTTCATTGTTGCCAGTAATTCAGCTGCAAGATGCCTATTAGAGCCCCAGGTATCATGTCTGCATTCAAGGCAGAAACTAGGGAAAAGCAGACAGCATTAGCAATGCCTGTGTCTTTTCTTCAAGAAAGAAAAACTCTGCTAGAAGCCCCTTAGCAGTCTTTTGTTTATGTATCATTAGCCATAAGTATGTCACTGTCATGTGGCCACCTTGAGCTCCAAAGGAAGCTGAGCAGGTATTTGGGTTTTCAAGCTTCTGTTATAGATGCGGGCAAGGGAGAAGCGGGCTGAGAACAGATGCTGCGTTATTCAGCCTGCAGTGTCTCCCACATTCTCCTTTCGTTTGATCATTACTACAACGTTATGGATAGGATGTCCATCTTCATTTTCCGGTTAAGGAAACTGAGGTCCAGAGAGGTTAGGTGACTCACCCATGGTCACAGCCTGGAGGTAGCAGAGTCATAGATACCACCTTAGGATTCCTACTGAGAACTTTACCACATTATTGTTCTATGAAATGCAGTCCTACTTCAGGGAATGTTCCAAGCTCCCGGAAATTCAAAGCCCTCAAAAATCTGACCCCAGGTTACCTTTCCAGATTTATCTCTCACAGCACCCCTCCACAATCCTTATGCACCATCCAATTCTTGGCTGCTCCTTGGTTGCACCGATGACTTCAGGCTTCCATTTCTTTGTAGCCTTCATTCCATCCTTGCTCGGATCCCTCGACTGTGAATGACCTTCTTCCCCAACCTTGCCCCCAAAAATATCTTCAGGCTTTGTTTATTGAATTGAATTCACATTCACACTTCAAGATCCAGATTAAATTCTGCCTCCTAGCTGAAGCATTTCTTAAATGCATCAGTCATATCTATTCATTAATTCTGCTAGAAGCACCAAGCTCTATTATAGCACCTTTTTTTTTTTTTACCTTGTCTTGATAGTTGCTTTCTTTCCTATTTGCCCCCTTAAATCACAAGCTTCTTGGGAGCTTCTGACTCTTAGTTATATCTGCACCCCTGTCCCCAGCACCTGATACAGCACAAGGCACAAAGAACATGTCCAGCAATATTTTCTTTGTAACAATTTTGTTGAGAAGTAATTCACATACCATATAATTCACCCGTTAATTGTAATGGTTTTTAGTATATTCACAGAATTGTTCAGCAATCATCACAATCAGTTTTGGAATATTTTCATTACCTCAAAAATGAACTCCATACTCTTTAGCTATCACCCCACAATTACCCGCCCACTTCCCTAAGCCTTAGCAACCATTAATTTACCTTCTCTCTATAAATTTGCCTGTTTTGGACATTTCATAGAGATAGAATATGTGGTCTTTTGTGTCTGGCTTTTCACTTAGCATAAAGTTTTCAAGGCTTATCCATGTTGTTGCACTTTTCAAAAGAAGACGCACATGTGGCCAAGAAGCATATGAAAAAATGTTCAACATCACTGATCAGTGAAGAAATGCAAGTCAAAAATCACAATGAGATAACATCTCACACTGGTCAGAATGGCTATTATTAAAAATTCAAAAAGATAACAGATGCTGGCAAGGTTGCAGAGAAAAGGAAATGCTTATACACTACTGGTGGGAATGTAAATTAATTCAGACACTGTAAGTAGCAGTTGGAAATTTCTGGATAGCAGAAAACTAGATAGCAGTTTGGATATTTTTCAAAGTACTTAGAACGGAACTATCATTCGACCCAACGATCCCATTACTGGGTATATACCGAGCAGGTTATAAATTATTCTACCATAAAGACACATGCATACATTATGTTAATCACAGCACTATTCACAATAGCAAAGACATGGAATCAACGTAAGTGCCCATCAACAGTGGATTGGATAAAGAAAATTTGGCACATATACACCATGGAATACTATGCAGCTATAAAAAAGAATGAGGTCATATCCTTTGCAGCAACATGGATGGAGCTGGAGGCCATTACACTAAGTGAACTAATGCAGGAACAGAAAACCAAATACCTCATGTTCTCACTTACAAGTGAGAGCTAAACAGTGAGTACATGTGGATACAGAAAAGGGAACAATAGACACCAGGGTCTCCTTGAAGATAGAGTGCGAGGAGGGTGAGAATTGGAAAACTACCTATGAGGTACCATACTTATTACCTGGCAATGAAATAATCTGTACATTAAACCCATGTGACATGTAATTTTCCTATATAACAAACCTGCACAGTTACCCCAAACTGAAAGTTTTTTTTAAGTAATATGAATCAGTACTGTATTCCTTTTTATGGCCAAATAATATTCCATTGTGTGAATATGCCATATTATTTTATCCATTTATCAGTAGATGAACACTTGGATCGTTTCCAACTTTTGCTTATTGTATATAATGCTGCTCTGAACAGTGGTGTACAAATATTTGTTTGAGTCTCTGCTTTGAATTGCTTCGGGTATATTCCCAGAAGTAGAATTATTGGGTTATCTTATAACTCTGTGTTTAACTATTTAAGGAACTGCCAGCCTGCTTTCCACAGTAGCAGCACAATTTTACATTCTCACCAAAAATATATGGCGTTTTCAATTGCTCCACATCCCTGCTAACACTTCTTATTGTCTGATCATGTGGTTATAGCTATCCTAATGGATGTGAAGTGGTGTATCACTATGGTTTTGATTTTCTTTTCCCTGATGACTAAGGATGCTGAGCATCATTTCATGTTCTTGTTAGTCATTTATATATCTTCTTGGAGAAAATGTCTATTCAAATTATTTGTACATTTTAAAATTGTTCTGTTTGTCTTTCTATTATTGAGTTGTAAGGGTTCTTATATATTCTAGATACAGTTTCCTTATCAGATATATGATTTGCAAATATTGATCAACAAGCATTTTTCAATAAAGGAATTCTAAAGCTTCTATTTAAAATTTCAGATGTTTCTTGAAAAGCTAACAGACACATTCCAGCAAAGTTTGTTTAAAAGCGATCATCAAAAAAACCCAGTTTCTTGATAACTTCTATTATCTAATTGGAGCCAGATCTCCAGGGGAAAATTTTAATTGAATGTAAAACAAACACAGTCCAAAATGCAGCAAATCTTCTAAACAGGCCTATTTATAGTCTGATAAAATACAGCAGAATATTAACAACAAAACCTCAAAATATTATCAGTTACCAGTTACCCTAAATTTGTCCCGAAACAAAAGTAGTAAAATATAAATAGAAGCAAACATCTGGCCATGGACTTGTGAGCCCCTCCTGACTTGTGAGCCCCTCCTACAGTGTTTCCATTCTAGGAACAGTCAGCCTTACAGTCCTGGCAGTTTGGCAAAGTTTTTCATCAGCCTCAAGGCACGTAAAGAGTTTTAATTTTTCATCTAACACTTTCAATCCTAACACTTTCTTCTATTTTCCACATCACTGATTGGCCTCTTTCCAGACATATCTGGCTAATAACATCTGGTTATTTTGGCAACTCCATTGAAGGGAAGAAGGTAGCAGCACATAAAACCAAACCCTGTAATCCCCAGGCCATCCATGTTCGGCTTTGGGGGAGTGACCCTATATCTGTTTGCATAGCAGCAGGTGAGGGTCCCAAGATTGCAAGAAAGCTAGGAGATTGCACCTGAATGGGTTGTTGTAGTGCCAGTTTAAAATTTAATTGATAAATGATATCCTTTCTTAGTTAATGTGTTTTACATATAAAACCTGTTGTCGTTATGTTTCTAGGACTGTAGCTGCTTGCTTCAATCAGTAGGGGGATTCCAGTACTCCAGGTCACTGCAACAGCAAGGATCAGACAGCAGGCTTAATTCAATGCATTTGGAACACTTCCTGTCTTACAGGAAATGTGTGACTGGTGTGTTCCTTTAAGCTGGTAGTCCTCTTCTGGCAGCATGGAAAGAAGCCAGAATAGTCTCAAGAACTAGGTTGCAGTCCTGGCTCAGTGTTAACTCAGTCCTAGCTGTGTTACTACTGGCAAGGCTCTATGCTGTTTTCATATCTTTAAAATGGGAATGATGATTATACTTGCATCAAATTAAATCCCAGCACTTTGGGAGGTTGACGCGGGCAGATCGCCTGAGGTCAGGAGTTCAAGACCAGCCTGGCCAACATAATGAAACTCCAACTCTACTAAAAATACAAAAATTAGCCAGTTGTGGTGGTGCACGCCTGTAGTCCGAGCCACTCGGGAGGCTGAGGCAGTAGAATTGCTTGAACCCAGGAGGCAGAGGTTGCAGTGATCCGAGATCAAGCCAGTGCACTATAGCCTGGGTGACAGAGTGAGACTCCATCTCAAAAACAAAAAAAAAGAAAAGAAAGAAAAAAGAAAAGAAAAAGAAATCCTGAACTCCTATCTGTGTTTAGAAAGCTAACCCTAATAGTAGTATGGGGATGAGCTGAGGAAAGCAGAGACAAAGAACAGCTAAAACAGGTAGGAAGCTATTTGTTGGTATCACACAAAGTTAAGACAGTGGTAGTTACTGTGGAGAGAAGACAAATTTGGGCAATGTTTAGAAGGAATAGAAAAGACAATGTTTGATTCAATGTTGGGGTGGAGGAAGGAGGGGAGTAAAGGATTCTGACTTAGACAATTGGGCTAATTGTGGGATCATTAACAGGAAAGGGAATACAAGAGGCTTAAGAGAATGTAATGTTGTTTGGGACATGTTGAGTTTGAGGTGCCAGCAGCCCATCTCTGTAGCAAAGCCTAGTAAATCTTTAGAAGCAGGAATGTATAGCTTGAAGAGAGGGACTGAAAAGTCTGAATTGGATTTAATCTTGGGCACCTAGAATGGTAACTGAAGCCACAATACTTCAGTATTGGGATAGCTTAGTGAGAAAGCACACAGTAAGAAAAGAGTGCCAAGAGTGAGCCCTCAAGAACAAGAGTTTCCAAGGGGCACGGGAGAAAGAATGCACAAAGGAGACGGGCAAAGAGTGATGCAGAAGAATGTTCCAGAGCTGAGTTTCATGAAGCCAGGGTGCAGCTCAAAAGAACTAAATGCTACTGAGAGTTTGGATTTAATGAGAACAAAGAAAAGACCATTGGAGTTAGCAGTTACATAGGATTTGGTCATGGCCAGGTCAAGACAATTTCAGGCAATGTGGAGAGAATCTGAAAAGCAACTGGGAGGCAATTATAAAGATACAGCAATGACAAGATACTCTCTGGAAGCTAGATGAAAAGACAGAGCAAGGAGGTGGTTGTAAATAAAATGAGATAATATATGTGAAAGCTCTGTTAAAAATGCACAGGACAGTTATTGTTCTGTTAAGCATAACCGAATAATACCCTTTTGGCTATTCTCCAAAAGAGTAAAACAAAAAACATAAAAAAAAAACCCTCCCACCAGCAAGTGGATGAGTCATGAGGTAAAGGAAATAGAGTTCCTTTTATCATTTCTGTTTTTCATGGAAATGACAGCACTGTCCATTTATCTATGTTTTGAAGAATCTCATTAAGAAATTACTCTCTCAGGTTGATTTGGTAGCTTCCTTTGATATCCAGAATGGTAGAGAGTAGCAAAACATTGCATTAAGCAAAGGTCATGAGCTTGCCGCCATCTTTTAAGCTACGAGATTGAGGCTGTACGTATAGAAAGACCAATCAAGAGGCTTGATGATATTGTGCACTGAATTCATCCAGATTTGGTATTGTTTTGACCTACCCTGTGTTTCTCAGTCAACCACAAGGCCCCTTCATCAAATCATACATCATACACACTTTAGCAGCAAGAGAGAGCTGCTACAACCCAGCCTGAGAGTTCTAAGGAACAACGCTGAGAGAGATGGAGGAGAGACTCATCATGCATAAAATTATCAGGCTATGGGTAAGTGGAAATTTTCACAGAGTGGAAATTGACACTGATTTTCTG
Organism: Nomascus leucogenys; assembly: GCF_006542625.1. Lineage (NCBI taxonomy): Eukaryota > Metazoa > Chordata > Mammalia > Primates > Hylobatidae > Nomascus > Nomascus leucogenys. Next base: position 122,691,511 of record NC_044406.1, on the reverse strand, counting down.
GTATTTCAGTGTTCTCTGAAATAACGGAGGCAAATCACTGTGATGACAATAATAATATATTTTACAACTGACAAAGCACTTCCACATCCATTATGTCATTTGATCCTAACAAACCTGCAAGGTATAATGTGCAGTGATTATAGTCCCCTTTTGCAGTTGCAGAAACTAAAGCTCAGGGGTTAAGTGACTCCTTGTCATGGCACAGACAATAGGTAGCAGAGCCAGGGATCCACTCCAGGTCTCCTGACTTGGAATCCAGCATTCTTTCTGCGAACTACACAGCCAGTATAAACAAACAATGGCCAAATGGTTCTATGGTCCCAGTGGCACCACAGGTACGGCACCGAGAAAGCAGAAACAGGTGCTCAAAGATATTTGGGGGCCTATCTGTAATGCTAAGAGTTAACTTTTTCTTCCTGAACTGCAAATCACTTACTTAAATTCTTGGTACATTATGTAAAGATTTTTGTTTGAGTAAGACAGACAGTCTTGCCCATGCTGTGTCCATGTCTGATTTTCTGAACAATGCTCCTCACTTTGTTAAATCCTCCTAGATTTCTTATTCATCTACCCCCCACATTCAGCTGAGAAAAGCCACCACACCTGTGAATCTCACATTCTGAAATTTGAATCACAATTTGAATTTATTTTCATGTCTATTATTACTGTCAGGATGCACGATGAGGAAAAATGGACACATTAGAGAAATGAATTCAGCATAATGAAGGTCATTTTCAATTGTGACTGCCCATTATACACCTCTTTGGCTAGCATTACAGACAGATGCCATGCAATAGATTTTTTTTCCTGATATTGAGTTAGCTTCTTGGCAGACTAAGGCAGCTCATTAGTAATCTTGGATCTCCTTCCATATTTGTGATTCAACTCTAGATGTTAAATAGTAGGTGATCTGGGCTTTATGCCATAAAAATCTACAATGACATTTCCATACAAACCCCAATGATTGAGAGGGGAGTTCTCTTTCTTGAGACCCAAATTTGTTTTACCTTAAATTAGCAACCCTAGTTCAGGGTTAGCCAGGCTAAGAAGAGAAAAGGAATATGGGAGGCAGAATAGGAAACATACAGAGGAGGAAGAGAGGGAGCTCGATCTCAATTCTACTTTAAGAGGAGTCATTGCAAAGAACATTTTTAAAATGACCCAGGATAAGGTACAGAGTAGCAGGAGGATGTTCATAGAAAGGTCTAGTGTTTTGGGAGTGTGCACAGTAACAGTAATCATTTTTATTTTGGTTAATTTGTTTCCTAAGTTTCTTTTTTAAATAACCTCCGTTTTTATTCTCTGAGAGTTGACTCCTACTTGATGAAGCAAAATTGAAGACTCATGAGGTGGCTCTTCCTCTGTCAACTGGTCTCCCTACTTCCAGTCTTTTTCCCCATGGAATTCATCATGCACATTCCCACCAGCAGTCCCTTTAGGAACAAGTCTAACCATAGGTCTCTGCTTAACTGCTTCAATATTCACACCACCTACTTCCAGACTTTAGCCTTTCGCCACACCTAATTATAAACCGTTCTGAAAATATACTATTCCTCAGTGAGTGGTACATCTATGAATGTGTACTTTGAATGTGCTCATAACAGAAAATCAACTTGGGGTGGTTTCAACAAAAAAAGAGAAATTGCTGAAAGGGACTTGGAAAAAGCTGAGGGAAGACAGGGATGCAGCTGGACCTCCAGATCAGCTAAACCCAGGGAAACACGATCTCTTTGCCACCGCCACTCCTGTCCTTTCTCTCACCACAACTTCTGCCTTTGCTTCTGCGTTATTCTCTTTCACTGCATATCGGAATCCTTTGTGTGGTGGAAAACATGACCAGCGACACCTCCCGACCAGTGACACTTGTTAAGTTTTACTTGTTACTATGTCTACCCACAGACCCACACTGAACTTACCAATTCTAGTTTCAAATGCCCTGGGGAAGAATTCTATATTCCTAGGTAAGGTGAGAGACTTTGCTAGAATCATGTGGATAGGGAGAGAGGGGACAGTAACCAGGAAAAGGGAGCATTGCTGTACAGATATGCCATAAATGCTCATAACCTTGTATTTGCTTCTGTGCCTTCCTCTCATCTCTGCTTGTTGTGGTTGTTCTACTTTGGCCCGTATTCTCCTGTCATTTCTATAAACTTCTGTAGAACTTATTATCAACGTCTAGTCCTTGGTTATAACACCGCTTTCTCTGTTGCTTATTTCATGGGTTTATCACTTTGTATGTTCAATGACTTTGAAAGTGGTTTGGGGGACAGAAACCATCTTGTACTTCTTTAGAATCCCCCACACTATTTCTAGAACTGTCCTAATACATAGTAAGAGCTCATATGCTAGCTGAGTTCAACCGAACATTTATTAGGTTTCCATGTTAGAGAAGCTTGGATCCCGAACAGAAATAATTCATCTACCCATTCCCAGCTCTAGCTACTGAATGGAGAAAATGACATTATATTTCATTCTATCCATCCATCCATCCATCTATCCATCCATCCATCCTTTCAACCATTCATTGAAAACACTTAATGAATTATTATTCTATGCCTGTCACCATGTCAAGTGCTGAGGATACAGAGGTTAATTAGATAAGGTATCTTCCCTGAAGGGCACAATCTAGCTGGCGAACAGACATGGAAACAAATAAATTATCACCACACCATATAATGAGTGTTGTAAAGAGTACAGAGTGCTGAGGGAGCCCAGAGAAGGTGATTATAGGTGGGTCTCCAGTGTCGGCATTAGAACTCCTAGGAACTAACTCTATATCTGATTGATCGTAGCCTATATAAGAGCATCTTTGACAATTTCCTTACAAGCTTATGAGACTTTGAAATGAGTGAAAGAAACCAAGAGAAGTAGTTTTCTCTTTTCAGAATTCTTTACTCAGGAGTGGGATTCAGCGTCCTGACTTCCTTCCAGTCAGCTCCTTGTGGGTACTCCCACCTCCCGCTTGCCTCACCAGCTGTCTGTTGCCTCCTGAGCAATCACAAGAGGTGACATGACCACTTCTCTTCCTTGTACAATCCTGTTTTGTGGAGCAGGATAGCCAGGAAATCGGGCAGTCAACTGAAAGAATCTTAGAACTGGGACCCTTCTGCCAAATTCTTCCTCTTTTGATGATCTTCTGTTTTAAATATCACTGGCTATTGTTTTGAATAGTGCGTTGTGACCTGGAATATTTCCTCTGCAAAACTACTTTGCAGAAGGTAAAACTGCACCCTGATATGCAGGTGGGATTTGCCCGATATGTCAAATAGATTTCGCTTCACAGCTATTGTAAGGAACTTGAAGAAGGAAGATGTGTGTACAATTAGACAGTTTAGAGTATTGCCGCTCTTTCCATTGTCTTGATTTATAACAAGTAGTTTTATAAATTTCAGTTTGCCTCAGCCTCTCACTGTGGAAAACCTGTTTAACAGCCACTAAAAATGCGGGGAATTACTCTTCAATGGTTCCAAATGTCATGGGAGAGCAACCAGGTCAGCAATGGAGGAAGAAGAAAGGAAAATCAAGGGGCATTGATCACAGTTCCAAAGAAACAAGGAGGGTTTTATCTAACCATTTGGCATTTTTAGAAATGTATTTTCTCATCACACACATTGCTTCAGAATCCAGCCACATCTTCACCATGCCAACCTCCCACACAGCTGTTCTTGGGAAGTGGACAAGTAAATCACACTAATGATGTAAACATCTGCAATCTTAACTCTCAATGGGCATGAAACCGCTTTCAGGGAATCTCTTGATGTTGAACCTGGGGCATCCCCACTCTACCAAAGATACCGGGAGAGGTACTACCACTTGTGCTAGAGCAAGCAAGGCAAGGTTTGGCCCCATCACATTTGAAGAAGGCTGCCTAGGGCACTGCGCCTGATCATCAACATTCTAGTAGTGAGAACTAAATGTGTGAATTCAACAGTCTTTAGGTTTACCCTGAGTGTCTTCTTGTCAGTATACACATAAAATACCTTTGTAATTAGCCATTTGTATTAGTCAGGGTTCTCTAGAGGGACAGAACTAATGAAAAAATACACACACACACACACACACACACACACACACACACACACACACATATTCCTTTTTTGAGGCAAATCTTGACAACTTAGTCTGTTCTTGTTCCAGGATCCTTCTGGTCTTCCCAACTTCTGATACATGTAATGTATCCCTCATTTTCCTTTAAGGATTAGTGTTCACCTTGCTTTGGTATACATCTTACGTTCAATAAATTCTACAAAAGCATTCAGGCTACTATTGGAGACAGGGAATTGGAAATCCTGATTCACCTGGTCCAACAAGCTCTATATGAATAAATGTTATTCTTATCAACTCATATGATATTCTCCTCTCTTTTTTATTACAAAAATTTTCCAATATATATAAAATTAGACAGAATGGTATAATGAACCCCTGTGTGCCTATCATACAGTTTTGATCATTATCAATTGGAAAATCTTGTTTTGTCTATACTTTACATATTATTTTGAAGCAAATCCTATACATCATTTAATTTCATCCATAAATATTTCAGGATATGAATTTATTTTTAAACAAAATCACATTGCCATTATCATACACACAAAATTAAATAAAATATCCTCCTATTCTTTAGAACACTGTTAACACAAGCTTAGCAGAAAGCTCAGCTTAGGACCTGAAGGAGAAAACCACGAGAGGACTGTTTGTGAGTATCCGTGAGTCTCCCTGGCGACTTCTGTGTCTAGACTTGATGAATCTAGGGGCTTGGGTGCCACACTGGGTGGATGGAGGCACCAGCTAAGGACATTTAGATTATCCCTATTAATTCAGTCCCATGAGTTCCCACACATTGGAGAGGCCTGGAAAAATTAAAGCTAAATCAGAATATAAAATGGGATGACTTTAAGAGAAATTGGACTGCACGTGGAAGCCAAAATCCCCTTCATCACCCTGACTCTGTACATCACCTCTGGTTACTAGGGAAGCAGGAGTCTTCTTGTGTTGAGCTCCCTGTGGTCCCTGGCATGTGTCTTGCTGCCATCTCTCCCATCTTGCTAAGTTTTCCAGCCATGTGTACCTAGCCTAAATCTACTGGGACCCACATTAGTGAGATCCACCACCTCAGGAACAAGCGCAGCCTTTCCCCCTCGATTACCAAATACCTGTCAGTGTGCCTATAAAATAACCATTTGCTTTAATGGAGAGACGAGCAGAAAAACTATCCTTTCCTCTCTGGTTTCCTATTTAAGGGAAACAGTCTCCCTACCGCTACCAAAAGCCATCAACAGGATCCTCTTTCCCAGTTGCAGACCCGTACTCACATGCCCCCTAGTGGCTGACCCAGTTAGTCCCCCTCTCATTGGGTTCTATCACCTGTTCATTAAAAGCTTTTCATTTACCCTACCATCACAGAGAATTCTTCCCTTACTCCATTTTCTGTAGAGTGGATTAAACCCCCATAATACTTGAGCTAACTTTTATCAGTATTTATAACATTGTATGCCACTGTCTCATTCCTCTGTGTGCATTCCTCTGGGGCCAAAAACCTGGTCTTACTCATTTATATAAAATATGGAGCCCAGGGCAGCACTTGGTACACTGTAAATATACAACAATATTACTTGAATTAATGTTTCAAGTAAACATTAATTACTGGGAAACATTCCTGACTTCTCTTTCTCAATTGTAGCCTCAGCTTTGAGTTCATAGGCTTTCCCAACATATGCCTATAACCCTCTAGAGAAGCAACACACACACACACACACACATGCGCGTGCACACACACACACACGCACACACACACACACACATACCCTTTAGCTGTCTTTGACTACGATGAAGCATCCATAGTAAGAATTTCATGAATATTCTATTTTATTTAGTGTGTGTTATACCTGAGCATATCTATTATATTAATCAAGTGGTATTCTTTGCCCATGCACCATGTCTTATTGAACATTCTTGGCAAAGAGTTATACTGAGAAGTTTAATTCACAGCAAGCAATATTTAACAACATTTGTTCAGTAGTTGGTATATGAAGCTGGCAAGCTCCCCATCACCCCCATGCTGCCAAATTTCTGTTCTTATGAGCCAAGAGTCTTTCCACTTTGGCATTATTGCCTCTGCTGCCTGCCCTCCTGACTTTCCCACTTCAAAACTTCAGTGGACCATTTCTTTGTGGGATCTGGAGGCCACATAGTGGCCTACTGTTCCAGCTGTGAGTCAGCCTGCCTCACTAACTCCAAACCTCCCATTACTAAGTTCATTTTGTAGGGGGCAAAGTCTCTCCCCACCAACCCCAACCCCCAACTCTCAAGTATTCCTTTTCCGCCAAACTCCTCCATTTCTCTTTTTCTCTTTTCTGCTAAGAAAAGAGTAATTTCCAGCCTCAAGGGGGAGCCTTTCCCCTCCAATCAATGGATAAACACCCACATGCACACACTAAATCTCCTTGACTGCCATGGAGATGCCCTGAGCTTGCCGGATGTTCTCCATTTATGATCAAGTCATATGCAGACATGCCCATCAACTCATAAAACCTCAAAGCTGGAGGAAAACCTAATAGTTCTATGGTCCCATTCCCCTTGCAAAGTTCACATTTTCTTGATTTGCAATGGAGTGAGAAGTGCAGCTAGAAGAAAATCTAGCCACCACAGGATTTGACTCAGTCATTGTTCTCCAGGCTTAGCAATTTATTGCACAGGTTATCCTGTTGTCAAATCAAAAGGCAGAGCAAATGTCCCCTTGCTCGTGTGGCTTCAGGGCTTAGACTAAATCACCAAAAATAGTGATTTTACAAACTGAGTAGAGGTTGCAACCATGTGTGTATGCGTTTTCCAGCATGATACCTCCTAGATCTTGTGTTCAGTTGCCATATGTGGGAAGGCCAGCCATGGCCAATAGCCCAGAATTCTTTGAAGTTGGAGGGATGCAAGGTATCTGGCCTGAAAAGTCTTTCTCAAACTCACTTCTCAGGCTCCTCTTCTATCTCACTTTGGTGCCTTGGCCTTACCAGCTACTCACATCTACATCTTGTCTTGAATCCCAGATTCTCCCAGAGGACATTGGTCAGGGTTGATAGTCTCCTCATGGGGCACACACGATTTTAGTCTCAACATGATTTCAATTTAGAGAACACCTTGGTCACTCAACCTGAGAGCTTGTTCTTGCTGCATATAATCTCTCCTTTAGCCAACACTTGATAACACTACTCTTTTGGGGTCATCATGATGAAACCTCGGCTCCAACAAAAAATACAAAAATTAGCAGGGCGCAGTGGCATATACCTATAGTCTCAGCTACTTAGGAAGCTAAAGCAGGAGAATCGCTTGAACCCAGGAGGTGGAGGCTGCAGTGAGCTGAGATTGCACCATTGCACTCCAGCCTGGGTAACAGAGCGAGACTCCGTCAAAAAAAAGAAAATGAAAGAAGGAAAGAAAGAAAGAGAGAGAGAGAGGAAAGAAGGAAGGAAGGAAGGAAGGAAGGAAGGAAGGAAGGAAGGAAGGAAGGAAGGGAAGGGAAGGGAAGGGAAGGGAAGGAGGGAGGGAGGGAGGGAGGGAGGGAGGAAGGAAGAAAGGAAGGAAATAAATCTGGAATGGTAGGCACCAAGATATTAATGGTGGTTATTTCTGGGAGGTAGCACAATGAGTAATTTTAATTTTTTTGATTTCCTTCTCTGTATTTCCTAACTTTACTACATGAAATTTACATTACTTTTTAATTTATATATAAAAAGAACTCTAAAGATTTACAATCCATATCAGAAAGAGGCTAGGGTGGAAGAAGCAGATTCAGCCACACAGTGGCCTGCCAGCAGCAGCCACTGCACCAGAACTGCTTGCACACCAAACTACACAAACTACGCAAACTACACAAAACTTAGTGGCTTAAATAACATGATCATTTGTTTTTTATGGTTCTGGAATTTGGGCAAGACTTGGCAGAGATGGCCTGTCACTGCTCGTGTTGCGCTAGCTGAGGCAGCCCAACTGGGACTGGAGGATCTGCTTTCAAGGTGATATGTTCACAAGTCTGGCAAATTGGTAGTAGCTGCCATCTGGGAGCTCAGCTGGGGCTGTGGGCCAGAGGTCTTGATGCTTTTCATTGCGGGCATTTCCACATGCCTTTGGGGGGCTTCTTTACAGCAGAGTAGTTTGGTTCTAGGAAACCCAGGTGGAAACTGTAAGGCTTCTTATAACACAGCCACAAAAGTCCCAAAATGTCAGTTCTACCATATTCTATTTGTCAAGTAAGTCACTAAGGCCAGCCCAGATTCAAGGAGAGAGGAATTAGACCCTGTTTTTTGACAGGACAAATAGCACAATATAGTTGGCCATTTTTCACTCCACCACACATGGGAACAGAAGTAGCTCTTCTACTTAACCAAGGTCCCAGTTGTTTTGATTTTCCATGACTCTCCCCGGGGGTATTATGCTGTTATCAATATAACCATTATCTAAATAAAGAAGGAGCTGTTTATGAGAGAATTTTTGGAGAAAAAGAGACCATGCTTAGTAAAAAATTATTAGAGTTTCTTCATTTCTTAATTTTTCATTTAAAAAAATTTGTAACACCAGGGCAGCAACCCCCACTATGTCTTTCTACTATCTATCTTTTTAAAACAGGGGCATAAATAGCACAATTTTACTCCAATGATTGTATGCCGTAAGACTTTGAATGTGTCCTAATCTTTCCAACCTCTTGGCCTTTGTTCTTTCTATCCCTCTATCCTCACTTCCAATAATGCTTTTCCCTTTGTTGATGTCCTTCCTGCTCATTCTTCAAAGCCCTACCTGAGTCCTGCCTCCCTGAGATGGAATTCTCCTGTCCATCACTCTGTCTATGTATCTGTTTTAGCAGTTATCACAGTCCACCTTTCTAACACAGGGCCGCACCCATAGTAGATGTGCAGCAACTATTCACTTAATGGACGAACAGATGAGTGCTAGAGTTGCCTGCCTGGCTGGCTGTCTTATTTATCAAACTGGTAGTCCCTTCCAGGCAGGCTTCACATTATAATAATATCTATAGTATCAGTCTATCCTGCAACTAATAAAGAGCTTTGAATTCTTCCTTTCTTAGTTTCTTTTCCTTCCTTCCTTCCTTCCGTAATTATATATTGATGCCCTACTATGTGCCAAGCATTATGATAGGCCCTGTCCTCATGGAGCTTACATTCTTCTGGAAGAAACACACAAATAAACAAATAAAGTAATTATAGACTGTGATATGTGCTACAAAAGAAAAGGATAGTGTGACATTTAACTAAGACCTAAAGAATGACCAGGAGCTAGCCATGTGAAGAATAATGGACTTCATAAAGATATGCTTAAGTGAATCCATTGCTATGGGTGAATGATAATCCAGGCTTGCCCTTGATAACTACCTTTCCTGATCTTCCAACTTTCTCTATTCCAGTTTATTAGTCAGCTGTTTTTCAAAAGCAAATATTTAAAATAACTATGTTTACATAAAATTATATGATGCACAGTATTTGCTTCAAAATAATCTCAAGGAGAATGAGTAAATTCTAGGTGAAACAAAATTGGGTATAAATTGATAATTGTTGAAGCTGGATTATGGGTATATGGAGGCTCATTAAAGTATTCAATATAATTTTGTACATTTTGGAGATTTTCTACTATAAGAGTTTTAAAATTATTATGTTCCCTTAGATAGTCCTTCCATATTTTCCCTAGGATTCTCAATTATCAATTATGTACAAGAGAGGGGAGGGGCTATAATAGATTATGGAAGAGGCAGGAAGCTAGTCTAGAATTATGGTTAGGAATGTCTCTCTCTTAAGATGGTTCTTGATAAATGTGCAGAGACTAGTAGCTCTCCTGAGCTGCTATAGTATCGGAATCTCTAATTTTGATCTGAGTACCTGGCCAGTTAGAATAAAAGCTGCATTTCCCAGCTTACCATGCAGCAATTTAAGGCTATATGATAAATTTCTGCTCCACTGGACGTAAACAGAAGTGATTTTGTAATTTCCAGTTTATGCCCTTGAAGGGAAGGTGCACCTCTTCCTTTCTTTTGCCCCTTCTGTCTGGTAGAAATAGAGACAAAGTTATGAGCATGATAATAACATCCTGGGAAAGCTACACAAAAAGAAGTAAAAAGCCTGGATCCGGGACAGAACCACAGAGCAAGGCCAACAAAACAGCGCAGAACTTTATATGTAAGAGAACTAAACTTCTCTCCCTTTTAAGCCCATTTTGTTTTGGGATGGCTTACATTCAGCCAAACCTATACTCAATGAATGCATTAAGTTAGATTGCAAAGGAAGTAGGACTTGGAAATCTTCATGCAAAATGAAAGAGAAACAAACAGCCTACAAACATGCTATCAAAAGCAAAGAATACAAATACCAAATTAATTAAGAGTGCCAACATACAGGCTTAACCCGCTATAGAACAAAGTCCATATTGTCGGCATATCACAGATTCGGAAAGCGTATCAGCAACCAGTACGACAAATGAGTTCATGACATCATTTGTAAGGAGTGCTTGAAATTTTAAAAAAAAAGGCAAACAATTCAATAAAACATGGGCAAAAGACATGAATAGTCAATTTAAGAAGAGTAAATACAAAGGGCCAGAAAACAATATAAAAAGATGCTTAAATTCAATAATACTCAGAGAAATGAAAAATAATGTAACACAGGAATAACACATTATATCCATCAGACTGGAAACAATTTAAACTATGGTAACAATGATTCTTATAAATGTGTCAAAATAAAAACAATTATGGCCTTTTGATAAAGCAATTTAGAAGTAACTATAAAATTAAAACTACGTGTGCCCTTCTACTCAGCAATTCCACTTCTAGAAAAGATAATGTAAATATAAAAGCACCAATACATAATGATATACATACAAGGATATTTATTGCAATATTGTTTAGTGGCAATTTTTGACAAATTAATGCCTATCAATAGGGAAATGATAGAATTAATTTGGGTACATCTACATTTACATCATATTATGCATATATCAAAAAAGAGAAAGACTGTGTGTGTGTGTGTGTGTGAGAGAGAGAGAGAGAGAGAGAGAGAGAGAGAAGAAAAAAATGCTATACAAGTTGACTTGGAGAGGGTTCCATAAGATATTGAAAAGTAAGAAAAGCAAGATGCAGAACTATATGTATGTGACTTCGTTTTCCAAAAATAGTAACCGGAAAACTGCATGCAATTGTGTGTGTGTGATTATATGGGCATGGGAAAAAGTATGAAAAGATATACAGTAGAATTTTTGAAAATAAACTCTTTATTTTAGAATATATCTATAGATTTGTAGAACAGTTGCAAAGATAGTGCAGAGAAGCTCCACACCCAAATCTTGTTTTCCAGATTAACTACTTACATTAGTATGACAACTTTCTTACAATTAATGAAAAATATTGACACACTGTCATTAACTAAAGTCTATAGTTTAATCAGACATCCTTAGATTTTTACCTAATGTCCTTTTTCTGTTTTAGGATCTCACACAGAATACTGAATTCCATTTAGTTTTCATGTTTCCTTAGACTTCTCTTGGCTGTGACAGTTTCTCTAACTTTGCTTGTTTTTGAAGACCTTGACAGTTTCTAGGAATTGTTCATATATTTGTTTAGAATGTACTTCTACTGGGATTCACCTGCTGTTTTTATCATGATTAGACTAGAGTTATGGGTTTTGGGGAGGAAGACCATAGAGATAAATTGCCATTCTCATCACATCATATCAAGGGCACATGCCATCAACATGACTTATCACTGTTGATACTGACCTTGATTACCTGGATGAGGTAGTATTTGTCAGGTTCCCCCATTTTAAAGTTACACTTTTCCCCCATTCTCCATACTATACTCTCTGGAAGGAAGTTACTATGTGCAGCCCACACTTATGGAGTGGAAAGTTAGGCTCCACCTCTTCAAGGCAGAATTTCTACATAAATTATTTGGAATTATTCTATAGGACATTTGGCTCTTTTCCCCATTTGTTTCGTTACCCAGTTGTTTATTTACTAATATGGATTCATTGATATTTATACTTATTATAAGCCAGTACTACTTTTTTTATTTTATTGCCCAAATTATTCCATGTTTTGGCCATTGGGAGCTCTTTTGGTGGACTCCAGAGTCTCTTTGACATACTCTCATCCTTGTGGATCTACTTTTTCTTTTTTAATCTTTGAACACTTCTTTACTTCCTGACACCATAAGATATTCTAAGTCCATCTTATATATATCTTGCCCTAGTCCTAGAATCAGCCAGTTCTCTTAGGAGCCTATTTTCTTTTTCTTTTTCTTTTTTTTTTTTTGACAGAGTCTTGCTCTGTTGCCAGGCTGGAGTGCAGTGGTGCAATCTTGGCTCACTGCAACCTCCACCCCCCTGGTTCAAGCGATTCTCCTGCCTCAGCCTTCTGAGTAGCTGGGATTACAGGTGTTTTTGTATTTTTGGTAGAGACAGGATTTCACCATGTTGGCCAGGATGGTCTTGATCTCTTGACCTAGTGATCTGCCCACCTCGGAGGATCGATCTCCTGACCAGAAGCCACGGTGTCTGGCCCCTGTTTTTTTTTGTTTGTTTGTTTTTTTAATTGGAAATGAGTACTAGAAACCAAGATCTGGGCACTAATTGCATGCATTCCTACTGGAATGTTGTTGCCTGTAGGCCCTATCAGCTGACAGAGGGAAAAATATATATGTGTGAATACTAACTCATGTATATATACATACCTATAAATATTTCTATATGCAACCATCTGTATCCATATCAAGCTAAATATGAGTTTATATTGATGTCTCCAACTCTAGTTCTCACCCTATGAATTATTCTAGCTTCCTCCCCTTGCTTATCTGTAAACTCCCACTCCAAAAAGGGAGAAATCTGGTTCCCACCATCTGACATTCATTTACTTAGCTGCTCCATTCCAGTATACATCAGTAGCAGCATCAGAATTGTTAACTTGTACCTCCAAGTGAAACAACTCTGTCAACTAGAGTAAAATGCTTATGTGCAGTTCCTTTAGTCTTTAGTTTTACTGATTCCACTTATTAGCAAAGTCATTTAGGTGAACACCTTTTTCCTTAACCTCCTTAAGTGAGGTTGTTTCGCATATTTATAACACAGTTAGACTGTTATCCTGGGATTTCTCCAACCTCTTAAATTACTTTGTAAATGTTTTGGATACATTAAGGTTCATGCACTGTAAAGTTCAATGGGTTTTGGCAAACACGTAGTCATGCACTCACAATTACAGTATAATACAGAATAGTTTCGCTGCCCTAAAACATCCTATGTGTTTTACCCATTCCACCTTTCCTCTACTCTTCCGGTACCTCCAGCAACCACTGGCACGTTTACTGTCTCTGTAATTCGCCTTTTCCAGATTGTTTTATAATTGTAATCACACAGTATGTAGCCTTTTCAGACTGGCTTCTTTTTTTTAGGAATAGCATTTAATATTCATCCATGCCATTTTATGTCTTGTTAGCTTATTTCTTTTTATTACTGAATAATACTCTGTTGTATGAATATACTACAATTTACTTATCTATTCACCTATCGAAGGACGTCCTGGTAGCTTCCAAGTTTTGGTTCTTGTGAATAAAGCTGCTATAAACATAGGTAAGCAGGTTTTCATGTGGACATAAGCTTTTTAAACAGGTAAGTTTTTAGAAGCATGATTTCTGGAGTTAGGGAGGTACTTCGGGGCATGGTTGCTGGACTGTATGGTAAGACTGTGTTTAAATTCATAAGGAACTGTCGAACTGCCTTCCAAAGTGGTTGTAGCATTTTCATTCCCAATAACAGTGAGTGACTTAGCAACGAGTTCTTTTTTTTTTTTTTTTTTTTTGAGACGGAGTCTCGGTCTGTCGCCCAGGCTAGAGTGCAGTGGCACGATCTCGGCTCACTGCCAGCTCCACCTCCCGGGTTCACGCCATTCTCCTGCCTCAGCCTCCCAAGTAGCTGGGACTACAGGAGCCCGCCGCCACGCCCGGATAATTTTTTGTATTTTTAGTAGAGACGGGGTTTCACCGTGTTAGCCAGGATGGTCCGGATCTCCTGACCTGGTGATCCACCGGCCTCGGCCTCCCAAAGTGCTGGGATTATAGGCGTGAGCCACCGCGCCTGGCCACCAATGAGTTCTTATTGTTTTGCATCCTCACCAGCATTTGGTATTGTCAGTGTTTTGGATTTTAGCTATTTTTAATGGATATGGCGTAGTATCCCATTGTTGTTTTAATTTGCAATTCCCTAATGACAAATAATTTTGAACATCTTTTCATATGCTTATTTATATATCTTCTTTGATGTTGTGTCTCTTTAGATGTTTTGTCCATTTTTAAATTGGATTGTTTGTTTTCTTATTGTCGAATTTTAAGGGTTTTTTGTATATTTTAGATAGAAGGTCTTTATGACATGTGTGTTTTGCAAATATTTTCTCCCCTTCTGTGACTTGTCTTTTTACTCTCTTAACAAAGTCTTTTTACAGAGCAGAAGTTGTAAGTTTTAAGAAAATAGGCCGGGCGCAGTGGCTCATGCTTGTAATCCCAGCGCTTTGGGAGGCCGAGGCGGGCGGATCACGAGGTCAGGGGATAGAGACCACAGTGAAACCCCGTCTCTACTAAAAATACAAAAAAAAAAAAATTAGCCGGGCGTGGTGGCTGGCGCCTGTAGTCCCAGCTACTCGGAGAGGCTGAGGCAGGAGAATGGCGTGAACCCGGGAGGCGGAGCTTGCAGTGAGCCGAGATTGCGCCACTGCACTCCAGCCAGGGCGACAGAGCGAGACTCCGTCTTAAAAAAAAAAAGAAAATAATAAAAGTTACATAATGTTTCTTTTATGGATCATGCTTTTAGTGTTGTATCTAAAAACTTATCAAGTGCAAGGTCACCTATATATTTTTCCTGTAGTTTCTTATAAAATGTTATTATTTGAATTTTACACTTAGGTCTATGATCCATTTTTGTTAAAGATGTAAGATCTGTGTCTAAGTTCTTTTTTTAACATATGAACATACAATTATTCCATTACCATTTATTGAAAAAACTATTCTTTCTCCATTGAATTGCCTTCATTAATTTATCAAAGATCAGTTGACTGTATTTTTTTTTTTTTTGAGCCTACTTCTGGGCTCTGTTTTCTGTTTCCTTGATATCTTTGTCTATTCTTTCCCCCATACTGTGCTGTCTTGATTACTGTAGCATTATGGTAATTCTTAAAATCAGGTAGCATGAGTCTTCTAACTTTGTTTTTCTTCTTCACATTGTGTTGGCTTCAGCATTGTGTGTCTTTTGCCTTCCCATATGAACTTTGAAAACAGTTTGTTGATATCTAAAAAGTAGTTTGCTGGGATTTTGCTTGGCATTGTGTTGAAGCTATAGATTAGATTGGGAAGAATTAATATCTTAACAATAGTGATGCATGAATGTGTAATATCTCTCCATTGTTTAAATTTTTAATTTTTTATCACAATTTTGTAGTTCCCATATGTAGGTTCTATTTATTAAATTCATAGCTAAACATTTCTCTTGGGGGTACTATTGTAAATGGCGTTGTACTTTTAATTTCTTTTCTTTTCTTTCTTTCTTTTTTTTTTTTTGTCTCATTCTGTCACCTAGGCTGGAGTGCAGTGGCACGATCTCAGCTCACTGCAACCTCCGCCTCTTGAGTTCAAGCAATTCTCCTGCCTCAGCCTCCCAAGTAGCTGGGATTACAGGCACCCACCACCACACCCAGCTAATTTTTGTATTTTTAGTAGAGACGGGGTTTTACCGTGTTGACCAGGCTGATCTTGATCTCCTGACCTCAGATGATCCACCTGCCTCAAACTCCCAAAGTGCTGGGATTACAGGCGTGAGCCACCGCGTCGGGCCCATTCTTTTAATTTCAAATTCTAATTGCTCATTCCTGATATATAGGGATGCAATCTGTTTTTGTATATTAACCTTGCTATCATTGTTTATTACTTCCAGGAGTTTTGTTTGTTTGTTTGTTTTGTTTTTGTTTTTTTGTAGTTTTTTGGGATTTTTCTCCCTAGACAATCATGTCATCTGTGAAGAAAGACAGTTATATTTCTTCCTTCCCTATAGGTATAACTTTTATTTCATTTTCTTATCTTACTACACTAGCTAGGATTTCTAGTATGACATTGAATAGGAGTGGTGAGAGAAAACATCCTTGCCTTGTTTCTGATCTTAGGAGAATAGAGTCCAACCATTAAGTATGATGCTAGCTATAAGTTTTTTTGTAGATGTTCTTCTTGAAGTTGAGGAAGTTCCCTGTCCTTTCCTAGTTTTTTTAAAGTTTTCATATGCATGGGTGTTGGCACAGTAGGTTCTCAAACTGAGTTGTTTATGTGGGGTGGGAATGGAAGATGTTAATACAGGTTGAGAGGAAAAGTGTGGAAGGGGAAATATAAACATAAAAAACTGCACAAAATTGTGTACTTAAAAATAATCTGTATGAATATGATTCAATTTATGTAAAAATCACTCACATATACACACAAACATAAGTGCATGACTGTCACAGAGAGTGCTAGCTATTTTTTCACTAGAGTTCATTCACCCCTTCTTCCTGGACATACAGTTGAATTGCATTTCCCAGCCACACCTGCAGTTATGTGTGGCCATGTAACAACTCTAGCCAATAGATGTGAACAAAAATGGCTCATAAAACCTCTGTCTATGTACTCCTCTATGTTCTTTCCTGAGTACAGACAATAACAAGGTCCTAAGCTATGTATCAGTCTTGAGATGGAAGAAACCTGGATCCCTGAATGACCTTGTTGAAGGTAGCATTCCCATCAAACTAAACACCTGTCCAGGACAGTTACATGATCAAAAAATAAATTTATATGGTCTTGAGTCACTGTGTCTTGGGGTCTGTGTGTTACAGTAGGTAAACCTACTCTAAATTGCATATATATATTGTGTGTGTGTGTGTGTGTGTGTGTGTGTGTGTGTGTGTGTGTGTCAGTTAGGGGGAAGGGGAAGAGAGAGAAAAAAATTCATGAAAGAATTATAACCAAACTGTTAATGGTGACATTGCACATGTGTTTGCTTTCTGAATTTTATTTTACAATGGCATAAATAGCTAAAAATAAGAAAAAATTACATTGTGCTCGATGTTTTCTCTCTACTCCTCCAGATTTACTTTCCACTCTTCACCCTTCTCCATCCTGCTCTGTGCCTAGGAAGACTAACCTGTATGGATTGTCTTTGCCTTCTGGATTCTGGTTAAGTTTGAGCCAGTGGGTAAGGGGCAGCAGCAGAAAGTCAGAGAGTGTGAGGAGAATAAGATTGATGTATTTATTCCTCCAGCTCCATTCCATCCCAGGTCACCTGTGTTGCTGTATCCTTCTGTAGCTCTTGTCCTTCAGCTCTTTCATACAACTGGTTCCAGTAACTGCCTCCTCCTTTTGCCCCTTCAGGCTTAGAAAAGGTAACAGCCCCCCAGATTTTGCGAACCCCCAAGGTACTGCACCATCACTTTTTGGTTTCTCTAAATCCTACCCATGCATTTTCAGATAGCCTCTTTACTAAACTCTTCTCAATCCATCCATATTGAGCATGCCATCAATTTCTTGTCACGACTGTAACTGAAACAGCTGTCAAAAAAGAAAAGATATGCTATATTTGTTCAATTAAAAAGCTACTTTTGCTAAAACAATTTATCATTAGGTGAACAACCCTAACATGACATTGAAATTGTCATACTCAGAAAGGAAATGAGAGTTCATTTCCAATAAGCTAGAGAGTGAGATGGCCTAGGTCACAATCTTAGCTCAGCCATCTGCCAACTGTGTTGCTTTGGTTCTTGGCCTCCATAAACTTCAGATTTCTCAGCTATAAAATGAGGATAATAGTGGTGCCTCCCACAGGGTTATGGTGTAGATTAAATTAGTAATCCAGGTAAAGCACCTAGCAAGGTGCCTGGTGTGTAGCATTATGAAATATAGTAGATAACCTTTAATGAAATATCGTTTCAAACCAGCTGACCTGAGATACAAGTTTTCTTTCACTTTTTCAATAACAATCACACTCAATAACAGTAATTGTTATTACATGTATCCTCTCATTTTAATTTTCAAAGAGTCTCCAAGAGCATTGTTATCCCATTTTACAGATATAGGAACTGAGATTCGAAAAGGTTAAATTACTTTAACCAGGTTTCTGTTAGTAAACGCCAGAGCTGGAGTTCAAAGCTACGTCCTCTTGTGACAATCATGCTGCTCATTAAGCTTTCCCACAGCTATCCCCCATCTGCTAAACTTCATTTGAAAGTTTGTATGTGTTCTTTCAACTTTCTTTGAAAACCAACAGGTTGGTAACAATTTTAGTTATTTTTACAACTGTAAAGCTGTCAATAGTAACTCCATAACTGTATTCAAGACATGTGTCCGCATAAGAAATTCCCTAGATATGAAGTCAAACCATACAGCCTGGATTTCCATCTCAGGTAAACCTGAGTACTATTATAGACATTGACCTCTGTATATCTACAATGCACCCCAGTGAGTGACCTCTGCTGGCAGACCGAGAGCCCTTGGATTTGCATTTATATTGCCCATTTGATATCACCTCAATCTCATTGGGGTATTTTGACAGAATTGAAATAAAAACACAACTCATCAAATTTCAATAGTTCTTTTTTCCTTCGCCCTATTGCATGGCAATTGTCTGGCTTGCCATCCCCCAGGTGTGTATAAGTGTTGGGAGCCTCTTGCATATAAGACCAAGGGAGAAAAGTGTACTTTTGTTTATGGAAATGAAAAACCCAATCTCTTATGGCCCTGCCTCCAACAAGGCCTCAGCAATATCAACACAGGCCACATTTAAATGGTCCCCTGAGGTTCCTGCTATTGTGATTATTAAATCAATTACTCCTATTATTAGATTGTATGGCAGAATATAGACAAAAATGTTTCTTGGCCAATGAAAATATCTTATAAATGATTGCAATAGTCCTCAGAGCTTGTATGAGCCTGAAGGAAAATACTGGGTCATTACCTGAAAGATAAATTTTAAAAATTCTAACCTGATTGTCTCTTTAAGTTACATGAAAATGTAGCATTGAGAGAAAAAGAGAAAGAGAGAGAAAGCACTTGTATGTGACTGAAAATTACAAGCTTCCCCAACATTTGAAATGGGTTGTGTTCCAAAGGGCCATTTATAAGTCAGCTATTTGGATTTAGAATGTGTTTATCCACAAAATAAGCTCCATAGCTGAGGGGAGTCTTAGGCTACCCCTGAAAAGTCTACTGTCCCGCATTCAGGAACTATCTTCATGAACCCAAGGCCTGGGTATAAGGGTATAAGGGAAAGGACTCACATTCTGCTGGAGGGAACAGAAAGAAGAGGAAGAAGAGTGAATTTGCAGTGGTCAAGAACTGGACTTTGAAGTCAGACAGATCTGAGTTTACATCTGGACCTTTTAATCTATTATCTATGAGAACTTAGGGAAGTCACCTAAATTCTATGTCCCAGTTGCTCCCTCTGTGAAATGAGAATTATAATTCCTATTCCACAGAGTCATTATAGAGTTTAGTGAGATAACATACCTGAAGTGCCTGGCACTTGATAGAAAATAAAGGATAATTACTATTCTTGGGAACAGAACGGGCCTCAATCAAGACTTAAAAATCATTAGCGTTTACCTTTAATATCCTTCTATCTGCCTTTCTTCACCTAGCATTTTCTTTCTGTTGCCTAGCTCCCTGAGTCCCTACAGCCTTTACGTCTGCTCTAAATTACCCACTGGGACACCACTAAACTGTCCTCCTTGGGCTGGTGCTCCGTGCTACAAGAATACATGCAGCTCTTCATCTCTGCTGTTTCATGATAAGTCCTATTTAATGTGGCTTAGAAAATCGGTGTCCCCTTAAACATCTGAAAAATGTCTAATTTTTCAAAAGAATCCTAGTTAACCTAAATGATACTCTAATTTATGAAACTTCAAGCAGCATGACAAAAAATGCTGGACAGTACCATAGGAGATACTTGGGGAGCCCAGATATCCCAAGGGAATGACAGCATCTGCTTATGAGGAACTTTTTTAAAACACAATTTTGGGCTTCTGCCTCCGGGAAGATGGAGTAGATATACTTTTCCCTATTTCAACTACTAAGTACAATTAAAACATTGGACACCTGGGGATTTATGTAAAACAACAATAAGAGGACTCTGAAACATGTAGAAAAGAAACCAGATTGCTTAGGGACATTGAGTTCCAAGGAAAGACATGGTAGTAAGTTCCCTGGGTTTCTTTTTGCCTCATATATCCCAGACATGGAGCTGAAAATAACTGGTAACTTCAAAAGACTGATAGAAGCAGACAGAAAAAGAAGACAAAACACAAGCTTGCTCTCTCTAGCCAAAAAAGCAGGAAAGGGGCAGCCTGGCAAAAAAGAAAAAAAATTAGAGAATAACCACCCTACTCCAGCTAAATGTTACATAAAAATTTGTTGTTCCACCACCAGCCACACCAGTAAGTGCCAAATAGGGAGCCTAGACTTCCATTCTTACAAGGCAAAAACAAGGCACCGCAATACCCTGTAAGAGTATTATCAACTAAGGTCAAGTAGGGAGACAAAACTTTAATCTGCTGGCCAGTAATGATCCCCCATCCCCACAGTGTCATTGGAAACCATATCAAGAGCCTGTACTTCTACCTCCACCTGGAAGTTCTGGGAAGTCCCTCCCATTCCTTGCCAGTCAGTGTAAGAAGGGACCTAGTGGAGACTCAAGACTTTCACCACTGTCCAGTGGTTACAAGGCCACCCCCACCACAGTGTCAGTGGAGACTATGTGAGAAGCCAGAACTCCTACCTCGACCTAGCAGCAAATAAACAGCCTACCCCTCAGGTGTCAATGAAGGCTGAGTGGGTACCCTGAACTTCTACCTCCACCTGGCAGTAATGAGGCAATGCTCTCACCTTTCCCTGACAGAGCAGTGTCAGAAAATGTCAACTAAAACAGACGATTTAAAGAAAATCCACAACCTCATAATATAAACATGACCAATTTTCAATTCAAAAAATCATGGTCATAACAAGAATCAGGAAGATCTCAAACTGTATAAAAAGACAATCAATACATGCCAATACCAGAATGACAGAGATGTTAGAATTATCTGACAAAGATTTTAAAGAAACCATCATCTAATATGTTTAAAGGAGCAATTGTAAACACTCTTGAAAAAAACATACAAAACACAGGAAGCCTCAGAAAAGAATCAGAAGTCTTAGCAAAGACATAAAAGATATTAAGCAGAACCAAATGGAAATTTTGGAAGAGAAAAATATAATAACAAAAATAAAAAGCTCAGTGCAAAGGCTTAATAGCAAAATGGAGGGGAGGAAAGAATCCATGAACTTGAAGACAGAACAATAGAAATTAACCTACACAACAAAGAAAAACTAAACCAAAAAGAATAAACAGAACCTCAGGGACCTGTGGGACTATACCACAATAGCTGACATTCATGTCATCAGAGTCCCAGAAGGGGAATAGTAAGAAGGCAAGGCTAAACAAGTACTCCAAGAAATAATGGCTGAAAACTTTCCAAATTTGGGAAGAGACATAAACCTGCAGATTAAAGAAGGTGAGAAAGCCCTAAACAAAATGAACCCAAAGAAATCCATACCAAGACATTTCATAATCAAACACCTGAAAAATAAAGACAAAGAAAAAAAAATCTTGAAAGCAGCCAGAGAAAAATGACACCAAACCTATAGGGGAAAAACAATTAAAATGACAATGGACTTCTCATTAGAAGCCATAGAAGCCAGACAGAAGTGGCACAACATTTTTTAAGTACAGAAATAACTGTAAAACCATAATCTTATACCCAGAGAAAATAATATTCTGGAATAAAGGGGAAATCAAGACATTTTCCGACAAAGGAAAGCTGAGAGTATATTTCACCAGCAGATCTACCTTAAAAGAATGGCTAAAGAAAGTTTTCTGAACAAAAAGGAAATGACAAACAAGGAACCTTGGAATATCAGGAAAGAAGGAAGAACACAGGAAGCAAAAATACAGGTGAAAACAAAGCCTTTCCTTTTCTTGATTTTTCTAAATTATGTTGATTGTTGAAGCAAAAATTATAGCAACGTCTGATGGGATTCTAAATGTAGGTAGAGAAAATATTTAAGACAATTATATATACATATATTTTTTTATTATTGTACTTTAAGTTTTAGGGTACATGTGCACAATGTGCAGGTTTGTTACATATGTATCCATGTGCCATGTTGGTGTACTGCACCCATTAACTGGTCATTTAGCATTAGGTGTATCTCCTAATGCTATCCCTCCCCCCTCTCCCCACCCCTCAACAGTCCCTGGAGTGTGATGTTCCCCTTGCTGTGTCCATGTGTTCTCATTGTTCAATTCCCACCTATGAGTGAGAACATGCGGTGTTTGGTTTTTTGACCTTGCGATAGTTTACTGAGAATGATGATTTCCAGTTTCATCTATGTCCCTACAAAGGATATTAACTCATCATTTTTTATGGCTGCATAGTATTCCATGGTGTATATGTGCCACATCTTCTTAATCCAGTCTATCGTTGTTGGACATTTGGGTTGGTTCCAAGTCTTTGCTATTGTGAATAGTGCTGCAATAAACATACGTGTGCATATGTCTTTATAGCAGCATGATTTATAATCCTTTGGGTATATACCCAGTAATGGGATGGCTGGGTCAAATGGTATTTCTAGTTCTAGATCCCTGAGGAATCGCCACACTGACTTCCACAATGGTTGAACTAGTTTACAGTCCCACCAACAGTGCAAAAGTGTTCCTATTTCTCCACATCCTCTCCAGCACCTGTTGTTTCCTGACTTTTTAATGATGGCCATTCTAACTGGTGTGAGATGGTATCTCACTGTGGTTTTGATTTGCATTTCTCTGATGGCCAGTGATGATGTCCATTTTTTCATGTGTTTTTTGGCTGCATAAATGTCTTCTTTTGAGAAGTGTCCATTCATGTCCTTTGCCCACTTTTTGATGGGGTTGGTTTTTTTTTTCTTGTAAATTGGTTTGAGTTCATTGTAGATTCTGGATATTAGCCCTTTGTCAGATGAATAGGTTGTGAAAATTTTCTCCCATTTTGTAGGTTGCCTGTTCACCCTGATGGTAGTTTCTTTTGCTGTGCAGAAGCTCTTTAGTTTAATTAGATCCCATTCGTCAATGTTGGCTTTTGTTGTCATTGCTTTTGGTGTTTTAGACATGAAGTCCTTGCCCATGCCTATGTCCTGAATGGTAATGCCTAGGTTTTCTTCTAGGGTTTTTATGGTTTTAGGTCTAACATGTAAGTCTTTAATCCATCTTGAATTAATTTTTGTATAAGGTGTAAGGAAGGGATCCAGTTTCAGCTTTCTACATATGGCTAGCCAGTTTTCCCAGCACCATTGATTAAATAGGGAATCCTTTCCCCATTTCTTGTTTTTTTTGTCAGATTTGTCAAAGATCAGATAGTTGTAGATATGTGGCGTTATTTCTGAGGGCTCTGTTCTGTTCCATTGATCTATATCTCTGTTGTGGTACCAGTACCATGCTGTTTTGGTTACTGTAGCCTTGTAGTATAGTTTGAAGTCAGGTAGCATGATGCCTCCAGCTTTGTTCTTTTGGGTTAGGATTGACTTGGCAATGTGGGCTCTTTTTTGGTTCCATATGAACTTTAAAGTAGTTTTTCCAATTCTGTGAAGAAAGTCATTGGTAGCTTGATGGGGATGGCATTGAATCTATAAATTACCTTGGGCAGTATGGCCATTTTCACAATATTGATTCTTCCAACCCATGAGCATGGAATGTTCTTCCATTTGTTTGTATCCTCTTTTATTTCATTGAGCAGTGGTTTGTAGTTCTCCTTGAAGAGGTCCTTCACGTCCCTTGTAAGTTGGATTCCTAGGTATTTTATTCTCTTTGAAGCAATTGTGAATGGGAGTTCACTCATGATTTGGCTCTCTGTCTATTATTGGTGTACAAGAATGCTTGTGATTTTTGTACACTGATTTGGTATCCTGAGACTTTGCTGAAGTTGCTTATCAGCTTAAGGAGATTTTGGGCTGAGATGATGGGGTTTTCTAGATATACAATCATGTCATCTGCAAACAGGGACAATTTGACTTCCTCTTTTCCTAATTGAATACCCTTTATTTCCTTCTCCTGCCTAATTGCCCTGGCCAGAACTTCCAACACTATGTTGAACAGGAGTGGTGAGAGAGGGCATCCCTGTCTTGTGCCAGTTTTCAAAGGGAATGCTTCCAGTTTTTGCCCATTCAGTATGATATTGGCTGTGGGTTTGTCATAGATAGCTCTTAATATTTTGAGATATGTCCCATCAATACTTAATTTACTGAGAGTTTTTAGCATGAAGGGTTGTTGAATTTTGTCAAAGGTCTTTTCTGCATCTATTGAGATAATCATGTGGTTTTTGTCTTTGGTTCTGTTTATATGCTGGGTTACATTTATTGATTTGCATATGTTGAACCAACCTTGCATCCCGGGGATGAAGCCTACTTGATCATGGTGGATAAGCTTTTTAATGTGCTGTTGGATTCGGTTTGCCAGTATTTTATTGAGAATTTTTGCATCAATATTCATCAAGGGTATTGGTCTAAAATTCTCTTTTTTGGTTTTGTCTCTGCCCAGCTTTGGTATCAGGATGATGCTGGCCTCATAAAATGAGTTAGGGAGGATTCCCTCTTTTTCTATTGGTTGGAATAGTTTCAGAAGGAATGGTACCAGTTCCTCCTTGTACCTCTGGTAGAATTCAGCTGTGAATCCATCTGGTCCTGGACTCTTTTTGGTTGGTAAGCTATTGATTATTGCCACAATTTCAGAGCCTGTTATTGTTCTATTCAGAGATTCAACTTCTTCCTGGTTTAGTCTTGGGAGGGTGTATGTGTCAAGGAATTTATCCATTTCTTCTAGATTTTCTAGTTTATTTGCGTAGAGGTGTTTATAGTATTCTCTGATGGTAGTTTGTATTTCTGTGGGATCGATGGCGATATCCTCTTTATCATTTTTTATTGCGTCTATTTGATTCTTCTCCCTTTTCTTCTTTATTTGTCTTGCTAGTGGTCTATCAATTTTGTTGATCTTTTCAAAAGACCAGCTCCTGGATTCATTAATTTTTTGAAGGGTTTTTTGTGTCTCTATTTCCTTCAGTTCTGCTCTGATTTTAGTTATTTCTTGCCTTCTGCTAGCTTTTAAATGTGTTTGCTCTTGCTTTTCTAGTCCTTGTAATTGTGATGTTAGGGTGTCAATTTGGGATCTTTCCTGCTTTCTCTTGTGGGCATTTAGTCCTATAAATTTCCCTCTACACACTGCTTTGAATGTGTCCCAGAGATTCTGGTATGTTGTGTCTTTGTTCTCGTTGGTTTCAAAGAACATCTTTATTTCTGCCTTCATTTCGTTATGTACCCAGTAGTCATTCAGGAGCAGGTTGTTCAGTTTCCATGTAGTTGAGCGGTTTTGAGTGAGTTTCTTAATCCTGAGTTCTAGTTTGATTGCACTGTGGTCTGAGAGACAGTTTGTTATAATTTCTGTTCTTTTACATTTGCTGAGGAGTGCTTTACTTCCAACTAGGTGGTCAATTTTGGAATAGGTGTGATGCGGTGCTGAGAAGAACGTATAATCTGTTGATTTGGGGTGGAGAGTTCTGTAGATGTCTATTAGGTCCACTTTGTGCAGAGCTGAGTTCAATTCCTGGATATCCTTGTTAACTTTCTGTCTCATTGATCTGTCTAATGTTGACAGTGGGGTGTTAAAGTCTCCCATTATTATTGTGTGGGAGTCTAAGTCTCTTTGTAGGTCACTCAGGACTTGCTTTATGAATCTGGGTGCTCCTGTATTGGGTGCATATATATTTAGGATAGTTAGCTCTTCTTGTTGAATAGATCCCTTTACCATTATGTAATGGCCTTCTTTGTCTCTTTTGATATTTGTTGGTTTAAAGTCTGTTTTATCAGAGACCAGGATTGCCACCCCGGCCTTTTTTTGTTTTCCATTTGCTTGGTAGATCTTCCTCCATCCCTTTATTTTGAGCCTATGTGTGTCTCTGCACGTGCAATGGGTTTCCTGAATAGAGCACACTGATGGGTCTTGACTCCTTATCCAATTTGCCAGTCTGTGTCTTTTAATTGGAGCGTTTAGTCCATTTACATTTAAATTTAATATTGTTATGTGTGAATTTGATCCTGTCATTATGATGTTAGCTGGTTATTTTGCTCATTAGTTGATGCAGTTTCTTCCTAGCCTCCATGGTCTTTACAATTTGGCATGATTTTGCAGTGGCTGATACCGGTCATTCTTTCCATGTTTAATGCTTCCTTCAGGAGCTCTTTTAGGGCAGGCCTGGTGGTGACAAAATCTCTCAGCATTTGCTTGTCTGTAAAGTATTTTATTTCTCCTTCACTTATGAAGCTTAGTTTGTCTGGATATGAAATTCTGGGTTGAAAATTCTTTCTTTAAGAATGTTGAATATCAGGCCCCACTCTCTTCTGGCTTATAGAGTTTCTGCCAAGAGATCTGCTATTAGTCTGATGGGCTTCCCTTTGTGGGTAACCCGACCTTTCTCTCTGGCTGCTCTTAACATTTTTTCCTTCATTTCAACTTTGGTGAATCTGACAATTATGTGTCTTGGAGTTGCTCTTCTCGAGGAGTATCTTTGTGGCGTTCTCTATTTCCTGAATCTGAATGTTGGCCTGCCTTGCTAGATTGGGGAAGTTCTCCTGGATAATATCCTGCAGAGTGTTTTCCAACTTGGTTCCATTCTCCCCATCACTTTCAGGTACACCAATCAGACATAGATTTGGTCTTTTCACACAGTCCCATATTTCTTGGAGGCTTTGTTTGTTTCTTTTTATTCTTTTTTCTCTAAACTTCCCTTCTCACTTCATTTCATTCATTTCGTCTTCCATCGCTGATACCCTTTCTTCCCGTTGATCGCATTGGCTCCTGAGGCTTCTGCATTCTTCACGTAGTTTTCGAGCCTAGGCTTTCAGCTCCATCAGCTCCTTTAAGCACTTCTCTGTATTGGTTATTCTAGTTATACATTCATCTAATTCTTTTTCAAAGTTTTTAACTTCTTTGCCTTTGGCTTGAATTTCCTCTGTAGCTCGGAGTAGTTTGATCGTCTGAAGCCTTCTTCTCTCAACTCGTCAAAGTCATGCTCTGTCCAGCTTTGTTCCGTTGCTGGTGAGGAACTGCATTCCTTTGGAGGAGGAGGGGCGCTCTGCTTTTTAGAGTTTCCAGTTTTTCTGCTCTGCTTTTTCCCCATCTTTGTGGTTTTATCTACTTTTTGTCTTTGATGATGGTGATGTACAGATGGATTTTTGGTGTGGATGTCCTTTCTGTTTGTTAGTTTTCATCCTAACAGACAGGACCCTCAGCTGCAGGTCTGTTGGAGTTTGCTAGAGGTCCACTCCATACCCTGTTTGCCTGGGTGTCAGCAGCGGTGGCTGCAGAACAGCAGATTTTTTGTGAACTGCGAATGCTGCTGCCTGATCGTTCCTCTGGAAGTTTTGTCTCAGAGGAGTACCCAGCCATGTGAGGTGTCAGTCTGCCCCTACTTGGGGGTGCCTCCCAGTTAAGCTGCTCGGGGGTCAGGGACCCACTTGAGGAGGCACTCTGCCTGTTCTCAGATCTCCAGCTGTGTGCTGGGAAAACCACTACTCTCTTCAAAGCTGTCAGACAGGGACATTTAAGTCCGAAGAGGTTACTCCTGTCTTTTTGTTTGTCTGTGCCCTGCCCCCAGAGGTGGAGCCTACAGAGGCAGGCAGGCCTCCTTGAGCTGTGGTGTGCTCCACCCAGTTTGAGCTTCCCGGCTGCTTTGTTTACCTAATCAAGCCTGGGCAATGGTGGGCACCCCTCCCCCAGCCTCACTGCTGCCTTGCAGTTTAATCTCAGACTGCTGTGCTAGCAATCAGCCAGACTCTGTGGGCATAGGACCCTCTGAGCCAGATGCGGGATATAATCTCCTGGTGTGCCGTTTTTTAAGCCTGTTGGAAAAGCGCAGTATTAGGGTGGAAGTGACCCGATTTTCCAGGTGCCGTCTGTCACCCCTTTCTTTGACTAGGAAAGGGAACTCCCTGACCCCTTGTGCTTCCCGAGTGAGGCAATGCCTCATTCTGCTTCGGCTCACGCACGATGCACTGCACCCACTGTCCTGAGCTCGCTGTCTGGCACTCTCTAGTGAGATGAACCCAGTACCTCAGATGGAAATGCAGAAATCACCCGTCTTCTGCATCACTCACGCCGGGAGCTGTAGACCAGAGCTGTTCCTATTCGGCCATCTTGGCTCCACCCCCCAATTATATTATAATTGGGAGAGGGCAAACGGATGTAAGGGAAGGTACAGTATCTATACTTCATTCTAATTGGTAAATGATAATATCAGTGATGCAATAAGTTATGTGTATATATAGTGTAATATCTAGAGCAACCCCTAAAAAAAGCTGTACAAATGGATACACTCAAAGACACTATAGATAAATCAGAATGGAATTTGAAGACATGTCCAAGTTACAAACAGGAAAGCAGGGAAAGGGAAACATAAATGAAATGAAGAAAGAACAAACAGAAAACAAAAATAAAACAGCAGACTTAAGCCCTAACATATCACTAATTACATTAAACATATATGGGCTACATATGCCAACTAAAAGACAGATTCACAGTGTATTAATAAAACCATGACCCAAATATATGCTGTCTATAAGAAATTCACTCAAATATAATAATATAGGCAGGTTGAAAGCAAAATGACAAAAAAGATATATCATGCAAAAGAGAGTAGAAGTGGCTTTATTAATATCAGATAAAGTAGACTTTACAGAAAAGAAAATTACCAGAGACAAAAAGGGTATTATATAACAAAAAACTATCAATCCACAAAGAGGACATAGCAATCCTAAACGTATACACAGAACAACAGAGCTGCAAAATACACAGGCCAAAACTGATAGAACTAAAAAGATAAATAGACCACTATACAATTATAATTAGAGAAAATGATACCCCCTGACACCAACTGATAGAACTGGACAAAAAAAGGCAGCAAGAATATTTTAGAAAAATAGTAACACTATCAACCAACAGTATCTAATCAACATTTGTAGAACACCCTACTTAGCAACAGCAGAACATACATTCTTTTCAAATATCTATGGAAAAAATGTCAATCTAGATCATATCCTGGGACATAAAGTAAGCCCCAACAAATTTAAAATAATTGAAATAATGCAGATTGTGTTGTCCAAAAAGAATGGAATCAAACTACAAATCAATAACAGAAAAATAACAGTAAAATCCCCAAATGGTTGGAATCCAAAGAACTAAATAACCCACGGGACAAATTCCTTTTAGAAACTGATTGCATTTATTGATTTCCTCCTGGGTTAAAAAAAAATCTCTTTACACAGAAAACTTAGTGTACAATTTAAGGCAATTAGCCAGACCACAGTTTGCTCATTTTGGTAAACAGATGAGCCCACTTAAAATCAACAGCAAAACAGAGTAAAGGGGAACTCTAAGCAGACATAAATTATTGTGGATACTATCAGGTCCATTTCCTATAAATGAGGAATTTGCTGTTGAACTCATGATAGGCAGTGTTGTATTGTATAGCCTTTGGGCATGCAGTTTCCAGAATCTGACAGATCTAAGTTCTGCCACTTTCCATCATAATAAAACTGGGCCATCTACTTAAATTCTCACTCTCCGTTTTCACGTCTATAATATGGACATAGAAAAACTATCTACTTCTTGGGGCTCTTTTGAGGGTTACAAGAAATAAAACATGAAAAGTGTAGTGTATATGCTGATTAACCACGTTCCCATTAAGTCAGAAAAATAAATCTGTGCCTGGTTACACATAGGATATCAGGGAAAATAGGGCTGGGTGGCTCATGCCTGTAATCCCAGCACTTTGGGAAGCCGAGGCGGGCAAATCACTTGTGGTCTGGAGTTCAAGACTAACTGGCCAACGTGGCAAAACCCCGTCTCTACTAAAAATATAAAAATTAGCTGGGCATGGTGGCTCATGCCTGTAATCCCAGCTATTCAGGAAGCTGAGTAAGGCAGGAGAATCGCTTGCATCTAGGAGGTGGAGGTTGCAGTCAGCCGAGTTCGTGCCACTGCATTCCAGCCTGGGAGACAGAGAATCTGTCTTGAAACAACAACAACAACAAAAAAGAATGTAGGGCAAATAGCCATTCTAAACACTAAAATATTATCAATAACCTGTCAATAATTTACTCAAGGCTGGGTGCAGTGGCTCACACCTGTAATCCCAGCACTTTGGGAGGCCAAGGCAGGCGGATCACTTGAGGTCAGGAGTTCAAGACCAGCCTGGCCAACATGGTGAAACCCTGTCTCAACTAAAAATACAAAAATTAGTGCGTCATGGTGGCACGTGCCTGTAGTCCCAGCTACTCGAGAGGCTGAGGCAGGAGAATTGCTTGAAGCCAGGAGGCGGAGGTTGCAGTGACATGAGATCACACCACTGCACTCCAGCCTGGGCAACAGAGCAAGACTCCATCTCAAAAAATAAAATCATCATCATCATCATCATCTACTCAAGCAAAAAATCTCTTCATGTATGTCAGACTTGATATTTTCATAATAAAGGAAAACTCCTTTACAAAGTTGTTGGTTTTTAGCAGAGTGGATCACCTACTTAACTGATAAAAGACTGCAATGTGGCGTATCATAAACATTTCTATATATCAGAGGTTTCAAAGCCTGTTTCAAATAAAGCAAATAATTTCAGTTACTCCTGAAGTTTTCAATTTATATATTTAATAATTAATCCTCTTAAAATCTTAATGTAGGGCTCTACATTTAATACAACTGACTACAGTGGAATTTTCCCAGTGGCAAAATTCCACTTGCTAGCCTTGTTCTGCGTTCTAATACACCTACAGAGTATTAAAGCCTCTGGGACCAGCCGTTTTCAAGTATGTCATTTAAAACACCGAATCCCAAGATTGATACCTGTGGCCACCTTGCAGGACCACTGCTCATAATCTAGATGTATTCCTCTGGCAACCATGGAGGGAAGGGGTGTTTCTGGGATCTCCCTTCAGGAAAGCAATGGCTGATCCTGCAAGGGGTACAGTTAGCAGAGAGTGTCCTGCTGCCGTGGTGCTATACGGATCCACTGCAGCACTGAGCTGAGGCCATGCCTTTCCCAGCCTGCCCATGGCCAGTGACAGAGAATGGCAGGGTGTTAGGACCCTGGCCAGCTCTGCCCAGTGTGGCCCACCTCTATGGGAAATCTTGGTGCCAGATTGGTGCCAGTTGGGCCGGCCAAGACTTTCTCCAAGCTAATCAGTGTCTGAGCTTCTTCACACCCAATCCTCCTTTGTTTCCCTCTCCTCTTACAGGTGCTAGGCCAGCTTTGTGGCCTGGAGGCTCTCCCTGCCTACTCCAGGTCCCTCTCCCCTTTATCTTTCATGGGCGTTACATGAATAGGTGTCTTGCCTTTCAAACTCTATTCTGGCTTCCCAGAGGATCCAAACTGACACACAAATCTGAACTGTGTTTCTTGGCAAAGGACTCCTGGAGACTCCCAGAAATAATTAGACGTGGAACTTTGCAAGCTGTGGATATCCTGAAATAGCCATTCAGCTTAAGAGCTAACAAGAATGGGTTACAGAAGTTCTAGGCAATTGGGAAGGGGAAGACTTATAACCCTGAAAAGTGGTCACGTACAAGGGGCATTCAGTGCCTTGGTCTTTCCCTTCTAGCTTTTTCCCCTTTAGATGCAGGTGCTGAAGGTGCTGCATTCCAAATTGCCATTGGACAGAGTTCACCAAACACAACAGTTAATTAATCAATCTCATTTAGTGGGGAGGGAGTTCCTATTTCTGTTGAATAGCTGATAAGTTTAACTTTAATAGTCATTTAAAAATCAGCAGTCATTCCCCACCCCCAAATATTTTGCTTGTCAGGCTGAATGACGAGGGTGTTGTGGATGAGGAGGAGCTGAATATAGCATGTTGTAATTAGTGCATTAAGTTAAGGATTTGTTTAATTGTGTTCTATTCCAAGAAGATGTCTGAGAGATATTCTGAATTAAATCCAAAGGCTGTTTCCACTACTTACTAAGTTAGCCTTTCTTCCTGGCAGAACCTCCTGAGTTCATGTGTATTAATTAAAACCCAGTCCTAATTGCTCCCTAGTCAGCTATAAATCTTAAGAAGCTTAGCTGTTAAGTGCTTAAATTGTGTTTGCTGACAGAAAATGGAATTTCTTTAATGATTTGCTATAAATGTCTCCATATTGTTATTATAGTGATTTTACTCACAGTAAGTTTCAGAGACCGGGGGAAAAAGAGCATTCGCATTAGGATTTGTCCATTTAAAAATTAGGTAGGTTCAGCTGCCCCTGGATCATTCCTCAAATGCCGATTTACAGCATCTGCCAGTGAAGGAATTTTGAAATCCATGCATATCAGAAAATCTCACTCTAACAGACATGGGGTAGACCCAACACTCCTTTCTGGATCCAGAGCCTTTCTTCCAAAGATGGTGGTAGGGTTGGGCAGGGGTTGGGGACAGAAAAGAACCTCATTTCTCTCACTAAGCTCTTGGATCAAGTTAGGTGCACGGCACTCTGTGCTTCCCCAGTCCTAACCCTCACCACAGCCTCCTTGGCACTACTCATTTATCTGTGTTTTCCTCAACTATTTCCTAAAATCCGTGAGGGCAGGGACTTTCTCTGTCTTGCTCCTTATAGCATGCCCAACAGCACAGAATCTGACACCGTTTTGACAGCCAGACTCCTGCATTCCTCACCCTTCAGCCACCCACACCTTGACTTTTTAGGAAGGCTCTCTCACCTGGAAGCCTTCCCTCTTCATGGACCAATGGCCCTGAACAGACGCTCCACTTTCTTGAGCTATTTTTAATTGTCCTGCCCCTCTATAGCTCTAAAGCATAATAATAATAATAATACAGTAAAAGCAGCCAGTATTTATTGAGTCATTTCATTCTGCAGGCCAGGCATGTTACATGCATTATATCCTTCAATACTCAAAAACCTATGGAATCTATAATAGAAAGTTCCTCTTTTTCACATGAGGAAATGGAGACTCTGAAGTGGGAATGAGGAGGTAAGGGGATAAAGATCCAGAAGTGGCATTGGGAAGCAAGGAGTGGGCCATCTTCCCCAGTGTGTAGTCATCACAACACCAAGCAGCCACCACTCTCTCAGGTCCCACTTCTTATGCTGGGGCAAAGAGGAATCTCCCTGTCTGGTTTCTCCATCACTCTCACCCTTCTCAAGCCCATGAAATCTGGTTTCTCTCCCGAGCACTTCATGGAAACTGCTTGGAGGTCTCCAGTGGCCTGCTCCTGGCCAAATCCAAAGGTCACTTCTGCATTTTCCTCTGTTGACTGTGGAGCTACTTGCTACTTGCCTATACCTACCTTGCCTTTCATCACCTGCCAATTCTCCCAGTGTCTTCCTACCCTCTTGGACCTTTTGTTTTCACTTTTTTTTTTTTAAGGCGGAGTCTTGCTCTGTTGCCCAGGCTGGAGTGCAGTGGCATGATCTCAGCTCACTGCAACCTCCGTCTCCCAGGTTCAAGCAATTCTCATGCCTCAGCCTCCCGAGTAGCTGGGACTACAAGCACGCACCACCACGCCCAGCTAATTTTTTGTATTTTTAGTAGAGACAGGTTTCGCCATATTGGCCAGGCTGATCTCGAATTCCTGACCTCAGGTGATCTGCCTGCCTCGGCCTCCCACCAGGTGCTGAGATTACAGGCGTGAGCCACCATGCCCAGCCCCATGTTTTCACATTGACTGATTTCTAAACTTAATCTCTGTCTTATTCTGTAGTTACCTCCTTCCCATCCTCCCACCAAACAAAAATAATTTGCATTTTTGCAGATAAGGAAACTGAAATTCAGAGAGGCTTAGAACCTGACCAAATTCACAATGCCAAGGAGAGGCAGGATTAATACTAACACCTTGGTCCTTACTCTTTATTTTATTTTATTTTATTTTATTATTTTGGTAGAGACAGAGTCTCACTATGTGGTCCATGCTGGTCTCTCTAACTCCTGGCCTGAAACCATCCTCCTGCCTCAGCTTCCCAAAGTGCTGGGATTACAGGTGTGAGCCACCACACCTAGCTGGTCTTATTCTTAATTACTACTGTGCCTCTGACAACTTCCTTCTCACCTCAACTCTGCTCCCCTACTCTCCCCTTTGGTTTTCAATACGATGTAGTGGATAGAGACAGCTCCAGGATGTTTGATAGGTTGTGTGTCTATTTAATATGACCCCAGAATTCCTAATTGTCCATAGGGACAAAGGCTATGTTTCCTCATACTGTCTTTGTTTTCAGTTCTCCAACTCTGGGAGCATCGTGGTTTGGGGAAACTGAAGCCCAATTTCCAGTCAGCATGAATTGAAGGACCACACAGTTTTATATAAAACAACACCTCAAAACTGAAGGAATGAACCCAGCAATGTAAATGTTTGCAAAAATATCAAGGTGGAGGTGCCAAGAGCTGATTGTCAGAATGTGCATTGTCTCCTTGGAGACCCCTAGAGTGAATGACAGCACTAAGGAAGCAGCGTGGGCAATTGAGATGCACAATGAGTGTACTGAGCATTACAGATTCTCTGACAATTTGTAATAGATGTGAAAGGGTAAGGCACTCCTGGCTGCTATTGTTTTCGCTCTCTCCTAGAAGCCTTCAGAGGGTCAGGAAGGGCTCTAGAAAGGTCGTGGTATATGGAAGAGCACAGAACTAAAGGGGCGGAAGACCTGACTTCTGATCTTATTTCTACTTTTCATTAACTGTAGGAGATGTGACCATCAGCAACATTTTGACCTCCTTCAGTCTTAATTTTTTTCATCTTTCAATTGGGATTGCAATTCCTGCCCTAA
This sequence comes from Nomascus leucogenys, assembly GCF_006542625.1. NCBI lineage: Eukaryota > Metazoa > Chordata > Mammalia > Primates > Hylobatidae > Nomascus > Nomascus leucogenys. The sequence goes on along the minus strand of NC_044406.1, from coordinate 122,656,601 downwards.
ATGGTCACTGTTTTTATTAATATATACATCCCCCAATAGCACCTACCTTAATGCTGGGCAGATGAGAAGTCTGTGTTGGATTGGCTTTCAGCTCACATGGCAGATTCTCATCCATCAGTAAAATTACAATTGGGTTGAATGATTAAAAAATATAAGTCATCAGAAATAGAGTGTTGAATTTAACCAATTAGGTCACATAGGCAAGCAAGAAATTAACATTTATGGAGTACATACCTGTGCCAAACAGTGTGAAATCATGCTAAACAAAGACTGAGTCCCAGCTTTTAAGAAGCTGAGCAATAACTGTGGAGTTAAAATATGTGCACTTGAAACAAGCTGAGAACAATGATTATTAATGACAACAATTACTAATGCCCTTTATTTGGGATTTACTATTTGCCAGGCACTGTGCTAAGCACCCTACATCTTGGACCTCTTTAGACCATCACCACCACTCTCTGAGGGGCATATCTCTATTATGTTAATAATTAGGACATTAAGGAAGTTTCTTAAGCTCAACCAACCTGAAAGATTCACAGCTAAGACAAGGACTCAAATTCATCTGCTGTACTTAATATCAAAAACTGCTCCAATTGAAACTGAGTGAAGGATAGTGAGAGTTGGTTGGAATTAATCAGAGAAAACTTCTTAGATGAAGAAAGCTTGAGACAATGTTGTAAAGAAAGTAAAATACCAGACATGGTATAGAAGGGTTAAAAAAAGAGTAAGGTGTTCTGAGTAGAAGGAATGCCTAGGTGAAGGGATAGAAGGGGAAATTCACCTTTTCTGTACAGGGACGGGAAAGCAGTGGGTTTGCTAGAGCAATTGTGGACTGAACTGTTGGTGAAGGACGAAGGAGTTTTCTGAGGATACTTGGGCTGGCTTCTAGAAAGCTTTGAATGCCCTATAGTTTGCCACAACGAGATTTGGTTTTTGTTCATACCATCATCTTTTCTTGGAATGTTCTCCTTTAACTTTGCCCAGTAAACCTTCAAGTCTCATCTCAGGCATCACCTCATTTCAGAGAGCCTCTCCTAATTTATTCTTCCATAAAAGTCACTTAAGCCACCTCATCTGGATTTCCACAGTCCCCTGTGGATACCTCTAACTTACCACATCACAGCACCTTGAGAGCACAGTCTGTCATTTATCTTTGCACACTCAGCACCTAGCCCCATGCCTGGCATATAGTCAACACTCCATGAAAATCTTGTGACTAAATGTATTCTAAGTACCAATTATGTCCATGATCTAGACATTCTGAGCATATCCAAAGTTACTCAATATTACTCCTGTTCTCAATAGGCCCCAAAGTTAGCATTGAATATATGGCAAAAGCATTCAGAATATGAAATGGAAGGTTAAGAGGCTTCGGGAAAAAGTAAGAGAAGGGAGGGGGGCGGGAAAGAGACAAGACATAGAAAGAGACATAGAAACTTCTGTAGGACCTTCAGGGGAAAGGCCAGATGTAGGTGTAAAAGAATGGATAGGCTTTGGACATGTCAAGATGTAGGGAAAGGGAAGTCTGGGAACAGGGAACAGCATGAGTTAAAGTACAAAGGTGAGAATATACAGAGCATGTATGGGGGCAGCAAATTTTATGAAAGCAAATGTTCATTAAGAAAGTTGAAAACAACCTGCTTAATAGCCTTTTATTAGATTAACAATAGTTGAATTAAGCATGCAGAATAATATAAACCTTTAGTTTATGAATTTTCATAAATTTAGCAAATTCATAGAAAATGATGAGTTAATATTCAAAAAATTTCGTAAAAAATGATGAGTTAATATTGTTGTTTGTGAATTTGATCCTGTCATTATGATACTAGCTGGTTATTTTGCCCATTAGTTGATGCAGTTTCTTCATAGTGTTGATGGTCTTTACATTTTGATGTTTTTGCAGTGGCTGGAACCAGTTTTTCCTTTCCATATTTAGTGCTTCCTTCAGGAGCTCTTGTAAGGTAGGCCTGGTGGTGACAAAATCTCTCAGCATTTGCTTGTCTGTAAAGGATTTTATTTCTCCTTCACTTATGAAGCTTAGTTTGGCTGGATATGAAATTCTGGGTTGAGAAATCTTTTCTTTAAGCATGTTGAATATTGGCCCCCACTCTCTTCTGGCTTGTAGGGTTTCTGCAGAGAGATCTGCTGTTAGTCTGATGAGCTTTCCTTTGTGGGTAACCCGACCTTTCTCTCTGCCTGCCCTTAACATTTTTTCCTTCATTTCAACCTTGGTGAATCTGTCGATTATGTGTCTTGGGGTTGCTCTTCTCGAGGAATATCTTTGTGGTGTTCTCTGTATTTCCTGAATTTTAATTTTGTCATGTCTTGCTGGGTTGGGGAAGTTCTCGTGGATAATATCCTGAAGAGTGTTTTCAAATTTGGTTCTATTCTCCCCATCACTTTCAGGTACACCAGTCAAACGTAGGTTTGGTCTTTACACATAGTACCATATTTCTTGGAGGCTTTGTTTGTTCCTTTTCATTCTTTTTTCTCTAATCTTGTCTTCACACTTTATTTCATTAAGTTGATCTTCAATCTCTGATATCCTTTCTTCTGCTTGAGTGATTTGGCGATTGATAATTGTGTATGCTTCATGAAGTTCTCGTGCTGTGTTTTTCAGCTCCATCAGGTCATTTAAGTTCTTCTCTAAACTGGTTATTCTAGTTAGCAGTTCCTGCAACCTTTTCTCAAGGTTCTTAACTTCTTTGCATTGGGTCAGAACATGCTCCTTTAGCTCAGAGGAGTTTGTTATTACCCACCTTCTGAAGCCCACTTCTGTCAATTCATCAAACTCATTCTCCATCGAGTTTTGTTCCCTTGCTGGCAGGGAGTTGTGATCCTTTGGAGGAGAAGAGGCATTCTGGTTTTTGGAATTTTCAGCCTTTTGCACTGGTTTTTCCTCATCTTTGTAGATTTATCTACCTTTGGTCTTTGATGTTGGTGACCTTCGGATGGGAATTTTGCGTGAACATCCTTTTTTTTGATGTTGATATTATTGCTTTTTGTTTGTTAGTTTTCCTTCTAACAGTCAGGCCCCTCTTCTGTAGGTCTGCAGGAGTTTGCTGGAGGTCCACTCTAGACCCTGTTTGCCTGAGTATCACCAGCAGAGGCTGCAGAACACCAAAGATTGCTGCCTGCTCCTTCCTCTGGAAGCCTCGCCCAGAGGGTCACCCACCAGATGCTAGCCAAAGCTCTCCTGTATGAGGTGTCTGTCAACCCCTGCTGGGAGGTATCTCCCAGTGAGGAGGACGGGGGTCAGGGACCCACTTGAGGAGGCAGTCTGTCCCCTAGCAGAACTTCAATGCTGTGCTGGGAAATCTGCTGCTCTCTTCAGAGCCAAGAGGAAGGAACATTTAAGTCTGCTGAAGCTGTGTCCACAGCCACTCCTTCCCCCAGGTCTCTGTCCCAGGGAGATGGGAGTTTAAATATAAAGACACATAGATTAAAAGTAAATAAACATAAACTATGATAACACTAATCAAAACAAAGTGGAAGACACTTTGGACCTCGGAGAAGGGACCTGGTGGGAGATAATTTGATCATGGGGACAGCTTCCTCCATGCTATTCTTGTAATAGTGAGTTCTCACAAGAACTGATGGTTTAAAAGTGTGCAGCAGTCCCCCCGCCTCCCTACTGCCATGTAAGACATGTCTTGCTTCCCTGTCACCTTCCACCATGATTGTAAGTTTCCTGAGGCATCCCCAGCCATGTGGAACTGTGAGTCAATTAAACCTCTTTTATTTATCAATTCCCTAGTCTCAGGTAGTTCTCTAGAGAAGTGCAAAAATGGACTAAAACACACAACAGCTATTATGGAGCCCTGAGATCAGGAATGATTTTGACTTTCAGGTCTTAGTAGTTAGCAAATACATTTCATAAGGCTATAGCTATCATAGATATTGACTTTTCTGATGGATCTGGGCAAAGTAAAATGAAAGCCTTCTGGAAAGGATTCACCATTTAGATGCCATTAACAACATTCATGATTCTTGAATGGAGGTCAAATATGTGGAGGTCAAATATGGTGGAGGTCAAAATATCAACATTAACAAGAGTTTGGAAGAAGCTGATTCCAACCCTTATGGATGACTTTGAAGGGTTCAAGGCTTCAGTGGTGGAAGCAGCAGCAGATGTGGTAGAAAGTGTAAGAGAACTAGAATTAGAAGGGGACCCTAATTGCTACAATCTCATGATAAAACTTTAATGAATGGGGAGTTGCTTCTTATGAATGAGCAAAGAAAGTGGTTTCTTGAGATAGAATCTACTCCTAGTGAAGATGCTATGAACATTGTTGAAATGACAAAAAGTATTTAGAATATTACATAATGATGGTGCTCTTGAGTTCAACTTTGTCCTTCCTAATTTTCTGCCTGCTGGATCTGTTCATTTCTGATAAAGAGGTGGTGGTCTCCAACAATAACACTGAATTCATCTATTTCTCCTTATAATTCTATCAGGTTTTGCTTCATGTATTTTGATTCTCTACTGTTAGGTGCATACACATTAGGGATTATTGTGTCTTCCTTGAATATTAACCTCTTTATCATTATGCATTGCCCCTCTTTACCCCTGATAACTTTCCTTGCCCTGAAGTCTGCTCTGTTTGAAATTAATATAGTGTCTTTGACTTTGCTTTGATTAGTGTTATCATAGTTTATCTTTATTTACTTTTAATCTATATGTGTTTTTATATTTTTTTCTTTCTTTTTATTATACTTTAAGTTTTAGGGTACATGTGCACAACGTGCAGGTTTGTTACATATGTAAACATGTGCCGTGTTGGTGTGCTGCACCCATTAACTGGTCATTTAACATTAGGTATATCTCCTAACGCTATCCTCCCCCCTCCATCCACCCCACAACGGGCCCCAGTGTGTGATGGTCCCTTTCCTGTGTCCATGTGTTCTCATTGTTCAATTCCCACCTATGAGTGAGAACATGCGGTGTTTGGTTTTTTGTCCTTGTGATAGTTTGCTGAGAATGATGGTTTCCAGCTTCATCCATGTCCCTACAAAGGACATGAACTCATCATTTTTTATGGCTGCATAGTATTCCATGGTGTATATGTGCCACATTTTCTTAATCCAGTCTACCATTGTTGGACATGTGGGTTGGTTCCAAGGCTATGCTATTGTGAATAGTGCCACAATAAACATATGTGTGCATGTGTCTTTATAGCAGCATGTTTTATAATCCTTTAAGTATATACCCAGTAATGGGATGGCTGGGTCAAATGGTATTTCTAGTTCTAGATCCCTGAGGAATCACCACACAGACTTCCACAATGGTTGAACTAGTTTACAGTCCCACCAACAGTGTAAAAGTGTTCCTATTTCTCCACATCCTCTCCAGCACCTGTTGTTTCCTGACTTTTTAATGATGGCCATTCTAACTGGTGTGAGATGGTATCTCATTGTGGTTTTGATTTGCATTTCTCTGATGGCCAGTGATGATGAGCATTTTTTCATGTGTTTTTTGGCTGCATAAATGTGTTCTTTTGAGAAGTGTCTGTTCATATCCTTCACCTACTTCTTGATGGGGTTGTTTGTTTTTTTCTTGTAAATTGGTTTGAGTTCATTGTAGATTCTGGATATTAGCCCTATGTCAGATGAATAGATTGCAAAAATTTTCTCCCATTCTGTAGGTTGCCTGTTCACTCTGATGGTAGTTTCTTTAGCTGTGCAGAAGCTCTTTAGTTTAATTAGATCCCATTTGTCAATTTTGGCTTTTGTTGCCATTGCTTTTGGTGTTTTAGACATGAAGTCCTTGCCCATGCCTATGTCCTGAATGGTATTGCCTAGGTTTTCTTCTAGAATTTTTACGGTTTTAGGTCTAACATTTAAGTCTTTAATCCATCTTGAATTAATTTTTGTATAAGGTGTAAGGAAGGGATCCAGTTTCAGCTTTCTACATATGGCTAGCCAGTTTTCCCAGCACCATTTGTTACGTAGGGAATCCTTTCCCCATTGCTTGTTTTTCTCAGGTTTATCAAAGATCAGATGGTTGAAGATATGCGGCATTATTTCTGAGGGCTCTGTTCTGTTCCATTGGTCAACATCTCTGTTTTGGTACCAGTACCATGCTGTTTTGGTTACTGTAGCCTTGTAGTATAGTTTGAAGTCAGGTAGCGTGATGCCTCCAGCTTTGTTCTTTTGGGTTAGGATTGACTTGGCAATGCGGGCTCTTTTTTGGTTCCATATGAACTTTAAAGTAGTTTTTTCCAATTCTGTGAAGAAAGTCATTGGTAGCTTGATGGGGATGGCATTGAATCTATAAATTACCTTGGGCAGTATGGCCATTTTCACAATATTGATTCTTCCTATCCATGAACATGGAATGTTCTTCCATTTGTTTGTATCCTCTTTTATTTCATTGAGCAGTGGTTTGTAGTTCTTGAAGAGGTCCTTCACGTCCCTTGTAAGTTGGATTCCTAGGTATTTTATTCTCTTTGAAGCAATTGTGAATGGTAGTTCACTCATGATTTGGCCCTCTGTTTGTTGGTTATTGGTGTATAAGAATGCTTTTGATTTTCGCACACTGATTTTGTATCCTGAGACTTTGCTGAAGTTGCGTATCAGCTTAAGGAGATTTTGGGCTGAGATGATGGGGTTTTCTAGATATACAATCATGTCATCTGCAAACAGGGACAATTTGACTTCCTCTTTTCCTAGTTGAATACTTTTTATTTCCTTCTCCTGCCTGATTGCCCTGGACAGAACTTCCAACACTATGTTGAACAGGAGTGGTGAGAGAGGGCATCCCTGTCTTGTGCCAGTTTTCAAAGGGAATGTTTCCAGTTTTTGCCCATTCAGTATGATATTGGCTGTGGGTTTGTCATAGATAGCTCTTATTATTTTGAGATACGTCCCATCAATACCTAATTTATTGAGAGTTTTTAGTATGAAGGGCTGTTGAATTTTGTCAAAGGCTTTTTCTGCATCTATTGAGATAATCATGTGGTTTTTGTCACTGGTTCTGTTTATATGCTGGATTGCATTTATAGATTTGCATATGTTGAACCAGTCTTGCATCCCAGGGATGAAGCCCACTTGATCATGGTGGAGAAGCTTTTTGATGTGCTGCTGGATTCAGTTTGCCAGTATTTTATTGAGGATTTTTGTATCAATGTTCATCAGGGATATTGGTCTAAAATTCTCTTTTTTTGTGGTGTCTCTGCCAGGCCTCGGTATCAGGATGATGCTGGCCTCATAAAATGAGTTAGGGAGGATTCCCTCTTTTTCTGTTGATTGGAATAGTTTCAGAAGGAATGGTACCAGCTCCTCCTTGTAGCTCTGGTAGAATTCAGCTGTGAATCCATCTGGTCCTGGACTTTTTTTGGTAGCTAAGCTATTAATTATTGCCTCAATTTCAGAGCCTGTTATTGGTGTATTCAGAGATTCAACTTCTTCCTGGTTTAGTCTTTGGAGGGTGTATGTGTCAAGGAATTTATCCATTTCTTCTAGATTTTCTAGTTTATTTGCATAGAGGTGTTTATAGTGTTCCCTGATGGTAGTTTGTATTTCTGTGGGATCGGTGGTGATATCCCCTTTATCATTTTTTTTGCATCTATTTGATTCTTCCCTCTTTTCTTCTTTATTAGTCTTGCTAGTGGTCTATCAATTTTGTTGATCTTTTCAAAAAAAACAGCTCCTGGATTCGTTAATTTTTTGAAGGGTTTTTTGTGTCTCTATCTCCTTGAGTTCTGCTCTGATTTTAGTTATTTCTAGCCTTCTGCTAGCTTTTGAATATGTTTGCTCTTGCTTCTCTAGTTCTTTTAATTGTGATGTTAGGGTGTCAATTTTAGATCTTTCCTGCTTTCTCTTGTAGGCATTTAGTGCTATAAATTTCCCTCTACACACTGCTTTAAATGTATCCCAGAGATTCTGGTATGTTGTGTCTTTGTTCTCATTGGTTTCAAAGAACATCTTTATTTCTGCCTTCATTTCGTTATGTACCCAGTATTCACTCAGGAGCAGGTTGTTCAGTTTCCATGTAGTTGAGTGGTTTTGAGTGAGTTTCTTAATTCTGAGTTCTAGTTTGATTGCACTGTGGTCTGAGAGACAGTTTGTTATAATTTCTGTTCTTTTACATTTGCTGAGGAGTGCTTTACTTCCAACTAGGTGGTCAATTTTGGAATAGGTGTGGTGTGGTGCTGAAAAGAATGTATATTCTGTTGATTTGGGGTGGAGAGTTCTGTAGATGTCTATTAGGTCTGCTTGGTGCAGAGCTGAGTTCACTTCCTGGATATCCTTGTTAACTTTCTGTCTCGTTGATCTGTCTAATGTTGACAGTGGGGTGTTAAAGTCTCCTATTATTATTGTGTGGGAGTCTAAGTCTTTTTGTAGGTCACTCAGGACTTGCTTTATGAATCTGGGTGCTCCTGTATTGGTTGCATATATATTTAAGATAGTTAGCTCTTCTTGTTGAATAGATCCCTTTACCATTATGTAATGGCCTTCTTTGTCTCTTTTGACCTTTGTTGGTTTAAAGTCTGTTTTATCAGAGACTAGGATTGCAACCCCTGCCTTTTTTTGCTTTCAATTGCTTCGTAGATCTTCCTCCATCCCTTTATTTTGAGCCTATGTGTGTCTCTGCACGTGCAATGGGTTTCCTGAATACAGCACGCTGATGGGTCTTGACTCTTTATCCAATTTGCCAATCTGTGTCTTTTAATTGGAGAATTTAGCCCATTTACATTTAAAGTTAATATTGTTATGTGTGAATTTGATCCTGTCTTTATGATGTTAGCTGGTTATTTTGCTCATTAGTTGATGCAGTTTCTTCCTAGCCTCCATGGTCTTTACAATTTCGCATGTTTTTGCAGTGGCTCGTACCGGTCGTTCCTTTCCATGTTTAGTGCTTCCTTCAGGAGCTCTTTTAGGGCAGGCCTGGTGGTGACAAAATCACTCAGCATTTGCTTGTCTATAAAGTATTTTATTTCTCCTTCACTTATGAAACTTAGTTTGGCTGGATATGAAATTCTGGGTTGAAAATTCTTTTCTTTAAGAATGTTGAATATGGGTCCCCACTCTCTTCTGGCTGGTAGAGTTTCTGCCAAGAGATCAGCTGTTAGTCTGATGGGCTTCCTTTTGTGGGTAACCCGACCTTTCTCTCTGGCTGCCCTTAACATTTTTTCCTTCATTTCAACTTTGGTGAATTTGACAATTATGTGTCTCGGAGTTGCTTTTTTCAAGGAGTATCTTTGTGGCGTTCTCTGTATTTCCTGAATCTGAATGTTGGCCTGCCTTGCTAGATTGGGGAAGTTCTCCTGGATAATATCCTGCAGAGTGTTTTCCAACTTGGTTCCATTCTCCCCATCACTTTCAGGTACACCAATCAGACATAGATTTGGTCTTTTCACACAGTCCCATATTTCTTGGAGGCTTTGTTCATTTCTTTTTATTCTTTTTTCTCTAAACTTCTCTTCTCGCTTCATTTCATTCATTTAATCTTCCGTCACTGATACCCTTTCTTCCAGTTGATCATATTGGCTACTGAGGCTTGTGCATTCGTCACGTAGTTCTCATGCCGTGGTTTTCAGCTCCATCAGGTCCTTAAAGGACTTCTCTGCATTGGTTATTCTAGTTAGCCATTTGTCTAATTTTTTTTCAAGGTTTTTAACTTCTTTTCCATGGGTTCGAACTTCCTCCTTTAGCTCCGAGTGGTTTGATCATCTGAAGCCCTCTTCTCTCAACTCATCAAAGTCATTCTCCATCCAGCTTTGTTCCGTTGCTGGTGAGGAGCTGCATTCCTTTGGAGGAGGAGAGGCGCTCTGATTTTTAGAGTTTCCAGTTTTTCTACTCTGTTTTTTCCCCATCTTTGTGGTTTTATCTACCTTTGGTCTTTGATGATGGTGATGTACAGATGGGGTTTTGGTGTGGATGTCCTTTCTGTTTGTTAGTTTTCCTTCTAACAGTCAGGACCCTCAGCTACAGGTCTGTTGGAGTTTGCTGGATGTCCACTCCAGACCCTGTTTGCGTGGGTATCAGCAGCGGAGGCTGCAGAACAGTGGATATTGGTGAACAGCAATTGTTGCTGCCTGATTTTTCCTCTGGAATTTTTGTCTCAGAGTAGTACCCAGCCGTGTGAGGTGTCAGTCTGCTCCTACTGTGGGGTGCCTCCCAGTTAGGCTACTCGGGAGTCAGGGACCCACTTGAGGAGGCAGTCTGTCCATTCTCAGATCTCCAGCTGTGTGCTGGGAGAACCACTACTCTCTTCCAAGCTGTCAGACAGGAACATTTAAGTCTGCAGAGGTTTCTGCTGCCTTTTGTTTGGCTATGCCCTGCCCCCAGAGGTGGAGTCTACAGAGGCAGGCAGGCAGGCCTCCTTGAGTTGAGGTGGGCTCCACCCAGTTCGAGGTTCCCAGCCACTTTGTTTACCTACTCAAGCCTCGGCAATGGCGGGCACCCCTCCCCCAGCCTCGCTGCTGCCTTGCAGTTTGATCTCAGACTGCTGTGCTAGCAATGAGCAAGGCTCCATGGGCGTAGGACCCTCTGAGCCAGGTACGGGTTATAATTTCCTGGTGTGCTGCTTGCTAAGACCATTGTAAAAGTGCAGTATTAAGGTGGGAGTCACCCAATTTTCCAGGTGCCATCTGTCACCCCTTTCTTTGACTAGGAAAGGGAATTCCCTGACCTCTTGCACTTCTCGGGTGAGGTGATGCCTCGCCCTGCTTCAGCTCGTGCTCAATGCACTGCGCCTAGTGTCCTGCACCCACTTTCCGACACTCCCCAGTGAGATGAACCTGGTACCTCAGTTGGAAATGCAGAAATCACCCGTCTTCTGCGTCGCTCACGCTGGGAGCTGTAGACTGGAGCTGTTGCTATTCAGCCATCTTGGCTCCACCCTCCTGTTTTTATATTTAAAGTGGTTTTTTTGTAGACAATACATAGGTTTTTTTAATCCACTCTGACGAACTCTTTTATTTTATTTGTATACATTTATGGGGTACAAGTGCAATTTTGTTGCATGCATAGATTGCTTATTGGTGAAGTTAGAGCTTACAGGGTATCCATCACCCAAATAATGTATATTGTACTCATTAAGTAATTTCTCATCACCCACCCACCTCTCACCCCCTCACCTTTCCAAGTCTCCATTTTCTATCATTCCACATGCTACATCCATGTGTATACATTATTTAGCTCCTACTTATAAGTGAGAAAATGTGGTATTTGTCTTTCTGTGAAATCCGTCATTTATTTATTTAAGACAATGTCTTGCTCCATCACCTAGGCTGGAGTGCAGTGTCAGATCACAGATCATTGCAGCCTTAACCTTCTGGGCTCAAGTGATCCTCTTGCCTCAGCCTCCTGAGTAGTTGGGACTACAGGCATGCACACCACACCTGGCTAATTTAAAACGTTTTGTAGAGATGGGGGTCTTACCATATTGCCCAGGTTGGTCTTGAACTCCTGGCCTCAAATGACCCTCCTGCCTTGGCCTACAAAAGTGCTAGGATCACAGGTGTCAGCCATTGCAGCTGGCCAGAATTCTGTTTTAATTGGTGTATTTAGACCATTGACGTTTAAAGTGATTATTGATATAGTTGGATTATTATAATATTTACCATATTTACTATAGTTTTCTACTTCTTGCCTTTGTTTATTTTTCTTATTTTTGTCTTTCATGCTTTTCCTGCCTCTTGTGGTTTTAAATGAGCGTTTTATATCATTCCACTTTCTCTCCTTTCTTAACATATGTTTTATAATTTCTAAACTATTTTTGGTGGTTGCCCTAGAATTTGCAATATATATTTGCAGCTAATCCAAATCCATTTTCAAATAACAGCATACCACTTTATAGTATCTGTCACCCAAATAGGTATCACGGATATGGCAAGTACCTTACAATAACAAAATGTTCTTAACTACTCCCTCCTGTACCTTGTATCATTGCTGTCATTCATTTCCCTTATATATAAATATACCTAGCAAATGCATACACACACACACACACACACACATACACACACACAACCAAATACATTGTTGCTATTATTATGTTGAATAAACTGTTGTCAGATCAACTAAGAATAAGAAAAATAAAACATTTTATTTTACTTTCACTTATTCCTTCTCTGACGTTCTTCATTTCTTTATATTGACCTGCATTTCTGATCTATATCATTTTGCATCTCTCTGAATAACTTTTAACATTTCTTGCAAGACAGGTCTACTGACATAAATTCCCTCAATTTTTATTTTTCTGAGAAAGTATTTATTCTCCACTTTTGAAGGATACTTTGGCAAGGCAAATAATTCTAGGTTGGTGAGTCTTTTTTTCTCAACACTTTGAATGTTTAATTGTATTTTACCTTGTTCTTGCTTCACTGGCTTCTGAGGAAAAGCCAGATGTAATTATTATCTTTGCTTCTCTAGAGATAAGGTGGTTTCTCTGGCTCCATTCAAGATTTTTGCTTTATCTTTGATTTTCTGCAATTTGAATACGATATGCCTAGGTGTAGATTTTTTATTTTGTTTTGTTTAGTCATTACTGCTTCTAACATTTCTTCTGTTCCTTTGTCTTTTTCTTCTCCTTCTGGTATTCTATTACACATATTATACCTTTTGTAATTGTCTCACATTTTTTAGATATTTTGTACTCTCTTTTTCCCAGTCATTGTTCTGTTTTGGAACTTTCTATTACCACGTCCTCAAGTGCAAATTCTTTCCTCACTGTGATCAGTCTAGTGATGATCCCATCAAAGGCATTCTTTATTTCTGTTACAGTGCTTTTGACCTTGAGTATTTTTAAATTTTTTAGAATTTCTAGCTCTCTGCTTACATTATCCATCTGTTCTTTCATGTTGTCTAATTTTTTAAATTCCTGATCTGATAATTCCAATGTTCTAGCCATATCTGACCCTGGTTCTGATGTTGGTTCAATCTCTTCAAACTGTGGTTTTGTTTTTGTTTTTGTTTTTCTTTTTGTTTTGCCTTTGAATATGCCTTGTAATTTTTTGGTGAAAGGTGGACGTGATGTACTGGCTAAAAGCAACAGCAGTAAACAGGCCTTTAGTAATGTGGTGGTAAGGTGTGGGAGGAGGGAAAGCATTCTATAATCCTATGATTAGATCTCAGTCTTTTGGTGTGCCTGTGCCCCTGGACTGTGAACTTTACCACTGTTTTTCAGTCATGCCTCCCCCCTCCACCATCCCCCAGGAACTCTTAGGTGGGGCAAGATGGCTGGAGGGGTCTGGAGTCGGGTATTTCTTTTTTCTCATGAGGAAAGCTAGACGGAGCTGGAGCTGGAGCTGGTTATTTCCCTTCCCCCAGGTAGGTTAGGCCTTGATATGACCCCAGCAGGTTAGATTGGTAAAAATAGTTTCTTCTGAGGGCTGGACTTGTGAAGAACAGAATGCTCTGCTGTATCTCAAAATGGTTTCTTTCCCCCTAATGCCTGCTGGAAGAACAAGGGGATTTTTCTCCAATATTCACTGTGAGGACATGTAGAACTCCTGGAGGTAAAATTTACAAAACATAGGTCTCCCTATAACTTGATCCCCCTGGAGTTTTTAACTCTGAGAGTTGTCCACACTGAGCCTCCAACAATTTTTCAATTACGATTAAGGCTTTCCTACCCCAGAACTAGTTTCTGGGGAGATTTCTCCTTGGGGTTTCTGCTCTGGTAAGTTATGATTCTCTGTATCTGCTTGTCTCTTCTACTTTCATGGCAGTGGTTTGCCCTGTGACCTCACTTCTCTGATGGATCTAAGAAGATGTGTTGATTTTTCAGTTTTTTCAGTTTTCTACTTGTTTGGATGGAGTGGTGACTTCTAAGCCATTGTTACTTATTTTTCTTACCTAATATACCTTCTTTATCAACTCAGTCACTGTTTCCTACAGTAAAGTTATAAATAAGTTTGTTTGCTTTTTAAAGGAAAAGTGATACACACCAATAAAGATGAAAATCACACTCAATTCTTTAGATGATGTTTTATTTTCATGAACATATTTTTCTGTGAATTTATACTAAGTAAATAATGATGGCATTAACTGGCATTCTTGGTATGCTTTTGATCTTCTTTTTCCAAAAGCGACTGCCAGGATAACTTCCTAACAAACGTCACTTAACCACTAAGTGACTCTATTTCATATATAATGATAGCTTATTTCGATATTGCTTTTCATTCTATTTTCTTCTCTATTCTATTGCCATTAACAATAATGAGATTTCCATACTTTCTCTGAAAAACGTGTAGTAGATTCTCTGAGCAATTGTTTTCCCACTGAATCTTATTGTAGAAAATGGAACATGTCTTCAGAATCATGTTTAATGGCTCTAGCCTTACCCAAAGCCCTCAAGCTTAAGATTCACATCTTATTTGAGTTTTATTTATGGCCTTCATCATACTGTACTGTAATTCACAGTTCACATGTCTGTCTCCAGGCTAGACTTGGAGATCCTTAAGGGCAAAAGCTGTGTCTTATTCATCTCTGTATCCTCCATACCCTACACTATGCCTGGCACAGAGTTGGCACTCAGGAAATATTTGTTGAACTGTGATGTACTTCCTCTTATCCTTGACTCACCCTTTGCCAAATATTCAGTCATGCACTCACTCACTGAACACACATACATTGCAGGAATGCTCTCCTCTTAAGAATTAAAGGTAAATTTTTCAAATATATTTTCTATGTAAACTTATCAAAGAAAGATTTTCATCACACATCATTTTTTCAATAAAAAAGTCTAATTGAGCACCTCTCATGTGCCAGGCACAATGCTAGACACCGGGACAACAGTGATAAACAAGATAGATGAGGTCTTTTTATAGTGAAAGAGAGTCATCAAACAGTTAATCACAGCAACATGTGTTGCATCATAGCACAATTACATTGTTTCAAAATCGCCCTTCCTTGTCTATCTGCCCCTGGCCTGCTATGTACTTGAAGTGGAGAACCCTGTTTAACTGCTTTGCTGAGTCTTGCCTGTGCTGTCTCCCAGCCACCTATCATAGTGCCTGACATATGGTAAGAGCTCAACAAATATTAAATGAATAAATTAAAGAATGAATGACCAAATGAATAAAGATGATGAGTGTTTACTATGTGGTAAGATTAACTAGGCAATCTTCATACCTCCTACTGAAAAGGTCTTCTTTTATTTACAAACAACAGATACAATTTAAGGAATCATAGCTTATGGAATGTAAGCACACCCCATGCCCACCAAATTATTCTCCCTCCCAGCAGAAGGATCCATTTAGATAAGAAGTTTATTTTTTAATTTTTATTTTTAATTTTGTGGGTGTATAAATTTATGGAGTACATGAGGTGTTTTGATACAGGACTGCAATGCATAATAATCGCATCTTATAAAATGCGGTATCCATCCCTTCAAGTATTTATAATTTGTGTTACAAACAATTCAGTTACACTCTTTTAGTTATTTTTAAATGTACAATTAATTTATTATTGACTATAGTCACCCTGTTGCTCTACCAGATACTAGATCTTATTCATTCATCCTATTTTTTTGTACCCATTAACCATCCCCACTTCACGTCAACCTTCCCACTACCCTTCCCAGCCTCTGGTAACCATCCTTCTACTCTGTATTTCTATGAGTTCAATTGTTTTGATTTTTAGAACCTACAAATAAGTGAGAACATGCCATGTTTGTCTTTCTGGGCCTTTCACTTGCAACAAAATGAATGAAACTGGAGGTCATTATGCTAAGTGAAATATATACCATTTATTGAGCATGGATCAGTCTGTGCTAAGAGGTTTACATAGATTAGCACATTAAGCATTTATAACATTAATTTGATGTGGCATAATAATCACTCCAATTTTTTTCCAACTCAATTGAGTTATAATTGACAAATAAAAATGGTATAGATTCAAGGTATACAACATGATTTAATATATGTATATATTGTATAATGACTATCCCAATCAAACTAATTAACACATCATTCACCACACGTAGTTGCCATTGTGTGTGTGTATTAAAAACATTTAAGATCTGCTCTCTTACCAAATTTCAAGCAAACAATATAGTATTATTAACTATAATGATTGTGTTGTGCATCAGATCCCCAGAACCCTCAGTTTCTTCATGTTTAAAATGGATGTGAATAATTAATATATATATATGCACACATAAAACATAATCTATATATACATATACACACATAAAACGTGATATTATTTTAAAATGAAGAAACTGAGGCCCAAGTAACTTAGGTGATTTTTTCATGATCACACAACCAGTAAAAGTGTAAGTGGAAATCGAACTCATATCTGTTTGTCTCTAAAGTAGAACCCTAAAATTCGATGATAGATGCCCAATATATCACTGGTTCTCAGTGTAGGGAAAGGAAATCCAAATCTTCAGAGGGTCATATGGAGTGTGAAAGAAGTATACTTACTGGGCAAAAATGCTGGTTGACAGCACGTTATCTATCTCCTTTCCCTCCCAAGTGCTCCCAAAATGACAGCAAATGAATTTTTAAAAGGCATAAACATATAAGGACCCAAAAGATTAAGATAGAAGACATCAGTGGGTGAAAAATTTCAACAATTTTTGGAAGTAGAACAGAGAGAAGAATGCTACAACTTTAAATGCCTGCAGAGGAGGATGCAGAACATAGCCAGTTGATTTGCTCTTTAAAACCTGAGAGGCACCAATAAGGCAGGCCCGAAGTACAGAGCTGAAAATAGGACATTGTTTGAATATCTGTACATGGACTAAATACTCTCTGAGGTTCCCACCTTCATAGTAAGCATCCAGGCAAGAAACGAGGTTTTATTTCTGGAAACATTAAATGAAGTTTATATTAAATGAAGATGTCTAAGGTTTAAAAGACACGAGCTACGCTGGTGAGCAGGGGGTAAGTCTTATAGGAGATGTCTTGAACACTTGCTCCTGAACCTGTGAGGCCGAGCCCACCCCCACTCCCAAGTTATCCCCTGCTAGGTTTAAAATTGGCAGCAGCCAAGCTTATATTCCAACATGCTCCAAGATAGGGAAGAATTATTGTTGAAGAAAATGACCTATCTGAGCAAAAAAGATTTCTACATACTTACATAGGAGATTTAAGTCTCAATGGAAAAGTCTGGCTCCTTGTCTAACCACTTTTCATTGTAGACTACCAGTCAACAATCTTCAACCACAGACAGGCTTTCAATAAATGTTTCTGTGCCTCACTCTTAAATATATACAGACAGCCAAGGTTCATGAGATATTTGAATCCTACCATTTATCATCACCTCCATTTCCACCACCCTCACCTAGGCCACCTTTATCTCTCACCTGGACTGCTGCAATAGTCTCCTAACTGGTTTCCCATCTTCCACTCTCACCCTCTTACAGCCTATTCTCAGTAGAATCATCAATTAGACTTTTAAGACATACTCAAAAGATGTCACTCTTCTTTATAAAAAGCCTCCAATGGTTTCCTGCCTTGATCAAAATAAAAGCCAAAGTCCATTTCCAGGCGCACAAAGGCCTTTCCTTTCCAAATCCACTTCTTACTGCTCTTTCCTTTGCTCAGTCTCCTGGCTGTTCAATTGTATCAAGTATCTTTTCATGTGAGTGCCTTTGTACTCCCTCTCTCTCTTGCTCTGCATCTCTCTCTTGTTCTGGATAGTTTGCCTTATTTTTCTTTACAGCACTCAGCAGACATTATCCAACATTATATTATTACCATTCCTCTAGAATGTAAACTCTGTGTCAGTTTGGTCTTTGTTTTAATTTTGTTCACATGAAGTACCTGGCACATTTTAGACACTCAATATTTGTTGAATGAATGAATAAGTTTGAGAAAGACCTCCAAAATTAAACAAGCAAACAAACCAAACAGAAATAAGAGAACCCAAACTCAGAAAGAATAAATATATTCTTTATAATATAAATAAATAAATAAATAAGGGAACCCAAACTTAGAAAGAATAAAATATGCAGGAAAAAATCTGTTTTATGAAAATCTCCGAAGTGACATCAGTAGGAATGGTGGAATAAAGATCTCCAAAAATTCTTTTCCCCATAGAAGCAATGAGAACACTGGAAAATAATTTGTCAGGATCAACATTTTAAGAACTCTGGAAACTAACCAAGGGACTTCAGAAATCTGGGGAGTATTTATTCAAGAAAAATGGCTGAGTTTCTGTAAAAGAGTGAGCTTTGAGGCATTTTAACTGAACTTATTCCCATACCACTCTCCTCAGCTCAAGAGTAGCCTTGAAATCCAATATTGGACCAGGAGAAAATATTTGGAAACCACACATATGACGAATAAATTGTTTCTAGAATATACAATAAACTCTTAAAACTCAACAATAAGAAAATTAATAAAATAATAGAGTTTTTTAAATGGGCAAAATATTTGAATAGACATTTCACCAAAAATTATTTAGAGATGTCTATAAGCACATTAAAAACATGCTCAACATCATTAGTCATTGGAGATATGAAAATGTATACCATAACGAGATATCACCACACACCTATTTGAATGCCTAAAATTGATAATGTTGACAATACTTGGTGAGGAGGCAGAGCAACTGGAATTCTCATATATTGCTGATGAGAATGCAAAATGGCACATATCCTTTGCAAATTAGTTTGTCAGTTTATTACAAAGTTAAACATACACTGACTATATGGCCCAGCAATCCCACTTCTAGCTATTTACTCAGGTGAAATAAAAATTTGTGTTCACCCAGAAAAATATTTGTTGAATGAATGGATTAATGAGTGAATAATAATAATGAATGGATCTATCATAATGTAAAATGACTAGATAATGTCTAAAATTGCTGAAACAAAAAACAATAATATAACACTCTTTTAGGAATAAGGAAGTAACTACCACAAGGAATATTTAAAAGAATAAAAAGATATAGACTCTTAAGGACAGGACAGAATGGTAGGAATGGTTAAAAGGGACTGCTGTTTTTCATTAACGCTTTCCATACTATTGATTCTTTTAACTATGTGAATATATTACCTTCATAAAAATTTAAAAACGAAAGTCATGCTGTGTGAAGTTCTATGAACTTCTACAAGGGACAAAACTAATCTATGGTTGCATGCTACTTAATCTCAAGTGCTTCAGAAAAAAATATTTTATTTTTATTTAAAAAAAATTTAGAAGCATGAGTCTCATTGTGTTGCTCAGGCTAGTCTCAAAGTCCTGGGCTCAAGCAACTCTCCCACCTCAGCCTACTGCATAGCTGAGATTACAGGTGCATGCCATCACGCGAGGTTAAAAAAAAAATCTATATACATAGAAAGAAAGCAAATGCCAAACCAAATTAGTTAAATGTTAATGAGAGGTGGATCTGGGTGAAGAGTATCTAGGTGGTCTTTGTAGTATTATTTTTCTTGCAACTTTTCTCTAAATTTGAAATTATTTCCAAATAAAAGTTATTAAAAATAACTATGGTAGAAAAATCAGAACCATGGTTTCCTGTGGAGGGTGAAGGCAGAGATTGACTTGGAAGGAGCATGGGGGTGCTTTCTGGGCTATTGGCAATGTTCTGTATCTTGATAGGGGCTAGGATTATATGGTGTGTGCATTTATCAGACCTTATAGAATGGTACTCGTAAGATCACTGCATTTCATTGTATGTGAATTTTACTTCAATTAAAAAATAACAAATATTGAACTTAATGATATTCATGCTGAAGGGTTTAGAGGTAAAGTATATTAATGTCTGAAACTTGCTGCCCAATCCACCAGAAAAAAATAAGATGGATGGATAAATGGGAACAGACATAGATAGATGGACGGATGGATAATGAAGCAAAAATAGCAAAATGTTCGTTATAAAATCCAATGGTACCAGTGGTTGTTCATTGCAAATTTCTTTCAACTTTGCTGGATGTTTGAAAATTTTCATAAGAAAGCGTTAGGAAAAAAGCAAAGGATGAAAAAGCAGTATGGCCAGGCACGGTGGCTCAAGCCTGTAATCCCAGCACTTTGGGAGGCCGAGGCGGGTGGATCACGAGGTCAGGAGATCGAGACCATCCTGGCTAACACGGTGAAACCTCGTCTCTACTAAATATACAAAAAAAAAAAAAATATTAGCCGGGCGTTGTGGCGGGCGCCTGTAGTCCCAGATACTTGGGAGGCTGAGGCAGGAGAATGGCGTGAACCCCGGGGGCGGAGCTTGCAGTGAGCGGAGATCGCGCCATTGCACTCCAGCCTGGGGGACAGCGAGAGACTCCGTCTCGAAAAAAAAAAAAAAAAGAAAAGAGAAAGAAAAAGCAGTTATGGAGGGAGGCAAAGGATTTAAAAGTTTATCAAAAAGGAGTAAGTCCATAAAAAGATTGCAAAACATCAATATGGGTAAGGAAACTGATGATGGCCCAGGTCTGGAACCAAGGTCTGTGTACTCTGCAGCAGCAAAGCCATCTCAACAGCCAGCTCCCCGGCCCTGCCGGGAATCTAGTACCACAGCCACGTGACCAGTTCTGTCCTCTGTCTATCCCAGCACCTTGTACCAGTGGACACTTAGGACTTTTGAATAAGGATGGGGCCCCCATTTCCTTCATCATATGTGATCAAATTTTTACTCAAAGAATTTTGTAGAGTTATTAAGTTCTGGTCTTCATTTGTCAACTGAGAATTTTTAATTTCCCTTGGGGCATTTTTGAGCATGGAAGTTTCATCTAAGCCTTTTGATTGTCTAAGAGGCACTACTTTCTCATCTTTGTTGAGTCAAATACAAATATTGTGGCCTGGACCAGACTGCACATTTTAAAATGCAAATAACCCCAATGTTCATCAACAGGAGAATGAATGAGTAATTGTGGTGCAATCATATAAGGGAATACTATGAGGCAAGTATAATTAATATACTGTGTCTCTAGCATAACAAAATGGGATGAATATCAAAAACATAATAGACAGAAAAAGAAAGCTGCTGAAGAATATGGTATAATGCCATTTATAAAAACAATACCATGCATTGTTTGAGGATATGCACCTATGTATCAAATATATGCAATTATAAAAACTAAATTCTAAATAATGGTTCCTTCTTGAGAGAGAGGGGGGCTACTGAAGTAGCTTGTATAATTTTTGTTTTAGTGATAAAGTCTAAAAATATAGAGTTCTGTTTCTGATCATTAAAGATGAGTTAATTCGGACCTGCCTTTCTGCTAAAGAAAATTGAGAAAAGACAATATTTTTAAAAGAACACATTTCTATAATTATCAAAGAAATAATGAAAGAGTGGAGAATTACCAAGCCTAGAAACAGAGCTGAATCAGGAAACCAAGAGAGGTATTTGATCCACTTTTGTCCATGGGGCTTTCACCAATATAGAAATGACTGAGAGGCTGAGCAACATTTTTGACAGTATTGGAGAGAAAAAAATGTGGAATACAGGGTAATAAAAAAATGTGGAATACAGGGTCTGTGAAGGTTGGGGGCCCTAAAAACCACCCATCATCTAGGGTTGGGACCTGAAAAGATGAGATGATAGGCAGCATGAAGTGGAAATAAACCATACCTCACATGGATTCTATCTCTACTTAGGATCATCTGAGTGGTCCCAAAGATCTCAAGCCCTGAAACCAGAGCAAGGTAGCTAAACTTAAGCCCTGACATCACTAAGCTGTTGAGTTAATCCATTCTGGGACAGCCCTACCTCTGATATTCTCATGTGAAATAATAAATGTTGTTATGTTTCAAACCACTTTTAGTTAAGTTTTCTGTTGCTTGAAGCCTGAAGCATCCTAACTGATACAGACATGGTCTCTTTCTCACAGAGCTCACAACCAGGAAACTGAGGAGAAAGAGCTGTTGTACTAATTTGCTAGGGCTGCCATAACTAAATGCCACAAACTGGGTGGCTTAAACAATGGGAATTTGTCACTTGGCAGTTCTGGAGGCTAGAAGTCTGAAACCAAGGTGTTGGCAGGGTTGATTCCTTCTGAGAGCTCTGAGGAAGACTGCTCCATATCTCTCTCCTAGGCTCTGGTGATGGCCAGCAATCCTTGGTATTCCTCGGCTTGCATCTTCATCATTCCAATTTCTGCCTTCATCTTCACATGGTATTCTCCTTGTGCATGTGTAGGTGTGTGTGTGCATCCACAAACCCAAATTTCCCTTTTTTAAAATTTTATATTAAGTTCCGGGATACAAGTGCAGAACATGTAGGTTTGTGACATAGGTATATGTGTGCCATAGTGGTTTGCTGCACCTATCAACCCGTCATCTAGGTTTTAAGCCCTGCATTCATTAGTTATTTGTCCTAATGCTCTTCCTCCCCTCGCCCCCCAGCCCCCGACTCACCCCGGTGTATGTTGTTCCCCTCCCTTTGTCCATGTGTTTTCATTGTTCAATTCCCACTTATGAGTGAGAACATGCAGTGTTTGGTTTTCTTTTCCTGTTTTAGTTTGCTGAGGATGATGGCTTCCAGCTTCATCCATGTCCCTGAAAAGGACATGATCTCATTCCTTTTTATGGCTGCATAGTGTTCCATGGTGTATATGTACCACATTTTTTAATCCGTTGATGGACACCAAATTTCCCTTTTTTATAACAACACCAATCATATTGGATTAGGGCCCAGACTACTGCCTTCATCTTTTTTTTCCTTCAACCTTTATTTTAAGTTCCAGAGTATATGTGCAAGATATGCAGGTTTGTTACACAGGTAAGCATGAGCCATGGTGGTTTGCTGCATCGATCAATTCATCACCTTGGTATTAAGCCCAACATCCATTAGCTATTCTTCCTGATGCTCTCCCTTCCCCCAATCCCACTCTCTAACAGGCCCCAGTGTGTGTTCTTCCTCTCCCTGTGTCCATGTGTTCTCATAGTTCAGCTCCCACTTAAAAGTGAGAACATGCAGTGTTTTGGTTTACTGTTCCTGCATTAGTTTGCTGAAGATAATGGCTTCCAGCTCCATCCACGTCCCTGCAAAGGACATGATCTTGTTCCTTTTCACGGCTGCATAGTATTCCATGGTGTATATGTACCACATTTTCTTTATCCAGCCTACCACTGATGGGCATTTGGGTTGAATCCATGTCTTTGCTATTGTGCATATTACTGCAATGAACATACACATGCATGTATCTTTGTAATAGAATAATTTATACTCCTTTGGGTATATAACTAGTAGTGGAATTATTGGGTTAAATTTCTGCTTCTAGGTCTTTGAGGGATTCACAGTTCCTCACAATCCATCTTCCATATGGTTGAACTAATTTATACTCCCACCAGCAGTGTAAAAGTGTTCCTTTTTCTCTGCAACCTCGGAAGTATCGGTTGTTTTTTCACTTTGTAATAATCGCCATTGTGACTGGCATGAGATGGTATCTTATTGTGGTTTAGATTTGCATTTCTCTAATGATCAGTGATGTTCAGCTTTTTTTCGTATGTTTGTTGGCTGAATAAATGTCATCTTTTGAGAAATGTGCTGATACCATCTTAACTTGATTATCCCTACGTAAAGACCATATCTCCAAATAGAGTCACATTCTGAAGTATTGGGGGTTAGGATTTCAACATACGAATTCCAGTTCAACTCATAACAGCCATAGGCTTCATTTTGTCCCTAAGAGAGAAAACTCTATGCCTACATGTATAAGAGGAGCTCCCCTGGTAGCCACTTTACATATTTTTACTACATCATTCTTTTAACAGATATAAGGCCCTCCTAAAGTATTTGAAACAGTTTGTTGTCCAAATCATAATCAAAGCCTGGTGCTAATGTCTTGTGCTCAAAACCCTCCAAGGTTTCCCACTGCCACACTCTTCTCAGTATGCCATTCAGGGTCCTCCACACAGTGGCCCCAGCCTGAATTTCTAGCCTCACATTCCATCCTTTTCTTTAACCCACTCTAATTGGATATCCCATTGTTTCCCTCACCCACAGACCCTACATTTTTATTCAGTATTTTAATATGTTCCCTCGTCCTGGGATACTCTCCAATAGCCTCTTCACCTCCGCCTATGAAAATCCTTGCCACAGATATGATTCCCCAGATTCTGAGATGGAAATGAGAGTGAAGATCATTTATAAGGGAATGCTGTCAGGATCGACCTGTGGAATGGAAGGAAATGAAGTCAGAGTGGGCAGAGGGAAAATCTGGGCCATAGTGTGATCACACAATGCCACAGCTAAGCCCACAAAAGGATAAAAACCCAGGATGGCCCTTCACAGCTGTCTCCAGTGAAAACGAGAGGACCAGGCCTTTATACTCCTGTGGCAAACAGACTCTAAGATGCTCCCCGAGTCATCCCTGCCTCCTAGTGTGTTCACGTACTGAACCTAGTAACTTGCTCCTAATCAACAGAATACAGCAAAGGAAATAGGATGTCAGCTTTATGATTATATTATGCCGTATAAGACTGTCTTGCTACCAAAGTCACTCTAGAGACTCTACTTGTTGGATTGATAAGATATCCAAGTTGAGAAAGCCCATGCGGTATGGGACTGTCTGATGGCCTCCAGAAGCTAAGGGCAGCCTCCAACCAATAATCAGCAAGAAGCCAGGAGCCAGAGGCCTCATCCCTACAACAGTAAAGACATGAATTCTGCCAACAACCTGAGTTTAGAAGTGAATTCTGCCCCAGACAGGCCTCCAGATGACAATGTGGCCTGGCTGATACCTTGAAAGCCTTGTAAGACCCTACGCAGATAACTCAGTAAAGCTATGTCCAGACTCCTGACCCACAGAAACTGTGATATAATAAATATGTGTTGTTTTCAGCCATTAAGTGTGAGATAATTTATTATGCATCAATTGATAACTCATACAACCCCCATTTTGAACAGTAATTGGATGCAAACTATCTGCAGGACAGGGACGTTGCTATGGACAAGGTCCCCACTTCGGCAGAAATAGTTCCTATAAAGGGCTGACAGCTGAAGACTGGCAACCCACAGAACCCCAGGAGCTGGGTGGACAAATCTTTTGGACCTGACAGGGAATTGGAGTGCAGCACAGAATCCACAGCAATCCTACTCATCCTTCAAATCTCTTTCAGTGCTTTCATGGGGCTGCCATAACAAATTACCGTAGACTTGGTGACTTAAAACAAGAGAACTTCATTCTATCACAGTTATAAAGACCAGAAGTTTGAAATCAAGGTGTCAGCAAAGCCACACTCACTGTGGCTGCCTAGCATTCTTCGTCTTTCCTTGGTTTGTGGCTTCATTACCCCAATCTCTGCCTCCATTTCCACATTGCTTGTCCTCCCTGTCTCTGTCTTTTCCCCTTCTGCCTCATCTGTGATCACCACGGCCAGGTATGACTTCTCTATCCTTGAAAATTCTAGAATCTTCATTCGGCGTCTCCTCTAAGCATTTTCCTTAGAGTGTTTTGTACTACAGTCCTAACTTTGTTTTTCTTCACCCTTACCATTGGGTTCTAAGCTACAGGGAGGTGGTATGTGTTTCATGTTCAAATTCCAACTCTGTCACTTACTACTAGAGTGTGTGACTTTGGGCAAGCTCACTGATTCATTCATTTAACACATTTATTGAGTGCCTGCTCTGTTCCAGACGTTGTACTAGGTGCTAGGGATACATCAGTGAGCAAAGTCCCTTGTGGGTCTTACATTCTAAGAAAAAGGCAATAAACAAGATAAAAGTGTAAACTATATTTTATGTATTTACATATTTTATGTTAGAGAGTAATAAAGGATCTGGAAGAAACTGAAGCGGGAAGGGGGCTTAGGGAGTATGGAGTAGGGTGTAACTTCAAAAAAGTTGTCAAAGAAGACCTTAGTGAGAGGGTGAAAATTGAGTAGAAATATTAAGGTAAGTAGTTATCAAGGGGAAAGTCATCCCAAGATGACCAAACAGCATATACAAAGGCCCTGAAGTGGGATCGTGCTTGGAGCATTCAAGTATGTCCAGAGGGAAAACAAGTGAGGAGGAGGAGAAGTGAGAGAAAGTAGGAGAAGAAGTCAGAGTGATAAGGGGCACAGTCCAGACCATGAGGGCATTGTGGGGCATGACGAAGAGTTTGGCTTTGGACATGGTAAGGAGATAAGGAGCCCCTAGAGCACTGTGGGTACAGTCCTCGCTTACATTTGAACAGGATCTCGCTTACATTTGAACAGGATCTCGCTTACATTTGAACAGGATCACACTAGCTGCTGAGTGGAGAAAAAACTGCAGGGAGGTAAGATAGGCAGCATTCTAATATTAATTCTTTTTTATTTTATGGGCAGCATTCTAAATATGGATCCCCCACCTCACCCCCCGAAATTTTTGTTTCCTGTTTATTCAACTAAATGCTGATCCGGATACAGCTCTGAAGAGATTTTACAGAAATAATTAAAGTTCCGAGTTAGTTGACCTTAAGGTATGGAGATGACTTGGTTGGGCCTGACCCAATCAAGTGAGCCCTTCAAAAGAAGAGGGTTAAGACTTCAGGACTAAAACACAAAAGCAAGGGCAACAAAAGCCAAAATAGACAAATGTGATTCTAATTAAACTAAAGAGCTTCTGCACAGCAAAAGAAACTATCATCACAGTGAACAGGCAACCTACAGAATGGGAGAAAACTTTTGCAATCTATCCATCTGTCAAAGGGCTAATGTCCAGAATCTACAAAGAACTTAAACAAATTTACAAGAAAAAACAAACAACCCCATCAAAAAGTGGGTGAAGGATATGAACAGACACTTCTCAAAAGAAGACATTTATGCAGCCAACAGACATATTATAAAAAGCTCATCATCAGTGATCATTAGAGAAATGCAAATCAAAACCACAATGAGATATCATCTCACACCAGTTAGAATGGTGATCATTAAAAAGTCAGGAAACAACAGGTGCTGGAGAGGATGTGGAGAAATAGGAATGCTTTTACACTGTTGTTGGGAGTGTAAATTAGCTCAACCATTGTGGAAGACAATGTGGTGATTCCTCAGGAATCTGCAACTAGAAATACCATTTGACCCAGCCATCCCATTACTGGGTATATACCCAAAGGATTATAAATTATTCTACTATAAAGACACATGCACACGTATGTTTATTGCAGCACTGTTCACAATAGCAAAGACTTGGAACCAACACAAATGCCCATCAAAGATAGACTGGATAAAGAAAATATGGCACATACACACCATGGACTACTATGCAGTCATAAAAAGGATGAGTTCATGTCCTTTGCAGGGCCATGGATGAAGCTGGAAACCATCATTCTCAGCAAACTATCAGAAGAACAGATAACCCAACACTGCATGCTCTCACTCCTAAGTGGGAGTTGAACAATGAGAACACATGGACACAGGAAGGTGAACATCACACACCGGGGCCTGTCAGGGGGTGGGGGGCTAGGGGAAGGATGGCATTAGGAGAGATACCTAATGTAGATGATGGGTTGATGGGTGCAGCAAACCACCATGGCACGTGTATATCTATATAACAAACTTGCACTTTCTGCACATGTACCCCAGAACTTAAAGTATAATTTATTAATAAAAGCAGAGGGTTTCTCCAGCTGGTAGCAGAAGAGGGAGTTAAATGGATCTGTAGCACAAAGGGAATTTGGTATGCCATTGCTGGCTTTGAAGATGGAAAGGACTGCTTGAGAAGAAATGTGTGTAGCCTGTAGCATTCCAGAGTGACCCCCCAGCCAGCAGCCAGCAAGAAAACAGGCCTCAGACTTACAGCCGTGAGTGTCTGGATTCTGCCTACAGCCCAGATGAGCTTGGAAGTGGATTCTGACCCCAAAGCTTTCAAGTAAGAGTCCAGCCTGGCTGACATTTTGACTTCAGCCTTGTGAAACCCTAAGCAGAGAACCCATTTGAGCCCTCTGGACTTCTGATTTACAAAACTGCAAGATAATACATGAGTGTTTTAAGTTGCTGAGTTTGTGGCAATTTATTACACAGCAATAACTGTAAGGAAAGAAGCTGAGAGGCTTGTTAAGAAACTACAGTAGTCATTCAGGCAATAGAAGACAGTGGCTCAGGCCAAAATGGTAGCCTTGAAGATGAAGAGTAGTCAGATTCTAGATATACTTAAAAGATGTGAGAAAAAAATATTTTTAGCCTAAGAAGAGGAAGAATGAAGTTTCCATCAGCTCAGTCTGGGAAGACAAGGGAAGGAGCACTTCTTAAGGAGAGGGAAGATCAGGATCTCTATTTAGGACCTGTAAAGTCTGAGATGCCTCTTAAAAATATACGTGGTATCCAAAGCCACAAAACTAAATGAGATCATGAAGTGAGTGAGTATAGACCAAGAAGAGAGACAAATACTAAGCCCTGGGGTGCTACAGAGTTAGGTGGTGAGGAAGATGTGCCAGCAAAGGTGAATGAGAAGCAGCAGTAGTTAATTTCTCTGAGCCTCAGTTTTATCATCTGTATAATGTGTAAACAAATAGCACCTACCTATACAGTCATTAAATTAAGTAAGTGGTTTTAAGTGCTTAGCACAGTGTCTGGGGCATAGGATGTATTCACTAACTGTTAGCTATTATTCGAGAGGGTAGACACCATCTCTCACTCATCTCTTTATCATTGTCGCCTCTACCGCCCTGCTTCTTTCCCACCAGCTTGCCAGCACCAAGTGCAGGGCTTTACGCACAATCATCACTAGATTAATATCTATTGAAGTGAATCTAATTCTCCATCTTAGTGTTCTAAAGCGCAGATTCCGTTTTCAAGCTGGGCAAAATGAGCAAATCCTTTTGGCCTTTTGCAACTCATGATTTAAGGAGCCAAGAACAAGGAGAAGGAATGTTAGGAAGCAAACTCCTTCATTTTGGCAAGTAGCTCCTGTTGCTAAGGCACAGCCATGTTGAAGACTCCACACACGTGCTTTTCTCTCTAGATTTCCATTATGATGCAGTCATAAGTAGAAACAACATAATAACAGAGAGAAATCCAATTTTGTTGACAAGATAAGGCCGCAGATATTTAGTTTTCAAATGAAGTATTCCTGTAGGGTTTACTCGCTTTCTGTTTGGAGTCATTTCTTCAGGCCCTTGATATATTTATAAACTCCTAGCTGAAAAATACTGCCCATAGCAGGTCATAATTCTTTGACATGTGCCTTGTAGTTTCAAACAGTGACCTGAACAGTGGCTACTGGGAATACTTGTGATTTTTCTTCCTAACTTCTCCTCTGAGACGTATTTACTGAAATGCTTCATTGCCTCTGCATTGAGAATAATTTAAAACTGCAGTTAAGCCTGTAGCAGTTAAGTAAAAGCATGCATCATTTGGGTTGAATTTGTTGAGAAAGAATCAACTGTTCACTATCTGCCATGAAATTTTGAAAATTCGAGTCAATTAGCTCCTTGAAAGGAAAAACTATTCTGATTTACTCAGCAACAAAGAAATGCATTCAAAAGTGCTCTTCAAAGCTTCAACTTTTGCCATCTGTGTTTTAAGGTGACTAATCAATATCAGCAAAATGTGTGAATTTAATTAATTGTATCAAAACAAAAGCATTTCCAAAGTGCTCAAATCCATATGAGACCAATATGTTGACTTGTTGATGCGAATTTAATTAGTGTCTTCAAGCATAACTCCAAAAGGCCCTTCTGTCTTATCATCACATGTATATAAACCATTAGCACATAGTACTTGGTTTGAAATGTTTTGCTACATAATCCACACTGCTGTCCTACCCTGGGAGAGTCCCTAATAAGCCCAATATGTTTCCACAGAGAAACTTTTGTATCCACATCAAGTAAATTTAGGCTCAACTGTTTCACAGAAAGTAACTTAAAACCAGCCTTTGAACACACAGAATAGAAGTGATTTAGTGCTTGTTCTGCCTTTCCATCACTTTCCGGCATGAACAAAAGGAAAGAAATCAGATTGTGCTGGCCTAACCAGTCTCAGGAAGTATCCCAGTAAATGACTAAACTGAGTCTCCGAGCCCCACATTGCAGGGAGCGACAATGACTACAGAAGGCCATTTGTTGGGCAATATTGACTTGACAGCTTTAGGCTAAGAAATATTGCTCTGGGTGCCCCAGGAACAATTTCTCAGTAATAAGTGCATCTATCTCCCAGCTATGCCTTTTCCCTGCCTCCCCCACAAAAAAGTTCTTAAAAGTAAAAATCATTTCAATATGGCTTTTAAGTGACTATCGTTTTGCTGTGTAGTTATAAAATTCAAGGAGGTACATTTTGGTGGTGATTTTTGGTGGTGATCTTTAGGATTAATACAATAATAAGCTAGTCTTGCGGGCTAGCCAGAGACTCTAGGCAAATGGGTAACATGACAACGGGGAGCAGATTCTCATGTGAGACTGAACTGGGTTCAAATCTCAGCTTTGCCCTTATTTACTTTATGACCTTGCACATGTCAGTTACATTTCTGCACCTCAGCTTATTCATCTGTAGAGTGGGGTTGATAGTAATACTCTCTTGCATTAGTCTGCTAGGGTTGCTATAACAAAGCACCACACACTTGGAGAAAGGTTACTTAAACAACAGAAAAGTATCATCTCACAATTCTGGGGCTAAACGGCTGAGATCACGGTGTCTGCAGAGTTGGTTTCTCCTAGGGCCTGTGAGAGAAGGATCTCTTCTGGACCTTTTCCCTTGGCTTGTAGATGGCTGTCCTCATGTTCACATGATGTTCTCCCCACACACATGCCTGTATCCAAATTTCCCCTTTTTATAAGGACACACCTTAATCATCTCGTTTTACCTTTATTACCTCTCTAAAGGCCACATAAGATCACATCCTGAGGGACTACTGGTTAAGACTGCAACATATCAACTGGGGAGGGTCACACAATTCAGCCCATAACATGCTTCAAGTGTGTGCTGTAAGGATGTGATGAGATAATATATGTAAATTTCTTAGCTTAGTGTTTCGCTCACATAAGCACTCAACAAAAGGTAGCTAATATCAGGCACTGTGAATGTTCATACATATAGATTTTATGGGCTTAAATAATTTTTGGTACAGATGAAATCAAGCCTGTCCACATTATTCCTGGAGTCAATCTCCCTCAACAAGTAGAGAAAAGGTGAGAAAAGCTAAATCATTATAAAGAAGAAACAAGGGGACCAAACTAGGGCATTGAGATACTGCAAAAATAGAATTGTATTTAGATAGTAGGAAATTGTAAAAATTCCTCATCTGCCAGTGCGACTGTAGGAATCAATCGTCAGCTCATCAAGCAACCTTGGGAGGGAGTGAAATACATTGAAGGCAACTTCAGTTCAGAAAAAGGCAAGCGTTTTAAATAGTGAGCTAACCAAAACACCAGAATGACAGTGCTAGAGCCTTTAATCCTATGGACTATCTTTGGGAGGATTAGGGTTTAAGTGCAGTGTGAAACATTCCCCACAGCTAGAGGAACAACTGGCTCTGCAATCGCAAGTTTATCTGGTCATGTGTTTCAATAAACACAGACGTGCCCTCAATGTGCCTTCAGAAGTCAAAAAAGGAGTCATGGAAAGATCTCAGAACTCAGAGAAAACAGCACAACAGACTCACATGAAGTATCTGCTTCATGAGTATGAATAATAACCTTATACTTTTTGTTTTCAGAGATAATTTTTTTACCAACTTAAACCTTCTCTTTTAATATCTTCCCAGTTAAATTCTCAAAGGCCGCAAAAATATTTTTAAATAATATATGTATTCATAAAAAAAGACATATGGCCCAATCATAAAGAAATTCTGTGAGCTGGGCATAGTAGCCAGGACCTGTAGTCCCAGCACTTTGGAAGGTTGAGGTGGGAGGATCACTTGAGCCCAGGAGTTTAAGGCTGCAGTGAGCTATGGTAGTGCCACTGCACTCCAGCCTCCTGGCAGAGCAAGACCCCATCTTTAAAAAAAAGAAAAAGAGAAAGAAAGAAGGAAGGAAGGGGGAAGGAAGGAAGGAAGGAAGGAAGGAAGGAAGGAAGGAGAGAAAGAGAGAAAGAAAGAAAGAAGAGAAAGAAAGAAAGAGGAGAGAAAGAAAGAAATAAAAAGAAAGAGGAGAGAAAGAAAGAAATAAAAAGAAAGAAAGAGAGAAAGAGACAGAAAGAGAGAAAAGAGAGAGAGACAGAGAGAGAAAAAGAAAGAAAGAAAAGAAAGAGAAAGAAAGAAAAGAAAGAAAGAAAAAGAAAGAGAGAAAGAAAGAAAGAAGAAAGAAAGTTAGTTAGATGGCATTTCTCATATATTTGCTTATATACACATACTTAGGCAGAGAAAAGGGGTCCAAGGAGACAGGGAGAAAAGGGTCAAGAACACAGTCAATTCTAATTCAGAAAGAACTCAGAAAGAATATAAATTTCTGTGCAGAAAGAAAACAAATTTGGGTGTCAAGAGACTTGGCTTGTAGACCTTGACCTATCACAAACTTACTGTAACTTTGTACAAATCATTTCTTCTCTGAACATTCATAAAATGAAGCCTGGATGATTGCTCAACTTTTCATATTTTGTTTGATAATTAGCTCTTGTGTGCAATAAAGTAATAAATAATATACTCTAAAGAGTATTGGTTGTAGGAACTGCAGGAATCACAGTCTAAGTACATTTTTCTGTAACCTATATGCACTACCAAAATCCACTGAAATTTATTTCAAGTTTCAGAAAGGTATTCCCTCTTGAAAACCTTTGCCAGCTGCCATTTTCTTTCACATGGTAGACTCCTCATTTCCTCCCTGTGTCCTACTTTAGTAAATGGCACCACCCTCCACCTAATTCTTTATTCCAGAAACCTGGGAGATATCCTTTATTTCTCCCTCTTCTACAACACACCGAATCTATCCATTTCCAATTCCCACCAATTCAATTTCCTAAATATGTCTCAGATCCATCTACTCCTGTCAACTCTACTGCCACTAATCTAATCCAAGTCACATCATCTGGACTTTGGCAAAAGGCTTCATCATTCTCCCCACTTCTACCCATGCCCACCCTTCCCTGGTCCAGATTCCACATAATAGCTCAAGGGATCTTTTAAAAATGTAAATCAAATCATATTTGGTCCTTGCCTAAAACCCTCCAGTGGTTTCCCATTGTACTCAGAAGAAAACCCAAATTCTGTAACTCTGACCTCTTTTTCCTTAATTGCCTGGGCCCCCATCACTTCTTACCTGGACCTGCTTCCCCAGCTCTCCACTCCCTGCCTCATAATCCATTCCTATACAGAGCCAATGATCTCTTCTAAATATGCAATGAGTTTGTCAACCCCATGATTAAAATCCTTTAATGTCTCCCTATTAAATACTGGATTAAGTCCCGAATACTCAACCTGGCTTGTGAGGACCTTTCATTTTCTGCCCTCCCACCCTTACACCAACCATGCCACCTAGTTCACTGGCCTCACCTTTGAACACTTCCCTCCACCTTTTCTTTGTGCCATCTCCACCAAACTGCTTTTTTCTTTCAAAAAAGATTTTACTATGGAAAATTTCAGGCACATGCAAAAGTGAAAAGCATACTAAAATTAATCTCCCTATACTTATCATCCTGCTGCTTCAAAATTATCCAATTCCTGTCATTCTTGTTTTATCTATTTCCTCTCCTCCCCATTCCACACACTTTGGTTTTTCTGGAGCATTTTAAAGCAAACCTCAGGTATCATATAAATTTACCTGTAAATCCTCAAGTGGGCCATTCTCACAGAGGAAGACTCATCAACCTGCTTGCTGGTTTCCAAACATGTCTCATTCTCTCCTGTGCCTTTTCACAGTCTATTCCTTCTGCCAAGTGTGGGCTTGGTTCCCTCACTTCTCTGCCTGACGAACTCCTAGGTACCCTCTAAAGCCCATCCTAAATGTTACCCTCTCTGTGAAACTTTCTCAGGTTCCTCTCCGTTGCGCTCCCACAGCACTTTGTACATATCTTACATATTTATTTATAAAATAGAAACATAATAGAATATATAAATGTAGTTCATATGATATTAATATATCATACAATATTATTGTGTATTTTATATTTCATTGAAATATTATGTAGAGTATGGTGTCCAGTCTATTGTATTCAAATTATGTGTTTGTGTGCCTGTCTCTCCCGCTAAAGGAGCTGTTTGAGGCAGAAAATGTTTCTGCCTTTTCACAGCTTGAGCCCACCACCGATGCATATTTATACACCTAGCACTTAGCACAGTCTTTGCCACATAGTGTCTAACTTGCAAATATTTGTTGAATTAACACATTACCTAGGTGCGATATCAAAAAAGAGTATAGAATTTGCAGTTGAACATACCTGGATTTAAGTCCCAGTTGTAGCAGTTATTTACAAGCTACTTTATCTGGTAAGCCTCACTTTCCTCATCTGGCCATTGGAATAGGAACACCTACCTCCTTGGATTGTTGCGAGGATCAAATAAGACAGTAAATAGAAAGGTAATCACTAAATACAAACGCTTTCTACATGGAAGGCTTTGCTATGAACATCAACAAATATACAGTAGGACCTAAGGTATAAGGAGTGTTTAGCACAATGCCTAGCACATAGGAAGCATTCTGTGATGATAAGCCGCCGTTATTTATATTTGAAGACTAGTCTGCTGACAATCATCCTACTTGTGCATACAGCTCTGAGCATGAAAAGTGATTGATGGATGACCAAACAGTCCTGTCCACACAGCAGATGCTCATCATCAGTTGGCTAGATGGCTCTGTGACTCTGCTGCTCACAGACTCTGCTGTTAGATCTGCCCAGCTGCTCTGCTTCCTACTGCAGGTTATCAACCATCTGAAACATTCCACATGGCTGGATGCCAGGGTCCAAGAGAGCTTTAAAGCTCATCCAAGATGATGGTCAAGGCTGCAGGTACCATACATCCCAAATTGCCTGGGATAGTCTCAGGTTAGGTTTGTGGCCCAGCATAATTATCAACAGGGTCCTCTTTCACTTTCAAATGGGTCATGGTTTGGACAATAAATTATGTGGTCATCCTAGTCAAGGTTATACTTGCTACTCAAGTTATTTGTTTTCAAAGGGGAGAAAAAAAATCCTAAGTGAAGGTCTTACTAGAGCCTTTTCAACAGTAATTTCTCTTTTTTGGCACAGGCTATCCCCTTTTTTGTGGCTCCACATGGCACATGGAAGCAGATCATTAGGGAAATTAAGAGTGGTACAAGGAGCCTGTCCCACAGCCCCTGGGTTCATTTACATCAGGAACTAGTCTACATCGGCATCGGGTCCTGTAACAGCATAAGCAGGATGTCTTCCTGGACCTAGAGGACATTCTTCTTGAGGCTCTACCTCCTGTTCTCTTTTTGTCCACAGGCCACATTGCATGGCAGTGCCTGAAGCCACACCAGGACAGATGGTCCCCAATCCCCAGGCCTCTCCTGGACTGCAGTCTGAAGAAGATAACTTTATTCCATAGCCACTGCCCCCAGCTACTGGGCAGCTTTCAGACAAGTCTCCAATCACTCCTAGCTAACCCTGGGATTTGTAAGGGCAGAGATGAGAACCAAGGGCCAAAAACCACATTGACTGATTTAACTGTCTCTACTTAACCTCCTCTTAACATGGCTGAGCCTGGCTTTGGCAGTAGTTTGATATGATCCATTAAAAGGCATTCTGTCAGACTAGGCCACTGATATTTACATCTGTGGGTTTAGTCCCTATTAAATCTGTTTGATCATTGTGTATTGTAGGCAGAACCTCAGTGTCAGCTGTCCCCAGAGAGAAGGAGCATCGTTGTGTGTCATGATGGAGCGATCATGAACTGTGCTTGATTTATATCCATTCTGTGCCCAGCAAAACAAAGGAGACAAAGAGTTAAACGCCATGCCTCTGGTTCTCTAGTTCTCAAATTTCTGCTGGGAAAAGCTGAGCAAAAACACATGGTAGAATAATTTACCCAGATGAAGGAAAGACTGCACCTATTCATTAAATCTATGTATCACCTATACTGGACACTAAGTGTGCAGCGGTAACAAAGATGCACACCATCCCCGCCTTCATGGGACTTACAGGCAAGAGGGGAAAATAGACATCAAAACTATCATTTAAAAATGCACTAAATGATTGGAAGAATAACCAAAGAAGTGCATAGAAGAAGGGCTTAACATGGTCTGGGATGGTAAGGGGGAATTCAGGGACTGACTTTTGGAGGAAGTGGCAGTTGTCCTGAGACTTGAAAGATGACTAGAAATTAGCAATGTCGGAATCAACAAATATTATTCACTCAGCAAAACATTCATACATTTAGTGGGTATTTGTTGAGTGCTAACTATGGTACCAGGCTGTGTGTTGAGTGTCAAGGAAACCGTGTTGAACAAGACAGATTGTGTCCCTGCCCTCACGTAGCTTATAGTCTAGCAGAGTTCCCAGGATGTTGAAGACCAGGGAGTTTTCAGACTCTCTGAGCATTTTTGTTCCCTCCCGTTTTTCCTGGATAGAAAAGTGCAGAAAGGTGACCCTAAAGTTCAAGGAAACTGCTCTCAAAGCTTCTGGAACAACCCCATTCTGAGGCTGTGAGGCCAATAAGTTTGCCAAACTCACTTACTTCTTTTTGAGCCTGGAGTTTAGGTGGCAAGGAAGGCTCAATTTTAGGTGGTTTGGACTCTGAGTCAGGAATCTCTGATCCCCTCCACGCATACAGACACACCCTGGTTTCTGTTTCTCAGTGATTTGCAAAATACCTCCCTGGCTCCCAGCTTCCTGAGGCTGGTGTAATTACTCTGTTAAGACCTCGTTTCTTGATCTATATACCCTTTAGAGATGGCCTTTCTTTCAAAATACTCTCTATACTCTGAAGCAGATAAATTAAGTAGAAATCATTTCCAGTACCCAATAATTATTTACTTTGCAAAAGGTTTTATACTGCAGAGCGGTTTTCAGTCTAGGGCATTTTTCCCAATATTTTATTATTAAAATGATAAAACCTTATAATTGATATTTTTGATAAAAATACCAATAATACTGAAATACTTATTATATCAAAAATACCAAAAATTATAAAAGAATTGTGTAATAACACACACATATATCCATAACCTATATTCCACAATTAACACTCTGCTATATTAACTTTGTCACACATCTATCCATCCATTAATCTATCTATCTTACTTAAGGAAGTATTTCCAAGTAAATTCAAACATCAGTACACTTCACCCCAAAACACTACAGCATGCATTTTGAACTAGTGTTCAAAATTTGTTATCCATCTTAAGTGTATCATTCAACGAATTTTGACAAATGCATAAACCGGTATAACCCAAACTTTACCAAGATATAGAACATTTTTATCACCCTAGCAGGGTTCCTCATGCACCCTCTCATCTAGTAACCCCTATCCACCCACCAGTGGTAACACTGTTACATTTTTTCACCATATATGAGTTTTGCTTATTCTAGAACATCTTGTAAATGGAATCATAGTCTGTAATCTATTATGTCTTTCTACTTTCACTCAAATGTTTTTTAGACTCATCTATACTATTGCATGTATCAGTAGTTCACTCATTTTTATTACTGAGCAGTTTACCATTGTATGGAATGTGTAACTCCTCTTCCATAAATTTTGGAAATCCCATTGCCCTCCCAAGATTTCTGTGAATTCCCTGGAAAGAAGAGCCAAGTGCCAGTAGAAGAGAACAGAATTTAGATGTCAAGGGCAAGAAATGTATTTAATCCTGGGGCTATGTCAGAAAATAGGTTGGAATAGCTCAGAGACCAGGAGGGTACAGCAGGAAGACCAGTGAGGGCCCAGAAGAATCAGAAACTGGAAAAGATGTGAGAGTAAGGCAGGACTTTGAGGGTCAATCTTGGGATTGCTCAATTCCAACAGTGTTTTCCCTTTGTCCCCTAGTTGAAAACGCCTGCCAGGCCAAGGCATGTGGGGTAGGCTCTGATTAGACTCAGCCATAGCGGGAAATAAGATAATAGGGAGGGCCTGATTTGGATAGAGTGGCGAGGGAGGACCTCTGAGGAAGCAATATGTAGACTGAGACCTAAAGAATAAGAAGGAGCCTGTCATGAAAAGAAAAAAAAAAACAGAAGAGAGTATTCTAGAAAAATTGCTAGGGCAAAGACTTCAAGATGAAAAATAGGTTAAGGAAATGACAGAAAGCCAGAGTGGCTGGAGTGCAGGGAATGATAGGGAAGGCAAGGCTGAAAACAGTGGACAGATCACGAGGTCCTAGTAGGCCATAGAAGTTTTGTCTCTATCCTCATAACAGGACTCCTTAGAGGATTCTAAGGACTTTCATTTGTGTTTCTAAAAGGCCACAGTGGCCACACAATGGAAAAGGGTTTGGAGAAGGGCAAGGGCAGAAGCAGCAATTCCAGTTAGGAAGCGATTGCAGTTGTCTAAGTGAGAGATGTTTTGATTGTGGTAGTAATAGAGGAAGCAGAAATAAAGCATAAAGATAAATTTAAGAAGTAAAACTGACAGCACTTAATGATGGATGGATATCTGTGAGTGTGAGTGTGTGTTGTGTCTAGAAAAATATCTTGGAAAATAGCCACCAAAATCTCAACAGAGACTATCTCTGGATAGGGAGCGTATTATTAATACATTTTATTTTCTTCCTTTTGACTGTGTTTTCTAAAATTTCCACAATGAACATGGACTACTTTTGTAATTAAAAAAGGAATAAAGTTATTATATGTTTAAAATTCCTAAGGAAGATGATATTGACCTTAACCATTGACACAAGGGTGCTCTTTGATATGCTGATCCCCTCAAGAGGCCCTCCACTCCCCAGAGAGAAAACCCCCTGGGAAACTGCCTTCAGGACCTACAGCCCAACCATGCAAACTTCTTGATGGCTTCACATCTTCATTTTTTGAGAAAGAGCATAAGGTTTCATGCAACCTTCTTGATGGCTTCACATCTTCATCTTTTGAGAAAGGGCATAAGGTTTCATGTAAACTTCTTGATGGCTTGCCGTCTTCATCTTTTGAGAAAGGGCGTAAGGTTTTGGAAATAGTCATAAGCTATTTGGAACCAGATCTGTTGTAGCCTGCCTGGGGTGGGGGTGGGAGTGGGAATGGGGGTGGGGTGGAAGGCTGAATGATACATTAGTTAAGACAAGCACCACCTGTGACTCCAAAGTAGTAAGCCGTGGTTGTCTTTTTTGGTTGGTAAATTGGCTCTGAAGGGAAAAGGGATATTCCAAGGAAGACTGTTTCCAGGTGGCTTTTGAGGAATGGGAGCATCCTTAGATGTAACCTATACAGCCTCCCAAGTTTAAAAATCAAAATCAAGCTCATGACCTTACAGTCATTCTTTACATATTATAGGCAAACTCTCCTTTCAGAACAGCAATGAGAAATTCCTCCATCTCATCCCATTCCTTTAACCAACAGCCTGGGCTTTAGGCATTGTCCCCACATGGCACTAGTTTAATGTCAGAGATGATATTCAGAAATGTTATTAAGTACATGAATCAGAAACAGAAGAGAGAGGCCTCTTCTGGGAAAGCAGAAGACCGAAAAGTTGCCAGCACAGAAGGCCACAGCTATATTCCATGATCAAAGGATAATGGAGAAAAGTGATTGAAAAAAAAAGATTACAAAATATGAGTTTGAGCTCTTCTCCAGTTCCCTTGCTGATAACCCAAATGCTGATACCAGCCAATCAGATGTGATTTTCAATCACAGGCAGCAGCTGTTTTGGTTCTAAAAGAAAAATAATGAGTCACCTAACTTTTTTACCAATTTATGTTAAATTTTCTAAAACTTACCTTTTGTCAGTGATACATTAGATGACTCTTAGTATTTTATGGTGACGCATAAAAATAATATAATTGTGGATGTACCATTTGCAGAACAAAGTCAGTATCTTGGGGAAAATTGCTATTGTAATTGGCTGCAATAACTATCCTGGGTTTAAGGACCCGAAATATGTGATTGTCATGCAGAAAAACTAAAGGAAGTTACAATAAGGACTTCAGTGCTAAAGTACGTAACTTTCCCCAGGATCTCAGTGTCTGAGTGCTCTCCATTGGCTCTAGGCCTAGAAAGGGAAGAAGGTCACTGGTGTGCCTGACCCTCTCAATCTCTGCTTGGAAACTAGAGTTAGAATGCTGCCCAGCACTAACCTAAGACCATGGCTATCCCAAAGCACTGCAGAACTGCAGAACAGTGAAAAGATAAAACCTCACTTGTTTTGCCAAGCATTTGAACAGATTTTTGAATGTGACTCTTTATGACTTACTTGCTTAAATGGAAGAGAGACTTCTAATGCCTTATACTCTTCAGAGGAAAAGGTAAGCTCTCATGGTCTGCTTCCAGACACATCTTCCAAAACTGCAGGACTGATCATGATACTCACCTGTCGAAACACCTCTTGGTACTCTCAGCCCACCCCAAACTGCCTTGCAAATAAAATACATGAGCCTGTCAGCCAAAGCCCTCTAACTGCCAGGTTCCCAATCAACATTTCCAGCTGTATTTCCCAATACATAGCACCCCTTTCACATACACTACACTCAAGGTAAATTTAAGTAATTCCTATTCCTCTAACGTGCTCCAGGCTTTCCTGCCTTATTCTCTATATCAATGTTTTCTCCAGCCCTTCTCTGTTTTGTTAAGTCCAGTGGTGAATTTTCAGTCTTCATCTTACTGAACATCTCAACAGCATTTAATCCCGTGACTGCTCCCTCTTTCCTGAAATTCTCTCTTCCCTTGTCTCCTGGGACACCTCACTCCCCAGAGTTTTCTCCTACCTGTGTGACTTCCCTTTCTTCTTTACCAGGCTCATTCTCCTACTCTTCACAACTTGTTGATATGGGAGTGACTGAGGACTGAGTTGAGTCCTAGGCCCCTCTTCTCTTTTCTATATTTTTTCCTTAGGTGATCTCATCTAGCCCCGTGATTTGTATTTAAAAAAAAAAGAAGGAAAGAAAAGAGAACCTCTTTACAAAGGTGGTTCTCAAATTTATATCTCGAGCTCCAAACTCTATCCTAGCTCCAGACTTATGTATCCAACTGCCTACTTGTCTTCTCCACTTGAATCTTAAACAGAGGATCAATCTCCCTCTCCCCCTCCACACACTATATCAATAAACTTGCCTCTCCCTCAATCTTCCCCATCTCAATGAATGACAAGCCTAAGACCGAAGAGCTAAGGCAGAAACCTAGATCTCATTTTTGTGTTCCCCTTTCCCCACATTCCATAGATCCAGCCACTAAGAGAGAGATGCAAGTTTTATGAAAGGATGAATGGCAAGTTCTGATTTACACTTTACACTTGTGGAGTCTGGGGTGCCTGTTGGTCACCCAGGTGGAAATGTCGAATAGACAGTTGGACTTATGTACGTGTAGCTCAGGAGTGAGGTCTGGGCCAGGGATTTGGGAGTCATCTCAAATTCAAAGAAGAGGGAGACAAATGACAGGAAGGCATCTTAAGGCCCAAATGATTAGTTTGGGCGATAAAGTGGATGGTGATATCATTCACTGTGACATAGAACACCAGAGACAGAATAGTTTTCAAGAAAGGTGATGGGGGTCAGGTGCAGTGGCTAATGCCTGTAATCCAAGAACTTTGGGAGGCCAAGGCAGGTGGATCACTTGAGGTCAGGAGTTCAAGTCCTGCCTGGCCAACATGGTGAAACCTCATCTCTACTAAAAAAACACACACACACACAAAATTAGCCAGGCGTGGTGGTGTGTGCCTGTAATCACAGTTACTCAGGAGGCTGAGGCAAGAGAATCGCTTGAACCCAGGAGGCAGAGGTTGCAGTGAGCCAAGATTGCACCACTGCACTCCAGCCTGGGCGACAGAGCGAGACTCCATCTCAAAAAAAAAAAAAAAAAAAAAAGGTGATGGGGTTGGTCTTAGATCTGTTGAGTATGAGATGCCCATAAGTGACCCAGATGGAAATGTTAAACAGGCAATTGCCTATATAGTTTTGGAGCTCAGGAGAAGACCATGGCTGAGGATAAAGCCTTAGGCAACATTCACATTTAAGCCATGAAAGAAGGAAAGGAGGCCCACTAAGGAGTCTGCAAAGAAAGAACAAGAGAGGCCCAAGGAGACCCACCTCATGCTGCCAGCATACAAGAGATACCACATCAAAATATCAGAAACACAGCAGCATTCCACTCCCAGTTCCTGGTTTTCTCCCAACTTTAAACCCTCCGTTACAGTTTGGAAACTTGTAGATGCTGAATGCCGGAGCTGGATCAAAACTTAGAGATAATCAAATTCATAGTATGGAAGTGAAGTGCACAAACACTATAGCGAGAATCCCTGTTTGTCCTTAAACAGAAAATTTGTCCCTCAGATTACTCATCTGTAAAATGGGTATAGCCCATTCTTCATAGGGCTGTAATGGGGATTAAACAAGCTAATATTTGTAAAGCACTTCGAGCAGTGTCTGGCACATAAGTGAACAGGATATAAATGCTTATTAGAATAAATAAAATACAATAGAATCAGCAGAAGAGATTCTGGTTTAATTAATATGAGCTGGAGCCAGGCATCAGTGTTTATTTAAAACTCCTTAGGTTATAATGTGCAGCCAGGGTTAAGACCCAATGATCTAGTCCAATGCTTCTTAAATTTTAATGTGTATAAATTCACATGGGATCTTGTTAACATACAAATTCTGATTCAGTAGAGTTGGGGCAGAGGCAGCATTTTTAACAAGCAACCCGGTGACATAGATGCTGCTGTTCCATGGACCACACATTGAGTAGCAAGGATCTGATGCAATTTCCTTTAATTTCCGATTAAGGTTAATGACTTGCCTGGCATCATACAGCTTGTTAGTAGCAGAACTGATTCAAGATCCTGACATATCTTTCTATTCTCTTTTATTTTTTAGCTCCATCTTTACTCCTACCTCACACCAAACACAAAATGTGCCCTTGATACTCAAGAGCAGCATCTCTCCATCTTTTTTCTTCACAATGATTCTCCTGCCTTATGGGACATATCCATGCATGAAAAAGGCATAGGCAAACCTGTAGTCCCTGCTGTTTCCACATCTCTAGTCATGCCTCCTCACTGTCTGCCATTTCAGGAAACAGGTTCAGGTGCAATTGAATGAGGGCAACATCAATAGAGGGTCAACTCTGAATGTGCTTAAACTTCTTGAGTCACTGAAACTTTGGTCCATTACTACTAACATGACCACCTAAGCCCTCACCATCAGTCTTATGGTACACATCAAGCACAAGGATAGTGCTATCTTAGAGCTTTGTTTTTAAAAGGATTCCATAGCTGGGTGGTGGTTCAATCCTGTAATCCCAAGGCTTTGGGAGGCCAAAATGGGAGGATCACTTAAGCTCAGAAGTTTGAGACCAGCCTGGGCAACAACAGGAGACCTCTTCTCTACAAAAAATAAAAAATAAAAATTAGCTGGGCATGGTGGCATGCACCTGTAGTTCCAGGTACCCTGGAGGCTGAGGCAAGAGGGTGACTTGAGCCCAGGAGATTGAGGCTTCAGTGAACTATGATGGCACCACTGCATTCCAGCCTGGGTGACACAGCAAGACCCTGTCTCTAATAAATAGATAGATAAACAAACAAATAAATAAATAGGATTTCTCATGGTGACTCCTTTTTTTAAGCGAATCATCTTAACAAGGGAAAAACATTGTCCTCTTAGAACATCTGTGGGCATGTGGACTTTTATAGCTCAGGGTTACTTGAAATGGGCTGTGCCAATGGTGTTTGGTGGCCATAGGTTATAAGGAATCTGGGTGGCTGTGTGAGCCCCAAGGCCTGGCGAGGTGGGGGAGGGGAGTTTTACTCTTTGATGCTAGCAGCCTCTGGAAGACACAGGCTCCACCAGATTCTTCCCCTTCCCCAGCAGCCACATCCCTGGCTTTCCCAGAGGTCTTTCCCCATCAGCTGCTCCACCTGCTACTCAACTCATTTAAATGTCAAACCAGCTTCACCAGTTAGCACCAGCCCAACCATCCAGAGCCTGAAAAGGAATGAGGTGTAAATGCAAAAGTCAGGATGAAGAAGCCCCTATAAAATGCCTCCCCTGCACTATGTGCAGGTTTATTACATATGTATACATGTACCATGTTGGTGTGCTGCACCCATTAACTCACCATTTACGTGCACACCAACATGGCACATGTATACATATGGAACAAACCTGTACGTTGTGCGCATGTACCCTAGAACTTAAAGTATAATAATAAAAAAGACAATAAAAAAATGCCTCCCCTGACCTGCTCTTGCATCTCTTCAATGTAGAAAGGCTTTTTCATAAGATGCTGTGGGAGCAGGGAGGGTCACACATGAGCAACAGAAAGCAAATAGGGCCAAGAAAGACCTTAGTGATCTTTTCAGGTTCTGTTTGCAAAGCTGTGTTGAATTTTCTCTGGAAACCTTATGACATTCAACGGGGGAAATAAAAGTACTGCTGTGAAGTGTTCACATGGGGATTGTTAATAAGCAGTACATTCAACTGTTTGTATGGATTAATCAGACTCATTAAAAGAGAAATGTTGATAATTGTGTCCAAGTGTGCTTAGGTTTTATGACAGATACAAGAGTCACCTGGGACTTTCCTGAGATGGCCATATGCACCCCGATTTGGACTGCAGATGATATTTAAGTATCAGGCACTAGGATCAAATGGCTGCTTTATGACAGACAACAGTCTACACTTTCTTAAGTTTTTCAACTGAGTCAAACTGGTAATGCCATATCAAGGCAGCAAAATGATAGTTGTAATTAGCACTACTATTTTGGACCTCAGTTCCTCAAAGTTACCTCAAGAGAAATGGTCCTCACTTCTGTTTGCCCTCCATCTTAAAGTGCAGAAGCACCCATTCCCAGCTCCCAGGCGTGCTGCCACCAATTCTTGTCATTAGCAATGATGCTCAAGAAAGAAGAAATGTCCCAGGGAAAAATCAGGCAGCAAAAGTCAGACTGAAGAATTCAGGGCTGGAAGGCCCAGAGTCAAGTCC
This sequence comes from Nomascus leucogenys, assembly GCF_006542625.1. NCBI lineage: Eukaryota > Metazoa > Chordata > Mammalia > Primates > Hylobatidae > Nomascus > Nomascus leucogenys. The sequence goes on along the minus strand of NC_044406.1, from coordinate 122,611,851 downwards.
ATGATCTGCCACTAATTCACCTGTTAACCCCTCTGGCACTCTCTCAGCCTCAGTTTTCTCATCAGTAAAATGCGGGGAGTAAATGAGGCCAGCTCAAACATGACATCCAGATCCTACCTGCTAGTGTTTCTCCAGATCCAGTTTACTTTCTCTTTACTGTCATTGCACTGCCACTGAAGCACATGTGCCTAATATATTTGTGCTCAGATTCCTGCTTTCCACTAAAGGGCCAAAGTCTCCAAAACTGGAGGAAGGATGCTGTTGATCATCCGTAGATTTGTTTCAGCCTTTGCAAACCAGTTCCCCAAGGTCTCCAGAATTTCTATTCTAAACATGTTTGTAAGGCAGAACTTTCACAAGTCTACAGTGGGCAGGTTTTAGCACTTAACATGTGGATTAGGAATTTGAGTCAGAGAAAAAACTCAAGACATCAGGTCCAACAGAGCAGACAGATTTGGGTTTGCATCCAAACTCCACCACATCCTAACCGTGTAACCCTGAGCACATTACATAACCTCCCAGAGTACCAGTTTCCTCACCTGTAAAATGGGGATGCTATTAATAGTACCTACCCCACTGAGTTCTGCTGAAGATTAAAAGAGACAAGATATATGCCCTTCCCAAAGCACGGTGAACATTCACTAAAGGGCAGGTCTGATGATCAAGCTTTTCATTGCCCTCCTGCCCATGCAACCGTTGGAGGAGCAGATGTCTCCCTGTCTGCCTGAAGTTCTTACACACCCATATATCTCTCATAGGTCCTCAACCAGAAATGCTGGCAGTGCTGCTGGATGCAGATGGAGAATGAATGGGACAAACCCACATGAAGAAAGAAAAAGAAAGGCAAGACCAAGAAAAAAGAAAGAAGGCAAAGCACATTTCATAGGATTTTAGGTGATACTTTGTCTACTTATGGCTTTTGAATCCCTTGTTTTGAGGTTGTGGTTGTGATTATGACTGTGGTTGTTTCAAAGATGGAACTTTTTTCCCTTTTGCCCAGAAGCTAGCTGGGAAATTCCCTATGGGTGGGGCAGAAGAACAATTAGCTTCATTCCTTTTTGGCATCTGTTGGATTAAAGTTCAAATTATTTAGTCCAAGCAACATGGAAGCCGAAAACTTCTGGAGAAAGTTCTACTGGCTCCCTCCTTCGTTTTAGGGCCCTAAACTGAACTTAGGAGAATACATTACTTGGAAGTGTGCTGTTTTGCGTTCTCACCCATCAAATTCAAAATCAAGATCATCTAAGCCTTTCTTAGATGCCTAAGATGAGAGTCATTCCCTCTCTTCCTTCACTGGCCCAACGAAATTTTCTTTCCAGTCTTTTGTTGGAACTTCTGAGAAATGACAATGCAGAATATTGGTGCCGAGAAGCATTTTGCTCTGCAATTGTTTTCATTTTTCCTTTTAGAAGCAATAGCAATTGAAGAAAAATGAAGTTGGATTATCTTAAGATAGGAAAAAAAAGTATGACCAAATAAAAAAAATCACAAAATGTTCTTCTTTGCAGTGAGAAAAACAAATCTATTATTTCTCTCTTGGGGTCCAAAAGCCCTCATACAGCATATGGTGTCTGGGCACTTCATAAATATTGTTTAATGGGATGATGATGATGATGATGATTTTAATGGTAAGAACAAATGCATCCCCACCATGCACATGTCTTAGCCTTCTTTTCTGTAACGGAACTAGTGTTTTTCCTTTCCCATCTTTCCCTATAGATCACCTTTTCTAGAGAATATCAAAGAAGGGTTCGGAGCAGGGGATTCAAGTCCTGACCCTGCAACTTACCTGCTGTGTGTCATCAGACAAGTTATTTGGACTCTGTGTACTTCAGTTTCTTCATTTTGAAATACATTTCTTTCCCAGTTTTGCTGTGCTGATTAGAGTGATGTAACATAGGCTACGAACCTGACACATAGAAGTTGCTCAAGAGCTGCTTGCATGACAACCCTTTACTGTAAGGACCGTGACAACTGTTTGACACCAAAGACACCCCATCAACCCCTACTTATTCAGGGAAACAGTCAGAAAATCCTCTACCCTTAACACTGAATAATTTTTTTTCTCTTTTGAAATGTCACCAAACTGCTTGTTTGCCCCCTTGCAGCCAACCAAGGACTGCCAAATATACCTGAAGACCCATTACAAAGTCTCCCCTCATTCTAAAATTCCCATTCTAACAAAATGTTTGCCAATCAGAGGCTTTCTCAGTATTTCCTTTTATATTCTAATTACTTACTGTCCTTTCTAACACTTTTGTACCCCCACTTAAAAGAAAATGATGGCCACAAGTTTACGAATAAACAGCCTTTGTCAAATTTTCTCAGATTTTGTTTTTTTTTGACAAGCTCAGGAAAAAGTAGCTATGCTGATTCATAGTTCTAAACCCCTCCCAGTTGCCAAATGTTTTATATCGAATGCTCAATAGGGCCTTGCACATAGAAGGCACACGATCCATATTCATGAAATAGTTAATTGTATGTTAATAATTATTCTATCCAATATTTGTTAAGCCTTCTATGTCACTAACCAGTGTGCCAGAGGTTTTCATACACAATCCCTCTTTTTATTATATTATTGACAAACTAAATCTTATACAGTTTGAAAACCTGTTCATTATTTTTTGAGGTTGTGTTAACAGAAAGAAAACGGGGGGCTCTTGTGTCTATGAAAACTGAGATTTGGAGAAAATCCCAAGCCCAAGATGTTTTTGACTTATACTTCAGCTACGGGTTTTTGTCAGCATGCAGGAATCAGGACAAATTAAATAATGTTCTTCTCTCTTCTCTCATTTTGCTAATTCATGAAATGCACTCTCCCTAATTGCCGTCAGAATCTTTTCAAATTTTATGCTGTGTGGGAATGTAAGGTAGGGTCAGTGGAGGAAAGATCCCTTTAAAATGAGATATACCCAATGTTCATTGATAGATGAATGCATAAATGAAATATAATATATCTATATAATAGAGGAGAAAACCTTCAAAAGAAAAGAAATTCTGCATTATGCTAAGTAAAAGAAGCCAGTCACAAAAAGACAAATACTGTATGATTCCACTTACATGAGATAACTAGAGTAGTCAAATTCATAGAAACAAAAAGTAGACTGAGGGAAGGGAGGAATAAGAGTTGGTATTTCAAGGGTCTAGAGTTCAGTTTGGGAAGCTGAAAAAGTTCTGGAGATCTGTTGTACAAAAATGTGAATATACTTAACATTACTGGACTACATACTAAAAAATAGGATGACAAGTTTCATATTATGTGCTTTTTATCACAATAAAAGAATAGAGGATGAAGATTCCATAGTGGTCAGAGAGCCTTGGTGGAGTGGAATAAATCCAACAGGTACAGGCATCTCCCACAGTGCCTTTCCTTTCAAATGAAGGCCTGTACTCAACACACATACCTCTCTTCCATTAGCATGACTTCTGGATCTTCTTAATTTATGATCCTGCTAGTGAGCTTTACTTCAGGGTAGGAGGCTAAGGAGGCAGAAGTGTATGAGACAAGCATTTTCCCACCAATTGTCTTCCAATTGATATTGAGAAAGTTTCTACTCCCCCTAAAGAACAGCAAGCAGAAATTTGCAGCTGCTCATCTCAACCATATCTCTTATTACCAGGAGCTCTCTCAAAGTCACTCCACATGAACTTTTGCCTAAGTTTGTGCATCAACTAAGTCACTTTCTGTGTATGAAACATATTCATAATACATCTTTAAAACCCCAGAGCCTACTTTTAAATATCCTCATCAGTTAAAAAAAAAGGGACTCCAAGGCAAAAGTGACCTAACGGCACAAAATTGATGGGCACAGAGTGACTTGGAGAGAAAAAAAAACTCAGATCCAGTTAAAATTTCACCTTGTTGATCCTGGGTTTTTTTGTTTGTTTATTTGTTTTTGTGTGGTGATTTCTGACCAGTCTGGTACGTTTTAATTTATTATAGTGTTCATATAAACAAGGCAGTTAACTGTCCAAATGTTTTAAATATTTCCAGCCTAATTGAGGAGAACATCAATATGGTTTTTTGACCCCTAACCATTTCCATAATAAACTCTAAACAAATCTCTCATTACCAACTTCCCTAAAAAACAAACATTACCTGCTAAAAATGGAAATCCCACAAACAGATGGAGATGGGCAATCCCAAATCACCTTCATTCTGTTCTCATAGTTTCGTCTGCCCAAGACCTTGCCTCTCCCTCCTCCACTCCCATATCCCCTGCCTGAAGCAGTGTCATCCTATCAGTGGATGCTTACAAAATAGTCCTCTAATCATTTCGTGACCATTGGATGTTTGCTTAATAGTAGTAATAGCAGCAGCAGTGATGATGATGATGATGATGACGATGACGATGATGACGATGATAGCTACAATTAGTTGAGTCCTTAGTATGTGCCAGGCATGGCACTACATTTTTTTATGTACATGGTCTCCTTCAATACTCATAAAAATTACTATATTGTGAAGTAGGTATTACTGTTACCTCACTCTACAGATAAAGAAAATTAGCTCAAAACTAAACAGAACTAGTAAGTGAAACTAGGTCTGTCTGATCCTTTCTGCTTTCCCATACCACCCCTAAGAATTGTGTTTTCAGGCTGGATGTGGTGGCTCACGTCTGTAATTCCAACACTTTGGGAGGCTGAGGTGGGAGGATTGCTTGAAACCAAGAGTTTGAGGCCAGCCTTAGCAAAGTAGTGAGACACAGTCTCTAAAAAAATTTAAAAATTAGCCAGGTGTGATGGCAGAGCCTATGGTAGCTAATAGGGAGGCCTGAGTGGGAGGATCACTTGAGCCTGGGAAATGGAGGCTGCAGTGAGCCATGATCATGCCACTGCATTCCAGCCTGGGCAACATAAGAGAGACCCTGTCTCAGGAAAAAAAAAAAAAAAACAAGAATTGTGTTTTCAGAATTGGGCAAATATTATAAAGAGCTCAGGTGTTATATCCCACATTCATACAACATATTAATACAAAGTCAAATATGGTTTCTGTTTTTCAACCAACCACCAAAACCAAGCAAATGATACCACTCTGAGTTGTACCCATGGGAGGATATACACTGATGTCAAGGACGTAAACAGTGCTCCAAACTTTCTGCTGCACTTTTTGTCACAACTTCCTCCAAAACTCACTTTTAAGCCACACAGGAAAGTCATTCCCAGAGAGACACAGCTCATTTCTAAATCCAAAACATTCATCACCGAGCATGATTACCCACCTTATCCACCAGTGTGGGCTCTGATGACTTCTAGCTGTTTGTTCAAATATAGCCTATTCTGAGGACAAAGATTTGTCACCACTGAGGAGATTCAAAGGAATGTGCGACAGGCTCTGAAGGCAATTTGACAATTGGGTTTCTTCCTCCTTTTCAACATTTAGCATTTGGTTTGCCTTTTCAAAATTTTGTGGTGAACAGACAATGAGAAATCAGGTTTCTTTCTGAATTGAAAAACTTTTCCTGAAAAATTCCTCAAAGTGTAATGATAAGTTCCAGAAAGTGTGCACTCTCCAAGAGACATTCATAGACCCTGGAAGGGCTATAAGTGGAAACCAGTTGCTATCTGGCCTTTGATTTGGAGTGGCCAGAATCCAGCTGGCTTCCTGGGGGTTATTCACAGTGAAACAGGAAAAAACTACTTCTCACTGCAACTCTCCTTCACTTTTTACTCCAGTAACAAGTTAATTTATGGTATAAAACTCTATTCATAATCTGTCTGATGTATGTCTGTGAGAGGAGAGAACAAGCTCCTTTGCTAGGTGGCCTCTTGGAAACAAATGGGCACTGGCAAACTGATTGCCAATTGGCCGTCTTTGCCACCACCTTTAAATACATCTTTCAAGCTGTCTCTCCTGCCCGTACTGATAAAATATTCTAGCATATTTATTGCTCAGGAAGTAGTCATCTCAATGTAAGCTTGATGTACCAAACCACATTGCTAAGTAAGATATATGTTTCATGGATCAATTACCTTCATGCAAATAGCACATCACTTTAATTTAACACTCTCATTAAGTGTCGAGCTTTTTGCATTTGAGTGCGACAAAGGACACAAGGAAAAATTGTTTTTTGGTGCTGGGCATATTATGCCAACCTAACATCCCCGGGCCAAACAATGAGACTTTCTGGATGTGGGAGTCGCAAAAAAAAAAAGAAAAAGGCAGGGAGGGACTTCAAAATAGCCTGAGCAAGCAATGGCCAACCTATGGCTAACCCTTGAGCAAGTGTGGAAGAAAACCAAAAGCCATTCTGAATGGGATTGATGCTATAATTAAACGTCATGTCATATCCCTTGGATTATATATTGCCTTTGAAATTCTGGGAGCACTATAATCAACAAGCAATGGAGAAAAAGGGTTTCATGATCTTTCTTTCCAGTAAAGCAAACAGTGGATTGAACCATTTGTCAAAGGCACTAGTGATGTCTAGCATTTGCCTGTAGATTCTATTGAAAATCTCACTCTGAATAATCCAGGAAACAATATTTTTGGCAATTTACTGTGGGGCTTACTGAACTCTTGAACTTTTCTACCACCTTTCTCTTCTCACTTTTCATTCCCAGCCTCCCACGTTTCTCTCTATCTCTGATAGCCAACTGAGTTAACTCTTATAGACCTCAAGAAGTTGGTCTAAGATGCTACTCTGTGTTAATATGCAGTCTTTTGTGACTGTCTTAAACCTGTGTTTAACTTTGTAAGGTGACAAATTGAAGTGAAACCCAGATGAGATACCCAACTGAGGATCTGGTGTGAAAAGCACATTATCAACTAAATGTGTCTATAATAGTCTCGTTAGTGAGTAAAATTCACGTCCCTATATAAACTGGAAATGTTCAATTTCTTCCCCAGGGATTTCCCTCTTGCTAGGTTGCCTTCAGCAAAGTTAAGGCACAGTAAAATATCTCTTATTTCTGCGTGTGAGTATGCAAGCCCCTAAGAGCTGTTTAGTCATTCTCCTCCTCAGTCTGGCTTTTAATATTCCTCAAGAGAGAGAAACTTGTTTCACATGTAACCTGAGAACATGACAATGTCCAGATCATTTTATATGCCAGTGAAATGTTGTAATAAGCACTGTTAGAAAGTTAGCAAGGTCCATAAACGTCACCCATGCTTGCTGCACATTTGCTCTATTTCCACGATCCATCTGCATCAAGAAAAGTTTTAGAATAGGTGCAGTGGCTCAGGCTTGTAATCCCAGTGCTTTAGGAGGCCAAATCAGGAGGATCATTTGAGCCCAGGAGTTCAAGACCAGCCTGGGCAACATAGTAAGACCTTGCCTATGAAAAAAAAAAATTTAGTTGAGCATGGCGGCGCATGCCTGTGGCCCCAGCTATTCAGGAGCCTAAGGTGGCAGGATCACTTGAGTCTGCAAGGTCAAGACTGCAGTGAGCCGTGATTGCACTGCTGCACTCTAGCCTGGGTGACAGAATGAGACCCTGTGACAAAACAAACAAAGAATGAAAGAAAAGTTTTAGCAATATTAATGTGGCATTATAACCCTGAATGCATTTGGTTTTCTTTGTTTATAAATAGAAACAGGAAGACCTAGGTTATAAGGCTGAATGCCTGGCTGTGGAAGCAGGTCCTTCTTTTTCTGCCGTGTTATTTTCTTCCCATAAAGACTGTTGGTTCTTGGGAAATTTGCTTCTTGGTGAGCCACATGAAAACTCAAATTGATAATGAGGAATTTGCATTTGCCCTAGCTCCCAGGAGACTGTCAGCCAGAGAGAGAGCATTCCCAGTTTGCCATTTTTCAGGCCAGCATGTGGTCTGCCACTAGTGAATCACAGATCATGAGTACAATTCCTCTCAACAGCTGCATTTGCTGCGGTGGAAGTTTGTGGAAACACCACATTTGGCAAAGAGTAATTCTACATAAAGTTCCCTGGTACTGAGACCAGATATTTTTCCCTGCACCTCTCTTCAAAATGTCTCATATTAGTTTAGAAATTCAAGTAGTGAAACAGCTTCTAATGGCATTCCCATAACCTGTCAGTGGCCCCAAAGTCAAGTTATAAGAGCCACTCGCAGAGCCCTTGTAGACTTGTTTAGAGAATTCCTTTCCTTTGTACTACAGCAGAGACCTAATCCCCATTTAGGTAAATTGCTTCCCCAGTTCAATATCCTGCCTGGATATTGCTGCAAATTCTCCCCGTGCCATTCTTTAGGAGGAGTAAGAAATTTATAAATATCAACTGGTAACCATTTAAAGCATGTATTGATGAAAGACTTTGTGAGTAATGGCTATGGGTACAGCCCTGGGAGGGTTGCTGAATACACACTTTGACTTGATGAAGTCTTTATGATTGTGAGACAAACCAGAAATCTATTCCCAGCCCGGAACCATTGAGAAGATGTGAGTACATCTTCAGTAAAGTCAATATAAAGTAATATAGTCTCGCTTTTTTAGTTGTTGCTAAGAGATTTCTCAGCCTGATGACATTCCTAATACTACTATTCATTGTCAGTTTAGAAATGAACTTGGCAAACATTTCTCCCTTTACTTGCAGAGAAGGCATCCAACTACTTATTGATGATAAAACTCACTGGTCAAAGAAAGTGCTCAATTTGGCTTTTTTTCTTCTCCCATTTTTGGGACTATGTCAAATGCCACATGGACCAGCATTAGCAGCTGTCTACAACTATAATCATTTTTCTCTAATAATACCTGCACCTACTCTTAGAGAAGAGGGGGCTGAGCAGGGAGGCAGGCAGGGAGAAGGGGAGGAGGAATGGAGTGACTTACATTATCACTACATTTTAGTGATGGTGTAAAAATGGAGAGCTTAGAGAAGCCCCTTGGAATAATGGTAATAGTGCTTACTCAACTCCTAGTATTGGCCCACATGTCAAAACCAAGAAAAATTAATTATTTCCTCTGTTCTTTAGGAAAATATGTGTTATTTTAAGTACTGAGATAGGTTTTCCACAGCCTGTAATATAGCTGAAATTGGCTTGTTCTGCACACTAGACCCCAGGACTCCTGTCACTTGGGTTTAAGTCCTAGTTCTTCTCCTTTCTAGTTGTATAATCCTGAGGAAAGTCATTTCACCTCTCTGAACTGTTTTCTATCAGGAGAATGTAGAAAATCACAGTACCTACTGCACAGGGCTGTTGTGACCTCAAAATCGTGATGAGAGGATAGGACACCGTAAAGTGCTCTATGCTGCATGCAGACACTAAAGCAGCCTATAAATGTAAAGTGGCATTATCTACAATGTAGTGGTAACCTCAGTTCATGTGGCTGCTGAGAGAAGCTGCAAGATCCCAAAGTGCTTTTTGAATCAACAAAGGCACATTCGATTGTATGGAATATAATTTTGCCATAAGAAGTTTGCTGTGTTCTTGTGCCTTTATGCATGTGCCATCCATTCATGTGGCACATATCCATTAAGCAAAGCACTTGGTTAACCAGAAACCCCACCTCCCAATCGGTCTGGGTAGAAGAGTTAACCAACTCTTTTTGACACAAAGCTGGATGCACCCCCTCATCTTCGTGCGTCTCTTACCCTTCCCAGGCGTCAGACACCTCCTGTTTTAACATGCAGGCTTCTGCAAGTAGCTCTGGCTTCCCAGGAGGAAATTGCATCTTTACCAACATGCACAAGAGAGATGGAGTGAAATCTATGCGTGGTATGACCCCTTTACTACATGCAAAGAACCAACTGGCAGCTACTTGGCTATTGGCCACTCAAACTCTAGAGACCATCTGGCAATGAGATTGCATTTACCCCTCCTGGGGCTTACAGATATATACTGGACAGCAATTAGCTCAATCCATGGCTATACAATTTCACTCCAGCTATCTTCCACAAAAATATTTATGCCTAATTCCAGCATGAATAACCAACGAACAACCCATTGTCATTGGTTGGTCACGTAAGTACTGTGTATGAGACAAGCATTTCACAGATATGATACTGGGTGTATTTGTATTATATTCTCGTGAAGTACTTTGCCTCACATTATTCTACGTTTCTCCTGGCAATAATCCTGGGGAGAGGGCTAGGCATAAATAGGTGCTACCCTCCACACTTTCTAAATGATGAGATTAAGACATAGGATGTTACATGACTTCCTTCAAGTAATACAGCTGGTTAATGAGAGGCCCAAGCCTCAAACTCAGGCTTCCTGACTCCCTGTGCTTTCTCTAGATGCTGATTTGTAAACATTTATGATATGGCTTAATGAGAAAATCAGTTGGAGTCAATGTAAGTGATGAGAAACAGAGAGGAGCTATCAGAACAGCCACATCACGACTACCATCTTTGTTGGCTCATCAACATGCGGCACTTCCAAGGCAAGCTCTTTGATTTTTTTCAATGCAAACCCTGACTACCTGCTTCAAGAAAGGAGAAGTACTCTATGTTAACAGGCACATTTCTTTGCATTCATCAAAAAATGCTGGCTGTAACGCAGCATCTTTTTCTCCCCAGAAACCCAGCTTCTGCTGACTCCTATCTGAAATTCACCAGCCTAACTTCCAGAATCACGTTGCATAACCCCTACAATTTTACTGTGACATCATTAATTCCTCGGCTTCTTGGCTTCTCTTTAGGAACAAGCAGGAGAAAAATCACACTGCGACACGAACATCTTGGATCATTCATTAGCAGTCATGGCAGGAAAAAAATCTCAAAGAAAAACAGGGCTGTCCTTAAACAGGTTGCATTTTCTTTCCTTTACCCTGGACTGGATCTCTGCTGAGCCTACGAAAAAAAAAAGAAAAAAAGAAAAGAAAAGCTATTTTGTTGTTTTTACAAACAGTAGTCCCCCCTTATCTGTGATTTTCCTTTCCACAGTTTCAGTTACTCGCAACCATGGTCTGAAAATATCATATACAATAAGATATTTTGAGAGAGAAAGGGAGCTCAAACACATTTGCACAACTTTTGTCACAGTATATTGTTATAATTGTTCCATTGTATTATTATTGTTGTTAGTCTCTTACTCTGCCTAATTTATAAATTTAAATTTATCAATAGATATGTCTGTATAGGGAAAAACATAATGTATACATGGTTTGATGCTATCTGTGGTTTCAGGCATCCACTGGGGGTCTTGAAACAGATCCACTGTGGATAAGGGGGGACTAATATAATGAGCATGCCTGTGGGACTGCAAACTTTTGCACTGGAGAAAAGTTGCAAAGAAAACAGAGTCATGCTATTAAGCCACAAACATTGGAAGTCATTTCCATACTCCCCAGCTCTACTAATCACCGAAAATAATTATGCAACAGTAAGAGCTTTCCCACTCATTGTGTCTGGGCTGATCATAATAGACCATCCTCAGGCAAATTTGAAGCCCAACAACTGCTTTGTTCCAAGTGGGAGACAACAGTAAACTGCGAGGAGGAGAGCATAGGGGCACAGCCAAGAACTGGAGCGATTCAGGTTCACTCAGAAACTTCTCACATCAGAAATAGAATCAATTTCCTAATGGTTCTTCTTGCATGTTAAGTGCAAAACAATAACAGCTCTTGTGTACCCCAATTGACTCTTAGGCTCTATCTGAGCTGGAATAGGTAACTCTTTGGTCAGGTAGATAAAGGTGATTTTCTTGCCAGAGAGAGACCACTCACTTTGGTGGCAATTCCCCACGAGGAATCTCAGAAGTCAGTTGCAACCAATGAATCCAAGCTGCTGCTTTCAGGGAGGGGCTTACCTAGACTCTACCATGCCCAACTCATTGCAATTGCTTATGGCGGGTCTCATCCTGGTACCTATATCCCATCCGTTGTTTGCTCCTTTACAATTGTTACAAGTAAAATTTATAGAAAAATGCACAAATCTTAAGTGCAATATTCAGTAAGTTTTGACAAACGCATATACTGGGATAGCCCAAACTCCTATCAAGACATAGAACATTTCAATCACCCCAGAAAGTTCCCTCATGCCCCATTATGGTGAGGACAAACATACTCAGAGGCAACCACTGGTCTGATTGTTTGCAACGTGGTCTGTTTCAACTGCTAAGGCAATTGGAAGCCTTTGTCAGGCAGTGCCATGATCTCCTTAGTGATTCAGAATGGGAACTGTGGTGGTTTTAAAATATGGCTGCAAATTCTTTGACACACTTCCCATTGAAAGGTGGAGTCTACGTCCCCTCCTGCTGAATCTGTGTGTCATGACTGCTTTGACCAGTAAAGTACAAGGGAAGTGATGCCATGTGATTTCCAAAACTACACATAGAAGGCCATTCAGTTTCCACTATGTTCATTTAAGTATTCATTATTGGGCACTGACCAGCATGTAAGAAGTCTGATTACCCTGAGGATACCAAGCTGTGAGGAAGCCCAAGCCACATGGAGAGGCCACATATAGAGATTTATCTGTTCAGTTGTTCATTCCTTTGTATTGCCGAGTAGAACGCCAATACATGACTGTACCACAGTTTGTTTATCCCTTCACCAGTTCACAGACATTTAGGTTGTTCCCATTTGGAGGTTATGACAAATAGAGATGCTATGAGCATGCTGTTACAAGTGTTTGTGTGGATGTATGCTTCCATTTCTTTTCTGTTGGGTAAATGCCCAAAAGCAGCATTGCTGGGATAGAGGGTAAAGTATGCATAGTTAAATATAAAACTGCTAGATTTTTTTCAAAGTGGTTGTACCATTTTACGCTCCCACCAACAGTGTATAAATATTCCAATTGTGCCACACCTTTGCCAACACCTGGTATTGTCAGTCTTTTTATTTTTGCCATTTCAGTGGTTGTGTAGTAGTATCTAGAGGCTTTGATTTGTATTTTCCTAATAAGTAATGATGTTGAGCACTTTTTCATGTGTTTATTAGCCATTTATTATATCTCTCTTGGGAAGTATCTGTTCAAATCACTTTCCCATTTTAAATTGGATTATTTGTCTTTTTATTATCAAGTTATAAGCATTCTCTATACATTATAGATATAAATCTTTTGTTATATGTATTGTAAATATTTTCTCTCAGTCTGTGGCTTACTTATCCATTTTCTGAATGGTGTCACTTGGTGAGAAGAAATTACAAATTTTGATAAAATCTAGTTTATCATTTTTTTCTTTTATAATCTTTGTTTTCTGTGTCCTAAGGATGTAATCCATTTTTAAGCTTACCTCTTTAGCTGATCTCAAATCTAGCCCCTCTTCTCCTCTCTTTCCCTTTTGCAAATGACCAACTCCAAGCTACCATCATCTTTTGTCAGGACCACTGTGAGAGCTCCTTAGAGATCCAAAATAGAACTCATAATATCCAACCCTCCATCCCTGTCCCTACCTGTCCCTCCCTCACTCTTCCCCACCTCTTTAAAAGCACTGCCATATAACTGGTCACTCAAGACAAAACCTAGAAGTCATCCTGGGCTTCTCTCTCCCTCACTCCCTACGTTCAGCTCATCACTAAGTCCTTTGGATTGTACCTCCTACTTATCTCTAAAATGCATGGGCATTTCTTCATCTCCTCTTCCACAACCTTAGCCCAGGCCACCCTGACTACGGCAGCAACTTATAATTTTTTTTTTTTTTTTCTGAGATGGAGTCTCACTCTCTCACCAAGGCTGCAGTGCAGTGGCACGATCTTGGCTCACTGCAACCTCGGCCTCCCATATTCAAGCAATTCTCCTGCCTCAGCTTCCCAAGTAGCTGGGATTACAGGTGCCAACCACCTCGCCCAGCTAATTTTTGTATTTTCAGTAGAGAAGGGGTTTCACCATGTTGGCCAGGCTGGTTTCAAACTCCTGATCTCAAGTGATCCACCCACCTCAGCCTCCCAAAGTGCTGGGACTACAAGCGTCAGCCACCACGTCAGGCCTACAGCAGCAACTCTTAACCACTCTCTCCAATTCCACTCTTGCTCCTTCCAAGCCATTCTCCATTGAGAAGCAAGAATGATTTTTCCATTTATCTACTCCTGCCTAACAAAGCACCCCAAAACACTTAGCAGTGTAAAACAACCACCATATTTTGTGCCCCGAGAGTCCAGGGGTCAGGAGTTTGGAAAAAGCACAGCAGGGAAGGCTTTTCTCTTCTCCTTGATGTCTGAGGCCTCAGCTGAGAAGAGATGAACAGCTAAGGACTCAAATTATCTGGAGGCTTCTTCACTCATAGGTCTGGCTCCTGGCCTGAGATCACTTAAAAACTGGGTTCAGCTGGGACTGTCTGCCAGAGTGCCTATATGTGGCCTTTCCATGTGGCTTGGGCTTCCTTACAGCTTGGTATCTCAGAGTAACCAGACTTCTTACATGCTGGTTCAGTTTCCAAGAATGAATATTTAAATGAATATAGTGGAAACTGAATGGCCTTCTATGTGTAGTTTTGGAAATCACATAGCATCACTTCCCTCATACTTTACTGGTCAAAGCAGTCATGACACACAGATTCAGTAGAAGGGGACATAGATCCCACCTCTCAATGGGAAGTGCGTCAAAGAATTTGCAGCCATATTTTAAAACCACCACAGTTCCCATTCTGAATCACTAAGGAGATCATGGCACTGCCTGACAAAGCCTTCCACTTGCCTTAGCAGTGACTCTCAGGTGAACATAGTCCCATCTTAATGGTGGCTCAGGATCTCCTGAGGAGCAGTGCAGCCTTCCAGAAGTTTATGTTCTTCAAAGTTCATGAGCTTATCCAACCAGGTAATTTTTATTCATGAGCACCAGAGAACATTAAAATCAAGTCATTTAAGACCTTAAAAGGATTTCTTTATGAAGGTTAAGCAGGAGGAAGAGAGAATGGCCTAACGAAGATGATGGAAAACTTTCTGAAAAGCAATTTAGCTCTCTGCATCATAAGCTTTTGACCTACCAATGTCTCTTTTAGAATTCAGTCTGGTAGGAGCTGGGGGAATCCAGAAAAAAATTATGTACTGTAATTTTCATTTATAATAGTAAAAAATGGACAACTGAAATGTCCAACAATTAGGGACTAGATGAGTACTATAAGGGAATACTATACAGTCAGTGAAAGTGGTTATTTTTAAGACATTTAATGACATGGGGAAATGCTCATTTAAGTTGGTAAAGCAAAACTCAGAAGTACATATGCAGTATGCATATTTTTGTTTTTTACTGCAGTATACACAGTGCCTAGAACAGTCCCTGGCAAATAATAATGCCTGGCTTAATAAATAATCACTAAATATATTATGTATATATATATACAATATCTGGTTATGTATAATATATAACATGTATATATAATTTAATATTTATAATACAGTAATTGAATAACTAAAATGATTGAGTGCCCACAATGTGTCAAGCTTTATGCTAAAGCTATATATGGTGTAACATAACATTTAATCTCATAATCCTTGTGAGACAGTTACTGACATCGTCCCAGTTTTTTCATTTTGTAGAGATGGAGACTCATTCTGTCATCCAGGCTAGAGTGCAGTGGTATGGCCATAGCTCACTGCAGCCTCAAATTCCTGAGCTCAAGTGATTCTCCCACCTCAGCCTTCTGTGTAGCTGGGATTACAGACACAAGCCACCATGACCAGCCACCCTCAGTTTTTCCAGATGAGGAAATTGAAAATCTGAAAGGATAAATGATTTTGCTTAAGGGCACATAGTTACTAAATGCCAGAACCAGGATTCAAACCCAGGCAGCCTGACTCCAGAGGCCAAGCTCTTTAACAATATAGTATTACTGGCCAGGCGCAGTGGCTCACGCTTGTAATCCCAGCACTTTGGGAGGCCGAGGCGGGTGGATCACGAGGTCAGGAGATCGAGACCACGGTGAAACCCCGTCTCTACTAAAAATACAAAAAAATTAGCTGGGCGTGGTGGCGGGCGCCTGTAGTCTCAGCTACTCCGAGAGGCTGAGGCAGGAGAATGGCGTGAACCCGGGAGGCGGAGCTTGCAGTGAGCCAAGATTGCGCCACTGCACTCCAGCCTGGGCAACAGAGCGAGACTCCGTCTCAAAAAAAAAAAATATATATATATATATGTATAGTATTACTTTATGCACAGTTTTGAACATGTAAGGAACAAGGACTGGGAGGAAAAACACCAGTGTGTTACCAGGGCCTTATCTCTAAGTGGTAGGATATGAGGGAATTGGTATTTTCTTCTTTTGCTCTTCTTTATTTTCCAAATCCTTTACAATAATTATGTGTTGTTTTTGTGTTCAGATTTGCAAAATAATTTTGCTTTTAACCAACCAGAGATTTTGGAGTTCTCAGTAATCATCCCCAGTCCTTGGGAGCTCGCCACTTGGAACAGATTCGCCCCCTCTGCAGTCCTAACCTGACAATATGCTCTGCTTCTCCCTCAGCAAACCTACCTTGACTGCAAGCTGCCAGTGTAAACAGCACTTCTGGCTGATGTTTGAGTTAACTGTGTCCCTTTGCAGCTTTCCTGCCTAGTCTCTGCTCTAAGTACCCTGTTCTGCCTTTGCCACCTAGGTGCTCTGCCTCCTGGCAAATCATATTCCTCATGCTCTATCCTCATCTTTCATTCTCTCAGAGCCTATAGGCTCAGGATGATGTCATAGCAACACCCAGTGCAATAGTTAGGGGATGAGAAGGGAGTCTGTGTACAGAGTCCTTGCAGCACACAGTATTCAGGGACAAGCCACGACAGCCTTCTCTTTCCTCTGACTTCTTCACATCTCTCTTCAATTACAGACCCCAAGCTAATCACACTACTCTAATAAGGCCCTGATCAATGCTAAAGGTTATTTTATGATTCCTGTAGGTTGTATTTCTGTTATTATTACACATCACGGCATTGCATTAGCTTTCAAAAAACAACCAGCATTGATTTGCTGACTCACTCTATGTCCTCCTGTGATGCCCAGATCTTTCCATTATGCTTGCATCTCTAGGCAAAGAGAGAATTGATTTCCTCTCTAGTCCTTTGTAAGAGGTTCCTGTTCACTAGCCACTCCCAATCTTCCTTCCAGCCTCAGTACTACAATTGGAGAAGTATGGAAAGCAACAAAACCCTGAGTCCATTTATCAAACCCCCAAACCACAAGAAAACAAAGCAAAACAAAAGCATCATAAGTAAACTAAAGACTCTGGCCTACTTTCCACCAGGTCTCTCCAACTTTTGTTTTAAAAACTTGGGTAGCCAAAAGTACCATTTATTTTATAGGTTGTAAACTAACGGAGTAGGATAGTCAAGAGTTTAAGCTATGGAGTCAGGGAGATCTGGATTCAAAATCCAGCTCTATAGCCCCATAGTCAAGTCACTTTTCCTCTTAAGCTCTGTTTTGCCACATGCAAAATGGGAGTAATTACAGTAAGCTAGTTCTGCTAAACTGTGACATATGTGTTCCTAAAAATTTCCACACTGTGCAGAATTGTGCATTAAAAGTCAGAGGGCTTATGGGGAAAAATGGCTTTAGAAGTACAACACTCAAAAACTTCATCAAAATATTTCAAAAGATAAGAACCTAATGAAAACAGCATCACAGTTTTGCAGACAAATTCACAATAAATATGGAACTTTAAAAAGACCTGAAGTTTGCTTGTGGAAGTGACTCTTGGAAGAGTCACAATTTGTGAGTTCTTGTGAAGTAGTGAAAGGATGGTGATCTGAAATCAAATAGAAGTTTTAACAGCAGATGTGGCCCAGTGTGGTTCATCCCACACATCTTGGTGAACCGAGGTAGCTGGTAAATGTTGGATGTGTGAGTATGTGTGTGTATGCACGCAGGAATGCCCATGATTTGTGTTTTCCTGTGTGGTTCAGTTCAGCTGGGTACAGTTTCTTGTGTTCACTTAGTGTTTCTTGTGTTCGCTTAGTGTTTCTTGTGGAAGAAATTGCCCATAAGCAAACAAAAAGTTCATGTTATGCTCAAATTGTTCCCAAATATTGTCAATCACATAAAGCAAATTCACATTTTTCAAAACAAGAGTTATAGCAGAACTAACTGTACCAACCTTCCCGGCTAGAGAAAATTACATGAAATAATGCCTTGGATAATGCTTTTAGCAAAAGGCCTGGCGCACAGTAAGCTCTCAATAAATGATAGCTGCAGGTATCAAAAGCAGCAGTAGAATGTTCAAACATATGGAACCCTCCAGTGCCTGCAGGTGGAACCTGGAACTGCCTTGATATGAGTTTTCCTTCACACATCTGATGAGAGGCAATGGAAGCCCTGTAAAGGTCAGCTCTGTTAGGAGTCACCTCTCTTCACACCCCGCCTGCCAGTCAAGTGCCTGTGACATTTGCAACGAATTCTGTGACTCTCTCCTTACGGCCCTAGTGTGCCAGACAGTGGCTAGGCAGTGTGGGACCTACAAGAGGAGTCAAGGGCTCAGCTTATTCTCTAATGATTGGTGAGAAGGATAAGGCATGATCAAGACCAGAGTGGGCTGGCTGGAGGGTCTCCAATAAACAATAGAGAGATGCTGTAGGTTCTGGAGCAGGGCAGTGACAGGATTAAAGCCATGTTTTACAGCAGATGTCAGCAAGCATTTTCTGTTAAAGGCCAGATAGCAAGTTTTTAGGCTTTGTGAGCCATCTGATCTCTGTCAAAAGCAATCAAATGTGCCACTGTAATGTGAAAACAGCAACACATACACCAGTGAACATGGCTGTGATCCAGTAAAACTTCATTTACAACACAGACAGTGGGCAGGTGTGCAGGCTGTAGTTTGCCAACCTTTGTTTTAGCAATCCTGTCTAATAGAAGTAGAATTTGTGCCACAAATGCAAGCCACATAATTAATTATAAACTTTTCTAGTAGCCACACTTTAAAAAGTCAAAAGAGACCTAGTGCAGTAGCTCATGCCTGGAATCCCAACACTTTGGGAGGCCGAGGCGGGCGGATCACCTGAGGTCAGGAGCTCAAAACCAGCCTCACCAACATGGTGAAATCCTGTCTCTACTAAAAATACAAACATTAGCCAGGTGTGGTGGAGGGTGCCTGTAGTCCCAACCACTCAGGAGGCTGAGGCAGGAGAATTGCTTGAACCTGGGAGGCGGAAGTTGCAGTGAGCCGAGATCATGCCACTGCACTCCAGCCTGGGCGACAAAGTGAGACTTTGTTTCAAAAAATAAATAAATAAATAAATAAAGTAGTCAAAAGAAAGAGGTGAAATTAATTTTAACAATATATTATATTTAAACCAATGTAGTTGACCCTTGAACAATGAATGCGGTGCTTAGGGGAACTGACCCTAACCACGTATAACTTTTGACTCTTCCAGAACATTACTAATAGCACACTTTTGATTGGAAGGCTTACCAATAACACTGACAGTCGATTAACCCATATTTTGTATGTTATGTGTATTATATGCCATATTCTTACAATAAAGTAAGCTAGAGAAAAGAAAAATTATGAATATAATCATTAAGAAAAAGAAAGTATATTTACTATTCCCTAAGTGGAAATGGATCATCATAAAGGTCTTCATCCTTATTGTCTTCACATTGAGTAGGCTGAGGAGGAGGAGAAAGAAGAGGGGTTGGTTTTGTCTCATAGGTGGCAGAGATGGAAGAAAATCTATGTGTAAGTGGACCTGTGCAGTTCAAATCAGTATTGTTCAAGGGTTAACTGTATACCCAAAATGTTATCACTTCAATGTGTAATGAACAAAAAATTATTAATAAGATGTTTTACATTTTTTATCATACTAGGTCATCAAAATCTGTTATGAATTGAATTGTGTCACCCCAGTAGATGTTGAAGTCTTAACCTCTAGTACCTGTGAATGGATTTTATTTGGAAATAGGATCTTTGCAGATGATCAAGATGAAATCATTAGGGTGGGCTCTAATCTAATATGACATGTGTCCTTATAAAAAGGGGAAATTTGGACACAGATACAGACATGCACACGGGCAGAACACCATGTGAAAATGAAAGCGGAGATCAGTGTAATGTTTCTACAAGCCAAAGAATGCCAAAGATTGCCAGCAAACCACCAGAGGCTACAGGAGAAGCATTAAACAGATTCTCCCTCACACCCCTCAGATGGAACCAATCCTGTCAACTCCTTGACCTTGGACTTCTAAGCCTGCAGGACTGTGAGACAATATATTTCTCCTGTTTTAAGTCACACAGTGTGTGGTACTTTGTTATGGCAACTCTAACAAATTAATACAAAATCTGAGTCTGTGTATTTTACACTTCCAGCACAACTTAATTCATCCTAACCACATTATAAGTGCTCAACGCCATCCGTGGCTAGCAGTCACCAGATTGGACAATGATGTAGCTTGAGAAAGAGCAATTTGGTTACCCCAAAAGCGGTGATTAGCATGAGAAGAAAAACGAGACAGAGATATGGGGAGCTTAGGTTTAAGTGTAGACAAAGGACTTTTTTAAAGCCTTAAATTTCCTTGAAAACCTATTAAATGAGATGGTGCTAGGAGTTTACTTTCTCTCATCTCTTTGGGAGCGCTCAGGAAGTGACCATGGCACAGGCAAAGAATGCTCTATTTTCTTTGGCCAAAATCATCTCATCTCGGAGCTCTGTTTTTGCTTCTGTGGTATGTGATCATTTTTGTATCCCAACTGATTTCCTGTGGACTTAATATGTGATTTTTTCTCTTGAAGTAATTTGGCAGTTTCATCATTTTATTCATCTTACATTCCCCTTTAACTGTACTAGTGCATGTAATACATCACCCAAAGTGACAGGGAGATTGTAACAAGAAGTCCAGCTCCATCTTTTATATTTAACCGCTGACAGCTTTTGAACTCCCCACTCCCCTTTTCCCCTTTTGCCCCACAACTAGACAAGTCAATAAGAAAGCCCAAACATTCCCTCCCTTTTCCTTTGTGCCAGTGAGGAAGCTCAAACCAAAAAAAAAAAAAAAAAAAAAAAACTCTGGCCCACATGCACGGAACTTCCCTCTGACTCCACTCCTAATCACACTAAAAACCAGAGCCATTCATCCCTCTTTTACTTCGGCCCAATGGACAGGCTTGAGTGCTTTCCCTAATCTCTCCAGAAAACCTCATGATGTGAATAATAAACCTTTTCATACCCTCGTGGTACATGTGTGGCATCATCAGTCTCAAGATCTAAACTCTTGGGTAGGGGTAAGGGACTTAGCCTTCCCCTCTGAGAAGAAACCTCAAGACCATTGGTGCTGAGAGCTGGATGGTCTAAGAGATGACTATTGCCTCCTAGAGGGCTTTCTTCTCTTGCTTTCAGTTTACTAACTGGCTCTGCAGCCTGCTGGCAAGCATGCACTCAGAGCTGCTGCCTGAGTGTGCTCTTTGAGCTGTGCTCCTGCCTGCTAGTAAGTTTGTGTTAGAGTTGTTGCCCTAATTCGGAAGTTTTGCATTTAGGGACAAGAGTACAGGATTGCAGCCCTCCTTAAAATGGCCCCAGTTTTGGTATCTCAGCCCAAACCTATCTGTTTCAGATTGAATCATGTGTCTCAATTTCAGCACGAACTGTGACTGATGCTAGACTCAGAGAGAGGACTCTTACCCTATGTTTATTGGTTGTGTGTTTCAGCCAGGCATTGGTCTCATTCTATAGAGTGTTCAAGAAAAAGATTGATATCATGTGCAATATGCAGGCCCATCAGGTGGTCATGGGTGATTGCTGGTGTGAAGAAGAAAATAGGCAGTCCCCATGTCCAGTGCTGAGGTCACATTCTTAAAAGAAGATGGCTCATTAGGACCCTAAGTGCTTCTAGTGCAAAAAAGATCCTGATCCTCAGAATTATGAGGAGAAACACCCATGACACCCCCATGACAGAAACCCTTATGAAAAGCACTCTAAATGTTTTTCCCCTACCCCTCTTAAAGAGCCAGAGGACACCATCATCCTATTGGATAATTGTAAAATGGACCGATGAAGACTCTAGGTCCTATTGAGAGCCACAGCTGATCAACATGCCAAGGAGTTAATTCAAACTTGACTTAAGTTTAGTGTACCTTTACCCAGTGAAACAATAATTGCCATATTAAAGGCCCTTAACCCTGATAATACTGATTTGGGACTCTCTGGAGGAAGAAATTTATAAACATGGTCAGAGACAACCCCTTTCCCCTCATAAGGTATATCTGGTAACCACCAAAACAAAAACAACAACAAAACAAAAAATTAATACAAGGCGAGGAAAGAGTAGCTGAAGCAGAGGTTTGCAATTTGACCAAATTGTATATCCAAAATTTACTAAAATAATTTATGCAATAGAAAAATGAGAGTGCTGATTGGCTTTTGCACCTGTAACACATAGGTTCTAAATTAACTTTAACATCTGCTGAAATGCACCAATTGGCAAACTTTCATGGCCTTAATTGATACTAGGGCTCAAATCACAGTTATACGTGGAGGTCCACTAAATTTAAATGTGGGATCTTCTATTCACTTACGGAAGTTACCAGATATAAAAATAGAAAACAAACAGGTATGTCTCACCTTAACCATCAAGAACTACTGCCCTAACTAAATTCCCCATGGTCATAGTGCCCATTGCCCTACATAGCTGGACCCTCTCAGCACCCACATCATTAAATGAAGCCCAACATCTTTCAGACATTTTTGGTTCTGTAGGTAACATTTTCTTTGTTTAAAATTTTTGCTTATGCTCACTTATACAATTTTTGCTTAAGCTCAGCCCATCTTGTATGGGACCTCCTGCTACAAAAGTCACCGGAATCTGTCTAAACTGCAATGGCAGTTCCATTAGTGCCCTCCAAAGAGTTCTTCACTGTAAAGGTTTTAGCAACCTCTTGTGTCTTGTGGAGTCTCTGGACCACCTATAACGACCATAAGTTGTCTGTGGGCTGCTGATGCGAAAGAAAAACCTACTCTCCTCAGCCCCACACTACATACCATTAGAGCAACAACTGCTGGCTGCATACTATGCTGTTTTGGAGACAGAGACTCTGACAGGGGGCTCTCTGCACCCAGCTGCCCATTATGCTTTTGATCGTGAAGGCCACACCCCTCCTTATTGAAATGAAAATGATACTTACATGATGGAGCCAAACCTGGGCCCTCTGGCATATTCCACTGAAAGGAAGGGGTGGCCTTTCCTGTCCCCAGTCCCTTAAGAGATGCAAAGGAGATTACCCATGTCTCAGATGCAATGACCACATGGGGAACCCCTTGGGATCAACTGGATGATCAGAAAAGGGAGTCTGTACACCTTCCACATGGCAGTGTTGCTGGAGAGCTGCTGCTGTCTATCTCCTACCCTGGATGTCCCTGATCAAGGATGTTACCAACAATCTGGCCATCTGGTCTAACCAATGGCACCTACGATCCCTTATCCAAGGTTTCCCCCTTTAAGGCAAAGAATTCTGGAAATTTATTCCCTCACAAATAACCAAAATACAAATCAAGCATGTATTTAACACCATAATACAAGGCCTCACCAAGGAACTAATTATCCCCTTCAGAGTTCCAGACATCATTGACAGTGACCAAGGCACTCATTTCACTTCTCAGAATCCACAATGCTGGTATCTTAAACAAGATATTCAAAGAAACATTCACCTCCCTTACTGGTCTCAGGCTGCAGGCCTCATAGAGCACCATAATGGCTTACTTAAACAAGTTCAAATTCAATTAAATAAAACGTAGCACAATTCAGTCATCAGTGAAACATCAGAGGTGAATTGCAACAGAGTCTCACTTCGATTTTGATGTTTGACTGCTAACAGCTTTCAATCCCAACTATCCCCTTTCCCTTTTTCCCCATATTTGAGCAAGCCCATAAGAAAGTCTAGGTAATACTTCCCTTGGAGCCCATGGGGAGGTTCAAACCATGCAAACTTCAGCCCATGCATGTGAACTCTCACCCCAACCCCATGCCCTAACTGCAATAAAATCAAAGCCACTGGCCCCTTCCTTCACTCAGCCTTTGGTGTCTGCTTTTGGACCTGTTTGGGGGCCTGCCCTGCCCTCCCAAGAAAGCCTCATGATGCAAGTATGCCTTTTCATACTTCTTGGTGCATGTGTGACATCATCAGCCTCAGCTTCCAAACCAGTTAGGGGTAAAGGGTTGATCCCACCCTCCTTAAGGCAACCACTAGACAGACATTCTAATTAACAAGCATTATAAAGCATACCATCATGTTTCTAATGAAAGCTAACCCCACCTCCAGCAG
Organism: Nomascus leucogenys; assembly: GCF_006542625.1. Taxonomy (NCBI): domain Eukaryota; kingdom Metazoa; phylum Chordata; class Mammalia; order Primates; family Hylobatidae; genus Nomascus; species Nomascus leucogenys. The sequence continues at coordinate 122,587,828 of NC_044406.1, read as the reverse complement.
AAATTGACTTTTAGTTACAAAGGGGATTTTCTCAATTGTATTTGTGAAGGAAGAAGACATTTTGGAAGCTTACATAACATGTCACATAGCTCCCCCACTCCCACTTAGCTACAGATTAATTTCCCCTTAAATGTATTCCCAAAAGCTGACTTTTCCAGTCAGGCAGAAAAGAATACAAGATTCAAAGTCGTCATCTGTGCAGAAATCCTGATAAAGACTTTAAAGAACTGCAATGTCACAGCTCCCCTCAGATTGTTAATCCTTGAAAAAGGGAGTCTACGTTGTCCAAGCAAGCTTTGTTAATACTATAACCATCACACATTTGACCAACAACAACAACAACAAAAAGAAGCAGCATTAAGATTGAAGTTCTAAGTAGGTTTTATAGAACAGAAGGCTCTGTAAGACGTTGTATAGTGAAAATGATACTGACAAATGCCATAGCAACCAAAACTGCTTGTTGCCTTGTGAAAATTAAAATCTTCCTGATAGTCAGGCATTCGGTGTGTGCCCATAAATGAGTATGTGAATAAAAAGGCTCCCTTGGAATAAAAATCCATTCCATCATTGCTAACACTGTTCAGGAAAGGGGAAACTTTGATTCTAAAAATCTCTTTTTCTCAGACCAATCCTGCACAGAAGATATCAATTTTGGCTTTCACTGAAAACAGTAAGAAGAAATCTATTTATGCGAGAATGTGAAGCAGAACGATGCCTTCAGAAGCATCCACTTAACTGCCTGCCCATCAGCAGGGTTGTGCTCCCAGGCAAGGCTCTTTAGAAATACTGTGTTTCCACAGAATGGGATTTCATTTTCTCCCTTTGCTAAACACTGATTACAGCCCTCACTCACAGAGTTCTTTCTGAGTCTAACTTTCATTCTTCTTGCTTCTTCTGTCAGTGCTTCTCATTCTTTTGGAGATTGTTTTCCTTATACCCAATTGGTAGATTTGATGATGGTTTATCATCAGGATGATGACTTATCCTGTCAGTTTTGGGATAAGTCCTCAGCTCTTTAATCCAGCCTGGTCCATAGGTTAACAAACTCAGAAACATTCCTATTCAATCACCATGCTCACCCTAGCACTAGTCCCCTTGAACATGAATCCTCCTCTCTCTCTTTCCTAGGAGTTGCTGCACTTCACTATTCTCATGAAAAGGGAATTCTAGCGGACAGGTGTTTTCTCCTTCTGCTGCGCCCCCACCCCCATCTCAAATCAACAGGTTCTCAGGATCCACAATCTCACCAAAAGCAGAAAGAACAACAACTTAAACTCTTCTTATGAGCTTCCCACTTGATGAACCTCTGATCCTCACTCAGCCCTATAGGTGGTTGTTGTCCATTTCCACATGAGGAAACTGAGGGCTCTGAGTCAGAGGGAAACCACTCAAAGTACTAGTACTTGGGAAAAGGAAGAGTCCAAACTTTAACTCCTAGTTGCCAAATGTGCCCCCAGGGGCCTCAGGCTAGCCCAACTCCCCACCCACCATCCAGCCTGGAGATCTACATCACTCCTTCCCTCCCACCTTGAAAAGTGCTGGTGACACCAATGAGAATACCCAGTAGCCCTTTCTGGGAGCCCAGCCTACCAACCCAACTGAAGAACGCCTCGTACAGAAAACAAACAAACTAACCATGCAGAGGTACGCCCCTCAGGCCCTCTGCCTACTTCTCTCAGGGGTCTTGCCTACTTCCCTCTAAGCCAAAGATATATGAGTCTCTGCTAAGTCGTGAGCAGTGGGAATCTTCTTTGATGTTTGGCCTACTCTTCCCTCCCAATTCTTCTACTTGCAAGGAAGTTGCACAGTTGCAGAGAGGAGCAAGCATTTGAAAACTGACAGAAGAAATCAAGTTTGAACCTTGGATTTTGTACATGTGGACAACAGAATTTAAAATATAGAGAATATGTGCAGTTCGCTCCATAGCTCAGGGGTTAGAGCACTGGCCTTGTAAAATGTAGAGGATGTAAAAGGAGAAAAAGAAAAAGAAGAAAAACACACATTCAAGAAGACCCACACAATATGAGTGCTGCTGTAAGGTTTGGATTGTTTGAAGGTGGCATGCAATGTTTTCTGCAATTGTATTTCTCTTATCATTTTCTCTCTCCAGCCTCTTACAAATCTGCCTTTCACAGAAAACACATTTAGTGATGGGTACTGAATTGGAATGTTCTACTTGTGATAAACCTGTCCTACCGAGTTTACATAAAAGGAGAGGAGAGAAGGAAAAAAAAAAACTCAAATAAGAGAAGATAATGCCATAATTCAAACAATAATAATTCTTCTTACTTTGTACTTTAAAACATTTTAACATTGGAAGGGATGAATACATGGTCTCGCAGCCTCTGCTATTCAATAGTAAAACTCATTAGGTGGCAACAGAGAGAAACCTTGGTGTCATTAAGAACACAGAGAAGGGGGGAAATGAAGGCCAGTGTTACAAGCCCCATGGCCAAATTCAGAAATGAATGATAAATTGCCTTTCAAAGTGCGCTCGCGATCCAGACACACGTTTTGAATCCCATCCACATTTGCAGAGGGAAGAGGTAGACAACGCCTGGAATGTTGTCTTTCAGAAGTATTAACGAGCACTATAAATTTCATCCACGTATTAATGATAATTCAGTCCTCATTAAGCGCCCGTGCTGATAGCAACCCACATTTCGGCACAGCAGGTCCTGGCAAATGTATTTTCCCTTTGTTAAAACCAGTTTACTCTAACAGTTCGCCAAGCAATAGACAGAAGCTGCGCGGGTGGTAGAAATCGATGTCTAAGTCTGACCAAACACCGGGTTTTCTAAACCGACAGCGCCCGCGCGCGAGCGGCACGCGGGCGTCTTCCTGGCATCCGAGGAGATGGGGCTGCCCCTGGGGCCACCGGGTTACGTTTAGTGAGGAGTAGACTGCCCCTTTCTCCTCTCAGTGCTTCTCCAAACAAAAATGGTAGCGAGGGCAGCAGATGACAGCCGGGAGGGCGCTGCGAGATGGGGACTCGCACCTCGAGTTGAGTTAGGGGTGCGGGTGACCCCTGCTGAGTCCTATCGCAGGCGCTGCTCTCTGGAGGAGACGGCGCCCTCCGGGACAGGTGCCGCAAAGTCAAGAACCGACAGAGCCCCCGTTTTAGTAAACTTTTTGCTAAATAAATAAATAAATAAACAAACAAGAAGCGGTCTCGGATCTGCGTCTTATGGGTCTGTGGGGGGTGGTCAGGACACCCAGGAATGAAGATTGGGGTATGCGGCCGTGCCAAGGGATCTTCACAAACACCCTTGGTGGGGCGGGGAGAGCTGGGGCCGCGGGCACCCGCGCAGTGACAGCTCCTGGGCACTAGAGGGCGCCGTGCGCGCAGTTTGCCTTCGCCGCGAGCAGGGAGAGGGCGGGGTTTGGGGCCTCCCAGAGGGTGGGAGTAGGAGCGAGTCTACAAGCCCACTCCAACCTCCGCTAGTCGCCCGCACCGCCCGCGGGCCACCCCTGGGCGGCCCACGGGGAGGGGCCTGCGCTTCTCGGGAACATCCGACCAGATAATATCTGACGACAACTCAGCAAAACGCAAATGAAGGAGGGGGAAGCATCCATAACACCTACGGCAGCTCAACCAAATGTCATTTTTAAACTGCTGAGGATGAGCAATTGCCGTCAGACCCCATCGTGCGGCACCTCACAATCACCCAGAGCTGGCGATGTCCGGAGGTATGCCCGCCTGGAAGATGCGGAGGTCCCACACACCGCAGGGGGCTTCCTGTATGGGACGCCACGGAACCGCACCATCATCATCACAATAGTACCTACTGCTTGCCATCCGCTGCTGTGAGCACTTTCACACCAATCATTTGATCCTTAAAACAATGAGGTACTCTAGTTAGCCCCACTAGATAGTTCCCATGAGTTACTCTAGTTAGCCCCACTTTCCCCACTTACAGAAGGGGAAATTAAGGATCAGAGGGGTTCTAGAACCTCTCAAGTTCACACGGAACCCATGTTCTTTTTACTTCCCAGCACTGCCTCACTGATGGGAAGCACAGCTGTCCACATGGTTGCTTACACACTTCTTCAAACCAGCAGGAAATATGGGAGCTAAAAGTATGCATATGAGTTCATGAAAATAAAGCTGGCTCTAATCGGTGTTCACCTTGGAAACGTCCCCCCGCCCCCCAACCTTTCTCTGGTGTGCTTTGAATGCTGTATCTCAGGCTGGTTGAGGGAAGCCTTCTGCACTTGAGTTAGGAATTGATTGCACACACCAGGAGCTGCAGCGGCCCCAGACACCCAAAGCCTTTTCTTTCGGACTCGGGCATGGGTTTTCGCCAGGATTTGCAAGATCTGCTTTCTGTGCACAGAGGAACGAAAAGTGTCCAGTTGGCCCCGAGGTGTTACCAAGCACACTGGTATGAACTGCTGATGCTAGGGTCTTAGCTCCTCCCAGAAGCCCTCAGCCCACATCAGCTTCTTCTACCTCTGACCTTCCCCCAGCATTTGATGTATGAACCACCTTATAGCAACTTGCTTGCTTCCATCTCCTGTTCTCTGATTCTCTCCTGTGTGTCTGTCTCCCCAGTGGGCTGATGAGAACCACAGGAGCAGAAACCATGTCAGCACTGGGCACATAGCAGCTCTCAGAGAGTTGTGAAATTGAATTATGCTGCGTCTCTACTTAGAACATCTACCACTTTCCACCAAGTAAAGAAGATAGCCTGGTTTGCTTTTTTTCTGGTTTTTGAGCTTGTTTACTTCAAACAGTGAGGTCCGCTGACAGGTATAGTTTATAAAAAGACCACTGAATTTGTGAAAATGTGACTCATTTCCTTTGCACAGTGCCATGTTCATTTTATCCTCTCCTCATTTGCATCCCTGTTTCATCTCTCTTTTGCACCCGTGTTTTGATAAGAGGTACTCACCTATGCTATAGGAAGCCAAATACAAAGTAATGGGGTTTTTTGTTTGTTTGCTTTTTTGTTTGTTTGTTTGTTTCTTGAGACGGAGTCTCATTATATCGCCCAGGCTGGAGTGCAGTGGCGTAATCTCAGCTCATTGCAACCTCTGCCGCCTGGGTTCAAGCGATTCTCCTGCCTCAGCCTCCTGAGTAGCTGAGATTATAGGCGCCTGCCACAGCACCTGGCTAATTTTTGTATTTTTAGTAGAAACGGGGTTTCACCATCTTGGCCAGGCTGGTCTTGAACTCCTGACTTCGTGATCCACCTGCCTTGGCCTCCCAAAGTGCTGGGATTGCAGGCGTGAGCCACCATGCCCTGCCAATACAAAGTAATGTTAAAAGGAAACACTGTCATCCAGCAGATTCCCATCTTCTCCATCAGTTGCTAGAATGTGCTTAGCCTGTTCTGTAGCAATCAGACCTGCTGGGCTAGATACCCCCCAACTCCCCCATAATGCAGTACCCAAACTGGCTGTTACTGGTAAGAAATGGAAAGATGGGTAATGAATGAGGGGGAGTAAGGGAGGATTAATGAGGAAACAAAAAGACAAAAGGCAGAGTGTGGAGGGGATGGTGTGGAGAGGAGACATTGGAAAGTCAGAAAGCAACGAGGTGTATGGATTTTACAAGATCCAATAACTGAGGAGACTCAGGGAAGTTATAGTAGTATGGATATAAGAAGTTGAGTATGGAGCTGGGTGCAGTGGCTCACGCCTGTAATCCCAGCACTTTGGTAGGCTGAGGCTGGTGGATCACTTGAGGTTGGCAGTTCAAGACTAGCCTGGCCAAAATGGTGAATCCCCATCTCTACCAAAAAAAAAAAAAAAAATTAGTGGGGCATTGTAGTGCATACCTGTAATCCCAGTTACTCCAGAGGCTGAGGCAGGAGAATCACTTGAACCCAGGAGGCGGAGGTTGCAGTGAGCTGAGATTGCGCCACTGCACTCCAGCCTGGGTGACAGAGCAAAACTCCATCTAAAAAAAAAGAAAAAAGAAAAAAGAAGAAGTTCGGTATGAATATTACAGAACTCAAGAACTGGGCCTCTGGGAAGGCCTGGAGGGGCGGGACTTCTTGCTAGACCATGCTTACCGCCCAAGTAGCTCCATCCAAAACACACACATATGCACAGATGTCATGAGGATGGAGTTTCCAGATCCTCCCACCTGTCCAGAGTTTCCAGATCCTCCCCTCTGCACCCCTCACCAGCACCCCCAGCCAATGCTGAGCTGCTACCTCAGCTTAAACATGAGTTCCTCAGGCTAGTTAGGTCCTTTGGATTGAAAGGGACAGAGAGTCTCATTCAGGCTGCTTTCAGAAAGGGCCCACCTCATGAATGAAAGAATCTAGTCAATAATGCCCAGTAGCTGCTAACATCACAAAAAGAGAGATGACCAGACATCACGCATCTCATGATGACACTGTTACACATATCACCGTTTCTGAAGGAGTCTTGCCAGAAGGCAAATGTGAATCTCATCAAGCCTTAACCCAACTACCAATTTACAGGAAACACAACGGACAGAGGAACACAGTAAAAGACATCACACAGATGCAATTAGCAAGATCCAGACTATGGGAAACTCTACAGAACAAATGGTCTCATTTCTTCAACAAATAGATTGGATAGAGAGAGAGAGAGATGGAGGAAGGGGAACGTATAGATAAAAAAATGCTTAAAATGCATATCAACCAATCACAATATGTAGAGCTTATTTCAATCCTGATTCTAACCAACTGTGAAACAAAAAATCCTACGGCATTTAAGAGATAATTGGAAATTTTAACTTTCATTGGATTGTTTATGACAGTAAAGATTTATTGTTAATTATTTCACATGTGATAATAGTGCTGTGTTTGTCTTTTTAAAAGACTGCTGTGTTTAATGTAAAGGTACATACTGCAGTATTCACAGATGAAATGATATGATATCAGGGGTTTGCTTCAAACTGCTCTAGAAGTGAATATTTATAATAACATTGTTCATAATAGCTAAAAAGTAGAAACAACACAAATGTTCATCAACTGGTGAATGGATAGACAAAATGTGGTATATCCATACAATGAATTATTCAGCCATAAAAAAGAATGAAGCGTTGATAAATTCTATAAGGTGGATGTACCTCAAAAACATTATGTTAAGTGTAAGAAGCTAGATGCACAAGATTACATGTTGTATTACTCCATTTCATGTAAAATGCCCAGAAAAGCCAAATCTGTAGAGACAGAGAGCAGATAAGTGGTTGCCAGGGTCTCAGGATGGGAATGGGAGTGAAGGAAAATGGACACAGGGAATCTTTTCAACACGATAAAAATATTCTAAAACCGGATTGTGGTGATATTTGTGCAACTCTGTAAAGTTACTAAAAGACACTGAGTTTTACACTTAGAAGGGGTGAATTTTATAGTATGCAAATTATGTCTCAATAAAGCTGTTTTGCTTTTAGTGCTCCAGAGGATAGGAGGAGTGGGTGGGAATTAAATGAAACAAGATTGCACATGAGTCAGTAATCACTTAAGCTGGGTGACGAGAACATGGGTTTTGTTAAGCTATTGTCTTTAATTTTGCATATGCTTGAAAATTTCCACAATAAAAAATAAAAATTAAAAACTGAGATGAGGGGCTTGGAAGTTGAAAGTCGTCAGGAACTAAGTCTTCTCTTGAGGCCTGCTTCTCTGTTTCTCCCCCTCATGTGCCTCTCATGGTATCTCTACATCTCCTGCCCATTGCCTTCCCCCAACCAACTGACCAAGCCTCTTGGCATTCTCTAGCCCAAATGCCAAGGCCACTGTTAGGCAAAATCCTTGGTGCCAGCCTAGGTAGGAGCCAGATGTCCATTTCTGATCCAAACAGCCCACACCAAAATCAAAAACAAAACTCAGAAACATAATGATGTGACCCCAGTTTCCTGAGTAGGTAGCTATGGAATAGGCTATTTCATCTAAAAACAAAAGTTAAGCACAGCAGACATTAGTATGCCCCATATAGCCCCTATTCCTACCATCCCTACCATCCATGGATCATAAAATGAGCCATATCATTTCTGGAAATGCCTCTGCTGGACATGGCTCCAGCAGTTGAATCTGAGACTGAGCGCATCACCTGTGAAACAAGAGCGAACAAAAGTGATGGAAAGTGCCCCCAGCCAGTATTGGATAGCAAAGATGCTAAGAGAGGTCTAAGAAGAAAGAAAGGAAAAAAAAAAACTTCTAGGCTGGGCATGGTGGCTCACACCTGCAATCCTAGCACTTTGAGAGGCCAAGGCGGGAGGACTGCTTGATGCCAGGAGTTCAAGACCAACCTGACCAACATAGCGAGATCCCATCTCATAAAAAGAAAAAAAACATATAATTTTTTTTTTATCTTTAGGTAAATTTTATTTTTTTTCCTTTTTTTTTATTATACTTTAGGTTTTAGGGTACATGTGCACAATGTGCAGGTTTGTTACATATGTATCCATGTGCCATGTTGATTTCCTGCACCCATTAACTCGTCATTTAGCATTAGGTATATCTCCTAATGCTGTCCCTCCCCACTCCCCCCACCCCACAACAGTCCCCGGAATGTGATGTTCCCCTTCCTGTGTCCATGAGTTCTCATTGTTCAATTCCCACCTATGAGTGAGAACATGCAGTGTTTGGTTTTTTGTCCTTGCGATAGTTTACTGAGAATGATGTTTTCCAGTTTCATCCATGTCCCTACAAAGGACACGAACTCATCATTTTTTATGGCTGCATAGTATTCCATGGTGTATATGTGCCACATTTTCTTAATCCAGTCTATCGTTGTTGGACATTTGGGTTGGTTCCAACTCTTTGCTATTGTGAATAGTGCCGCAATAAACATACGTGTGCATGTGTCTTTATAGCAGCATGATTTATAGTCCTTTGGGTATATACCCAGTAATGGGATGGCTGGGTCAAATGGTATTTCTAGTTCGAGATCCCTGAGGAATCGCCACACTGACTTCCACAATGGTCGAATTAGTTTACAGTCCCACCAACAGTGTAAAAGTGTTCCTATTTCTCCACATCCTCTCCAGCACCTGTTGTTTCCTGATTTTTTAATGATGGCCATTCTAACTGGTGTGAGATGGTATCTCACTGTGGTTTTGATTTGCATTTCTCTGATGGCCAGTGATGAGCATTTCTTCATGTGTTTTTTGGCTGCATAAATGTCTTCTTTTGAGAAGTGTCTGTTCATGTCCTTTGCCCACTTTTTGATGGGGTTGTTTGTTTTTTTCTTGTAAATTTGTTTGAGTTCATTGTAGATTCTAGATATTAGCCCTTTGTCAGATGAGTAGGTTGCAAAAATTTTCTCCCATTCTGTAGGTTGCCTGTTCACTCTGATGGTAGTTTCTTTTGCTGTGCAGAAGCTCTTTAGTTTAATTAGATCCCATTTGTCAATTTTGGCTTTTGTTGCCATTGCTTTTGGTGTTTTAGACATGAAGTCCTTGCCCATGCCTATGTCCTGAATGGTATTGCCTAGGTTTTCTTGTAGGATTTTAATGGTTTTAGGTCTAACATTTAAGTCTTTAATCCATCTTGAATTAATTTTTGTATAAGGTGTAAGGAAGGGATCCAATTTTAGCTTTCTACATATGGCTAGCCAGTTTTCCCAGCACCATTTATTAAATAGGGAATCCTTTCCCCATTTCTTGTTTTTGTCAGGTTTGTCAAAGATCAGATAGTTGTAGATATGCGGCATCATTTCTGAGGGCTCTGTTCTGTTCCATTGATCTATATCTCTGTTGTGGTACCAGTACCATGCTGTTTTGGTTACTGTAGCCTTGTAGTATAGTTTGAAGTCAGGTAGCGTGATGCCTCCAGCTTTGTTCTTTTGGCTTAGGATTGACTTGGTGATGCGGGCTCTTTTTTGGTTCCATATGAACTTTAAAGTAGTTTTTTCCAATTCTGTGAAGAAAGTCATTGGTAGCTTGATGGGGATGGCATTGAATCTATAAATTACCTTGGGCAGTATGGCCATTTTCATGATATTGATTCTTCCAACCCATGAGCATGGAATGTTCTTCCATTTGTTTGTATCCTCTTTTATTTCATTGAGCAGTGGTTTGTAGTTCTCCTTGAAGAGGTCCTTCACATCCCTTGTAAGTTGGATTCCTAGGTATTTTATCCTCTTTGAAGCAATTGTGAATGGGAGTTCACTCATGATTTGGCTCTCTGTCTGTTATTGGTGTACAAGAATGCTTGTGATTTTTGTACATTGATTTTGTATCCTGAGACTTTGCTGAAGTTGCTTATCAGCTTAAGGAGATTTTGGGCTGAGACAATGGGGTTTTCTAGATATACAATCATGTCATCTGCAAACAGGGACAGTTTGACTTCCTCTTTTCCTAATTGAATACCCTTTATTTCCTTCTCCTGCCTAATTGCCCTGGCCAGAACTTCCAGCACTATGTTGAATAGGAGCGGTGAGAGAGGGCATCCCTGTCTTGTGCCAGTTTTCAGAGGGAATGCTTCCAGTTTTTGCCCATTCAGTATGATATTGGCTGTGGGTTTGTCATAGATAGCTCTTATTATTTTGAGATACGTCCCATCACTACCTAATTTATTGAGAGTTTTTAGCATGAAGGGTTGTTGAATTTTGTCAAAGGCCTTTTCTGCATCTATTGAAATAATCATGTGGTTTTTGTCTTTGGTTCTGTTTATATGCTGGGTTACATTTATTGATTTGCGTATGTTGAACCAGCCTTGCATCCCAGGGATGAAGCCCACTTGATCATGGTGTATAAGCTTTTTGATGTGCTGCTGGATTCGGTTTGCCAGTATTTTATTGAGGATTTTTGCATCAATGTTCATCAAGGATATTGGTCTAAAATTCTCTTTTTTGGTTGTGTCTCTGCCTGGCTTTGGTATGAGGACGATGCTGGCTTCATAGAATGTGTTAGGGAGGATTCCCTCTTTTTCTATCGATTGGAATAGTTTCAGAAGGAATGGTACCAGTTCCTCCTTGTACCTCTGGTAGAATTCAGCTGTGAATCCATCAGGTCCTGGACCCTTTTTGGTTGGTAAGCTATTGATTATTGCCACAATTTCAGAACCTGTTATTGGTCTATTCAGAGATTCGACTTCTTCCTGATTTAGTCTTGGGAGGGTGTATTTGTCGAGGAATTTATCCATTTCTTCTAGATTTTCTAGTTTATTTGCATAGAGGTGTTTGTAGTATTCTCTGATGGTAGATTGTATTTCTGTGGGATCGGTGGTGATATCCCCTTTTTCGTTTTTTATTGCATCTATTTGATTCTTCTCTCTTTTCTTCTTTATTAGTCTTGCTAGTGGTCTATCAATTTTGTTGATCTTCTCAAAAAACCAGCTCCTGGATTCATTAATTTTTTGAAGGGTTTTTTGTGTCTCTATTTCCTTCAGTTCTGCTCTGATTTTAGTTATTTCTTGCCTTCTGCTAGCTTTTGCGTGTGTTTGCTCTTGCTTTTCTAGTTCTTTTAATTGTGATGTTAGGGTGTCAATTTTGGATCTTTCCTGCTTTCTCTTGTGGGCATTTAGTGCTATAAATTTCCCTCTACACACTGCTTTGAATGTGTCCCAGAGATTCTGGTATGTTGTGTCTTTGTTCTCGTTGGTTTCAAAGGACATCTTTATTTCTGCCTTCATTTCATTATGTACCCAATAGTCATTCAGGAGCAGGTTGTTCAGTTTCCATGTAGTTGAGCGGTTTTGAGTGAGTTTTTTAATCCTGAGTTCTAGTTTGATTGCACTGTGGTCTGAGAGACAGTTTGTTATAATTTCTGTTCTTTTACATTTGCTGAGGAGAGCTTTACTTCCAACTATGTGGTCAATTTTGGAATAGGTGTGGTGTGGTGCTGAAAAAAATGTATATTCTGTTGATTTGGGGTGGAGAGTTCTGTAGATGTCTATTAGGTCCACTTGGTGCAGAGCTGAGTTCAATTCCTGGATATCCTTGTTAACTTTCTGTCTCGATGATCTATCTAATGTTGACAGTGGGGTGTTAAAATCTCCCATTATTATTGTGTGGGAGTTTAAGTCCCTTTGTAGATCACTCAGGACTTGCTTTATGAATCTGGGTGCTCCTGTGTTGGGTGCATATATATTTAGGATAGTTAGCTCTTCTCGTTGAATTGATCCCTTTACCATTATGTAATGGCCTTCTTTGTCTCTTTTGATCTTTGTTGGTTTAAAGTCTATTTTATCAGAGACTAGGATTGCAACCTCTGCCTTTTTTTGTTTTCCATTTGCTTGATAGATCTTCCTCCATCCCTTTATTTTGAGTCTATGTGTGTCTCTGCACGTGAGATGGGTTTCCTGTATACAGCACACTGATGGGTCCTGACTCCTTATCAAGTTTGCCAGTCTGTGTCTTTTAATTGGAGCATTTAGCCCATTTACATTTAAAGTTAATATTGTTATGTGTGAATCTGATCCTGTCATTATGATGTTAGTTGGTTATTTTGCTCATTAGTTGATGCAGTTTCTTCCTAGCCTCGATGGTCTTTGCAATTTGGCATGATTTTGCAGTGGCTGGTGCCGGTTGTTCCTTTCCATGTTTAGTGCTTCCTTCAGGAGCTCTTTTAGGGCAGGCCTGGTGGTGACAAAATCACTCAGCGTTTGCTTGTCTATAAAGTATTTTATTTCTCCTTCACTTATGAAGCTTAGTTTGGCTGGATATGAAATTCTGGGTTGAAAATGCTTTTCTTTAAGAATGTTGAATATCGGCCCCCACTCTCTTCTGGCTTGTAGAGTTTCTGCCGAGAGATCAGCTGTTAGTCTGATGGGCTTCCCTTTGTGGGTAACCCGACCTTTCTCTCTCGCTGCCCTTAACATTTTTTCCTTCATTTCAACTTTGGTGAATCTGACAATTATGTGTCTTGGAGTTGCTCTTCTCGAGGAATATCTTTGTGGCGTTCTCTGTATTTCCTGAATCTGAATGTTGGCCTGCCTTGCTAGATTGGGGAAGTTCTCCTGGATAATATCTTGCAGAGTGTTTTCCAACTTGGTTCCATTCTCCCCGTCATTTTCAGGTACACCAATCAGACGTAGGTTTGGTCATTTCACGTAGTCCCAAATTTCTTGGAGGCTTTGTTCATTTCTTTTTATTCTTTTTTCTCTAGACTTCCCTTCTCGCTTCATTTCATTCATTTCATCTTCCATCAGCGATACCCTTTCTTCCAGTTGATAGCATCTGCTACTGAGGCTTCTGCAATCTTCACATAGTTCTCGAAACTTGGCTTTCAGCTCCATCATCTCCTTTAAGCCCTTCTCTCCATTGGTTATTCTAGTTATCCATTCGTCTAATTTTTTTTCAAAGTTTTTAACTTGTTTGCTATTGTTTTGAATTTCCTCCTGTAGCTCAGAGTAGTTTGATCGTCTGAAGCCTTCTTCTCTCAATTCGTCAAAGTCATCCTCCATCCAGCTTTGTTCCGTTGCTGGTGAGGAACTGCGTTCCTTTGGAGGAGGAGAGGTGCTCTGCTTTTTAGAGTTTCCAGTTTTTCTGCTCTGTTTTTTCCCCATCTTTGCGGTTTTATCTACCTTTGGTCTTTGATGATGGTGATGTACAGATGGGTTTTTGGTGTGGATGTCCTTTCTGTTTGTTAGTTTTCCTTCTACCAGACAGGACCCTCAGCTGCAGGCCTGTTGGAGTTTACTAGAGGTCCACTCCAGACCCTGTTTGGCTGGGTGTCAGCAGCGGTGGCTGCAGAACAGCGGATTTTCGTGAGACCACAAATTCAGCTGTCTGATAGTTCCTCTGGAAGTTTTGTCTCAGAGGAGTACCCGGCCAAGTGAGGTGTCAGACGTCCCTACTGGGGGAGTGCCTCCCAGTTAGGCTGCTCAGGGATGAGGGACCCACTTTAGGAGGCAGTCTGTCCGTTCTCAGATCTCCAGCTGCGTGCTGGGAGAACCACTACTCTCTTCAAAGCTGTCAGTCAGACAGGGACATTTAAGTCTGCAGAGGTTCTTGCTGAGTTTTTGTTTTGTCTGTGCCCTGCCCCCAGAGGTGGAGCCTACAGAGGCAGGCAGGCCTCCTTGAGCTGTGGTGGGCTCCACCCAGTTCGAGCTTCCTGGCTGCTTTGTTTACCTAAGCAAGCCTGGGCAATGGCGGGCGCCCCTCCCCCAGCCTCGCTGCTGCCTTGCAGCTTGATCTCAGACTGCTGTGCTAGCAATCAGCGAGACTCCGTGGGCATAGGACCCCCCGAGCCAGGTGCGGGACACAATCTCCTAGTGTGCCGTTTTCCAGGCCCGTTGGGAAAGCGCAGTATGAGGGTGGGACTGACCCGATTTTCCAGGTGCCATCTGTTACCCCTTTCTTTGACTGGGAAAGGGAACTCCCTGACCCCTTGCACTTCCCGAGTGAGGCAATGCCTCGCCCTGCTTCGGCTCGCCCACAGTGCACCTCACCGACTGTCCTGCACCCACTGTTTGGCACTCCCTAGTGAGATGAAACCGGTACCTCAAGCAGAAATGCAGAAATCACCAGTCTTCTGTGTCGCTCGGGCTGGGAGCTGGAGACCGGAGCTGTTCCTATTCAGCCATCTTGGCTCCACCCCCCAAAATCATATAATTTTTTTAAAAACAAAAACCTCGAAAGAAGCAGGTCTGTCTCTGCCTACTTGTGGAGTGGCAAGTAAGTGATAGCGAGTGGATCATTAGCAGCAGTTCACCCTCGCCACCTCCGAAGTGATTGATTTTAAACCGTTCCCGGGGTTATTTCCCCACGAGCGCGTCCACAGCCACCCACAGAAACAGCATGTTGCCCTAGGCAAGGAAACAGCTACATTTCAGCAAAGAAAGCTATTCAGCCTCCAAGCCCCATTGATGTGTCCCACCTGAATACACGACTGGAAAAGTAGGACTCCTCCTGTCACAATTACACTACAGCTGTCACTCCTGCTCTTGGGATGGGCCAATACCAAGAGTAAATTCATGATGCCAAGTAGAGGCCCAAGGCTGACACAATTAATTTCAATTAACTGACCCCCCCTCTTCCTCTGCCTACTGTCTCCAAAGGAGTTTTTCTCTAATGGTACCAGACTAGCCAAAGCTCTTTCACAAGCTCCATGTCTTAGATCGTCACTCTCCATAATTGTTCAAGGTGGTGTGTCCATCCAGCAGTCAACTCAGCTCAGCCTTTAGAAAGGACATTCTGTTGCAAAATGGAACAAGCCCAGTTATGTTAAAGATGATCTGCCTACACCACACAACACCTCAGTGCTTTTTGCCCAGCTCCTTCAAATTTCCACTCTCTGGATCCCAACATCCCTCTCACATTTCTCCCACACAGCTCCATGGCACCCACAGGAAATCATGACATCTCCATCAAGAAATAAGATACCAGGGTGAGAGAGGTTCCCCCTAAGAACATTCCCTCTCTTCTATTATTTACTTTTTCTTAGGCTTGCTTCTTTTGTAGGCCACTGGCTTTCTAAGTCTATTCATTTCACCCTCATTCAGACTGCCACTTTGCATTTCAACATACTTCCCCCTCAAATAAGCATTTATCTTACTGTTCACTTGGCTGTTTTTTAATAGATTTTGGGGGTTACAATAGAAAGCAGTGGAATCTCCTTCCAATTTGCCAATGACAGAAGCACTTGCCAGCCATTCCATGTCCACCAGGCATCCTCCCACCAGAGAAAGCTCCTTGACCTGAGAGGTTGTGAGAACCTGCTCGTTTGGCCCTCATTCCCTCTCCTTTTTAATTGTTGGCATGTCTTAGCATAACTTTTCAGCTATAGAATTAGTGTCCAAGAGCCAATGGCTCCTTCCAGAAACAATCAAGGCTCTGAATCAATTCTGGTGGTTTGTTGATCAACCACACTTGTTCTTGTCCATGAAGTCAGAGTATAACCAAGCTGCAGGGGCGGCCACTGAGATCAGCGCAGGCTAGGAGCCATCTTCTAGAGCAAGGGTTTCCAACCAGGGTCCCTGGACTCCAGACTCTATGGATTGCCTTCATAGGTCCATGAACCCCTTGCAATTGAGTGTGTCTGTGTGTGTGTGTGTGCCCACACGCACGTGTGCTATGCCCACTTTTCTATAGCTAGTGTTCCTAGCTTGTATCATCTTCCCAAAAAAGTCCCTAATCCAAACATAAACTAAAAAGGCAAATTTCTATTCTCAAGAAACTCTAAGCTTGGTCAGCAGTACTTCCCAGCGCATTGTGGAAAAGGTTAGAGAGCCAGAGTACAGGGCTGGCCTGGTGGAACTGGGAATTTTAGGACCCTTTTCTCCACAGCCAGATAGTCCCAGCCACCAACCCAGATATGAATCCAGAGCTCAGGTTTCAGATACTGGAGGGGTCCAAAAATTTTGCCCAGGGCTGAGTCGATCTGAATCTAACTCCTTACTTATGGGGAATAATGAACATTAACAAGGCGGTGATGCACACTGAACCACTGAGACCACATTTCTACATCCCCATCCTTCCCGGAAGCCAGACCTTTCATTAAAATGAGGAAACTGAATCCAGAGAAGGAAAAGGACCTACCTTCTATCGTACAGACTGAATGTTTGTGTTTCCCCGAAGTTCATGTGTTGAAATCCGAATCCCCAATGTGATGGTATGAGAAGGTCATTAGGAGGTCATTTGGAGGTCATTAGATCATGAGGGTTAGGCCCTCATTTTAGTGTTCTTATAAAAGAGACCCCAGAAAGCTCTCTATCTCTCTTTCCACCATGTAAGGATACAAAAAGAAGACAGAAGTCTGCAACGCAGAAGAGAATCCTCCCCAGAGCTCTGTCATGCTGGCACTGAGATCTCAGACTTCTAGCCTCCAGAACTGTGAGAAATGGATTTCTGTTGTTTATAAGTCTCCCAGTCTACGGCGCTTTTCAATAGTAGCCTAAACTGACTAAGGCAGTGACTGAGACAGGCTAAAAGCCAGATTCTCGAACACCATAGATGATCTCAAAGCACCCACTGGCTTTATCCATCCTCTTCCTGGGCTCCTGTGGAATATGGAGGCCTATGATCAGTACTCATCAGGTTAATTGTGAATAAAGTCCTCAAAAATGCTGATCCCAGCACAACCAGGGCCAGCAACTCAGTGGGAAAGGGAAAGCCAAAGAAATCCACCACATGCTTATTTACTTCATTCTAGCAAATAGAACCTTGACCAAATGTAAACATTAGGAAAGAATTTGAAAGAAAGAGTTAAACAAACGAGTCAATAACCACAAGAGGCCTGTAGACAGTTTTAAAAAAACATCTTATGGACAATCCAGGGTATGCCGAGAGTCCAAAATCCCAGAAACGTGGAAACAACCATGTTTGAGCAACTAAATAGCCAAGTGAGACAGATGAGCAATGTGAAAGGAGCTCAAGCAGAGGGAACATAGACACTCCCCACAAATAGAAAGTCAGAGGCAAACTAAAAATCAGGGAACCCCAATGGAACTGGAGAAGAACCAGGCAAGGTACCTGAAAGCCAAAGCCTAGAGCCCATTGAGGTAGTCTAGGGAGAATGCCAGCAAGACAATCCATCAGTGGGAAAAATCAACAGCTGGGAAAGCAACTCTGCTTGGCAAGCCAGGAAGTGAACGGATACCAAACTGGATATCACTGGGATGTCCATTTCTCACAACTCATTGAAATTGTCCATGTACTGAACCAGATAGGGGCAAATGCTGTGGATGTCCAAGGCCTAAAGAATAGCCTAAATACGCACCCTTCACTAAGACTGAGGGCTAAAATGTTCTCATGAAACTAGGTCAACAGATACAGCTTGTCCTTACTGAGGGCCCACATGACAAAGACTGGAACCTTGCCAATATGAGTTCCATTCATAAGATAGGTTTCTAAAGAGACTCTAGGGTACAAGCTGGCAAACACGTGATTTTTGTAACAAAAGATGGGCTCAATGACCACTTGGACAACATTTTACACAAGTGGTAGTCATGCCTGACCTATCTATCAAAAAGTTTTAAATGGTGAAAACACACATAAATAAAAAAGGGAACATGAAAACATAGTGCCAAATCACTATGGGATTGAGGTGTGGTTGTATCATGAATAAGCAACAGGCATAGGGACAGGGAACAGAGGAATAAACCTGATCTTCTCTAGGGAGAGAAGTATAGACACTATGGCCTCCCATCAAAGACTGGTGGAGAGACATGTCTTATTTGACTTACTCAAAAATTATGTGGAAGAGAATAAGCCTAGTAAAAACTTCAGGTTTCCAGGCAACACCCAATCTTTCTGGGTAGTAGCATGTTAAGCTCTTTAGATTAAACTGCAGGAAGATGCTGAGAGGCTGTGTGAGTGGGCTGGAAAGTAGCAGGTGAGCATCAGTGTAGGCAAGTGTAACATAACGCACTGAGAAAAAGAATCCCATTAACCACTCAAAATAACACACCAAGCAATCAAGCCTCCTTTGTACAAATCCTCAGGACATCTGCATAAAAAATGAAAGGGCCAATTTTGCTATTAGATCAATTGAGTAATACAGAGGTCATCCAGCTCAGAGTCCTACCTTGAGAGATGAGGATATGAAGACCTAGAGCCAGAGCCAGGATTAGAACCCAGGCCAGAACACTTTGTTCAGGACCACAGTCCCTGGATGAGATTATCAGCCTTTAAGCATCAGCGGACAGATCAAGGGTCTTGGAAACAGTGGATGTAATGGAGGGATCATGGGTTGCCATGTCAGATATATTCAAATCCCAGCTCCTTTTCTAGCTATGTACAAGTTAAGCAAGTGTCTTCATCTCTGAGTCTCAGTTGCGTCAACTGTAAGATGGGAATCAGGACACACACTTTGCAAGGTTGCTATGAGGATGAGAGATATTTTTAAAGTGCTCTACCAAAGGATCTGAATAGATATTTCTCCAGAGAAGATACACAAATGGCAACACACACATGAAAAAATGCTTGACATCATTGGTCAGTATGGAAATGAAAATCAAAACCACAATGTGACTCCACTACACATCCATTAGGATGGCTATAATATTAAAAAGTGGAAACCAACAAGTGTTGGTGAGGCTGTGGAGAAGTTGGAACCCCCATACATTGCAGGTGGGCATATAAAATGTGGGAAACAATTTGGCAGATCCTCAATAAGTTAAACAGAATCATCATGTGAGCAAGCAATTCCACTCTTAGGCATATACTCAGAAGAATTGAAAACAGGTGTTCAAGCAAAAACTCATATATGAATGTTCAAAGCAGCACTATTCACAATAGCCAAAAGGTAGAAACATCCCAAATGTTCATCAATTGATGAATACATAAGCAAAAGGAGGCATATCTGTACAATGAGGCCGGGCGCAGTGGCTCAGGCCTATAATCCTAGCATTTTGGGAGGCCGAGGCAGGCAGATCGCTTTGAGCTCAGAAGTTCGAGACTGGCCTGGGAAACATAGCGAAATCCCGTCTCTACAAAAAAAAAATTAGCCGGGCATGGCGGCACACACCTGTAATCCCAGCTACTCAGGAAGCTGAGGTAGGAGGATGTTTTGAACCCAGGAGACGGTGGTTGTGGTGACCTGAGACCGCACCACTGCACTCCAGCCTGGGCGACAGTGAGACCCTGTCTCAAAAAAAAAAAACAAAAAGAATAAAGTAATAAAGTAAGGAATAAGGGACCACATGCTGTGTGGTTCCATTTCTATAAAATGGCCAGAAAAAGAAAATCCATGGAGACAGAAAAGATAAGTGATTGCTGGGGGCTGATGGGTGTGGGATGATAGGGGACCATTAGCTGAAGGGTACAGAGTTTCTTTTTGAGATTGTGAAAATGTTCTAAAATTGACTTTAGTGATGATTCCACCTATCTGTGATTATACTAAAGTCAGTTGAATTGTACAGTTTAAATGGATGAATTGTATGGCATGTGGATGATGTCTCAATACTGTATATAAACAAAAATAAAGTGCTCTACAGACAGCGATGTGTTGGTAAATGTTTAACATCTGGCTCTCAGATGACAAAAAGTCTTGACTTGTAGTGTTGGATGCTTTTCGTGGTGAAAATATTCCCATGGCCAATGTCAAGCAACCAATGTGCTATTGGTGAACGTGGAGCTGGGAAGAAATATGTAGAAGCTCACTGTTGTAAATTATTTGCACCACAAGATCACAGATAGTAATAAAAGGTGATAAAAATATTAATTAAGAAGTGATATGTTTTGAGTATTTATTTCCTTTGTTTTAATGTAATTTATTTAACTGCAATTTTATATAATTCACATTTTAACAATTGCTTGCAAAATTCCTGAAAATATAAAAATCAGCTTTCACCAACTGGTATGGACTGTCTCCAGGCACAATGCTGCTGTGACCACAGACCAGTCTTTCTGAAGAATTTCACGAGTATCTTCTAGAAAAGTGCAAAAACTTATATATGAATGTTCAAAGCAGCACTATTCACAATTCACCCTTTGCATTCCTCTGAGCAAAAACTCAAAACTTATGTGGCCATTCTAGTTTGGCTTAGACAGATTGATTTTTCCACCTCTAATGCTAATATCTGAGCATGGCAGAAATATTTGCCTAAATGTGGAAACATAATCCTATTTTCTGTAGTCTCCATTTTGAGGCATTTTGGCAAGATCTCTACAGCCAACAAACAATACCAACAGTTTAAGCAAAGCACCTGAGCACACTTGATGAATCACCTTTCTCTGGTTAACTCACTGGCTCCAGGGCACTCTGCTGATTCGTAACTGCCATCAATCTCAGTTCTTGTACTGTTTTATGAAGTCAACTTCCAAACATCCTAACTCAATGACAAACAATATATAAATGAGCCTTCTAAAACCCTGCAGTCCCTGATATTTAACACAGAGCCATAGGAGTTTTGCAGTGTTCGATACTTTGAATATTTAATACTGATTAGCAATATGTCAGTTCTAACCATCCAATCCCTCCATTCAAGAAATATATGTTGTAGAACAAGGTAGGCCATTCCAACGCTCCCAGCACCTGATATCACACCGAAGTTATGTTGTGAAATTCTTGAGCCTCTGGGCAACTAGATGGGAGAAGATCAAGCATGGTTCTGAGATGAGCGCGTTTAACGCTTTCTTGCCATGGACCTGGAGGTGACAGTAAGCAAAGCAGCTACAAAGAGTGGGCTCTGAAGTCAACCACACACTATTGGGGTGGCTTTGAGCAAATTATTTAGCTTATCTAACCAAAGTTTTCTCATCTATAAAATAAGGAATATTAACATTAACTACCTCGCAAAATTGTTGGAGAATTAGATGAGACAAGGAGTATAAAATTCCTTTCCAGGGATACATTTAAAAATACAACAAATTGCCGGGCGCGGTGGCTCACGCTTGTAATCCCAGCACTTTGGGAGGCCGAGGCGGGTGGATCACGAGGTCAGGAGATCGAGACCACGGTGAAATCCCGTCTCTACTAAAAATACAAAAAATTAGCCGGGCGTGGTGGCGGGCGCCTGTAGTCCCAGCTACTCGGAGAGGCTGAGGCAGGAGAATGGCGTGAACCCGGGAGGCGGAGCTTGCAGTGAGCCGAGATCGCGCCACTGCACTCCAGCCTGGGTGACAGAGCGAGACTCCGTCTCAAAAAAAATACAACAAATTTGGCTGGGCACGGTGGCTCATGCCAGTAATCCCAGCACTTTCGGAGGCCAAGGCGGGTGGATCACCTGAGGTCAGGAGTTGGAGACCAGTCTGGTCAACATGGCGGAATGCTGTCTCTACTAAAAATACAAAAAAATTAGCTGGGCGTGATGGTGGGCATCTGTAATCCCAGCTACTTGGGAGGCTGAGGCAGGAGAATCGCTTGAACCTAGGAGGTAGAGGTTGTCGTGAGCCGAGATCGTGCCATTGCATTCCAGCCTGGGCAACAAGAGCAAAATTTTGTCTCAAAAATAAATAAATAAATAAATAAATAAATAAATAAATAAATAAATAAATTCCCTATGATAGGAAAGCAAAATAGAGTAGCAGTTAAGCATCCAAACTTTAAAGTCACTGTCAGTCCTAACTTCAAAATCTAGCCTTCTGTGTTCCTGAGTGGCTCTATGTAAAACATTACTCCGTTCTGATCCTTGGCTCCCCGTTAATAAAACAAGGCTAATTATGACAGCATCTATCTCACAGCAGTCATTAAATGAGCTGGGAGAGGTCAGGTACTAGGTGAAGGGTAAATACTGAGTAACTGAGAGCTATTATCTGCCACGAGGTGATGACCAAAATTTTGCAAGTGTTTGACATGAGCTCACATTGGGTTCCCATCACAGAATGAAATGGAAAAAGGATGCTGATTACTACAACACAACAGTACTGTACTAGAATGCAGAGTAGACTGATGAGAGCCAAGACAGATGTGATCGGTGGCCTATGGTCCTCTCAGGGAAAAGCCAGTGTTCTAATACCAGGAATAGGATCCTGGACATGCAAATCATTGGCTTTGGGATTTTTTTTCCCCCAGTGATTATTTTCTTACAGTTTTATTTGGGTTTAAGAAAAGTAGATAAAACTGCACACGTCTAAAGAGTGCAGTTTGATGAGTTTTGAAATAGGTATAAACCAACAAAGCCATCATCCCAATCAAGATAATGAACACTTTTATCACCCCAAGAAGATTCTTTATGACCCTCTGTAATTTATCTTCCTCCCTCTCTCTTTTCCCTCATTTCAAGGCAACTACTGATTTGCCTTATGTCACATTAGATTAGTTTGAATTTCTGTAATTTTACATAAATGGAATCATACAGTATGTACTCTTTTTTGTCTGGTTTCTCTCATTCTGCATAATTATTTTGAGATCCATCCTTGCTGTGTACATCAATAACTTATTGTCTTTTTTTGGCTGAATATTATCCCAATGTGTGGATATTCCATTCACTTGTCGATGGACATTAGGGTGATTTCTAGTTTTTATCTGTTACAAATGAAAGTGTTATAAACATTCATGTACATCTTCACATGGACAGAGTCATACGGTAGGTAGATGATTACCACTTTTTAAAACTGGCCAAACTTTTTTAGTGCAGTTATACTATTTTCCATTTCAAAATCAGTGTATGAGAGTTATAATTTCTCCAAATCCTTGCCAAAAATATAGTGAGGATTTACAGAGAAACTACAAGCATTATGATGTGGCCTGGTATGGTTTTCTTCATATTTCTTGTGCTTGAGTTTTGTTGAGGTTTGTGAATCTGTGGGTTTTTATTCTTATTACATTTGGAAATGTTTCAGTCATTGTTTCCTCAAATAATGTTTCTGCCTCCCTACTTATTTCTGGGACTCCAATTAACATATATTAGGATACTTGAAGTTATCCCACAGCTCACTGTTGCTCTTCTTATTTACTTCTATCTTTGTTCTTTCTGTTTCATTTTGCACAGTTTCTATTACTGTGTCTTCAAGTTCACTAATCTTCTCTTCTGCAGTGTCTAGGATGCTAATAATGTCATTCAGTGTATTTTCTATACCAAACGTATTTTTTTACCTCTAGAAGTAAGATTTTAGTCTGTTTTATATTTTTATATTTTCCATGTCTCGCTTTTACATGCCCATAGTTTCCTCTACATTCTCGAACATATGAATTGTATTTTAAAAGCCATTTTAATATCCATGTTTACTAATTCTATCATCTGCATCTGTTTCTATTTAAAAATTTCTCTTCTCATTGGGAGTATATTTTCTTACCTTGCATGCCTTATAATCTTTTATTAGATTTCACATTTTGCAAATTTTAGCTTATTGGGTGCTCCTTTAAATATTGTTGTATTCCTTTATGTATTGTTGAATCTTGCTCTCAGTGCAGTAAAGCCACTTGGAAACAGTTTGATATTTTCAAAACTTGTTTTTAAGCTTTTTTTTTTATTATACTTTAAGCTTTAGGGTACATGTGCACAACGTGCAGGTTTGTTACATATGTATACATGTGCCATGTTGGTGTGCTGCACCCATTAACTCGTCATTTAACATTAGGTATATCTCCTAATGCTATCCCTCCCCCCTCCCCCCATCCCACAACAGGAAGGGGAACATCACACACTGGGGCCTGTTTTTAAGCTTTCATATGTGGGACCAGTGCATACTTGACACTAAGGCTAGTTTGGCTCCACTACTGAGGCAATCCTCCTCTGAGCACTTAGTCTGATGCACCGTATCTTATGAAGTCTCTTCTCTCTGACTACTGGGAAACTGAGCTATTCCCAGTCTTGTGTGAGCTCTACAAATCACTCCTCCTACTCCTTTTGAGTGGTTCTATCCCAACCTTGCATACTTTACATGCATGTGCTGATCAGTATTCAGCCTTGAGGGAAATCTTTTACAGAGTTCCAGAGTACTCTTTCTGTGCAGTGCCCCTCTGGCACCTTGCTCTGCAAATTCTGCCCACCCTCACCTCCTTGAATTCTGAACTTTGTCTCCTAAATTTAGGCGGACTTCCAGGCTCAGCCTGGATTCTTTCTTCCTGCAGAGAGGACTGGAAATTCTCTCTAGGTAGTAAACGGAGGCAATTGTAGGGCTCACCTCATTTGTTTCTCTTTTCTTGAAGATCACTGTGCTGTACTGTCTATTTTCCAATGTCTAACAACTATTATTTTATGTACGTTGTCCACTTTTTTAGTTGTTTATGATAAAAGGGTAAATCCTGTCTCTTACTCTTTCATGGCCAGAAGCAGAGTCCAGCTTTCAGTTTTTTAATATTTGGGTCAGATGAGTTTGGGGGTTTTTAAAATAACACTCAGATAGAAAGTAGATGGCATCAAAGGTCATGGACTGACAGGATCCCTAGAGACTACCTAACATCCAACCCCTAGCCCCACCACACACACACACGTTCATTTGGTGGATTACAGTAGTGAGATCAGAGAGAGGAAGGGGATCTTCCCAAAGTTACATGCAACTTAGCCACAGAATTAGGGCTAGAATTCAAGTCTTCTGCTCTCTGGTTTTAATCCATCGAGTATTTTCTGCTGATTTTCTCTTCCAAATCAGTTTATTTGGATAGACATAGCTTTGAAATCCAGACCTTCTGTACTGCCCAAGCCCACAGAATGTGCAATATTAGCTCACACCCAGGTGGTACTTGATTTTGTTTCAGTTTTGCAAACACAACTTCTAGGAGTTGGCCTGAAGTGAATTCCAGAGTAACACATAACACTGAAAAATGTAAAACACCTCCATGGGTAGGCACTCCAGAACAAAACCATATATTTTTCCCCATCGACTTATTATGAACTCGCTAAGCAAAAAGGAGTGTGACTTAGAACTTAGATTGACTGATTTAGTCTTTTTACCACCTATGGGAACCATGTGTCTGTCCTACAAAAAGAAACCATTACCATTGCAAATGCACTTGCCTTTTCACAATTCTAGCAATTCCTAGTCCCCTTTCACCTAGATTCAAAAATCTTATCTGAGCTGGGTCTGGGAGCCCTTCTGCCTTTTCTCTGCACTCTTCCTTGATGTAGCCTAGGAAATGCCCCTGTTTTGGAGTCAGAGTAGGCTTTAACCCTCAGCTCCAAAACTTATTCGCTGTGTGACCTTGGATAAGTTACTTAATCTCTCTGTAAAGACAAGGATGGTACCATCTTACATTGATTCTAAAGCACCTCTTTTTTTTTCACATTCTAGCATCTTTGAAATCAAGATGTATCTTGTTAGCCATGGTATGATGGTTAAATTTTCAGCGTTTTTCCATTTCCTAGTGGTATATACTGTGTCATGCTTTCAGAAAATACAGTATTGATTCCTAACTTGCAGAGCTTCCTCAAGGATTTAATACAATACAGCAAGCATAATGTAGGCACTCAAGGACTCTTGTACCCTTTATTACTAGAATGAATGACTAGAACTAATACCTGGCTGAGTCTTGGGTTTCCCAACTTCCCTCATCTAGCTATTGATACAGCAATTGAGGCAATTAGTCTGACAAGGTGAACAAGCCTGAGGCCGGCACACTACTGACCAGTGTTGCAACGTGTGATTGTCATTGGGACCTTGGGCCCTTTCTTGTTGGTAGCTTCTTGCCCTCTAGCCCTGGTCCATTAATATCATCAGCTTGATCGTACCTCTGCTGCTACTGAATTATGAAGGTAGGGAAAAGGACTAGATGACTTCTTAAGCCATCATCCCGAAGTCTCCCTGTTTCATCCCAAAGACTCTTCCCAGAATGTAATGAGGCTTGTCAGTTGAAGGGCTCCTTCAAGGCTATCAGAATCAGAGCCCGCGGGGCTGGAAGCCAAATCCACATTCCCCAAAGCTCCACCACATACTTCCAGTTGGGGAGCTGATATTTGGATGTCTTTGAAATCCAAGGATACCTACTCTGCTCACATCTGGAGGGAAAGAGAAGACACCGGAGGATTAACCACCCTCAAACATTTCCCTATACAGAAAAATAGCTGGTATTTATTTCCTAGCACTTCTCTGGCTTTTTTCCTATCTCCGGCTGGCACGCTTGTCTCAGTTGCAGAGGCCTCATCCCACCCAACCCCTTCCACTCCCTATCATCCCCCTTCGTGCCCGAAAGTGCAGCTGCAGACTCCATGAGCCCATCCCTCTGAGGCACCCATCTTTAATATGTGTCTAGAGGGTCCCCTGCTAGAACCTAGCAGTCTCGGGCATGCTTACAGCCACAGTAAAAATAGGAAAGGTCAAGAAAGACTGGCCCTTGTCTCTGGCCACTTCTAGCAGCTTCACTGCCTCCCAAGTGATTGTAAAATCATTGAGTCTGAACAAACTGCCGCTTGACAGTGCATGCCACCCAGGATTCTGTACCATGGCCAGCACGAAGCTAGGAATTAATAACTGTGAGTGATTATCACGGAAACTGTCTCTAGGAAAAATGACCAGGTTTTTACCATTCAACCTTGGGGAGATAAAATCCGGCGTAGCAGAAAAAGGACAAATGATCTAAGAGCAAATGCAGGACTCCAGATCCAAAGAGCATTCTTGAGGCCTGATTATACACCTGTCTCATCTCCCTGTCTCAGAGGTAGGTGACGAGAAGGGGAGGGGGTATCTCCATCCAGCCCATCAACCAACTCCAAACCCTGTGCTCATTCTAGACCCTCCCCAACACCTCCTTGCCCTTATTCCCTGTCAATTTGCCTCTCTGTAGGTCTCTGCTTGCCCCGCTCTGTTGGACCTGTCAAGACCCTCCTTGTCTCCTACCACAGCCTCCCTTCAGCTTTCTCCATCCAACACCAGCCCTGATTTTAGAATACCGCCCTACCTAAAACCCACCAATGAACAAGAATGGCAAACTATTTACCCTTGTGAAGGCTGGGTAATAGGAACATGGAGGATTATTTTATTATTCTCATTACGTTTGTGTATGCTTGAAGTCTTTCATAATAAAACAACTCTCCAACGACCTCCAGGGATCTCAGGGTAAAGTCTGAAGTCTGCAGACTGGCATTCAAGACCCCTCAGGATTTGCCTCTACCCAATTTAACCAGCTAACCTCCTGGCACTCACCATGCTGCAGCCTCTCTGTTTTCCCAGCCTTTGGAACCCAAGTCTCTCTTGCAGCCCTAGTTTTACCCCATGCATCTTCTTCTTACAGAACACATTTCCCCTTGTGCCCTGCCTGGAAAACACCTCCTAATCCCTTGGAAATCTAATGCAAATGATCCCTGGTCTGGGTCATCTTCCCTACCCTCTGGGGGCAGGGAAGAGGGTGCTTCCTCAGGCCTGATATACAACAAATATCCAGTATGTGTTTAGGGGAGACCAGAATGTCTTGGTTAATAGAACGTGTGCAATATTTACTTGAACTTAGGCAAGTAGGGTAATCTTTCTTGGCTTCTGCTTCTGTCTCTATAAAATGAAGATAATAGCGGTACTTATCTCACAAGGCTGGGGTAACGATTCAGCGGTATTCTCTGTGTAAACAGTTTAACACAGTACCTGGCAGAGAGAAGGGGAGAAAGACGGAGAGAGAGAGGGAGAGATGCTGACTGACTTACAGACAGACATACTTCAATCAAAGAATATAGTGGATAATTATGCGGCTTGTCTTAAATGAAATGCTTCCAAATCCTACAGGGAAAGCATTGCCGCTTAGCTCTTCCTGGGAGCTAGAGAAATTAGTGGAAAATCGTTGACATTAAAGTCACGATTCCTTTCTCGGGCTCAGGGGCTATTCATACTTTGGAGGGTTTTCAGAAGTCGAGGGGAGTCCCGGGCCCTCCTATTTGGAAGAATCGGAACGATAGTGCAGGGTCTGTGCCTGGGAGCTGGCCCGAAATCCGGGGGCTAGGAAGGCACCGGGTTTGCACGAAAATCTGCCCCGGTGACAATCCCCAGTCTGTGAGGTCTCGGTGGACTCGGGGCCCCAGGGGTGGGAACCCGGAGTGAAAAAATCTGAGTGGGGTCTGGTGCAGGGCCCCCCACCTGCCAGCCCCGCTCCCCTGGGCTGCGGCGGCCTCGTGCGTCACGGGCGCGGGCGGGGGCCGAGGGGAGGGCGGCACCGCAAGGTGAGGGCACCGCGCTGCCTTAAGACGCCGCGCGCCCCCGCTGCCTCTCAGAGCTTGCAGCGCGGCGCGCTGGCCGGACGTGCGGGCACAGACGCTGTGCCCCGCTCCTGCCGCGCCCGCAGCGCCCGCTGCCCGGTGCCAGCTCGCAGCCGCCCGCGCCCCGAGAGGCGGCTGGGACGAGCGCGAGCAGCCCCGAAGGACCTGCACGCGGCGCCCGCGACGCCACGTCCGCAGCAGCAACAGGTAAGCGGCCCGGCCCTACTCCGGGCTTCGTGGCCCCCAGCACCCGGCCGGGCCCCGAGCCTGGGAGCCCACGACGTCCCCTCTGAAGCGTCCCGACGGCTGCTGAGCTACCAGGCGCGGTGGCCCGCGGTGCGGCCCCTTCTCGCCTTTCCCTAGCCATCCTCCCGCCCTCGCGTTTTCTCTCTCACTTTTTCTCGTGCGTTCTTTCCCCCCTTCCTCTCCATTCTCTCGTTTTTTCCTCATCCTTTCCCTCTTCCTCTGCTTGTTCTCTTTTCTTACTCTTTTTTGCTTTTTCTGTCTGCGTCTCTCCCAGTCTGTCTTGCTCTCTCATTCTCTCTCACTCTCACGCTCCCATTTCTTCTTTTTTCTTTCTGTCTTTCTCCCTCTCTGTTGCTCACATTCTGTCTCTCTGTATGTATCTCATTCTTTCGCTGTCTCTCATTTCCTTTTTGTCTCTCTGCCTCTCAATCTCTCTCGCCCTGCCTTTCTGACTCTCCCCACCGCCCTGCACCCTGCCTCTTTTGCCTTTCTCCGCAGCTCCTTTCCCACTCCCCTCGGCTGCCACCGACACCAAGCAGATCGGAGAAAGCAAAGAGGACGCAGAATTGGGAATGGGGATGGGGCTGTGGAGGGTGAGGGTAGGGGAGCTCAATAGGCATCCTCTCTGCATTTTCCAGTCGCCATTGCTCTGCTGAGAAACTAAGGGTTTTTTTAGCCAAAGCCCGCGGTGGCCAGGGCGGCAGGTGGTTTCCACGGCAAAATAAAGTCCACAGGGAGACAGAGATCCAAAGAGACAGAGATCCAACCAGAGAAAAACCGAGGTGAGGGGCCATGGGAAAAAGATGTAGAGAAATAGAGATGCGCACACACTCAAAGATACAAAGCAAGTGTTTAGCCAGAGTCCTGGGGTGACAGGAAAGTGAAGGACAGAGAAACCAACCAGAGAGTGCACACACTAGAGAGATAGCTTGAGAGACAGGTGAGACAAGCAGTAGAGTGTTAGAGATCAATGGAGAGAGAGGCAGAGCAACGCAGAGAGAACTTAGGCAGGGAGAGACAGAAACCACACGGAGAGAC
Source organism: Nomascus leucogenys (assembly GCF_006542625.1). Lineage (NCBI taxonomy): Eukaryota > Metazoa > Chordata > Mammalia > Primates > Hylobatidae > Nomascus > Nomascus leucogenys. The sequence continues at coordinate 122,558,174 of NC_044406.1, read as the reverse complement.
ACAGAGACAAGAGGGTCCGAGAAAGACAGAGCAAGCGCACACGTGCCAGTGAGAGACAGAAGGGGACACCTAGAGAACCCGAGGGAGACGCAGAAACAAGAGAGTTGGAGAGACACGGAGACGGGCAGAGGCACAGCGAACGACATTGAACAGGTGCGCTAGGGACCCACAAAGATGAACTGCTAGGGAAATAGACTGAGAGAGAAATGGAGAGACAGGAGAGCATTAGGGAAAGACAGAGACACACATGAACTAGCGAGCGACACAGTGACAGGCAGAGACACAGAGAGACAGAATGGATCAGAAAGAGACTGAGGGAGAGACAGGGGCAAGACTGTGAGAAAGATAGGGAGCGAGAGCGCAAGCCCTGCAGAGAAAGTGAGCTAGCGAAAGAGACACACACAGAGAGACTGAGAGACAGAGTGGAAGAGAGAAATGAGAGTAACAGAAAGGAAACAGACAGCGTGCACGTGCTATCGAGACGGAGAAACAGAGACAGACATGAGTGAGAGACAAGGATGAGAAAGAATCAGGAAACGGTGAGACACATACAGACAAACACCCCGAGAGATACAGAAAAAAAGTGCGCCAGCGAGAGACACTGGAGAGAGACAGAAACTGACGGTCGTAAACAGACAGAACCAGAGAGCGCACGCGCATGCGCTAGCGCTAGCGACCAAAACTCCCCGGAGCCAGAGACAGTGTGAGAGACAAGCAGAGAAAGCGCGCGCACGCACGCGCCAGCAGGAGAAACAGATGAGAGGAAATCAGAGCCCTGGAGAGAGGAGACAGGCAGACAGATCAGGAGAGTCCGGAAAGGAGTCAGAGAAGCAGCCCGTACTGGGGATGGGGCCGTGCGGGAACCCGGGATAGGGGGTCCTGCAGCGCCCTTGCTGGGCGCAGAGGCTTCTTCTCTTGACGGGTGACTAACTCTGCCTGCGTGTTTCTTTTGTCACCAGCATAGGCACTGAGTGCTGTCTGTGCACCCCTTTGCCACCCACCGGTGCCGGCACTGAGCCTGCACTCTGTCTCACGCCCTCTGGCTGTTGCCATGACGTCCACCTGCACCAACAGCACGCGCGAGAGTAACAGCAGCCACACGTGCATGCCCCTCTCCAAAATGCCCATCAGCCTGGCTCACGGCATCATCCGCTCAACTGTGCTGGTTATCTTCCTCGCCGCCTCTTTCATCGGCAACATAGTGCTGGCGCTAGTGTTGCAGCGCAAGCCGCAGCTGCTGCAGGTGACCAACCGTTTTATCTTTAACCTCCTGGTCACCGACCTGCTGCAGATTTCGCTCGTGGCCCCCTGGGTGGTGGCCACCTCTGTGCCTCTCTTCTGGCCCCTCAACAGCCACTTCTGCACGGCCCTGGTCAGCCTCACCCACCTGTTTGCCTTCGCCAGCGTCAACACCATTGTCGTGGTGTCAGTTGATCGCTACTTGTCCATCATCCACCCTCTCTCCTACCCGTCCAAGATGACCCAGCGCCGTGGTTACATGCTCCTCTATGGCACCTGGATTGTGGCCATCCTGCAGAGCACTCCTCCACTCTACGGCTGGGGCCAGGCTGCCTTTGATGAGCGCAATGCCCTCTGCTCCATGATCTGGGGGGCCAGCCCTAGCTACACTATTCTCAGCGTGGTGTCCTTCATCGTCATTCCACTGATTGTCATGATTGCCTGCTACACGGTGGTGTTCGGTGCAGCCCGGAGGCAGCATGCTCTGCTGTACAATGTCAAGAGACACAGCTTGGAAGTGCGAGTCAAGGACTGTGTGGAGAATGAGGATGAAGAGGGAGCAGAGAAGGAGGAGGAGTTCCAGGATGAGAGTGAGTTTTGCGGCCAGCATGAAGGTGAGGTCAAGGCCAAGGAGGGCAGAATGGAAGCCAAGGACGGCAGCCCGAAGGCCAAGGAAGGAAGCACGGGGACCAGTGAGGGTAGTGTAGACGCCAGGGGCAGCGAGGAGGTCAGAGAGAGCAGCACGGTGGCCAGCGACGGCAGCATGGAGGGTAAGGAAGGCAGCACCAAAGTTGAGGAGAACAGCATGAAGGCAGACAAGGGTCGCACAGAGGTCAACCAGTGCAGCATTGACTTGGGTGAGGATGACATGGAGTTTGGTGAAGACGACATGGAGTTTGGTGAAGACGACATCAATTTCAGTGAGGATGACGTCGAGGCAGTGAACATCCCGGACAGCCTCCCACCCAGTCGTCGTAACAGCAACAGCAACCCTCCTCTGCCCAGGTGCTACCAGTGCAAAGCTGCTAAAGTGATCTTCATCATCATTTTCTCCTATGTGCTATCCCTGGGGCCCTACTGCTTTTTAGCAGTCCTGGCCGTGTGGGTGGATGTCGAAACCCAGGTACCCCAGTGGGTGATCACCATAATCATCTGGCTTTTCTTCCTGCAGTGCTGCATCCACCCCTATGTCTACGGCTACATGCACAAGACCATTAAGAAGGAAATCCAGGATATGCTGAAGAAGTTCTTCTGCAAGAAAAAGCCCCCGAAAGAAGATAGCCACCCAGACCTGCCCGGAACCGAAGCCGGCACAGAGGGTGGGACTGAAGGCAAGATTGTCCCTTCCTACGATTCTGCTACCTTTCCTTGAAGTTAGTTCTAAGGCAAACCTTGAACTGTCCATAACATGAGAAACAAGAGGAGATTTCTTTTCAATGGACCCACAATCCATTAATGCCAAACCATACCATTTCAGGCAAAGGTGTTGCACACACATGCTCTTCACCACAAGGTAGATAAATATATAGAAGAGGCAGGAACTGGGGTCTTTCCATAAAAGCATGGACTTGAGGATTCTGACTGAAATTTTCCCCCCAAAGATTATTAGGCTCTACATTTCTTAAAGCAACAAGGGCTATCCATTTTGGACTTGTAGTTGGTATTCTGTCTTTCCAGAGCTACAACATGCCAACTTTAGCTCTGAAGGAAAGGGAAGATGATGCTTGTGAACTTAAGGACTTTTCGGCCCTTGGGTCGGGAGCTCATGGGCGAGAGCTACAGCTTATGTTCAACTGAAAGAAAGGCAATGGACCAAATCATTCATGGAGCCCAAGAAATAGAACCTAATGCACTGATCAACATATGAGCCAAATTCTGAACTGAACAGCCCCACAGTCGGGTGCAAAGACTGTTATGCAAACTAAAACAAAGGGCTTCCTGCAGTTAGAATCTCAAGAAGGTTTCTAGATCCCCTAAAGGGATCCGGGAAAGTAGAAGGACATGTATGAAATGGGAAGCTAGTCCAAGGGAAAAGATTGAGAAATAACACACATCCGGGGGGCTAAACAGTTGACTTTTTTTCCTATAAAATCTTGGGTTTATGCATGGGCTGGAACTGAGGTCATTAAGTGTAAATTTTCAATTGACACAAATATTTTCTGTCTCCTGTTTGAATAATAGTGGGGCAGAAATCATGCCACTATTTTACAACTTCCCTTATGTGACTGAATTGAGATGCTGGTAGGAATTCTCCAGATCTCTGCCAACACTTGTGTTTTCGTTTGGTTTGTTTTTGTCAAATAAGCCTTTTTTAGTCAAACAGTATTTACAGACAAAAAGAAATTCAACTAGAAGTGGCCTAAGTCCTACAAAATTCATAATGTCACTGAGGAACAATTTGTTCATCAGAAATATATTTTGTGTCCATGAGATCATAGACAATAAGTGTGATCTCCACATGGGGAGCAAGGAAGGCAGAATGAACATTTTTCTTCCTCCAGGCACACCCATGTGTCTTTTCCACCTGTGGCTCTCTTTAAAGCTTTTAAGCTCTCTGCAGATGTGAGAGAGAAATATCAGAGAGTCAGAAATGACAAAGAAGATGGTTTCACAATACCTGGAAAACATCTAACCTATTCCAAACAGTCCTAAAATCAGATCATTCAGGTCAGACATATCCTAATTAATGCTGTTGAAATAAATCACGTTGGGAAAACTTTAACAATATCTAAATTATCCCTAGGGTCAATTCACAGGAACATTCCTCAAATCCCAAACCGCAAAATAACTTTGGGCAGGGATATACATATACATTTCTAAGGGCATGGGCCGTATGTATGTGACCAAGTAACATGGAACCAAAAAAACAGTCAAGCCAGTGTTTTTGATCCTCCTATAGAATAAGTTAAAGCAACTCTAAAGTCAACCAACTGTTCATGCAGAAATCCACTGTCAATATGGGTGGAGGGAGTGTTTGGTTGAAAATGGTTAATCAGGTAGTCGTAAGATGACCATCTTCAGAGTTTAGCCTCATTCTTGTGTGATTGTCATGCCTTTATTAGAACTCAAGTTTCATTTAAATAAATGCCCAGCTCATTTATATTTTTTTATCTCTTCCTCCTCACAGATTTCAACATGAACTTCTCAAGGGGTAAACAGCAATGTATTTTGACTGTGAATAACTGCATGGGAATCTGGGATTGCCATGTTCACAATTTAGGAGAGGGAATAGAACCAAATAATATAGAGCTGACCCATCAAATAAAAATACCATGATAACCTTATTAATTCCAACTCCATTAATTTGGAACTTGTAGTTATTCAGACAAGGCATGGGGGCTGAAGTTTACCCTTACACTATCACTTATTTTTCTACCAAAATGTATAAAGTGAATTAACAGTCATAAATTTGTTCTACCAATTTATTGCCAAACTCTTGTACTGACCTGTCCTTAAAGGATATCTGGGTGAAGAAATGGCCTATGTGATCAGTCCTCCTATGGGGGAGGGGCAGTGCCTTGAGGTCTGTTCAAATTGTCAAAGGAGTTCAAGGTAGCTATAGCCTATCCTTTGAGTAGAAATGCTTACTTGGGTAGAAAACAGGATTTCAAACATAAATGCCTCCAAACATCGTGTTAAAACTGAACTTCTTGTTTTATTTTTAAAGCTCATCCCCTTCAAAGTGTATCAGAGAAAATTGTTTGCCAAAATCCCAAATCAAAATGGAACCAGAACCTGTACAAGTATGGTAAGTCCATTTAACAGCACACACAACATTCTCAAGGGCACTGAGATTCCCTGCTTTCCTTTTTGAAGTTCCTCTTTTCCCTATTTTAGTCATTGTCCATTATTTTAGTAAATTGGATTCCTCAAAAGTGAAGACCTTTTGAAAATATGAGCCTGGAAAAGAGGACCTTCTAATTAAGAGCATTCTGCTTTGATGACATTTTCTTCTAAATGAACAATAAGGCCTATGGTTAGCTTGGAGATAGCAAGTACTCGAAATTTTTTGCTATTTTGAATAAAGCACTATCAACTTAATGAGGTTTTACTGCACATACTGTTTTGTCATTTGAAAATCTGAAAGCACACAAAAAAAGTCATCATTAGCCTCACAGATCCTCATGTGCAATAGCTTTCCCTGAATGTTTTTAAAGGATGTATTCTTTTGCCAAGGCCACTTCATATGTGCAGTAAAAAAAAAAAAAAATCCCATTAAAGTACAGGGGCCAGACAAACCAGACTATGAAATGATGTGATTTTAAATTTAATGATTTTCCTTATTTACGAATAATAGAGCATCTAGTTTGCCAAGAAGTCGCAGGTGCTTTGACTAACACACCAATTTCCACAAGCTTGGGAAGACAGTAATAAGGAGCAAGCCCCAGGCTTCTGTGACTTCTATGATGCTAGGGTCCCTCTTCTCTGAGACACCACAAGTACCAGCTGCTTGGAAGGCCTCTGCACTTCCAGCTCCCTGCCTACATCTTGCCATCAGCCCACTGCCTTCACCTGCCTCACTCCCTCTCCCTCTGCTGCACTGGCCCTTCAGGAATAGTCCGTGCTTAAAGCTCTGCGTGTTCACCTACTCCCCATCCATCCCTTCCCAACCCAGAGCTGACAGATTCACAGGGACCTGGGGGCCTATGGAAGCAGGGAAGGAGAGAAGTGAGCCGTAGGAGTGACCAGCAATGAAAGGTATTTTTCTGTCTCCTACCCAACTCGAATCCAATTTAGAGATGATGGGATACCTACTTCAAATTCAACAGGTAAGGAAAAGTGCCAGTTATTATTTAGTAGAAGGTAGGCACCTAATTTTTTACCAAAAAAGCACCCGATATTACGCATCACTGGGGGAATAATCAATACTGTAGATACTGTCCAATTATTTCAGCAAAAATAAAACACTAAAAAATCTTTTACCTACAAAATTATAAGATGCCTAACATTGCCTTGTTTTATACATAATTAGCCAATTAAGCTAGGTAAAGTTACTTCCAGAAGATTTTTTCATACTACCTGAAGAATAATTTACATGATTAAACTAGGCTTACTTAGACTTTGCCAAAAAAGCTTTTAAAAGTGTCTGAAACACATCATTTGGAAGAAAAAAAAATACGCATCATCTGGTAATTTGGACTCTCAAGATAAAACTCTCATGGGTTGTTGGGATAAAACAATGAGTAACAATTTAAACTACTGGACAGTATTTTTCTTTCATAACCACCCTGCCCAAAATTTTGAGGAAAAAAACAATGTGTTTTCCCCTCATAATGTCTTTTCTGTTGTATTCCTCTTTAAGAAAGACCTCATGCTGTCAGGAGAGGTTTCTCTAAGCAAAATGCCATTTCCTTCTAGAGCAGACAAAAGATTACGGGAACAGTTGGCTGTTAGCCAGTGGCCAAGATAAGGAGAGAAAATCTGGCCACTGAATGGCTTTTAACCCTCTCCCTCCTTATCTCTCTCTTACTTTCCATGGGCTGGACTAGTACTCTTGGCCCCTCAAAGCCTCTCTAAGCTAAGGCATGAGGAGACAGAAGCAATGAGCTGGAAACAGCAAATGCGATAGTCTAAAATCCAAAGAGAAATCCTTGTCATAAGTTCTTTCCAATTACTTAGCAATGGTATCTTCCTCTACGGCAAATGCCCAGCTTGCTTACAGCAGTCTTTTGCCCTAAGCAACAAAACTGGCTAGAGGAAGAAACAGCAAAGCTAAAATCCACTGAAAGAGAAAGAAACAGGAAAGCTAAAATCCACTGAACCTGGCCACAGATTGCCAGGTCACTGACAAGTTCACTGCTCTTTGGTAAATAGAATAAGAATCCTCAAGGTAAATGAAGGTTGCTAATAGGTGTCAAGTGTTTCCATCATTGCCTCCCAAAGCCTCCATATCTCAGAGTACACACACCAAGGGAAAACCACAGTGACTTAGACACTCAGCAGGAGGTTTACTATGTCTGAGGAATAATTATTCTATCTGTCTTGTTCTAAAATGTAGAGAAAAACAAGATTGGTTTTAGTTTGATGTTTCAAACATGAGTGGATTTTCCCCCCTCTTCATCTGTGCTACAACTTTAATGTTAAAAGTTTGGTATTTTTGTCTTGTTTTAGTGATGTAGTATTTTTTGTAGTAATTCTCCTAAATGTAAACTATAACTGTATATAAGTGTTCTTGGAGATACGGTGCTAGATATTAGATTGTATGTGTTTGTAGATAGTGTCGTCCTCAAAGGTAGTATGTACATGTGAAGTTAGTTAATAAAATGCATGCCAAATTCTATGTGTGACCTACAACTTGGTCAGTTTCTGATGTAGAACATAGTACATTTGTTTTTTAAATTTATTTTTGAAGTATATACTACAGGATATGTAAAATGGCGCCAAGGTGGGATGGCAGGAAGTGTTGCCTTTCATTCCTTAAATCCCTAACATGATATATGACAGGTGAGAACTTATTCTGGTACAATTGCTCATTAGTGTGAACTAATCATCGTGGCTGAAGTCCTTGCTGACAGTTTTCCACAACACACTTGGCACTGGTATGCCTGTTTTCTATTCACTGAATATACAGAATGCAAACTCAAAGAAGACCATCCTTCTCCATTAAAAAGGAAGGACTCCAGGATAGGCAAGTAGAGTCCAGTTAGCAGGACTAAAAGAATACTGCACCCAGAAGACCCAACCAACACCTGACCGTGAACTGACAGGTTTTGCACTTGGCAGATCCATAATGTGACCATCCATGCCCTCCTAAAGCAGCAGCAAAACCCAGAAAAAGCCTGCTCTGTTTTTCCCCCTTTGGTTGGTTGTCTGAGAGACAAGATAGAGACAGAATGGATGGCTAACTAGATAGAGAGGTAGTGGGACTCCTCTATGGGGTCACAGCTACGGTGTTTGATAGTTACAGTACTGTATCAACGGAATTTGTGTCAGACAAGAAAAGAAAACTATAAGATGATTTTGTTATATTTTCAGAACAAACTATTACAACTAAAAAACTATATATACCCTCATTAAATTGCTTCTAAAACTGCCTTTAATACCAAATTTTGTGAGCTGCTTTGAAACTGAAAACAGAAAAATGTATTTAATCAATAAACAGTTCTCTTTAATATTTTAACGTTTGAATTTAAAAGTTTCATTTTTCTTTAAAAAAAAAAGAATTCGTAATTGAAAAGTGCCTTTTCAAAGGATTGTCAAACTACAGTCCTGGGGCCAAGTTCCCATTGGCATGACTTACCTTCAGGTGCACAAAACAGGTAGGCTTTATCTTCTTCCCCTCAACAAGAAGAGAACCCCACTCACACCCCAATCAAATTCATAAATCAACACTGTTACATGGGCCAGTAGTCCCAGAGACTCTGCCGAAGGCCAGGGTTTCACATATTGGTTGGCTTTAATTGGATCCTTTCTAAAATGGTTACAATGCCTTTTTTTTTTTCTTTTGCTGGAAAGGAATAACGGACTCCTGCTTGGGAAATGTGGAGAAATTGATGTTTGTGATTTAACTAAGTATTATTAAGTGATGTTTGTGTTTCTTAAATAGGTGCTGTTATTCTATCCTTGGTATATTCCTCTTTCATATTCTAAATAAAGTCGAATTTTATGTGTGTATCTTGTTTTTATGCCAAGATCCTTGAGGAAACAGTGAGGGAGACACATACCTTGGTCTCCATCCCTTCTCTTTTGCTTGAATGGAGGAGACAGGGGATGAACAACTAACTGCATTACAAAGTAGAAATGAAATATATGGTCTCCAGTATTTCATATTCCAGTATTCTAATATAAGGAATATGCAAGGGATGAAGGGGGGTCAGCAGGAGGGGCTTGCTGGAAGAGCATAAGCCTGGTCTTCTATGAATGAAAAGGATTTCAAAAGGAGGGAGAGGGTTGGCGGAGAGAAAATCTGGGGCCAGATGGTTTGTGGGACCCTCAAATGCCCAACTTTATTCTAAAGACAATGAAGTCTAGGGGCAAGGGATGGGGGGAGGATAGTGAGTAACCTTTGTCTTTAGGAAACAGTAATCCCTAGCACCCAGGTCACCACCACTGGGCTCCAGCCCCTGCTGCCCTACCACTCTGGCCCAGGCCACTTCCCTCCATACAACTCAGCCCAGCCTGGCCTAGTTTCCACACACACCTTGGTTCAGCCCCAACTCACCAGGGTTTATAGAACAGGAGGGCAAGAGCACGTTCCCTCAAGCCCTCCTTTCGGAAAATGGTTATACCTCTATTGCAACCATTACATGTGAAACTACTGTACACAGATGAGATAGGCAAATATGTCTAAAACCTAAGAGCCTCTAGTTCCTATCAAGTCGAAGTACTTGACCTACTAGTAGCTCTTCTTCTGATACTCTCATTGGTAGCAGAGGAACTGCATGCCTCCTGCCTCCAAAGTGGTATTCGTGGGCCCACACTGGGAGGCTCAGGGAGCTATTCAGCCCCATTGCAATCAAAGTAAAGTGCTCTTCTCCATTTTTCACTACAAAATCAAGCTAAATGCTGATTTACTATTTCAAGATGTTCAAAGATGGCTGCCATGAGACCTGCAGGTGGCTGCCTTCACTTTAATCTATGAACGCCATCTAGGCAATGACATTTCCCAGCTGCAGAAATAAACGTGCCTTTCTAGCAAACTACTACCATCAATGCACATAAATGGGCTTGGGAGCTCAGATAAAACAATCATGCAGCCAACCTAGTGGGAAAAGAGGTCCCTGAAGCTCAATATACCACTACTTACTTCAGAGTATTTAGAGGAGAATAGAATTGGCTCCAACGGGCCTCATAACTGCAGTTTCTCCTGTCAAGCAGGGCTAAGGGCTCAGCCCTAGGTTACGAGACTGAATGGGAGAGAGTTGAGAGGAGGTGAAAATTCCACTGTCAAGAAACCTTGTGTAGCCTTCTCTAGCCACTCCCTCCCCCACCAAGCTGCTCTAGGCCCCAGGCCCATTTGCCACCAGTCGTAGCCTTGACCCTTCCAATACAGACACATTACTGGCTAGTGAATTATTTTCTTCTTCCATGAGGTAACTAGTCAACTCCTTCTCCTCCTTGCACTCTATTTCAGAATGCAACTCTCTGAACCTGTCCCTCCTCCTTCCAATCTCCCATCCAGGGGCAACATAAACTCTTTGATCCCTGCACACACAAACAAGTACTCCTCAGCTTAAGGATGGCTTTGAGAATATTCCTTAATTGAAGGGTATGTGTAGACACTTTTCAAACATTTTCCTAAATGAGACCCATATTTATCAATATAATTTGATGTAGAAAATGTATGATTTTCATGACTGCTCCCCCAAAAATACAAGCTAGTAGAATACTTGCAATACAAATTCCCAGCATTTTGGGAGATGTGATACCTGACTATTGTTTAGGCAAAGCAAATAAACCCGAGAAAATTGACTCCAAAGATTTATTACTTAAACACGCCTAAGTCAAACTTGAACATTCTCAGCCCCCCAAGGAATGGCAAACAGAAATAGACAACCAACAACTAGAAATGTGCAGATTTCACTGAGGAATAAGAGCATTACCTGGCATTTCATAAACTGTATGTGCTAAACCAATATGCATTTTTAAATGATCACTCAGATACAAAAGTGTAATAGTTTGTATAATCAACTCCCATTAGAAAAACACACATTTTACATAAAATTTATTTGACAATAGTTCTGATGGAATTAGATGCTCTGAGAAATATGAAGGAGAAAAGGGAAAAGAAAGAAAATTTCATCTGAAAAAACCAGTATGGTACTCAACTTTAATTTTTTAAAGAAATACGCCTCCCTTGCTCTAATTGCTTTAATTTAAATCTTTTTAAGGTAGCTTTTCAGGAAAATATGATGTAGAGTAAATCTGTTTCCCAACATGTTTTCTTCCATACAATCAGTATTTTGTGTCATACAAACTGAGGCCAGACAATGAGATTTTACATTTTTATATATATATATATATATGCTTAAAATTATGTAATTAGGGGCACACATATATACCTCAATTGATGTTCATATAGATATACACATATTCAAGGGCAAGGGAGACATGTGCTTGGAATCCTTTGGGGAAATACTTTACTTCACCTTCAGCACACTGTAGATTTTAGCAATTAACCAGAAACAGGAAAAAAATCCAACTGTCCCTGAAACAAAATGAAAAAGATCTTTGTTAGCCAGACGTCATAGCAAATGAAAGTAGCTTTCTCAAAAACACAAAGCATGTCAGTTTTGAGGTGGGCTACTGATTCTCCAACTCTCAAGATTTGTACATTTATCAAATAAAAACCAACAGGTTCTCTTGCTGAGCAAACAGGAAGAGCAACAGGGCCAGAGGCAGTCATCTGCAAACGGGTGTGAGAATCCATCTGATTGAATTCTGCAGGTCTCTAACCAAAGCAAGAAAACAAAATTAGTAGCTTAACTTCTCCATTTCAAAAAGAATAAAAGAGGTCCAAGCCTAGTTTCTGATACAAAAAAACTTCTTATAACTTGCTTCAATTTAGAAAATGTAAATAACCCTTATCACTACACATAGCCAAAGGGGGTAATAATCTTATTTATTTGCATATCCAGAGCATATATTAGTTTTATAAATCAAAGTTTTGTATCATTAAACTTTAAAAACTTTATTAAACTTTTTTTTTTTTTGAGACAGTCTTACTCTGTCACCCAGGCTGGAGTCCAGTGGCGTAATCTCGACTCACTGAAACCTCCACCTCCAGGGTTCAAGCGATTCTCCTGCCTCAGCCTCCCGAGTAGCTGAGATTACAGGAGCCTGCCACCATGCCCGGCTAGTTTTTGTATTTTTTGTAGAGACGGGGTTTCATCATGCTGGTCAGGCTGGTCTCAAACTGCTCACCTCAAGTATCTGCCCGCCTCGGCCTCCCCAAGTGCTGCGATTACAGGCATAAGCCACTGTGCCTGGCCTTAAGCTTTATTTAAACTCTAAAACCATCTTGGAGTCCGGTACACTGGCACATGCCTGTGGTCCCAGCTGAAGAGGCTCCGACGGGAGATCGCTTGAGCCCACGAATTCAAATGCAGCCTGGGCAACATAGCGAGCCCCATCTCAATAAATAAGTGAATAAAGAAATAAATGAGAAAAACATCTCATTTGGAAGGATTCGTCCTAAAGAAATGGCCCCATATTCAAAAAATTACATGCAAAATGGTGATCATAATACTATGATTTATAAAAATTATATATATAAAAAAAGAAAATTAAAAACAAACCAAATGCTGCCAAAATAGGCAATTAGCTAAATTATGTCCCAAGTGCTCAATGAAATAATACAAAAATGACCAATGTAAAGACTATATATATAGCAGCATGAAGCAATCTTTATAATATGGTATCAGGTGATAAAAGGCCCTAAATGATTCCCGGATATCATACCAGTGTGAACATAATATAAGCATAAATATGTGGACCAGATAGAGCAGAGCATAGATAAAAGAAGGCACCTTTATATTTCAGGATGATATAATTATGAGCAAATTTTTCTTTAATACAGGATTTCATTGATGTTCATATCATTAAAAACTTTTCAGATGATATTATGGTTCAATGACTTAATCAAAGAAAATTCCAGATTCTATAGTCTAATGGTGCACCCCAGGACAATTCATCTAGGAAAACATCTTACTCAACAAGGAGATGGCAGAAAGTTTTAGGCAGCAGCTAGTACCTTTTTCCTTGCCAGATTCCAAACTTAGGATAACTTTCCATCCAATATATCATACCACTTCCTTCTACTCTTCAGTGCTCATCAGGAATCAGTATGGTACAGTGATTAAGACCATGGGCATAGAGTAACACAGATCTACTCTATTGGTTTACTAGATGTCTGATCTTGGGCAAGTAACAATCTTGCCAAGCCTCAGTTTTCTCAGCTGGAAAATGGGAATGATAATACCTATTCTTACTCTAAGCTTCCTTCTCTGAATCCAACTTCAAAGGTTCAGGAGATGGCAGGTGTATAGCTAACACATGTCTCAGAATCGAAAACATCTCTGATTTTGATTTGCTGCCGATTTTCCCCATAAACCATTGAAATGTTTATGAATTCTCAACTTTTTGATGCTTTACCTAAAATACACAATTGTCTCCTACCTAAAAAAGAAAAATCCATCAACCCTCACACTATTTTGGTAGTCAGCTGAGCTAGAGAATCTGGACTTGGGAGTCAAGCAGACACTTAGCTATATGATGTAGAACAAGCTACCTACCTCCTCTGTTTCTCAAATGTGAAAAGGAATTACACTCACGCAACTAAGGCTTTTCCTGAGAGAAAAAGGACAAGATATATTAGAGTGCCTGTCAGAGTAGGCGCTCAAGAAGTGATAGCTATTATTGATGTTCTGATTTGGGGCTTGAAATTTATGATCACATGGGGTTTATCTGATTAGTGTGATAATTCTCAACATTGGCCGCACATTGAAATCACCTGGGGAGATTTAAATACTACCACCTGGGTGACACCCCCAGCGATTCTGATTTAACTGATCTGGGATGCAGCCTGAGAGTCAAGATTTCAAAAAGCTCCCCTCTCAGCTAGTCTGCCTCTCCCTCCCTCCCTTTCTTCTTTCCTTCCTTCCGTCTTCCACTGAACCAAATGGCCACTGAACCATACAAGTTAAAAGCAACTTAAAGGATCTGGAGAGATTAATTTTTTTTCTACAGCTGAATTGTTTGCATCACAATTTAAGAGTAGAAAACAGCAGATAAAACAAAAACGGGGAGAATTATCACCCTGATATCTTTGCTTACTTTTGCTTCAGGTCAGAGAAAGCACTAAACCAATATTAAAAATGCCCTAGCTTCTTTATTTCTTTAAGATGGAGTCTCCCTCTTTCGCCAGACTGGAGTGCAGTGGCATGATCTCAGCTCACTGCAACCTCCGCTTCCTAGGTTCAAGTGATTCTCCTACCTCAGCCTCCTGAATAGCTGGGACTATAGGCACGTGCCACCACACCCAGCTAATTTTTGTATTTTTAGTAGAGACGGGGTTTCACCATGTTGGCGAGGATGGTCTCGATCTCCTGACCAAGTGATCCACCCGCCTCTACCTCCCAAAGTGCTGGGATTACAGGCGTGAGCCACTGCGCCCAGGCGCCCTAGCTTCTTTCTAAGCTTCAGAACCTTTTATAATGATACACAACCAAAAGACAATCCAACCACAGGATCCTAAATGAGGCAGTCCAAGAAAAGCAGAGAAACCCATTTTTCCCCTTTCCCTTCCCTAATTGCAATTCTACAATGAAAATAATTCAGTCTGATCCTGGGATAGGTATCCAATGTATATTTCTTCTAAGGGTTTCCCAATGTGGTCATATAACTACACTAAAAAAAGAAAAAGAAACTAGTTAAATAAAACATTTTGAAAGTCTACTACTTTCTATTCAACATAAACAAATCTTTTGGCAGGGGGTGTGGTGGTGCACACCTGTAGTCCTAGTTACTAGGGAGGCTGGGGCCAGCCTGGGCAATATAGTGAGATCTCATCTCAAAAAAATCTCTAAAGAGTCTTTCCACAGCCACTGTGGAGACTAAATTCCAAGAACTTGCAGCAGTGAATAAGACGTGCAGGCAAAAGATTGTCCATAAAGCTGGAATTTCAGCCATTGTGCAAAATAATAAAGGGAAAGCTTATTTGGGGATAAGGGTCTTGGGGGCCTTGACTCCCTTTAGCCATATTTGATTTTGCGTTCACTAAGCACTTTCTCTGGGCCTGGCACTTGCCAGGTAGTGAGGGATAGAAAAGGGGTTCTTGTAAAAAATAATCTGTTGGTGGCTGTGCTACACATCACTATTGATGTAGAGGTCAAAGTCGGAGACCTGGAAATCACCCTTAACTCCTCCCTCTTTTGCACCCACATCTTGTCAGTTACCAAGTCCTGCCAATTGCAACTCCTTAATAGCTTTTGAATCCCTCTCCTCCATATCCATCTGTCTATCTCCATAGCCATGGGATATTAAGCCACTCCCTCTTCATCTCTCATTTCACCAACTGTTTGTTGACTTCTCTCCCTACCTCCAGTCTTCCTCTCAAACCATACTCTACTCTGTCAGTGTGACTGTGATATTTCCAAGCCACAAAATTTGATTGTGATGCCCTTAAAAACCTGGCCAGGCATGGTGGCGCAAACATGTAATCCTAGCGCTTGGGGAGGCCAAGGCGGGCGAATCACCTGAGGTCGGGAGTTCGAGACCAGTCTGGCCAATATGGTGAAACCTTGTCTCTACTAAAAATACAAAAAAATTAGCTGGGCATGGTGGCAGGCGCCTATAATCCCAGCTACTTGGGAGGCTGAGGCAGGAGAATCGCTTGAGCCCGGGAGGCAGAGGTTGTGGTGAGCCAAGATCATGCCACTGCACTCCAGCCTGGGTGACAGAGCCAGACTCTGTCTCAAAAAAAAAAAAAAAAAAAAAAAAAAAAAAACTTCCCCATAGCAAAAGTACTCAAGCCCTGGAGTGTATTAGGAACCGGTTAAGCCATTAGAAATACAGATTAACAGGGTTTCTGCCCCATAGGCTCTTGGATAGTCCCTGGACATCAGATTTATTGGTTTTAGTTGACGTTAAATTGCCGCAAGTGAATCTGATGCACATCCAAGCTTTATCTGGCAAAAATGCCAACTCCTGGCCAGATGTGATGACTCCTGCCTATAATCCCAGTGCTTTGTGAAGCTGAGGTGGGAGGATTACTTGAGGCCAGAAGTTTGAGACCAGCCTGAGCAACATAGCAAGACCCCGTCTCTACAAAAAAAAAAAAAAAATTAATTAGCTGGGCATGGTGGTACATGCCTGTAGTCCTAGCTACTCTGGAGGCTGAGGTGGGAGGATCGCTTGAGCTCAGGAGTTCAAGGTTACAGTGAGCTATGATGGCACCCCTGCACTCGAGCCTGGGTGACAGAGTGAGACCCTGTCTCTAAAAAATAAAATAAATAATTACAACTCCTTAGTGTTGGCACACAAGGCCCCCCAGGGTCAGGTCATGACCTACTCCTTCAGGCCTTGTTCCTGCCAGTTTACACCTTAAATTTTAAACTCCAGCAACCCCAAGTTATCTAGAGATATCTATATGCCATGCCTTGCTCAGTTATCAACTTTACCTTCTACTTTTAAGATTCAGTCTTCCCTCAAACATAAGACACATCTCTATCACTTTCTACAGAAAAGTCTTTCCTTCCCTCTTTCCCTCTCCCCAAGTGAGCTAAGTGCCCTCCTCTGTGCTTTCACAAAACCCTGGGCTTCAATGTATCAGGCTCTGTGCCGCCATGCATGGAGATGACCCATTTAAGGGTCTTCTCTCTTAAGACTATAGCCTTCAGGCTAGGGATTAAGTCTTAATCTTATGCCCCCAGTGCTTAGCATAGTGTTGGGCACATTGTAGGTGGACAATGCATATTCGTTAAACTGAACTATTTAAATTAACTGCTTAGCAATGTAAGCTCCATGAGGATCAGGATTTTTATCCCTCTATAGTTTTGCTCACCACTAAAACCCCAGCCCCTACAGCACAGCCTGGCACACAGTTGACGTTCAATATGTACTTACTGAATGAATGAATGGTGGGACTTTGGAGAAGGCATCATAGAGTCAAGTTCTATAAAGCTGGGTTCAGACACATTTGAGGATGGGAGACAGCTATTCCAGAGAGAGGAATAAAGTTCCCATAAAGGCCTAAAAAAACACTCAAAGCCCTGGCAGTTTTAAGGAACAGTAAGAACCATGACAGAGGGACTGAGGCATTAAAAGTGTAAGATAGAGAATTAAGTGAGCATTAAAGAGGGCATATATGCCTCTACTCCTAGGCACTTGGGAGGCTGCAGTGGGAGGATTACCTGAGCCCAGGAGCTCGAGGAGGCAGGGAGCTATGATAGCACCACTGCATTCCAGCGTGGGTGACAGAGTGAGATCCTTTTTTTTTTTTTTTTGAGAGAGAGAGAGAGAAGTCTCGCTCTTGTCCTCCAGGTTCGAGTGCAATGGCTTGATCTCAGCTCACTGCAACCTCCGCCTCCCGGGTTCAAACAATTCTCCTGCCTCTGCCTCCCAAGTAGCTGGGATTAAGGTGCCTGCAACCACACCTGGCTAATTTTTGTATTTTTTAGTAGAGACGGGGTTTCACCATGTTGGCCAGGCTGGTCTCGAACTCCTGACCTCAGGTGATCTGCCTCGGCCTCCCAAAGTGCTGGGATTACAGGCGTGAGTCACCGTGCCCGGCCTAATTTCTTTTTTTTTATAGGAGAAAAGACTGCAAGAGTAGATAAGGGGCTAGATATTGCATGCCAAGTTAAGAAGTTTGGATTTGACCATGTGGGAAACTGGGAGCCAGTGAAGATACATAAGCCAGAAAATAAGACAATCAAATTTGTATTTCATGAAGATGATGATAATAATAATTAGCTTTTACTAAATTATATGCCTGTCTCTGAGTTACAGGCTTCACATGTGTGATGACATTCAGTTGTGCTTTTCTGAGGCAGGTACTATTATTTTCCCCATTCCGCGAGGAAATGGAGGCTCAAAGAGGTGAAGCGACCTGCCTTATAATACATACCCAATAAATAGCACAGATAGGAGTCAAAGCCGATTCTGCCCTTGACTGTTCTAGGAAAGATATCAATATGGGCTGACGTGATCAGAAACCACTTTGTGCAGAAAGACCTCAAAAAACAAGCAGCAGTTAAGACAGGAAAAGGTAGAGAGACCAACCCAGGCATGAGATGCCAGAGGATGTGAAATGCACAACACAAGAATGCCAGAGAATGCAGCTTCTGATTACCTCTGGGGGAATAGAATACCTCTTTAAGAGGAGACTTGCTGTTGAAACTTTTTAATATGATACTCAAAACTCGAAGAATACTGAACACCACAAGGCCCAGTCAGTCTATAACTACTTGCACTGAGTAAAATAGGACCCAGAGGTTTTCTGTATCCTTGAGAATAGGGATGACTGTGTCCTGTTCTACAGAACCTACCACTTTCTTTGGTCCATAAATGTAAACTGAGATCAAAATAAGCTGGAATTGAGGACATAATGGAATTATTCCAGAGGTTACACTAGCCTTGACTCCCTATATCCCAGAATCATGTAGTAAAACAGAAAGGATGTGTTTTTTAAAGAAGGGTTGAAGGGGCATGGGAAAGACCAGAGATATTCTATTGTCATCCTATATTCCTGAGGGTGATATTGTATTGCTTTACATGAACCAGTCTTAGCTCCCCCAGTTAAGAGCAGTCCACTTGGTCAAATAGAGGACTACAGAGCAGATTTTGGAGGCATCCTTTAGTTGTTGGTTTGGCTCTAGCTCGAGAAAGTGCCTCTCGAGGAGGACGTAGAGTTGTACTCTGAAAGAATGAGCTTTGAGGTCAGACCAACCTGGGTTTGAATGAATCATGGCTCTATCATTTACTGGCTGAGTGACTGTGAACAAGTCAATCTCTCTGGGCTTCAGTTGCCTTATCCATGCAATGGGAATAAGGTGACCTACAGTTCATGGCAATTGTGAAAATTAAGTGAGATAAATGTGTGCAAATAGCTGGCACATAATCAACTCAATAAAAATAGCATTATATCTTAATGTTTCCATATTCTCAATTAATATGTCACCAAGCCCATAGAAGATACTTAATAAATACTGGTTGGTTAACAATCAGCATTAATATATTTTTATCTCTTTTTGATCTTTCAGCCTTTAAAACTGAAGATTTTAATAAGGTAGAGCTAGCAACAACTTGGTACAATAAAACACAAAAGGCCCATTATAGCTAACATTTGTGTGTTAAGATAATTGGACATTTCCTTCAGTATACTATATTTCATCTTGCTCTGTGTGAAAACATGAACTCTTCTTTAATTTAGTGATAAAATATTACACAGTAGACTGTCTCAAAATACACTGAACTTTATTAGCTTCTTTTAATGAATAAAAATATATTCAAAGCACAGACAGTGAGAAAGCCAACAGAAAAGCACTCTTCATTTGGCTAATATTTCTTCTGGGTCTTAAAAGCTCTTTGTAACACACTGGCTTCAATCACTGCCCAGTGATTGGTGGTGCAGAGTCTCAGACTCTCAACATAATCTCTCAAAGTGATCAAAAATGTATTCTGAAAATAGCATTAACTCCCAAGTAAATGTAAGGTTCAAAAATAGTTCACCCTAGACCAGGATTTCTTGACAGCAGCACTATTGACGTTTTAGGCCAGATAATTCTTTGTTGTGGAAGCTGTCCGGCACACTGTGGGATATTTGGCGGTGTCCCTGATGTCTATTCACTACATGTCATTAGTATCCTTCCAGTCATGACAATCAAAAATGTCTCTATACGGTGCTAAATGTTCCCTGGGGGAGTGGGCAAATTGCCCTGGTTGAGAACCACTGCTCTAGAATAAGAGACTGTAGCTAAATGCAAATATTTTTAACTACTTCCCTAAAATATAGATCACTGTATAAAATATTTAATTTACTACCCAATGGCAATGGCACCCAATTTTTTTTTTTTGAGACAGAGTCTCGCTCTGTCACCCAGGCTGCAGTGCAGTGGCATAACCTCAGCTCACTGCACCCTCTGTCTCCCAGGTTCAAGCGATTCTCTGTCTCAGCCTCCCAAGTAGCTGGGACTACAGGTGTGTGCCACCACACCCAGCTAATTTTTATATTTTTAGTAGAGACAGGGTTTTGCCATGCTGGCCAGGCTAGTCTTGAACTCCTGGCCTCAAGTCTTGAACACCTTGGCCTCTCAAAGTGCTGGGATTACAGGTGTGGGCCACCACACCCAGCCCAAAGTTTATAATTAACTACAAATTCCATTATTATAGTACTAGACAGCTTTTAGGCTTTAAGAAAGGAAACCCAAGTGTTAGATCTTAATTGATTATTTTGATCTTATGTCCATTATATCAAAATAGAAATACATTATTTTAATTCACTTTCTTAAGATTTTAACTCATTTGTTGATATCTAAAACAAAATCCTGAATCAAATAAAAAATCACTATCCTCCAATCCAAGCACTTTGGGAGGCTGAAGAGGGCAGATCACCTGAGGTCAGGAGTTCAAGACCAGCCTGGCCAACATGGTGAAACCCCGTCTCTACTACAAATACAAGAAATAGCCGGGCATGGTGGTGGGCGCCTGTAATCCCAGCTACTCTGGAGGCTGAGGCAGGAGAATCACTTGAATCTGGGAGGTAGAGGTTGCAGTGAGCCGAGATCGTGCCACTGCACTCCAGCCTGGGCGACAGAGTGAGATGCTGTCAAAAGAAAGAAAAAAAAGAGAGAGAAAGAGAGAAAGAGAGAGAGAGAGAGAAAGAAAGAAAAGAAAGAAAGAAAGAAAGAAAGAAAGAAAGAAAGAAAGAAAGAAAGAAAAGAAAAGAAAAGAAAGGAAGGAAGGAAGAGAGAGAGAAAAGGAAGGAAGGAAGGAAAAGAAAGAGGGAAGGAGAGAAAAAGAAAGAAGAAAGAAAGAGAGAGAAAGAAAAAGAAAAAGAGGAAGAGAGAGAGAAAGAAAAAGAAGAAAGAAAGAGAGAAAGAAGGAAAGAAAAAGAAGGAAAGAAAAGAAAGAAAGAAAACTAGGATTTAGGGCAAGTCATCCAACCTTAATTGAAATTCATTTGTGTTTATCTATAAAAATATAGAATTTCACTCCTGGTACCCTTTCTTGGTATGCTGTGGTTTATCCTCCCTATTCCTGTCCCTTGAGTCATATTTCAACTTTTCATTACACATCTGTAAGTGTGCTACAAAATAAAAATTGGGTAGAGGAACACCAGCCAGAATATATATCACTTCCTTTTGCTTCAAAACCGAGAGGAAGAAAACAATGGGGTGCCATTTTAGCACACTGCATGAACAAAAAAGAAAACTGCTTTCTCTTTGTTTCTTTTTAAAAATAATACCCAATGCCAGGCAAGGTCACAGCAGAAAGGCATTTAAAAAAAAAAGTATTCATGTTTTTTTGACCCTGTCATCCCACTTCACAGACTCTTAAGGAAATAATCCAAAATGGGGGAAAAAAACAAGTTCAATAGTGAAGAAATGGTTCAGCAAAGTAATCTGCCCAATATGCAGCCATAAACATGATAAATATGAAGGGTATATTGCAACATGGAAAAGTACTTACTATATAAACAAAGTATCTTCCTACAGTCACAATACTCAATATTGAAAGGTGAAAGATATCAATAGCACAGTGCAGTGGCTCACGCCTGTAATCCCAGCACTTTGGGAGGCCGAGGTGGGCAGATCACCTGACATCAGGAGTTCAAGACCAGCCTGGCCAAAATGGTGAAACCCTGTCTCTACTAAACATACGAAAATTAGCTGAGGCATGTTGGTGGGCGCCTGTAATCCTGGCTACTCGGGAGGCTGAGGCAGGAGACTCACTTGAACCCAGGAGGCAGAGGCTGCAGTGAGCCAAGATCATGCCACTGCACTCCCACCTGGGTGACAGAGCAAGATTCTGTCTCAAAAAAAAAGAAAGAAAGGTGAGAGCTACGAAGTCCTGTACTTCTGCTGTGATGCTATGGATGAATTCAAGCACCAAAGGGGAATGTGGTGACCACAAGGAAGAGCTTCGAATGAATGCATAATTATTCTAAATAAGTTTGAATCAATAAGCATGAATAAGTGTGAAGCTCCTCAGCATGTTTTAAATGAGTAAGTATTGCTAATTTTAAAAATGTTTGTCCACAGGAAGAAAGGGTAATCACAAATTAATAATTGTACTTTTATGTACATCTATACTCTCAAGGCTAATTATTTAATTAAGGACTTCTTCCTCACAAGTGAAACAACATGAAAATAGGTAATAAGCCTTGCTTCCTGCTATGAACCTCAACATATAATGACAAAATATAAAGAAATGCCATTTAAGAGTCTGTAAGAAGACAGCTTCTTAAAGGACAGTTCTAGAAAACAGATGTCAAAATCACAGTTATTTTGTGTTTGTGATATGAACAGTACCCAGATTTACTTTGAAGGTTTCTCATACCCAGGATTTAATTTTAAAACTGATATGCAAAAATGATCCCATGATGTTATCTCCTCTCTTCCATACTCTATGAAGTCAAGAAGAATATGGGCTTAGCACTCTGAAGGACACAAAATAGGCATACAGTGTAGTCCCTGCTCTCAAGGAGATGCCGGGCGTGGTGGCTCACGCCTGTAATCTCAGCACTTTGGGAGGCTGAGGCGGGTGGATCACGAGGTCAGCAGATCAAGACTATCCTGGCTAACACAGTGAAAACCCGTCTATACTAAATATGCAAAAAATTAGCCAGGCGTAGTGGCGGGCGCCTGTATTCCCAGCTACTCGGGAGGCTGAGGCAGGAGAATGGCGTGAACCCGGGAGGCGCAGCTTGCAGTGAGCCGAGATCTTGCCACTGCACTCCAGCCTGGGCGACAGAGAGAGACTCCGTCTCAAAAAAAAAAAAAAAGGCAGGAGACAAGCTTGAACTTAGTAAGTAGTTCAGCTTTCAGAAGCTTAGAAAACACACTGAATAACGAGCAAGACCACATTATGGAAGCTCCCAACACCAAGGTGAGCTTAGGCCTTGACGGAGGAGGAAGTATGATGCTATTACAGTTTTTGAATAGGGAAAATGGCATTATCGCCCTGTTTTATTTTCATTTTATTTTTGAGGCAGGGTCTTGCTCTGTCACCCAGGCTGCAGTGCAGTGGCACCATCTTGGCTCACTACAGCCTTGATCTCCTGGGCTCAAGTGATCCAACCACTTCCTGAGTAGCTGGGACCAGAGGCACACACCACCATTCCTGGTTATGTTTTTTAAAATATTTTTTGTAGAGACAAGATTTCATCATGTTGCCCAAGCTGGTTTCGAACCCCTAGGCTTAAGTGATCTGCCTGCCTTGGCCTCCCAAAGTGCTGGGGCTATAGAAATTAGCCACTGTGCCCGGCCTATTACACTGTTTAAACCCTTCAACTTCCCATCATTCCCACAATAAAACAAATTCCTTAATATCATTTACAAGATCCTCATAAGATCTGACTGTTCCTTTCCTTTCCTTCCTGCCTGCTTCCCTCCCACCCTCTCTCCCTCCCTCTTTTCTCTTTTCTTTGAGACAGGGTCTCACTGTCATCCAGGCTGGAGCGCAGCAGTTCAATGATCATGGCTCACTGCAGCCTCAACCTCCCCGGTCTCAGGTGATCCTTCAAACTCAGCCCCCCAAGCAGCTGGACTACAGGCATGTGCCACCACACCCAGCTAATTTTTTGTAGAGACAGGGTCTCACCATGTTGCCCAGACTGGCCTCAAACTGCCAGGTGCAAGGGATCCTCTCACCTTGGCCTCCCAAAGTGCGGGGATTATAGGCATAAGCCACTGCACCTGTCCTATTCCATACCTTTTTAACTTCACTACTGCCACCTAGTACCACCCTCCCTCCCTTGCCATGCTGGACTTTTCTATATTCTTTGAAGATGTCAAACTACTTCCCACTGAGGACTTTCAAACATGCTGCCACCTCTGCTTGGAACACTTGACCATCTCTTCTTCAACATCACTTATTTCACAAAGCTCACCAAACCCACAATTTTTCTTTAATATGTCTCCCTTCCACTAGAATAGAAAGGTCCATAAAAACAGGGAACCTTATCTGTCTTCTTCACCGCTGTGTTCCCAACACTAACACAGTGTCCAGCACAGTGTAAGCATTCTGTAAATATGAGTTGACCTGTTAAAAGTAATCTTGGGGCTAGGCACGGTGGCTCACACCTGTAATCCCAGCACTTTGGGAGGCTAAGGCGGGTGGATCACGAGGTCAGGAGATCGAGACCATCCTGGCCAACATGGTGAAACCCCGTCTCTACTAAAAATACAAAAATTAGCTAGGTGTGGGGGCGTGCACCTGTAGTCCCAGCTACTCAGGAGGCTGACACAGGAGAGTTGCTGGAACCCGGGAGGTGGAGGTTGCAGTGAGCCATGATCATGCCACTGCACTCCAGCCTGGGTGACAGAGCAAGATTCCGTCTCAAAAAAAAAAAAAAAAGTAATCTTGGACTGAATTGCACTATTTTTTTCCTTTTGTTTTTTTTTAATTATACTTTAAGTTCTGGGATACATGTGCAGAACGTGCAGGTTTATTACATAGGTATACATGTGCCATGGTAGTTTGCTGCACCCATCAACCTGTCATCTACATTAGGTATTTCTCCTAATGCTATCCCGCCCCTTGCCCCCCACCCCACAACAGGCCCCAGTGTGTGATGTTCCCCTCCCTGTGCCCATATGTTCTCATTGTTCAACTCCCACTTATGAGTGAGAACATGCGGTGTTTGGTTTTCTGTTCCTGTGTTAGTTTGCTGAGAATGATGGTTTCCAGCTTCATCCATGGCCCTGCAAAGGACATTAGTTCATCCTTTTTTATGGTTGCATAGTATTCCATGGTATACATGTGCCACATCTTCTTTATCCAGTCTAACATTGATTGGCATTTGGATTGGTTCCAAGTCTTTGCTATTGTGAATAGTGCTGCAGTTAACATACGTGTGCATGTGTCTTTATAGTAGAATGATTCATAATCCTTTGGGTATATACCCAGTAATGGGATTGCTGGGTCAAATGGTATTTCTGGTTCTAGATCCTTGAGGAATCGCCACATTGTCTTCCGCAATGGTTGAACTAATTTGCACTCCACCAATGGTGTAAAAGCATTCCTATTTCTCCACATCCTCTCCAGCATCTGTTGTTTCCTGACTTTTTAATGATCACCATTCTAACTGGTGTGAGATGGTACCTCATTGTGGTTTTGATTTGCATTTCTCCAATAACTAGTGATGATGAGCTTTTTTTCATGTGTTTGTTGGCCGCATAAATGTCTTCTTTTGAAAAGTGTCTGTTCATATACTTTGCCCACTTTTTGATGGAGTTGTTTGTTTTCTTCTTGTAAATTTGTTTAAGTTCCTTGTAGATTCTGGATATTAGACCTTTGTCAGATGGATTGATTGCAAAAATTTTCTCATTCTGTAGGTTGCCTGTTCACTCTGATGATAGTTTCTTTTGCTGTGCAGAAGCTCTTTAGTTTAATTAGATCCCATTTGTCAATTTTGGCTTTTGTTGCCATTGTATTTGGTGTTTTAGTCATGAAGTCTTTGCCCATGCCTATGTCCTGAATGGTATTGCCTAGGTTTTCTTCTAAGGTTTTTATGGTTTTAGGTCTTACATTTAAATCTTATACCATCTTGAGTTAATTTTTGTAAAAGGTGTAAAGAGGAGTCCAGTTTCAGTTTTCTACATACGGCTAGCCAGTTTTCCCCAACACCATTTATTAAATAGGGAATCCTTTCCCCATTGCTTTTGTAAGGTTTGTCAAAGATCAGATGGTTGTAGATGTGTGGTGTTATTTCTGAGGCCTCTGTTCTGTTCTATTGGTCTATATGTCTAGTTTGGTACCAGTACCATGCTGTTTTGGTTACCGTAGCCTTGTAATATAGTTTGAAGTCAGGCAGTGTGATGCCTCCAGCTTAGTTCTTTTTGCTTAGGATTGTCTTGGTTCTACGGGCTCATTTTTGTTTCCATATGAAATTTAAAGTAGTTTTTTCTAATTCTGTGAAGAAAGTCAATGGTAGCTTCATGATAGGAATAGCATTGAATCTATAAATTACTTTGGGCAGTATGGCCATTTTCACGATATTGATTCTTCCTATCTATGAGCATGGAATGTTTTTCTATTTGTTTGTGTCTTATTTCCTTGAGCAGTGGTTTGTAGTTCTCCTTGAAGAGGTCCTTCACATCCCTTGTAAGTTGGATTCCTAGGTATTTTATTCTCTTTGTGGCAGCTGTGAATGGGAGTTCACTCATTTGGCTCTCTGTCTGTTCTTGCTGTATAGGAATGCTTGTGATTTTTGCACATTGATTTTTGTATCCTGAGACTTTGCTGAAGTTGCTTAACAGCTTAAGGAGTTTTTGGGCTGAGACTATGGGGTTTTCTAAATATACAGTCATGTCATCTGCAAAGAGACAATTTGACTTCCTCTCTTCCAATTTGAATACCCTTTATTTCTTTCTCTTGCCTGATTGCCCTGGCCAGCACTTGCAATACTATGTTGAATAGGAGACGTGAGAGAGGGCATCCTTGCCTTGTCCCAGTTTTCAAAGGGAATGTTTCCAGCATAGGCTGTAGGTTTGTCACAAATAGTTCTTAATATTTTGAGATACATCCCATCAATACCTAGTTTATTGAGCGTTTTTAGCATGAAGCGGTGTTGAATTTTATCGAAGGCCTTTTCTGCATCTATTGAGATAATCATGTGGTTTTTGTCATTGGTTCTGTTTATATGCTGGATTACATTTATTGATTTGCATATGTTGAACCAGCCTTGCATCCCTGGGATAAAGCTGACTTGATCGTGGTGGATAAGCTTTTTGATGTGCTGCTGGATTCAGTTTGCCAGTATTTTACTGAGGATTTTTGCATCAGTGTTCATCAGGAATATTGGCCTGAAATTCTCTTTTTTTGTTGTGTCTCTGCCAGGTTATGGTATCAGGATGATGCTGGCGTCATAAAATGAGTTAGGGAGGATTCCCTCTGTTTCTATTGTTTGGAATAGTTTCAGGAGGAATGGTACCAGTTCCTCTTTGTACCTCTGGTAGAATTTGGCTGTGAATCCGTCTGGTCCTGGACTTTTTTTGGTTGGTAGGCTATTAATTACTGCCTCAATTTCAGAACTTGTTATTGGTTTATTCAGGGATTTGACTTCTTCCTGGTTTAGTCTTGGGAGGGTGTGTGCGTCCAGGAATGTATCCATTTCTTCTAGATTTTCTAGTTTATTTGCATAGAGGTGTTTGCAGTATTCTCTGAAGGTAGTCTGTATTTCTGTGGGATCAGTGGTGATCTCCCATTTAACATTTTTTATTGTGACTATCTCATTCTTCTTCCTTTTCTTCTTTATTATTCTGGCTGGTGGTCTATCTATTCTGTTAATCTTTTCAAAAAACCAGCTCCTGGATTCATTGACTTTTTGGGAAGGGTTTTTCGTGTCTCTCTCTCCTTCAGTTCTGCTCTGACCTTAGTTATTTCTTGCCTTCTGCTAGCTTTTGAATTTGTTTGCTCTTGCTTCTCTAGTTCTTTTAATTGTGATGTTAGGGTGTTGATGATCTTTCCTGCTTTCTCTTGTGGGCATTTAGCACTATAAATTTCCCTCTACACACTGCTTTAGCTGTGTCCCAGAGATTCTGGTACATTGTGTCTTTGTTCTTATTGGTTTCAAATAACTTATTTCTGCCTTAATTTCGTTATTTACCCAGGAGTCATTCAGGAGCAGGTTGTTCAGTTTCCAAGTAGTGGTGCGGTTTCTAGTGAGTTTCTTAATCCTGAGTTCCAATTTGATTGCACTGTGGTCTGAGAGACTGTTTGTTGTGATTGCTGTTCTTCTGCATTTGCTGAGGAGTGTTTTACTTCCAATTATGTGGTCGATTTTAGAGTAAATGCGATGTGATGCTGAGAAGAATGTATATTCTGTTCATTTGGGTGGAGAGTTCTGTAGATGTCTATCAGGTCTGCTGGGTCCAGAGCTGAATTCAAGTCCTGAATATCCTTGTCAATTTTCTGTCTCGTTGATCTAATATTGACAGCATGGAGTTAAAGTCTCCCACTACTATTGTGTGGGAGTCTAAGTCTCTTTGTAGATCTCTAAGAACTTGCTTTATGAATCTGGGTGCTCCTGCATTGGATGCATATATATTTAGGATAGTTAGCTCTTGTTGCATTGATCCCTTTACCATTATGTAATGCCCTTCTTTCTCTTTTTTGATCTTTGTTAGTTTAAAGTCTGTTTTATCAGAGACTAGGATTGCAACGCCTTTTTTTGTTAGTTTGTTTTCTATTTGCTTAGTAAATCTTCCTCCATCCCTTTATTTTGAGCCTATTTGTGTCTTTGCACATGAGATGGGTCTCCTAAGTACAGCACACCAATGGGTCCTGACTCTTAAACCAATTTACCAGTCTGTGCCTTTTAATTGGGGCATGTAGCCTGTTTACATTTAAGGTTAATATTGTTATGTGTGAATTTGATCCTGCCATGATACTAGCTGGTTATTTTGCCCATTAGTTGATGCAGTTTCTTCATAGTGTCGATGGTCTTTACATTTTGATATGTTTTTGCAGTGGCTGGTACCAGTTTTTCCTTTCCATATTTAGTGCTTCCTTCAGGAGCTCTTATAAGGCAGGCCTGTTGGTGACAAAATCCCTCAGCATTTGCTTGTCTGTAAAGGATTTTATTTCTCCTTCACTTATGAAGCTTAGTTTGGCTGGATATGAAATTCTGGGTTGAAAATGCTTTTCTTTAAGAATGTTGAATATTGGCCCCCACTCTCTTCTGGCTTGTAGGGTTTCTGCCGAGATCAGCTGTTAGTCTGATGGGCTTCCCTTTGTGGGTAACTCGACCTTTCTCTCTGGCTGCCCTTAACATTTTTTTCCTTCATTTCAACCTTGGTGAATGTGACAATTATGTGTCTTGGGGTTACTATTCTTGAGGAGTATCTTTGTGGTGTTCTCTGTATTTCCTAAATTTGAATGTTGGCCTGTCTTGCTAGGTTGGGGAAGTTCTCCTGGATAATACTTGAAGCGTGTTTTCCAACTTGGTTCCATTCTCCCCATCACTTTCAGGTATGCCAATCAAACGTGGGTTTGGTTTTTTCACATAGTCCCATATTTCTTGGAGGCTTTGTTTGTTCCTTTTCATTCTTTTTTCTCTAATCTTGTCTTCACACTTTATTTCATTAAGTTGATCTGCAATCTCTGATATCCTTTCTTCTGCTTGATTGATTCGGCTACTGATACTTGCGTATGCTTCACGAAGTTCTTGTGCTGTGTTTTTCAGCTCCATCAGGCCATTTATGTTCTTCTCTAAACTGGTTATTCTAGTTATAAATTCCTCTACCCTTTTATCGAGGTTCTTAGCTTCCTTGAATTGGGTTAGAACATGCTCCTTTAGCTCAGAGGAGTTTGTTATTACCCACCTTCTGAAGCCTACTTCATCAAACTCATTCTCCATCCAGTTTTGTTCCCTTGCTGGCAAGGACTTGTGATCCTTTGGAGGAGAAGAGGCATTCTGGTTTTTGGAATTTTCAGCCTTCTTGTGCTGGTTTTTCCTCATCTTCGTGGATTTATTTACCTTTGGTCTTTGATGTTGGTGACATTCGGATGGGGTTTTTGTGTGGACATCCTTTTATCTGATGTTGATGCTATTGTTTTCTGTTTGTTATTTTTCCTTCTAACAGTCAGGCCCCTCTTCTGCAGATCTGCTGGAGTTTGCTGGGGGTCCACTCCAGACCCTGTTTCCCTGGGTATCACCAGTGGAGGCTGCAGAACAGCAAAGATTGCTGCCTGCTCCTTCCTCTGGAAGCTTCATCCCAGAGAGGCACCCGCCAGATGCCAAGTGGAGCTCTCCTGTATGAGATGTCTGTCGACCCCTGCTGGGCGGTGTCTCCCCGTCAGGAGGCTCGGGGGTCAGGGACCCACTTGAGGAGGCAGTCTGTCCCTTAGCAGAGCTCCAGCACTGTGCTGGGAGATCCGCCGCTCTCTTCAGAGCCAGCAGGCAGGAACCTTTAAGTCTGCTGAAGCTGCGCCCATAGCCGCCCTTTTCCCCAGGTGCTCTGTCCCAGAGAGATGGGAGTTTTATCTATAAGACCCTAACTGGGGCTGCTCCCTTTCTTTCAGAGATTCCCTGCCCAGAGAGGAGGAATCTAGAGAAACAGTCTGGCTACCATGGCTTTGCAGCACTGCGGTGGGCTCCGCCCACTCTGAACTTCACAGCAGCTTTGTTTACACTGTGAGAGGAAAACCACCTACTCAAGCCTCAGTAATGGTAGACACTGCTCCCCCACCAAGCTTGAGCTTCCCAGGTCGACTTCAGATTGCTGTGCTGGCAGCAAGAATTTCAAGCCAGTGGATCTTAGCTTGCTGGGCTCCATGGGGGTGACATCCACTGAGCAAGACCACTTGGCTCCCTGGCTTCAGCCCCCTTTCCAGGGGAGTGAACAGTTCTGTCTTGCTATTGTTCCAGGAGCCACTGGGGTAAAAAAAAAAAAACAAAAACTCCTGCAGCTAGCTTGGTGTCTGACCAAATGGCCACCCAGTTTTGTGCTTGAAACCCAGGGCCCTTGTGGTGTAGGCATCCGAGGGAATCTCCTGGTCTGTGGGTTGGGAAGACCATGGGAAAAGCATAGTATCTAGGCCAGAATGCACCATTCCTCACGGCAAGGTCCCTCACGGCTTCCCTTGGCTAGAGGGAGTTCCCCAACCCCTTGTGCTTCCTGAGTGAGACGATGCCCTACCCTGCTTCTGCTTGCCCTCTGTGGGCTACACCCACTGTCTAACTAGTCCCAGTGAGATGAGCTGGGTACCTCAGTTGGAAATGCAGAAATCACCTGCCTTCTGCGTTGATCTCGCTGGGAGCTGCAGACTGGAGCTGTTCCTATTCAGCCATCTTGCCCGGGAACTCAAATTGCACTATTATAATAAGAAAAAAATAAGTTCATCTGAAAGCAGGTTAGCATGAAAAGTGTGTTACAAAAAGAGAGACTAGAATTCAGCAAACCAAGTAAGAGGCTATTGCAATGATCCAAGGACAAAGAAATAAAGGCCTGGATAAAGACTGTAGGAGTATGAAAAAAAGGAATATATGGCAACAAGAGGTTTCTAAGAAGAATAAATAGGGAAGTTATGATTGATTAGCTATAAATCATGGAGGGTGATATTGGTTTGGTTGTGTCCTACCCAAATCTCACCTTGAATTGTAGTTCCCATAATCCCCATGTGTCATGGGAGGGACTCAGTGGGAGGTAATTGAATCATGGAGGTGGTTACCTCCATGCTGTTCTCCTGATAGTGAGTTCTCACGAGATCTGATGGTTTTATAAGGGGCTTTTCTCCCACTTCACTCTGCACTTCTCCTTGCTGCTGCCATGTGAAGAACATGTTTGCTTCCCTTTCCACCATGATTGTACGTTTCCTGAGGCCTCCCCAGCCATGCAGAGCTGTGAGTCAATTAAACCTCTTTCCTTTATAAATTACCCAATCTCGGGTATGTCTTTATCAGCAGCATGAGAATGGGCTAATACAGAAGGGCTATGTTAAGAATTTATTCAAAATAGGTCAAGGAGATCAGAGATTAGTGATGATGGTCAAAGAGAGAAAGAAATTAAGATAAGTCAGTTTGTAGAGAAGGAAGTGCTAACTTCATTTTGGGAGCATGGTGAGTTTGCAGTACCAGTGGGACATGGAAATGTTCAGAATTCAGCCAGAGAGAGACTATGGTTAGAAATATGGGTTGGGGAGCAGTCAGCATTGAGGAGATAAGTGAAGCCATAGGACTGAATGAGCTCTAAAAGGGAGAGTATAGAAAGGAAGGAATGAAATACTGATAAAAGCTAGAGTTAAGTGACAGGAAGAGGAGAGAAAACAAGAAAAGGCACAGAGTGGTACAAGGAGAATCATCCAAATGATGTTGAAATGACTTCACAAAATAGATGTTGAGTGGTATTAAAGAAACCAAAGAAGGCAAAGACTAGGAAAAGTCATTTAATTTGGCAAGAGATTACCCTTTGAGAGGCAGTGTTCAATGTGGTGTGGTGACAGAATCTAGAATGCAGGTGCTGGAGCCAAGGAACAGAAAAAGATTTTTGTGGGCAATGTGACCATTCAAGAGTACATCTGTTTTAAAAGAAGCTGTTGTAATACAAGGTTCCCAGAAAAAGGCAACCTGAGTCAAAGTGTTAGATAATGAAGAAAACATAAGTCTGAAATTATTGTGCTGCATACATCCAACCCGCATACTACACAAATATAAAAGCTAGTTACTCACTGGGCAAGGTAGAAGGAGGATCCAAAACAAAAGACATGAGGGACACAGACT
Organism: Nomascus leucogenys; assembly: GCF_006542625.1. Classification (NCBI taxonomy): domain Eukaryota; kingdom Metazoa; phylum Chordata; class Mammalia; order Primates; family Hylobatidae; genus Nomascus; species Nomascus leucogenys. The sequence goes on along the minus strand of NC_044406.1, from coordinate 122,526,049 downwards.
GCATCTACACACAGTGATGTGGAGGACTCTCACAAGCAATATAAAGGGAAAGAAACCAGCCACGAAAGAAATCAGACAGAAAACAGTATTATTATGTGGTGTTTGTAAATCTATTTACATACAATTCAAAGATGGGCCAAATTAATCTATGCTGTTATGGGCTGAGGTGACCAGGAATCACTTTGTGCAGAAAGACCTCAAAAAACAAGCAGTAGCAGTTCACGCCACATTGAACACTGCCTCTCAAAGGGTGATTCTTGCAAAATTGAATGGCCTTTCCCTAGTCTTCACCCTCTTTGGCATCTTTAATTCCACTCAACACCTATTCTGTGAAATCATTTCAACATCATTTGGATGATTCCCCTTGTACCACTCTGTGCTTTTTCTTGTTTTCCCTCCTCTTCCTGTCACTTAACTCTAGTTTTTATCAGCATATCAATCTTTCCTTCCTACACTGTCCTTTTAGAGCTAAGTCAAGATAGTGGGTGCCCTGTGGAAAGCAAGTGGAAGTAGGCCCAACAGTGGCTTCAGGGCTGATAATCATGTACTGGTTATTGGTGGGGGTGCTAGTTACAAAGGTGTGTTCACTTTGTGATAACTCATCAAGCTGTACACTTATGATGTGTGTGCTTTTCCATCCACATGCTTCAATTAAAGTTTTTTTAAAAAAAAAAAAAGCATAAGGAGCCTACTCCTTGGACTAGAATGGTGAGAAGCTCTTAGGCTTTCAGTTTTAAATAGAACTGCTGGTGGCTGAGATTAGAGTAGGACTACATGGTCTCTAAAGAAGAGTAAAGACTGAGCAGTTGAGTCTTTACTCAGTAAAGACTGAGCAGTTGAGACCAGTAGTACATAAGAGGTAATATATATTTTAGATATTACATAGAAAAAGGAACCACCACCAAGATGCTGGGTTTCTCAGATAATGTTTACATTTGTCTGAATGTTTTGATTTTTAACAAATGTCCATTGTTTATTTTTATATATTTGTTGAACCTGAGAGTTAAAATCAGAGAAAATCTTTGAACTTTTCCAATCTGACCTATACAAGTGATATGACTTGAGTTAAAGCCAGAACTTGACATGACGCAGGCAGAAACGCTACTTTGCTTGCGTTCAGAAGGTCCCAGAGCTCTCCAACTTCATTATTTCTCCAAGTGGAGCATTTTATAAAACATTCCATTTTTTTCCACCTGCTTCAAGCATCAATCTAGACAAAAGTTCCCATCACATATGAATCCAAATAACAACCCCAAACGAGTAATCTTGAGAAGTATACATCTTGTCCTTCACATATAATTGCTTATATGATGACATATTTAATTAATCTAATTTTACTAATTTAAAAGTTATTCAAGTAGGTTATTTTTTATGCTTGGAGGCTGTTCAAAGGTGATTACACAAAACCCTTTCTGTGCTTTGGAACATATCCCTGTTTTAAAACATTCGTAAGTGACAGTCTTGTAGCTAAGTACATAAGGTCCCTCCAGGTCCCTCAGCTTTGCAATCTTTTATCTGCAACGCATAAAAATGAACATGATGACTTTGTTCCCTTTTCCTTCCACTAATTGTTAATTGATGTTTATTACATTACGGCTATCTCCAAGACTCTTAAGAGAGTCTGAAATATACTGAGTAATTCTGTAGTTACCTATGAAAAGGAAGAAAATCAACACAATGATCATCGTGTACCCAAAGTACAAAATAGAGCTCGCAATTTCTGTGATTTGAAGTTTGGCAGAGAAGTAATGAACTGCATACATAAAAAGATAAACAGCTATAAAGCTTCTGGTTAAAAATCACCACCACCAATGATAATCCTGTAAAAAGAAGTAGAAAAAAAATGACTTTCCAGATGAAATTTTAACCATAAATGGGTTAGCAGTTATAACAAGAACACAAGATAAGCTCCATAAAATAATGGATTAAAAGGAATAAAAGAGAAACCTTTACAAGAAATTTAATAAAATATGTAATGTATGTCCTGCTTGGGGTGTCCTAACAATTGTCAACTCTTTGTTTCCAGGGATACCACATGTGCCCTCTGGGATTGGACTTTTAATGTGTGCAGGCTGACTATCGTAACATTGCCTCAGCCCTGGAAGGCATTCAGTTCAGCTTCTACATACTGGCCAGAGTTGTGCTATGCCTATTGATGCCTCAGGCTAGCCATTTTTTTAAAAGGGGGATAATATAGAAATTTAGGCTAGACCTTGTGGTTAATAAGATTTGCTTTAACTGGCTCAATTCAGGACCCATGGATGGCATGATTAAGGTCAATACTGCAGGTTGGTCTCACCCTGTTCCATGGACTCCTACTGATGATAATATTATTGCAAAGACACTGTGGCCAAGGACCATGGGGAAAGACAGTGCAGAAAAGAATTAACATAGCAGATCTGAGGCTACTATCTTTAGAAAGCCTGCTTGCAAGGTTGGCCCTTGGTTTGCATCTGGGAATTTGGGATTTAGTCATTCCCTGACTGATGTAGACTGGTTTGCTATGCCTAGACTGTACAATGTGATTTATGGTGAATACTTGCTTTCCTTTGGGGAGTATGGAATTTTGTAGTTGCTAGGCAGAGGGTGCCTATGTGACTACTCCCCATAAAAACCTTGGACACTGAAATCTCTAACGGGCTTCCCTGGGCAGAACATTGCATATTTATTACTGCATTTCTCACTGCTGGAGAAAGAAGCACACTCAGTGTGCTCTCTAATGGGAGGGAGACAACATAGGAAGGCTGTGCCTGGATTTCTCCAGGCTCCACCTGTCTTTTTCCCTCACTGATCCTATGGGCATCCTTTCCGTAGCCTACCCATGTATGCATCTGTATGCCCAGTCCCATGAGTCCTTCTATTGAGTCACCAAACATGTGGGTAGTCTTCAGGACCCCCCAAAACATTTTCTTAGGAACAAAAACACATCCATTGTATGCTTATTGTTGTATGCCTCATTAATGATTGCTGCAGATTCTCTACGGCAAAATGTACCATAAAATTAATGTCCAGCTGATATGATTTGGCTGTGTCCCCACTGAAATCTCAAGTTGAATTGTATCTCCTAGTTGTGGGAGGGACCCAGGGGGAGGTAATTGAATCATGGCAGCCTGTCTTTCCCATGCTATTCTCGTGATAGTGAATAAGTCTCATGAGATCTGATGGGTTTATCAGGGGTTTCTGCTTTTGCTTCCTCCTCATACTTCTCTTGCTACTATGTAAGAAGTGCCTTTTGCCTCCCGCCGTGATTCTGAGGCCTCCCCAGCCATGTGGAACTGTAAGTCCAATTAAACCTCTTTTTGTTCCCAGTTTCGGGTATGTCTTTATCAGCAGTGTGAAAATGAACTAATACACCAGCTAAGTATAAGTATACTACATAAGTATATTTAAGTATATATACAGTTATATTTTGTACCTCTATACCAATAGCACAAGAAGAAAATGTCTAAGACAACATGTATATAAGAATCATTCCCTGAACCCTCTATTGTCTGTCATCTTTGAAGAGTCATATTTAACCACCAAAATAAAATGGATTTAGGGGATTTAAGAGAACAATGTACACTACCAGCTCAGTTATCCAGAATGATATCAGGGAAAAATGGGACTGGGGTAAAAAGAACTACTGTGTCTGTGGTAACCAAAAGGCAATAAAATGAAAGAAGAGAAAGGACCTTTAGCCACTATCTCAAACCAACAAACCAGATTCCTGGCTTAAGCTGCAAAGAAAAAATTTAATTGTTAAAAAGAAAACATCGGCCGGGCGTGGTGGCTCATGCCTGTAATCTCAGCTCTTTGGGAAGCCAAGGCGAGTGGATCACTTGAGCCCAGGAGTTCGAGACCAGCCTGGGCAACATGGCAAAACCCCATCTCTACTAAAAACACAAAAATTAGTTGGGTGTGGTGGTGGTCACCTGTAATCCCAGCTACTAGAGAGGCTGAAGCAGGAGAATCGCTTGAACCCAGGAGGCAGAGGTTGCAATGAGCCGAGATTGCGCCACTGCACTCCAGCCTGGGCGACAGAGTGAAACCCTGTCTCAAAAAAAGAAAAGAAAATATCATTGAACTTGATAAATACTAAATCAGTCCCTTATTTTTTCTGTTAACTGAATATCATGCAGCAATTACAATAACCAGCCAAAGAGAAATCACTTTCTATTTAAATTTCCCATCAAAGCAGCCTTAACATGATAGGCACATCAAAGTCAAAATCTGTTAATAGGAAAACACAATATAAAACTGATCCCAAGTTGTAGAAACATGCAGTTATCATTTATTTCAATTCTTTTCTAAACACAGACTTCCAATTCCAATAATGCAAGTATAGAAAATGTAAGATGCATTAGCTTCTTATGGCTTTACCTCAGCACATAAATGAAAATAATACAGCAAAACTGTAACTTCTGAGCAAGTAATCACGAGAATTATAAAGACTAAGAAAAGGAAGCCAAACATGTAGTACAGCTAATGAGAACTGAAAATAAAAATAAGAGGTTTAAATAAACTTTAACAGTACACACAGAAAGATCAATCCAAATCTATACAATAGACAGTCACACACTTCTCTAAACCTTTTTTTTTTCTCCTAAACATTCAACTCTGTATTCCAAATCTCCACTTATCCATTAAGTACCAAAAAATAGTCCCTTACCTATGCAGTTTCAGAGTTTGGCCATATCTTCTCTAGTCAGAACCAGTGCTGCTAGTTACCCATGTTTCTCTGGTCATATAAGTTAGTTCTCACTTGAGACTCATCAATATCACCATAATTTTCTCCATACATATTTAAAAACATTCTCTTTAGAAATGGAAGGCTGCAAATGCCATAAATACCAACAACTACATCGTAAAACAGAAAACCACAGATTCAAATACCACTTTTGCCTTAGAAAGCCTGTTGACATTCAGCTTTTCCAAATATGCCTTTATAGCATAGCACACATAATTCTATTAAATACACTTTCAAACATGCCTTTTAAAAAAAATCTGTGTGTGGATTACATCTAGGTGAAACTTTGAAAGAATGCAGTTAATTCTCTTGGTTATTATAGACCTGAGCTAAGTTAGGATGATCAATGCCCATTCTAATTAATTAACTAATACTTTAGAGACAGGGTCTCACTGCATCACCCAGGCTAGAGTGCAGTGGGGCAATCACAGCTCACTGCAGTCTCAACCTCCTGAGTTCAAGTGATCCTCCTGCCTCAGCCTCTCAAGTAGCTGGAACTTACAGGCTACCATGCTTGGCTAATTTTTTAGCCAAGCACGTGCCACCATTCTTGGCTAATTTTTTATTTTATTTTATTTCATTTGTAGAGACAGGATCTTGCTATGTTGTCCAAGGCTGGCCTTGAACTCCTGGCCTCAAGTGATTCCCCCTGCCTGAGACTCCCAAAATGCTGGGATTAAAGGCATGAGCCACCACACCCAGCCACAACATCCATTTTAAAAAGCCTTCTGGAAATAAAAAGAAATTGATGAACTGATCAATACCCCACCTAAAAATCTCATGTAAAATACATACCTGAGTATGAGAGTGAGGGACGAATATTGAGGAGAAGCATCTCCCCAGATAATAAATTGATACAAAGTTGTATGCAACAAACACATTGCTTCAAGACCAGCCTGGCCAACATGTTGAAACCCTGTCTCTACTGAAAATACAAAAACTAGCTGGGCATAGTGGTGCACGCCTGTAGTCCCAGCTACTCAAGAGGCTGAGACATGAGAATTGCTTGAACCTGGGAGGCAGGTGGAGGTTGCAGTGAACCGACATCGCCCCACTGCGCTCCAGCCTGGGTGACAGAGTGAGACCCTGTCTCAAAAAAATAAAAAACAAAAATAAAATAAAAAACAAGCACATTGCTTTTCACTGAAATGAAAATTGTCGAAAAACCTTTTAGTTTTCATTTTAAAACTACTTTCCCATCAAGAACATCTGGAAAGTATGGTTACTATAATCTATTTTGCAGCTTGTTTGTTTTTTTTTTTTTTTTTTTGAGATGGAGTCTCACTCTGTCGCCTAAGGTGGAGTGCAGTGGCATGATCTCAGCTCACTGCAACCTCCACCTCCCGGGTTCAAGTGATTCTTATGCTTCAGCCTCTCGAGTAGCTGGGATTACAGACAGTCACCACCACGTCCGGCTAATTTTTGTATTTTTAGTAGAGATGGGGTTTCACCATGTTGGCCAGGCTGGTCTCGAATGCCCTACCTCAAGTGATCCACCTGCTTCAGCCTCCCAAAGTGCTGGAATTATAGGTGTGAGCCACTGCGCCCAGCCAAAAAAGTAAATCTTTATAAATATTTCCATCAAAACGTGCTTTTTAAAAATTGTGAATTCAACAGGGTGACTATAGTCAATAATAATTTAATTGTACATTTTAAAATAACTAAAAGAGTATAATTGTATTGTTTGAAACACAAAGGATAAATGCTTGAGAGGATGGATACCTCGTTCTCCATAGATGTGATTATTATGCACTGCATGCGTGTATCAAAACATCTCATGTACCCCATAAATATACACACCTACTGTGTACCCACAAAAATTAAAAATAAATATTTTTAAAGTCATGAATTAAGTCTCGGTTCTCTAGGAAATTCTTCTAGGTCAGATTGTTATTTACTGGATAAAGTGGAGGTAAATGAAGTATTATCATACCAGAATTTAACCTCCTTAAACTATAGGAATGTTAATTTACTAAAAACTAACACTTTTAAGATTATGAAGATGTAATATTCGCCAAATACTGTTCAGAAAGAAAAAGAGTTGAATAAAAATACAGCCGCAGGGTAAAATGCCACCAATTATGATGCCAAGAAGTGGTTTTGTAAAGAAGTTCTATGGAGGAATCTGACAGGGGATCTGGTTTGTGTGAACTGGACAACTAATCTGCTTGGAAATAAATGAAGTGAGAATCAGAATGAAATGAAAATTGTAGAGACAGGATCTTGCTATGTTGTCCAAGGCTGGCCTTGAACTCCTGGCCTCAAGTGATTCCCCCTGCCTGAGACTCCCAAAATGCTGGGATTAAAGGCATGAGCCTTTGAAAACTATTGGAACTTATTTTTCTTATCTAGCTGTAATTTTGTGGGCTTTAACAAATCTCTCCCTACCCATTGTTTTCTAATGACTTTTTTCTCCCTTCAGAATTGTCTTTGCTGATCTCCTTATTATGATGAAAATTCTCTGGATGGAAGGGTCATCAGCTGCCATGAATGGCAGCTGAAATGAAATTGAAAAACATCTATACAGATATTATCATAAAACAGAATCTTGAATCTGAAGAGGGCATGGAATATTTACAGGAGCATTTTTCTCAAAGGCAGCTTTGAGAAAACAACAATTGTATAAAGAAAACAACAAAAAGCAGTCGTGTGGGCAGGGGCTAGGCCAGTGCTGTGCAATGGAAGTATAATGCAAGTCACAAGTGTAGTTTAAAAATTTTTAGTAGCCCCCTTAAAAAAGTAAAAACAAACAGATGGAATTAATTTTAACATCGTATTTTATTTAGCCAAATGTCCAAATATTACGATTTATACTTGTGCTAATATAAAATTATTGAGCAAATATTTCACATTATCTTTGTCGTTATTCTAAGTGTTCAAAATCTGGTGTGTATTTTCCACAGAGCCCATCTCAATTCAGACAGCTACATTTCAGGTGCTCAACAGCCACATACGACCAGTGGCACCATACTAAATGACACACAGCTAAACAATCAATGAGGATATTTATCCTTTTTTATAATTTCCAAGGGAGAGACTGGAAAGATTTACTAGTGACTATTCTAATGCAAAATAATCTAAAATGTCCAAAAGTTCTCTCTTAGAATTTGTCTAAGAATGTGTCAATAGTTTTCAGAAAATTTTCTTTTTGCTGCTCTCTGTGGAACTCCACCTCCCCTTTTGTCTTTTCCAACATTTCTTCTGCAATCTCATGCTATATCCTTGAAGAGTTTTTTGGCTGTGTGGCCTCATTGAGACTTTTTGGTATCCTATACCTTTCTCCGATATGTGGAATAGGCTAACTTCAAATCTGTAAACTGAATAGCCCCATTCCTTGGACTACATCTTGACTTTCTTCTCCCACTGTATAACCCTATTAGTTTCCTGAGTTGGCTGATGTCAGCCTTTCTACAATATGTCCTTTTAATTTGGTTCATCAGAGGTAAAAGGAAATATAAACAATTGATAATGTAGGAAATGCATTAATGTCTTTGAAAGTGTTACTGTCCTTTACTTAATTTTTTTAAGTATCTTTTATTCCAAAATGATTATTTTCTGTAGTTTTCTCCAGTGGGACTTTTTGTATTTCATGTGTAATATACACACTGAGGTATTATTTCAGTCATCGCTCAATGGCCAAAAGCAGTATTTTAAAAGTTTACCTTTTCTTTATTTCCAAAATATGCACCAAAAAATGTTAGTGGTACTGAAATTCCAAACCAAATTGTAAGGATATCTAGCAGAGTAGCAGAGGAGATGGCAGCTGATGACCCTTCCATCCAGAGAATTTTCATCATAATAAAGAGATCAGCAAAGACAATTCTGAAGGGAGAAAAAAGTCATTAGAAAACAATGGGTAGGGAGAGATTTGTTAAAGGCCACAAAATTACAGCTAGATAAGAAAAATAAGTTCCAGCATTCTATAATGCTGTAGGATGACAACAATTAATAATAATATGTCATATGGTCTCAAATAGCTAGCTAGAAGGAGGATATTGAATGTTCCCAACACAAAGAAATAATAAATTTTGAGATGACGGATATGCTAATTACCCTGATTTGATCACTATACATTATATGCATTGAAATATCACTATGTACCCCAAGAATATGTACAAATATTATATGTCCATTAAATTTTAAAATTTTTAATTTAAAAATGTGTACAACAAAAGAAAACAATATACTTTCAGGAAAATGTTATAAACATAACTTTTTTTTGAGATAATATCTTGCTCTGTCACCCAGGCTGGAGTGCAGCAGCACAGTCATAGCTTACATGTAGCTTCAACCTCCTGGACTCAAGCAACCATCCCACTAAAGCCTCCTGGGCAGCTAGGACTACAGGTGTGTGCCACCAGGACTGGCTAACTTTTTTTGTAGAGAGGAAGTCTCACTACCTTGCCCAAGTTGTTCTCAAATTCCTGGGCTCAAGTGATCTTCCCATCTCAGCCTCTCAAAGCACTGGAGTGGTGGGCAAGAGCCACCACACCTATGAATATCCAGACATTCTTTTCCTAAGAAGGATATAATAAATTACAATGTTAAATCCTAGAAGAATATTAAATCACAATGTGTATACCCAGTCATTGAGCTATGGCTTAAACTTAATACCATATAAGAAAGAGGATGGAAGTTTCTTATAGGATGTAATTTCCACAGCCTACTCATCCTTGCACCTTCAAAGTCTAGCAGAAGGTAAATAAGGTGTGAGTAATAGACCATGGAAAAAACTCGATATGCTATATAGTGAACACAATCAAGAAATAGCATATATGGAAAATAGATTTTCAAATCCTAGGCTGAAAGGGGCCATAAGATGCCTTCAAGTTAGACAGGTATTCACTTAAGGAGTTTTAAATTGGTTGCTCAAAATCAACAGGCCAACTTCTAAGTCTACTGGATACATCACCAGGCAAGCCTAGCTGCTGTGTCCCTACTTATTTGGTACACCAGACAAGTTTGACCAAAGCTACAAGTGGGGATGGGTATGGATATGGATATGAGTGTTTCGGAAAGCCTAAAAAATAAGGTTGAAACAGCAGACAGAGGCTAGACTGTGGAAGACTTTGATTTTCTCCTTGTGGCATTAAGAAGCAACAGAAGAGTTTTTACAATCAAAACTCTGATACACAGTGCAGTTGTTTGGGAAGATGAATCCACAACACTGTGGAAAACAGACCTAAGGGACGAGATGATAGAGGAAAGCAGCCCAGATAGGAAGTGGTAAGAAGCTGTATAATGTGGAGATGGTTAAAATGAAAAGAGATGGATATAAAAGATATGAAGAGTTAAGAATACCCAAGAAAGAAATGTGCACGTGTACCCCTGAATGTAAAATAAAATAATTTAAAAAAACAAAGAATTAAGAGACTTTTGGTTAAAGATGGCAGATTTAACTCACACATTTAGCTCTGCTCCTTCCTCAAAACCCTCATAAAATTACAGTAAGGGAATTATAAAATGGCATAAACACACAAGGTAGGAGAATAGAGAAAAGATACTAGCAACAAATTTTGGAAACTAGATATAGCAGCTGAACAAATAGTAACTGAATTACCAGAACTGAGAAACCTGCATCCCAAGTCATCAGAGGGAAAGCTGAAACGCAAATCCATTTATACCACAGAATTCCAAAAGGGCTCAGGAACTTGTAGTACCAGGTACCCCTGTAAGTAGGCATGAAAAAGAGGTAATAACCAGGAGGACTGCTTGAAAGTCAGCCCAGGAAGCTGACTTGCAGATTCCTTGCCCTATTCTGCAGGGCCAAATAACTTCCCTTCCCCAACACCAGCAGAATACTGGAGGTCTGTTCTCTTGGGGAAGATCCCTGAAGCTCAGAAGGAAACTTTTAAAAAGAAAATCTATCACTGACATCCTCGGAGAGATTAGAGGAGATATTGCGACCATAAAACAAGAAAAAGAAACTTTAAAGTCTATTGAGAAAACAAAAGAGCTCTTGGGAATTAAAAATATGACAAGAGGAATTAAAACCTCAATAAAAGGGTTGGAATACAGAGATGATAAAATGTCTTAAAAAGCAGCATTTAAAAAAATTGAGAACACGCAAAAAATTGTAGGAAAATTAGATGAACAACCCAGACATCCGAAAAACAGGAGTTACGGAAGGGGACAGAGTTCCTTATTAATGTCTTTTAGGGATATTAAGTACTTTGCTCAAAGTCAAACCACTAAAAGAGGCAGAGCTGGGATTCTAAGTCAGGTGTGTCTGATTTTTTAAGTGCAAGTTTTTTCTCATTCCACTATGCTATAATAAAGCCTCTATGATGAGGCCTCTATGATGATAACTCTAGAATGTTAATATGTGTGCAACAAATCTGTAACTGTCCTCCAACTTCATGTTTTTACATTCTAAATATTTCTTTCTTCCTGGGTGCAGTAGCTCGTGCCTATAATCCTAGCACTTTGGGAAGCCAAAGTGGGCAGATCACATGAAGCCAGGAGTTCAAGACCAGCCTGACCAACATGGTGAAACCCAATCTCTACTAAAACTACAAAAATTAGCCAGGAGTGGTGGTGCATACCTGTAATCCCAGCTACTCGGGAGGCTGAGGCTAGAGAATCACTTGAACCCAGGAGACGGAGGTTGCAATGAGCAGAGATCGTGCCACTGCACTCCAGCTTGGGCAACACAGAGAGACTCTGTCTCAAAAACAAATAAATAAATAAGCCTCTATGATGAGAAAATTATCCCTGAACCCACTCCACCAATTACATCTGTCTTCTCCCCTCCTGGACATTTCGTCAGAGACCAGAGAGAGAAAATGTACTAATAGCCACTCTATGATATTACCAGTTTAGGCTTTGAGGTCTACTGTTCAGGGAATCTCTGGTTAGCTCTTTCGTTGTTAAGTTCTCCCAAGGTCCATTCCAAATCTATCGTTTTAATTATGCCATCATACTTGTCATCTCTTCTCAATTTCTTATTTACGATCATTGTTTTGGATGGTTTTTCATCTCTCATTACAAGTCATTTGGCCTTTACTCAATCAACTTCAGTCATTTGTTCTTTCATTTTACTATTTCTACAATGTTTACATTGTAAATTGTGTTTACAATTTCTTCTGTCTACTAACAACTTTTTCAGTAAGTATAGCTATTCTGCTCTCCAAAGGCTCATACTTTGCTCCTGTTGGAGATGTAGCTTCAAGCTCTTTCAAACAAAACAAAACCTCCACCTTATATCTCATCAGTTTCTGGCATCTTAATAAGGAAGCCTGGTTTTCCATGATTTAACTCCACTTCTCAAAATGTTTTTAATACCTTTCTGCTCTAATGCATTTGTTTAGCCACAATATTCCTCTGCCAAATTTCCTAGCTTTTGAGAGATTCGTTTCAGCTGTTATCATTCCTTGGCCAGAAAAATTACTTCTCACTTGACAAATCATAACCTCCCTTTTTATATATAAACTCAATTAACCCGTCTCAACAATTTCCCTTTTGAAAGTACACTCTAGAATGTTAATATGTGTTTAACAAATCTATAACTGTCCTCCAAGTTCATGTTTTCACATTCTAAATATTTCTTCCTATGTCAATCTCTAATTATTTCTAGACCTTTCCAAGGAATCTTAAGCAGCAAAACTAGAAGGAAACTTAATAGGTCACCTGAGTTCATCTCCGACCTGAAACATTTATTCACACATTCATCAAACATTTATTGAGTAGCAGTGTGTTAGGCCCTGGTGTCCAAAGATAAATAAAACAAAAATCTTAGCTCTGAAAAAAAGCTCAATCTAGTGGGAGACAGATATAAACAAATAAATTACAATACAGCATGGGAATTGCTATAGCAGAACGATGAACACAGAGCAGTAAGAACCCAGAAGAAAAGAGTGGCCAAAAATGCTTTGTAACTCACAAAACAATTTCACAATCCATTAGTTCATTTACTTCTCTGAACACCTCTGTGACATAGGCATTACATGCAAGGAAATGGGCAATCAGAAATGTTATAGGACATTCCCAAAGTCACTCACCTAATATTGAGTGCTGAAATTCAAACTTTCTTCTTTCTATTTTAAAGTTTCAATGCATACCCATCAAACTCTGCTGCCTCTTCCCTTCCCTACCTACCACTTTGGGGGTTACATGGAGGAAAAGTACATTGTTTAATAACCTTTACTGTCTTCATATTCTTTTAGGGAATATATATGTTCATTACTCTAATCACTTCTCCATCTATTAGTTGGTGCAAAAGTAATTGCGATTTTGTAGTTGAAAGGAACTGCAAAAACCACAATTACTTTTGCACCAACCTAATAAATCCATTTATATGCTGTGAGGCACTGAAATTCTCTTTCAGTCTACCACATTTCGAGAAATAAGAATCCCAGTATCTTATGACTCTCCTATTCACCTGAGAAAGTCCATAAACCACTTAAGGGAAGTACATCCTTTGTATCATTCTTGGTTTATCGCTTTAAAATTGCATTCAGATCTACTAACAGAACTAGAAAACTCAATCTGTTTTGCATTTTTAAATTATTCACATTATTCAGTGATACAGTAAACATTTACTGAGCACTTACTCCATTATAAGGCACTGAGTTACACACTGTGAAAAATACTGAGGTGAAGACATAGTATTCACCCTCGTGAGTTTTAAAATATAGAATGGGAGACAAGACATATTACAAATAACTACAATCTAAGGAAGAGTGTGATAAGTGTTGTGATAGTGATAATAGACACTGTGCAAGTTGAGAGCATGGAAGTGGTGGTATTTGAGAACGAAAAAAAATTGTCATAGGGAAATTCGAAAGAAGAAATTACAAATAGGCCAGGCACCATGGCTCACGCCTGTAATCCCAGCACTTTGGGAAGCCAAGGCGGGTGGATCACTTGAGGTCAGGAGTTTGAGACCAGCCTGGCCAACATGGTGAAACCTCGTCTGCACTAAAAATACAAAAATTAGCGGGGCATGGTGGCGAACGCCTGTAATCCCAGCTAGTCGGAATACTGAGGCATGAGAATCACTTGAACCCAGGAGCCGGAGGTTGCAGTGAGCTGAGATCACACCACTGCACTCCAGCCTGGGCAACAGAGTGAAACTCTGTCGAAAAAAAAAAAAAAAAAACGAAATTACAAATAGATGGAACATCATGAGCAAAGGCACGATGGTAAAAGAAAATAGTAAGTAATAACCACAGCTACCATTTATGGAGTACTTATTCTGTGTTAGGCACTGTTATAAATGCTTTACATACATTATCCCACTTAACCCTTGCAGCAACCATACAAGGTAAATAATATCATTATTTCCATACTGCAGATGAAGAAATCTAAGTTTAGAGAAGTTAAAGAACTTGCCCAAAGTTCCATGATTAGTAAACATTATTTGTTTCAAACTCCTTTGCTGCCTATCTGATTTAAAAGACAATTGCATAATGAAATAATTATGCATCCATATTGATGGGCATATGAAGTATAAAGGTATAGTTTGTATGACAATGACAGCACAAAGGAGGGGGAGGGAAAGGAGCTGTAGAGGAGCAAAGCTTTTGTATGATATTGAAATCAAGTTGGTATTAATATGAGCTACACTGTTAAAAATTAAGATATTAGCAATCCATAAAACACCACTAAGAAAATAACTAAAAAAAAATAGTAAAAGAAATGACAAGGGAATAAAAACGGTACACTAGAAAATACCTACTTAACACAAAAAAAGGCAGTAATGAAGGAACAAAGGAACAGAAAAGACATAAAATATATAGAAAAAATAGCAAAATGACAGATGCAAATTCTACTTTATCAATAACTACATTAAATGTAAATTGATGAAATAACTACATTAAATGTAAATTGATGAAAATTAAAAAGAAGAGATTGGAAAAAGTGTTCAAAAAAGTATCCAAATATATGATGTCTACAAGAGGTATAATTTTGATTCAAAGGCACAAATTAAGTTGAAAGTAAAAGTATAAAATGTGTACGTGTGTGTGTGTGTGTGTGTCTGTGTGTAGCAAACAGTAACTAAAAGAGAGCTGGAATAGCTACACTTCTATCATGTAAAATAGACTTAAAGACAAAAAGTGTTATGAGAGATAAAGGACATTCTGTGACAATATAAAAGTCAATACATCAAGAATAAATAACAATTTATAAACACATGTGTACCTAACCACAGAGCCCCCAAATTATATGAAGCAAAAACTGACAGAATTGAAGGAAGAAATAGACAACTCTACAATAATAGTTGGCGACTTCAGTACCCCACTTTCAATAATGGATACAACAACCAGACAGAAGATCAACAAAAGAATGAAAGACTTGAACAACACTATAAACCTACTAGATCTAACAGACATCTACAGAACACTCCATCCAACAAGAGCAGAATATACATTCTGCTCAAGTATATATGGAACATTCTCGAGGGTAGACCACGTGTTGGGCCATAAAAAAGTCTCAATAAATTGAAAAGAACTGAAATCATACAAAGTATAATGTCATTGAAATAAATTAAACAAGGCCAAACAAATGGAAAGATATCCTGTGTGCACGAACTAGAAGACTTAATATTGCTAAGATGGCAATATTCTCCAAATTAATCCACAGATTCCATGCAATACCTATCAAAGTCACAGCTGGCTTTTTTGTTTTATTCTGCTTGGATTTTATTTTTTTGAGATGGGGTCTTGCTGTTTTGCCCAGGCTGGCCTTGAACTTCCTGGGCTCAAGGGATTCTCCTGCCTCAGCCTTCTGTGTAGCTGGGACTACAGGCACATACCACTGCACCCAGCTTACAGTTGACTTTCTAAAGAAATTGAAAAGTTCTTCCTAAAATACATATGAAAATGCAAAAGTCTAGCCAAAACAATCTTGAAAAAGAAGAATGTTGGAGAACTCACACTCCCTAATTTGAAAATTTGATACAAAGCCACAGTAATCAAGATGTTGTGGTACTGGCATAAGGATTAACATATAAGAATAGACCAATAAAATAGGATTGAGAGTCCAGAAAGAAACCCACAGATTTATGACCATTTGATTTTCACCAAGGAACTCCAGACAATTAAATAGGGGAAGAATAGTCTTTTCAGCGAATGGTGCCAAGACAAACTGGATATCCACATGCAAAGAATGAAATTAGACTCATCTTGTGCCATATACAAAAGTTAACTTGAAATGGATCAAAGACTTAAATTTAAGACATAAAAATATAAAACTGTAAAACATAGAAATAAATTTTAGTGACATCAGATTAGGCAATGGTTTCTTAAATGTGACACGAAAATCACAAGTAACCAATGACAGACTTTATCAAAATTTAAATCTTGTGCTTCAAAGAATCCAATCAAGAAACTGAGAAGACAGTCCATGGGATGGAAGAAAACATTTGCAAGTCACATACCTGATAAGGATTTAGTATCCAGAATATATTTTAAAAACTCTTAAAACTCAACAATAAAAAAGAAAAATAATCCAGTTTTTAAATGGGGATTTTAATAGACATACTTCCAAATAAGATATGCAAATGGTCAATAAGCACATGAAAAGATGCTCAATATCATTAGTCATCAGGGAAATGCAAATTAAAACTATAAAACAGGCGGTACACCCTGGGATAGGGAGTGATCTCCAAGCGAGGCAGCAAGATGGATGCAGGATTCTTCCACCAATCAAGTGCAGAACAGTATAATCGGTTCAGCAACAAACAGAAGAAACTACTGAAGCAGCTGAAATTTGCAGAATGCCTAGAAAAAAAGGTGGACATGAGCAAAGTAAATTTGGAAGTTATAAAGCTTTGGATA
Source organism: Nomascus leucogenys (assembly GCF_006542625.1). Lineage (NCBI taxonomy): Eukaryota > Metazoa > Chordata > Mammalia > Primates > Hylobatidae > Nomascus > Nomascus leucogenys. The sequence goes on along the minus strand of NC_044406.1, from coordinate 122,509,540 downwards.
ACAAAAAGAGTAACAAAAATCCTTGGGTTTGAAGATGATGTTGTGATTGAGTTTATATTCAACCAGCTGTAAGTGAAGAATCCAGACTCCAAAATGATGCAAATCAACCTGACTGGATTTTCGAATGGAAAAAATGCTCGAGAATTTATGGGAGAACTGTGGCCCCTGCTGCTAAATGCACAAGAAAACATCTCGGAAATCTCTTCTGCTTTCCTAGAACTGAAGAAAGAAGAAATAAAACAAAGACAGATTGAACAAGAAAAATTGGCATCTATGAAAAAGCAAGATGAAGACAAAGATAAAAGGCGTAAGGAAGAAAAAGAAAGCAGCAGAGAAAAAAGGGAGCGGTCTCGCAGCCCAAGAAGACGCAAATCTCCTTCCCCTAAAAGACAATCTTCCCCTGTTAGAAGAGAGAAAGCGCAGTCATTCTCGATCTCCCCATCAAAGAACCAAGAGCCAGAGTCCTTCTCCTGCCCCAGAAAAGAAGGAAAAAACTCCAGAGCTCCCAGAACCTTCAGTGAAAGTAAAATAACCTTCAGTACAACAGGCCACTTCTACTAGTGACATTCTGAAAGTTCCCAAACCTGAACCTGTACCAGAGCCTAAAGAACCTCCTCCGGAAAAACAATTCCAAAAAAGAAAAGCAGAAGGAGAAGACCCAACCACGATCTCGGTCACGCTCCAAATCAAGATCTCAGACGCGGTCCCGCTCTCCTTCTCACACTCCACCTAGACAGCGCCATAGATCCCAATCAAGATCATATTCACCTAGAAGGTGGCCAAGCCCAAGGCGGCGGCCATGTCCTCGAAGAAGAACTCCACCAAGAAGAATGCCTCCTCCACCAAGGCATAGAAGGAGTAGATCTCCAGTAAGATGAAGAAGACGTTCATCAGCATCCTTGTCTGGGAGTAGCTCTTCACCCTCTTCATCTCATTCCCGGTCACCACCAAAGAAGCCTCCCAAGAGGACATCCAGCCCCCCTCGAAAAACTCATAGGTTATCTCCTTCAGCAAGTCCTCCAAGGTGAAGGTACAGGCCATCTCCTGCAACTCTGCCACCCAAAACTCAGCATTCCCCAACACCCCAGCAGTCAAACCGTACAAGAAAAAGTCGTGTTTCTGTGTATCCAGGGAGAACTTCAGGTAGTGACAAAACATAAATGTACTGAGAAAAGGGAGTGCCCTTCACCAGCACCGAAGCCTAGAAAAGTAGTTATCTGAATCGGAAGAAGATAAACGTGGTAAAATGGCTGCAGCAGATTCTGTGCAGCAGAGACGCCAATACAGACAACAAAACCAGCAGTCTTCATCTGAGTCTGGCTCCTCCTCCTCCTCAGAAGATGAATGACCCATGAGATCCCATGTGAAGAATGGTGAGGTTGGCAGGTGGCGGAGACATTCCCCTTCCCGGAGTGCCTATCCATCACCACAAAAGCGCCAAAAAGAGACTCACCCTCGTGGTAGACAGAGGAGAACTCCATCCCCACCACCCACCAGAAGGCGATGGTCTCCTTCTCCTGCCTCTCCTCCTCGAGGGCACAGTTCTCCCACACCACCACCACGAAAAAGAACTCCTTCTCCTCCCTCACACTGGTGCTCACCTTCTCCTAGAAGATACTCTCCTCCAATACAGAGGAGATACTCTCCTTCTCCACCTCCAAAGAGAAGAATGGCTTCTTCTCCTCCCCTTCCTGAACAAAGAGCATCACCATCTCCACCACCAAAGCATTGGGTCTCCCATTCTCCACCTCCCAAACAAAGAAGCTCCTCAGTCACCAAGAGACGTTCACCTTCATTATCACCCAAGCATAGGAAAGGCTCTTCCCCAAGCCGCTCTACCCACGAGGCCCAATCACCACAACCAAACAAATGACATTCACCCTCACCATGGCCTTGAGCTCCTCAGACCTCAAGTCCTCCACCTGTTCGAAGAGCAGGGTAGTCATCACCCCAAAGAAGGCAGTCCCTGTCTCCAAATACAAGGCCCTTTAGAAGAGTCTCCAGGACTCTGGAACCTAAAAAGATAAAAAAGGCTGCTTCACCAAGCCCACAGACTATAATGAGGGTGTCATCATCCTGATCTGTCTCCGGGTCTCCAGAGCCAGCAGTTTAAAAGCCCCCAGCACCTCCATCCTCTGTACAGTCTCAGTCACCATCTACAAACTGGACACCAGCTGTACTGGTCAAAAAGGCCAAAAGGCCAAAAGCCCAACACCAAGAGCATCACCGCCAAGAAATCCAGATCAAGAAGAAGGTGGGAAGAAAAAGAAGAAAAAGAAGGACGAGGGGGGCAGTTCCAAGATGGACAAATAAGAACAGCTCCAGTCTACAGCTCCCAGCGTGAGCGATGCAGAAAACGGGTGATTTCTGCATTTCCAACTGAGATACCAGGTTCATCTCACTGCGGATTGTCAGACAGTGGGTGCAGGACAGTGGGTGCAGCGCACCGAGCGTGAGCCGAAGCAGGGTGAGGCATCGCCTCACCCGGGAAGCACAAGGGGTCAGGAAATTCCCTTTCCTAGCCAAGGGAAGGGGGGACAAACAGCACCTGGAAAATCAGGTCACTCCCACCCTAATACTGTGGTTTTCCGACAGTCTTAGCAAATGGCACACCAGGAGATTATATCCTGTGCCTGGCTGGGAGGGTCCTATGTCCATGGAGCCTCGCTCATTGCTAGCACAGCAGTCTGAGATCGAACTGCAACGCAGCAGTGAGGCTGGGGGAGGGGCACCCGCCATTGCTGAGGCTTGAGTAGGTAAACAAAGCAGCCAGGAAGCTCGAACTCAGTGGAGCCCACTGCAGCTCAAGGAGGCCTGCCTGCCTCTGTAGACTCCACCTCTGGGGGCAGGGCATAGCTGAACAAAAGGCAGCAGAAACCTCTGCAGACTTAAATGTCCCTGTCTGACAGCTTTGAAGAGAGTAGTGGTTCTCCCAGCACACAGCTGGAGATCTGAGAACGGACAGACTGCCTCCTCAAGTGGGTCCCTGACCCCTGAGTAACCTAACTGGCAGGCACCCCCCAGTAGGGGCAGACTGACACCTCACACAGTCGGGTACTGCTCTGAGACAAAACTTCCAGAGGAACAATCAGGCAGCAACATTTGCTGTTCAGCAATATTCGCTGTTCTGCAGCCTCCGCTGCTGATACCCAGGCAAACAGGGTCTGGAGTGGACCTCCAGCAAACTCCAACAGACCTGCAGCTGAGGGCCCTGACTGTTAGAGGGAAAACTAACAAACAGAAAGGACATCCACACCAAAACCCCATCTGTACTTCATCATCATCAAAGACCAAGGGTAGATAAAACCACAAAGATGGGGAAAAAACAGCAGAAAACCTGAAAATTCTAAAAATCAGAGCACCTCTCCTCATCCAGAGGAACACAGCTCCTCACCAGCAACGGAACAAAGGTGGAAAGAGAATGACTTTGACAAGTTGAGAGAAGAAGGCTACAGACGATCAAACTTCTCCAAGCTTCCTTCTCCGAGGAAGTTTGAACCCATGGCAAAGAAGTTAAAAACCTTGAAAAAAGATGAGAAAAATGGCTAACAAGAATAACAAATGAAGAGAAGTCGTTAAAGGACCTGATGGAGCTGAAAACCATGGCACGAGAGCTACGTGACGAATGCACAAGCCTCAGTAGCCGATTTGATCAACTGGAAGAAAGGGTATCAGTGATGGAAGATCAAATGAATGAAATGAAGAGAGAAGAGAAGTTTAGAGAAAAAAGAATAAAAAGAAATGAACAAAGCCTCCAAGAAATATGGGACTATGTGATAAGACCAAACCTACGTCTGATTGGTGCACCTGAAAGTGACGGGGAGAATGGAACCAAGTTGGAAAACACTCTGCAGGATATTATCCAGGAGAACTTCCCGAACCTAGCAAGGCAGGCAAACATTCAAATTCAGGAAATACAGAGAATGCCACAAAGATACTCCTCGAGAAGAGCAACTCCAAGACACATAATTGTCAAATTCACCAAAGTTGAAATGAAGGAAAAAATGTTAAGGGCAGCCAGAGAGAAAGGTCAGGTTACCCACAAAGTGAAGCCCATCAGACTAACAGCGGATCTCTCAGCAGAAATTCTACAAGCCAGAAGAGAATGGGGGCCAATATTCAACATTCTTAAAGAAAAGAATTTTCAACCCAGAATTTCATATCCAGCCAAACTAAGCTTCATAAGTGAAGGAGAAATAAAATACTTTACAGACAAGCAAATGCTGAGTGCTTTTGTCACCACCAGGCCTGCCCTAAAAGAGCTCCTGAAGGAAGCACCAAACATGGAAAGGAACAAGCAGTACAAGCCACTGCAAAAACATGCGAAATTGTAAAGACCATGGAGGCTAGGAAGAAACTGCATCAACTAATGAGCAAAATAACCAGCTAACATCATAATGACAAGATCAAATTCACACATAACAATATTAAGCTTAAATGTAAATGGACTAAATGCTCCAATTAAAAGACACGGACTGGCAAATTGGATAAAGAGTCAAGACCCATCAGTGTGCTGTATTCAGGAAACCCATCTCACGTGCAGAGACACACATAGGCTCAAAATAAAGGGATGGAGGAAGATCAAGCAAATGGAAAACAAAAAAAGGCAGGGGTTGCAATCCTAGTCTCTGATAAAACAGACATTAAGCCAACAAAAATCAAAAGAGACAAAGAAGGCCATTACATAATGGTAAAGGGATCAATTCAACAAGAAGAACTATCTTAAATATATATGCGCTGAATACAGGAGCACCCAGATTCATAAAGCAAGTCCTTAGAGACCTACAAAGAGACTTAGACTCCCACACAGTAATAATGGGAGACTTTAACACCCCGCTGTCAACATTAGACAGATCAACGAGACAGAAAGTTTACAAGGATATCCAGGAATTGAACTCAGCTCTGCACCAAGCAGACCTAATAGATATCTACAGAACTCTCCACCCCAAATCAACAGAATATACATTCCTCTCAGCACCACATCACACTTACTCCAAAATTGACCACATAGTTGGAAGTAAAGCACTCCTCAGCAAATGTAAAAGAACAGAAATTATAACAAACTGTTTGTCAGACCACAGTGCAATCAAACTAGAACTCAGAATTAAGAAACTCACTCAAAACCACACAACTACATGGAAACTGAACAACCTGCTCCTGAATGACTATTGGGTACATAATGAAATGAAGGCAGAAATAAAGATGTTCTTTGAAACCAACAAGAACAAAGACACAACATACCAGAACTTCTGGGACACATTCAAAGCAGTGTGTAGAGGGAAATTTATAGCACTAAATGCCCACAAGAGAAAGCAGGAAAGATCTAAAATTGACACCCTAATATCACACTTAAAAGAACTAGAAAAGCAAGAGCAAACACATTCAAAAGCTAGCAGAAGGCAAGAAATAACTAAGATCAGAGCAGAACTGAAGGAAATAGAGACACAAAAATCCCTTCAAAAAATTAATGAATCCAGGAGCTGGTTTTTTGAAAAGATCAACAAAATTGATAGACCGCTAGCAAGATTAACAAAGAAGAAAAGAGAGAAGAATCAAATAGACGCAGAAATACAAACTACCATCAGAGAATACTATAAACACCTCTATGCAAATAAACTAGAAAATCTAGAAGAAATGGATAAATTCCTCGACACATACACTCTCCCAAGACTAAACCAGGAAGAAGCTGAATCTCTGAATAGACCAATAACAGGCTCTGAAATTGAGGCAATAATTAATAGCTTACCAACCACAAAAAGTCCAGGACCAGATGGATTCACATCTGAATTCTACCAGAGGTACAAGGAGGAGCTGGTACCATTCCTTCTGAACTATTCCAATCAATAGAAAAAGAGGGAATCCTCCCTAACTCATTTTATGAGGCCAGCATCATCCTGATACCAAAGCCTGGCAGAGACACAACAAAAAAAAGAGAATTTTAGACCAATATCCCTGATGAACATCAATGCAAAAATCCTCAATACTGGCAAACCGAATCCATTAGGACATCAAAAAGCTTATCCACCATGATCAAGTGGACTTCATCCCTGGGATGCAAGGCTGGTTCAACATATGCAAATCAGGCCGGGCGTGGTGGCTCACACCTGTAATCCCAACACTTTGGGAGGCCGAGGCAGGCGGATCACGAGGTCAGGAGATGGAGACCATCCTGTCTAACACAGTGAAACCCCGTCTCTACTAAAAATACAAAAAAATTAGCTGGGCATGGTGGCAGGTGCCTGTAGTCCCAGCTCCTCGGGAGGCTGAGGCAGGAGAATGGTGTGAACCTGGGAGGTGGAGCTCGCAGTGAGCCGAGATCGCGCGCCCCTGCACTCCAGCCTGGGCAACAGAGAGAGACTTCGTCTCAAAAAAAACAAAAAAACATATGCAAATCAATAAACATAATCCAGCATATAAACAGAACCAATGACAAAAACCACAATTATCTCAATAGATGCAGAAAAGGCCTTTGACAAAATTCAACAGCGCTTCATGCTAAAAACTCTCAATAAATTAGGTATTGATGGGACGTATCTCAAAATAATAAGAGCTATTTATGACAAGCCCACAGCCAATATCATACTGAATGGGCAAAAACTGGAAGCATTCCCTTTGAAAACTGGCACAAGACAGGGATGCCCTCTCTCACCACTCCTATTCAACACAGTGTTGGAAGTTCTGGCCAGGGCAATCAGGCAGGAGAAAGAAATAAAGGGTATTCAATTAGGAAAAGAGGAAGTCAAATTGTCCCTGTTTGCAGATGACATGATTGTATATCTAGAAAACCCCATCGTCTCAGCCCAAAATCTCCTTAAGCTGATAAGCAACTTCAGCAAAGTCTCAGGATACCAAATCAGTGTACAAAAATCACAAGCATTCTTATACACCAATAACAGACAAACAGAGAGCCAAATCATGAGTGAACTCCCATTCACAATTGCTTCAAAGAGAATAAAATACCTAGGAATCCAACTTACAAGGGATGTGAAGGACCTCTTCAAGGAGAACTACAAACCACTGCTCAATGAAATACAACAAATGGAAGAACATCCCATGCTCATGGATAGGAAGAATCAATATCCTGAAAATGGCCATACTGCCCAAGGTAATTTATAGATTCAATGCCATCCCCATCAAGCTACCAATGACTTTCTTCACAGAATTGGAGAAAACTACTTTAAAGTTCATATAGAACCAAAAAATAGCCCACATTGCCAAGTCAATCCTAAGCCAAAAGAACAAAGCTGGAGGCATCATGCTACCTGACTTCAAACTACACTACAAGGCTACAGTAACCAAAACAGCATGGTACTGGTACCAAAACAGAGATATAGACCAATGGAACAGAACAGAGCCCTCAGAAATAAAACCACACATCTACAACTATCTGATCTTTGACAAACCTGACAAAAACAAGAAATGGGGAAAGGATTCCCTGTTTAACAAATGGTGCTGGGAAAACTGGCTAGCCAAATGTAGAAAGCTGAAACTGGATCCCTTCCTTACACTTTACACAAAAATTAATTCAAGATGGATTAAAGACTTAAATGTTAGACCTAAAACCATAAAAACCCTAGAAGAAAACCTAGGCAATACCATTCAGGACATAGGCGTGGGCAAGGACTTCATGTCTAAAACACCAAAAGCAATGGCAACAAAAGCCAAAATTGACAAATGAGATCTAATTAAACTAAAGAGCTTCTGCACAGCAAAAGAAACTACCATCAGAGTGACAGGCAACCTACAGAATGGGAGAAAATTTTTGCAATCTATTCATCTGACAAAGTGCTAATATCCAGAATCTACAAAGAACTCAAACAAATTTACAAAAAAAAAAAAAAAAAAAACAACCCCATCAAAAAGTGGGTGAAGGACATGAACAGACACTTCTCAAAAGAAGACATTTATGCAGCCAACAGACACAGGAAAAAATGCTCATCATCACTGGCCATCAGAGAAATGCAAATCAAAACCACAATGAGATACCATCTCACACCAGTTAGAATGGCCATCATTAAAAAATCAGGAAACAACACATGCTGGAGAGGATGTGGAGAAATAGGAACACTTTTACACTGTTGGTGGGACTGTGAACTAGTTCAACCATTGTGGAAGACAGTGTGGCAATTCCTCAGGGATCTAGAACTAGAAATACCATTTGACCCAGCTATCCCATTACTGTGTATATACCCAAAGGATTATATATCATGCTGCTATAAAAACACATGCACACGTATGTTTATTGTGGCACTATTCATAATAGCAAAGACCTGGAACCAACCCAAATGTCTAACAATGATAGGCTAGATTAAGAAAATGTGGCACATATACACCATGGAATACTATGCAGCCATAAAAAACGATGAGTTCATGTCCTTTGTAGGGACATGGATGAAACTGGAAAACATCATTCTCAGTAAACTATCGCAAGGACAAAAAACCAAACACCGCATGTTCTCACTCATAGGTGGGAATTGAACAATGAGAACTCATGGACACAGGAAGGGGAACATCACACTCCGGGGACTGTTGTGGGGTGGGGGGAGGGGGGAGGGACAGCATTAGGAGATATACCTAATGCTAAATGAGGAGTTAATGGGTGCAGCAAAACAACATGGCACATGGATACATATGTAACAAACCTGCACATTGTGCACATGTACCCTAAAACCTAAAGTATAATAATAAAAAAAAAATAAAATAATAAAAAATAAAAATTGTACAAAAATGTTTATAGGCTGGGCGCAGTGGCTCACTCCTGTAATCCCAGCACTTTGAGAGGACAAGGCGGGCAGATCACAAGGTCAGGAGTTTGAGACCAGCCTGGCCAACACAGTGAAACCCTGTCTCTACTAAAAATACAAAAATTAGCCAGACATGATGGTATGTGCCTATATTCCCAGCTATTCAGGAGGCTGAGACAAGACAATCACTTGAGCCCAGGAGGCGGAGGTTGTGGTGAGCCGAGATTGCACCACTGCACTCCAGCCTAGGCAACAGAGCGAGACTCTGTCTCAAAAAAAAAAAAAAAAATGTTTATAGCAGTGTAATTCAAAATATCCAAAAGGTAAAAATAGCCCAGATGTCCATCAAACAAAAGGTGGTACATCCATACAAAGGAATATTATTCAATCATAAAAAGGAATGAAGTACTGATACATGCTACAGTATGAATGAACTTTGAAAACACTATCCTAAGTGAAAGAAGTCAGACACAAAATATCACATGCTTCATGATTCATTTATATTAAGTGCCCAGAATAGGCAAGTCCACAGAGATAGAAAATAGATTAGTAAATTCACAGCCAAGGGAATGGGAGAACGGGGAGTGTCTGCTAATAAGAACAGGGTTTTTTTTTAATTTTTATTTCAAGTTCCAGGGTATATGTGCAGGTTTGTTACATAAGTAAACATGTGCCATGGTGGTTTGATACACCTATCAGCCCATCACCTAGGTATTAAACCCAGCATGCATTAGCTATTTTTCCTAATGCTCTCCCGCCCCCCACCTCACCCCCCAACAGGCCCCAGTGTGTATTGTTCCTTTTCCTGTGTCCATGTGTTCTCATGAACAGGGTTTCTTTTGAGGGTCATGAAATGTTCTGGAATTAGGATACTGGTGACAGTTTCATAACTTTGTGACTATACTAAAAACCACTGAATTGTAGGCTTTTAAAGGGTGAATTTTATGGTATGTGAATGATATATAAACGTTTTAGAAGAATAAAGAGTAAGGGTAAAACTAAGAATGAATACAGTTTTTAGCCTACATGACGAAAACAGTGCTGATAATATAAACAAAAACAAGAACTTCATGTGAGAGAACTTGCTTGATAAATAGAAAGAAATAAATTCAGTTATAAAGACATAGTACTTGAAACTGATCATGAAAATGGATGCCATCACTCAAGGAGAGAGAATGCAGAAATCAAGAAAAAGAGGAAGAGGAGAGAGGAAGAAGGTGGAGGAAGAGAAGGAGAAAGAGGGAGAGGAAGGAAAGAGAAGAACCTACAGATGAGGATATAACTAGGAAGAAGGTTCATATTTGATAGGAGGATGACAGAAGGGAGTTAAGAGAAGGAAAAAAGAGGTGGAAGAACTAGATGAGCACAATGACAGGAATAGTGGAAGAGAAGAACTTTTCATAAAGATGAGTGTAGCTGGCCAGGCACGGTGGCTCACGCTTGTAATCCCAGCACTTTGGGAGGCCGAGGCAGGCAGATCACCTGAGGTCAGGAGTTCGAGACCAGCCTGACCAACATGGTGAAACCTCATCTCTACTAAAAATACAAAATTAGCCAGGCGTGGTGGCACATGCCTGTAATCCCAGCTACTCGGGAGACTGAGGCAGGAGAATCCCTTGAACCTGAGAGGCAGAGATTGCAGTGAACCAAAATCCCACCATTGCACTCCAGCCTGGGCAACAAGAGCAAAACTCCATCTCAAAAGAAAAAAAAAATGAGTGTAGCTAATAGTCTGTCAAATGTTACAGACTGATCAAGGAGACTAGGAACGAATGCAATGAATTTGACAAGAAGAAAGGTCAGCTGTCAACTTTCAGGAATGCTTTTCAAAAGAGAGATCCAAACTGCCAGTATTAAGAAGAATGGGTCATAAAAATAAAGAGAGATGATTGGGAAAGGAAGAGATATGGGACAGGAACATGAAAGGATGTAGAAGGACAATAGCAAATAAACTGAAGTGCACAAAACCTGACACAAAAAGACACTTTTCCAAGCATAATCTATAATTAACATAAAATACAAACAACCTAAATTTTCTAACAATGCGTAAAAAATAAATGATTGCACAAATTATAGAAGCATTGTCTGGTATCATGATTAAGAGAACAGACTCTCAAGCCAGACTGCTTAAATTTGAATTCTTATTTATTTATTTATTTATTTATTGGAGACAAGGTCTCGCTCTTTCGCCCAGGCTGGAGTGCAGTGGCGCAGTCTCAGCTCACTGCAACCTCCCCCTCCTGTGCTCAAGTGACTGTCTTGCCTCAGCCTCTCAAGTAGCTGGGACTATAGATAGGCGCATGCCACCACACTCACTAATTTTTTTGTATTTTTTGTAAAGACAGAGTTTTGCCATGTTGCCCAGGCTGGTTTGAAACTTCTGGGCTCAATCCCTGATCCACCCACCTCGGCCTACCAAACTGCTGGGATTACAGGTGTGAGCCACCACGCCCAGCTGAATCTGAATTCTGACTCTACCACTTACTAGCTGAGTGAACCTGGGCAAGTTACTATACTACTCTGTGCCTTATTTCCTCATCTGCAAAATGGGATAATAACAATAATATCTACCTCATAGTGTTGATGGGAAGATTAAATAGGTTAGTATTTGCAAAGCATTTAGAACAATATCTGACATATAGTTAAGTACTATATAAGGGTGAATTATTATTATCAATACAATAGAATACCTGTGGTTGTTAAAAATGATATCAGAGAATTTCCAATGATTACCTAAAATATTGAGACCTAACATTGAACAACACATTGTTAAGTGAATAAAGCTGGAAAAAAAATGTATACATTATGTGATCATAATTTACATGCACAGAAAAAAGACTGGAAACATAACAGAAGGTCAACACCAGTTCACTCAAAAAGATGGGACTGTAGGGGATTATTATTTTAATCTTCATGCTTTTCTGCATCTCTAAATGTTCTATCACAACAATTTATTATTATAGGTGGAAAAATCAACATGAAAATAGAGAATTCTAGGCTAACATGGCTGACTGAATACACATATCTTTAATCTTTCTTCTGAAACCACAGGAAAATTATAAAAAGTATTTTTTAAAAAAATCTTCACAGACAGGGAGAACAGGAGAGCAGATAGCAGAAAAAAATAAAAGGAAGCCAGAAACTATTGCAGGCAGTGGAGAAAGCTGAGAGGCAACCCAATTTACACTACAGAATCCACAAAAAGCTCAGAAACTGGAAGCAACAGGTAATCTGTGAGTAAAGTGTGGTGGGGTGACTAATGGAACAGAATTCTGTGAAAGCTTTTTGAGAAGTAGATACATCTATCATCTCCCTCACTCTAACTATAGCATGTATCTGGAGGTTTATTCTCCAGGTTGGAGAACATCAGACATGATTAAGGGCTTGGGTACTATATGCAGCTACATGGCACATGTCAAGACACTTGGCTCCTTTCCCCTAGACACCTCCCAGAATGCTGACAGCCAGACATTAACCCTTCAGCCAGGAGATTACAATTTCCAGGTCTTCTCTGGGAAAAGTTACTATCTCAAGGCTTAAACCCTAAAGATATTGACAGAAGAGGGTCCACTAAAAACAGTGCACCTAGATCAGCAAACAGTGAAGCTCCAAGTCTATAAGCTTCCCTACACACTCATAACATTCATTTAGTATTTTATTCTCACACTTTTCATCATATGCGTACATATAACCAGCCATTGCCAGACCTTTGAGGAAATCCTGTAGCATGAAAGATAGAAATGAAAACAAAAAGGGAAAGTCAGTCTGAAGAAAATGATACTATTCACTGAGAAAAAATACTTATCATTAGTAACCCAAGAGAGGTAAAATATGATACTACAGTCATGGAACACTGACAAGATGCTTTTTTAAAGGAACATTAAGAAAACAAGGCCAGGCGCAGTGGCTCATGCCTGTAATCCCAGCACTTTGGGAGGCTGAGGTGGGCAGATCACTGGAGACCAAGAGTTCGAAATCAGCCTGGGCAACATAGTGAGACCCTGTCTCTATTAAAAATACAAAAAACTTAGCCAGGCATGGTGGCACAAGCCTGTAATCCCAGCTACTCCGGAGGCTGAGGCATAAGAATATCTTCAACCTGGGAGGTGGAGGTTTCAGTGAGCAGAAATCACAACACTGCACTCCAGCCTGGGTGATGGGGCCAGATTCTGAAAAAAAAAAAAAAAAGAAAGAAAGAAAAAGAAAAAGAAGCAAAGAAAGAGAGAGAGAGAGAGGAAGGAAGGAAGGAGGGAGGGAAGGAAGGGAGGGAGGGAAGGAAGGGAGGGAGGGAGGGAGGGAGGGAGGGAAGGAGATTAAAAAAGAGCTCTAGGGAGCTAAAATCTAATGGCAATAATGACAAAAATCAATATAAAAATTCAAAATCTAGAAAGTAGAGCAAAAATACAGAGATAAAAATTACAAGAGAAAAAAAAATGAGAAATTTAGAGGACAGGTCAGGAGTCCTCAACAATACAGATGTTCCTTGATTTACAACTGTGTTACATCCCAGTAAACCCACTGTAAGTTGAAAATATCCTAAGTTGAAAATGCATCTAGGCCGGGCGCGGTGGCTCACGCTTGTAATCCCAGCACTTTGGGAGGCCGAGGCAGGCGGATCACGAGGTCAGGAGATCGAGACCATGGTGAAACCCCGTCTCTATTAAAAATACAAAAAAATTAGCTGGGCGTGGTGGTGGGCACCTGTAGTCCCAGCTACTCGGAGAGGCTGAGGCAGGAGAATGGCGTGAACCCGAGAGGTGGAGCTTGCAGTGAGCCGAAATCGCGCCACTGCACTCCAGCCTGGGTGACAGAGCGAGACTCTGTCTCAAAAAAAAAAAAAATGCATCTAATACACCTAACCTACCAAACATCATAGCTTTGACTAGCATGGGCATTTTGTAGACATGATGGGATGCAAAAACACAAAACACAACATCCAAAAATGCTAGCAACACAGTACACTGTAGAGTGTCTGTTGCTTGCCCTCATGTTGTGTGGCTGACTGGAAGCCGCAGCTCGCTGCTATTGCCCAGCATTACAAGACAGCTTATTGCTAGCCCAGGAAAAGATCAAAATTCAAAACTCAAAGTACGATTTCTACTGTAAGCATATTGCTTTCACAATTTCTACTGTAAGCATATTGCTTTCACAGCATCATAATATCGAAAAATCATAAGTCAAACTATCATAAGTCAGGGACTGTGTGCATTAGCAAACCGAATCTAGCCATATATAAAAAGAATAAAAACCATGACGAGGCTACTCAGAGCATTTTACTTGTATTTATATTATCTTACATACCTTCAAGTACCACTTCTTGTAATATTAACTTTAGTGTTTTCTTGAAAACTTAATGGTAACAAGCATTGAAATTAATCCTGGGAATGCACAACTGGTCAAAAATATAAATCAAATCAATGTAATTCACCAAATTAATAAACTAAAAAAAAAGAAAACCATATGATCATCTCAATAAATGCAGAAAAAGCATCTGACAAAATCCAAAATCTATTACTGATAAAAAGTTCTCAGCAAAGAAAGAATAGAAAGAAACATCCTCAACCTGACAGAATTCATATATGAGAAACTCTCAGCTAACATACTTAGTCATAAAAGACTAGATGCTTTCCCTCTGAGATCAGGAACAAGGCAAAGATATCCATTCTTACCACTTTTCAACATCATATTGGAGGTCTAGCCAGTGCTATATGGCAACATCAACAAAGGCATCAAGATTGGAAAGGATGAAATACAACAGTCTCCATTCACAGCTGACATAATTACATACACAGAAAATCACAAAGACTCTACAACAAAGCTCCTAGAACAAATCAGTAAGTTTAGCAAGGTGAGAAGATACAAGGGCAACATGTTGAAATCAATTATATTTCTATATGCCTGCAATGAATAACTGGAATTCATTTTGTAAAATACACTTATAGCACCAAAAAAAGAAAAGAATGAAAACGAAGAAAAAAATATGTAGGTATAAATCTAACAAAATACATGCTGGAGCTACAAAACGCTGATGAAAGACGCTAAAGAGGACCTAAATAAATGGAGAGAAATACTGTACTCATTGATTGGAAGGCTTCATATTATGAAGCTATCAATAGTCCACAAATTGATCTATAGATTGAATGCAATCATAATCAAAATCCCAGCAGAACTTTTTTGTACATATTAATAAGCTGACGCTAAAATTTATATGGAAAGGAAAATAAACAAGAATAGCCAAAACAATCTTAAAGAAAAATCAACAAAGTTAGAGGACTCACACCATCTAATTTCAAATTTTGTTACAAAAATTTAGTAATTAGTCTGGGCGCAGTGGCTCACACCTGTAATCCCAGCACTTTGGGAGGCCGAAGCGGGTGGATCACTTGAGGTCAGGAGTTTGAGACCAGCTTGGATAACATGGTGAAACCTCGTCTCTGCTAAAAATACAAAAATTAGCCACGTGTAGTAGTGGGCACCTGTAATCCCAGCTACTCGGGAGGCTGAGGCAGGAGAATCACTTGAATCCAGGAGGTGGAGGTTGCAGTGAGCTGAGATCATGGCACTGCACTCCAGCCTGGGTGACAGAGTGAGACTCTGTCTCAAAAAAAAAAAATTCAGCAATCAAGACAGTCTGGTATTTGTGAGCTGATAGACACATAGATCAATGTAACAGAACAGAGTCCAGAAACTGGCCAAACATACATGGGCAATTGATTTTGACAATGTTGCCAAGGTAATTCAATGGAAAAAGAACGGTCTTTTCTACAATTAGTACTGAAACCACAGGGCACCCATAAACAAAATTAAAAAAAACTTTGAGCCACAACTCACATATATCCAAAAATTAAGTCAAAATGGATCAGAGGCCTAGACATAAAACATAAAACTATGCATCTTTTACAAGAAAACATAGAAGAAAATTTCGTGATCTTGGATTAGGCAGCGTTCTTAAATACAATACAAAAAGCATATCCATAAATGAAAAAAATTGATAAATAGGACTCATACAAATTAAATCCTTTCATTCTGCAAAAGACCCTGTTAAGATATTAAGAAGATAAGCACTGAGAAAATATTCACAAATCACATATCTCACAAAGGACTTCCGTCTAGAATATATAAAGAACTCTCAAAACTCAATAAGAAAAAAAACTACCCAATTAAAAAACAAGCAAAAGATCTGAACAGACACTTCACCAAAGAGACATGGATAGCAAATAAAAACATGCAAAGATGTTAAGCATCATTAGTCATTACAGAAATACAAATTCAAACCACAATGAAATACCAGTACACACCTATTCGAATGAGTAAAAGAAAAAGAAAACTGACAATACCAAGTGCTGACAATGATGTGAACAAACTAGCATTCTCATACATTGCTGGTAGAAATGTAAAATGGTAACAACCACTTTGAAAAACAATTGGACAGTTTGTTTCTTTCTTTCTTTCTTTCTTTCTGTTTTTTAGATGGAGTTTTGCTCTTATCACCCAGGCTGGAGTGCAGTGGCACGATCTCAGTTCACTGCAACCTCTGCCTCTTGGATTCAAGCGATTCTCCTGCCACAGCCTCCTGAGAGTAGCTGGGATTACAGGCATGAGTCATCACACCCAGCTAGTTTTTGTATTTTTAGTAGAGACAGGGTTTCACCATGTTGGCCAGGCTGGTCTCGAACTCCTGACCTCAGGTGATCCACCCGCCTCGGCCTCCCGAAGTGCTGGGATTACAGGCATGAGCCACCACGCTCGGCCTAGGCAGTTTCTTATAAAGTCAAACATACTTTTCATATGACCTAGCAACTCCACTCCTAAGTATTTACCCAAGAGAAATGAAAACTTATGTTCACGTAACAACCTGTTCTATGAATGTTTTACAGCAGTTATGGCAACATTTATTCATAACCATCAAAAACTGGAAATAACCTAAATGTTCTTCATCTGGTGAATACATAAACTGTGGCACATCCCATACAATGGAATACTACTCAGTAATAAAAAGTAAGAAGTGAAATAAACCAGATCCAAAGGGTTCTATTTGACTCACTCTATGGCTTATTCATATGACATACTAAAAAAGGCAAAACTCCAGGGGTCGAGAACAGATTCATAGCTGCCAGGGTTTCAGGTCGGGGAAGGGGTTGACTACAAAGGGATAGCACAAGGGAAGTTTTAGACTGATGGAATCTTTCAGCATCTGGATTGTGGTAGTGCTTCCACGACTCTATGTATTTGTCAAAACTCAAAGCATTGTACACCAAAAAGAATGAATTTTTGAAATAAATATATATTTAAATAGCATGTCTGCGTGTGGTTCTTTGCATTATGTGATAACTGCAACATTATCTCAGGAATAAAATATATAATCATTTTTAAATTTACAAAAAAATTTCTAAAAAGCGTTAAGTGGTGGGCCCAAGGGGTAGAAAGGGAAGAGCCGAATATATTTATAAGCAGAAAAAAGGGGCCTCAGTGGAGAGATAAAGTAGATACGCAAGAAAGGAGCAGTAATGAATTGAACAAGACTGTGAAAGAAATGGAAGGGAATAGAATCAAGCACAGAAGCAGCCAAGTTCTAAGTATCTTTCAAATCATAAATTAAGCATCATTACCTCCACAAAGCCTTCCCAGGAGCCCCAAAGTGGAAATTACCTTTTCCTCCCCTGAAACTCTACATCATTTTAAACATACTGTCTGATAACTCTTCCTAATTAGTATGAAATAGAATTATCACTATTTTACATGTCTTATCTCCTGTTCCTGCCCCAACAACCCACTAGATTATAAATTATTTGAAAGCAAAGTTTCAGGAGCAATTTGTACTTCTTTCCTCCACAATGCCTTGCATTGTGCTTTAAATATAGTAAAAATAAAAACAAAACAAAACTGCAAAACCCACAATAAGGATGTTGAGTAAATAATGCAGAGAGTAGTAGATGGTTTACTGATTGATTCTTGCATGTGTTATTCTTTGTATTACAATCCAGTATAATGACTTTTGCACAATGGCACTTTTGTTGTCAAACGTATTCAGTTATGGATTCATCTGAGTCTTGAACTTGAAGCAATAAACGTTTGAAAAAATGTCAAGGACATCAGTTACTTACATAAATATATTAAAAAGTTCACCTCGGCCGGGCGCAGTGGCTCACGCCTGTAATCCCAGCACTTTGGGAGGCCGAGGTGGGTGGATCACCTGAGGTCAGGAGTTCAAGACCAGCCTGGCCAACATGGCAAAACCCCGCCTCTACTAAAAACACAAAAATTAGCCAGGCGTGGTGGCACACGCCTGTAATCCCAGCTACTCGGGAGGCTGAGGCAGAAGAATCACTTGAACCTGGGAGGCGGAGGCTGCAGTGAGCCGAGATTGCGCCATTGCACTCCAGCCTGGGCAACAGAGCAAGACTCCGTCTCAAAAAAAAAAAAATCACCTCAGGAAAGACCACCCATTCTAATTCCCTTGAAAAGTTATAGAAAAAGCAGATGGCTCTATAAGATTGGGGGTGGTGGGTGCATTAGGCTCATTTTAAGTAAGTCAAAAGTATAATTTAAAAAAAAGGCCAGGTGCGGTGGCTCACGCCTGTAATCCCAGCACTTTGAGAGGCTGCGGCAGGTGGATCACGAGGTCAGGAGATCGAGACTATCCTGGCTAACACGGTGAAACCCCGTCTCTACTGAAAATACAAAAAAAAATAGCTGGGCGTGGTGGTGGGTGCCTGTAGTCCCAGCTACTTGGGAGGCTGAGGCAGGAGAATGGCGTGAACCCGGGAGGTGGAGCTTGCAGTGAGCCGAGATTGTGCCACTGCACTCCAGCCTGGGTGACAGAGCGAGACTCCGTCTCAAAAAAAAAAAAAAATTCTGGCCAGGCATGGTGGTGTCATGTCTGTAATCCCAATATTTTCGAAGGCCAAGGCAGGAGGAGCACTTGAGGCCAGGAGTTGAAGACCAGCCTGGACAACACTGCAAGACACTTTCTCTACAAAAACTTAAAAAATTAGCCAGGCATGGTGGTGCACACCTGTAGTCTCAGCTACTTGGAAGGTTGAGATGGGAGGACCCGCTTGAGCCCAGGAGGTCGAGGCTGCAATGAGCCATGGTTGGGCCACTGTTCTTCAGCCTGGGTGACAGTGAGACCCTGTCTCAAAAAAAAAAAAAAATTCTGAAGTACATGTATTTAATGTGCAATTTTGTAATATTCAATTCTATCAATGACCTGTTTTTTTCTTTCTGTACATATGCTTACTCATCTTTCAATGATCTTATTTATTTCCATGAAGTTTAGGGATAAATAAGCCACATGTAGATAAATATTATCAGTCTACTGAATATATCACTGAATTGCATCATTGATGGCATTATACTCAGTTACAGAGCATTATGAATTCATCAACCCTCATTTTATCACTAATCAGTATCATGTCCATGTAACTGAATTTACTCTGTAAAATTTTTAGTGTAGGACCTCTTTTCCTATTATGATACACTTCCATCATTAAGGACGTGGAAATTTTGTCACAAATAGTAAGTTAAGTACCACATAACAATTAAGATATAATTCATTACTACTTCCTTAAAAACAAAACAAAAAGACTGTCCTTCAGAACACATCAAGGAGACAATTTTTTTTTCTATGAATGAATGAAACATGCTATGGAATGAATTGTGCACATCCAACCCCCGCCCCCCACAAATTCATATGTTGAAGCCCTAACCTCCAATGTGATTATACTTGGAGATGGGGCTTTTCAGACCTAAGTAGGTCCGTATGATGGGATAGTGCCCTTACAAGTAGAGACAGCTCTATCTCTATCTCTATCTCTCTTCTCTCTCTCTCTCTCTCTCTCTCTCTCTCCCCACCCTGCCATGTGAGGACACAGGGATAAAGGCAACCATCTGCAAGCCAGAAGAGAGCTCTGACCAGAAGCCAACTATGCTAGCATCCTGTTTTTAAGCCACTCCGTCTATGGTGTTTTGTTACGGCAATCCAAGCTGACTACGACAAAAACATATCAAGGAATTTGGAGACAAAACCCTAAGCAATTCAGCACTTTATCAGTGAAGTATTGCAGGAAGAGGAATGGATAGGATGCAGGAGAGGGGACACTGAGTTATATACAGCCTGGCCCTTTTACTGACTTCAAGTGAGACCCAGAACAAGTTGCTCTTTAGTTCGTAGTTTGGCTACAGATTCTGCATCTATATAATTACGACACTAGATAAGCTACTCTCACAGCCACTGCACAGCATCACTCCTACCCTCACTTTGACTATGACTGTACCTTGAAACTGCAGTCACTAACGACGCTGCAGTAACTAGGTGAGACAGGAAGAAATAATCACTGAAGGCAGCAACAAGAATAACAAAATGTCGTGCATAAATTGCAACTCTAGCATGACGGAATGCAAAATGTATAACTGAGATAAACATTTATGAAATCTGCTTCAAAAACAAAGATCAAGATTGAATACTGGCCGGGAGTGGTGGCTCATGTCTGTAAATCCCAGCACTTTGGGAGGCTGAGGCAGGTGAATCACCTGAGGTCAGGAGTTCGAGATCAGCCTGGCCAACATGGTGAAACCGCATCTCTACTAAAAATACAAAAGTTAGTTGGGCATGGTGGTGTGCACCTGTAGTCCCAGCTACTAGGGAGGCTGAGGTGGGAGGACCACTTGAGACTGGGAGGCAGAGGTTGCAGTGAACCGAGATTGTGCCACTGCACTCCAGCCTGGGTGACAGAGTGAGACCCTGTCTCAAAAAAAAAAAAAAAATTGAATACTGCACCACCATCACCATCTCTTTGTATTAAAGCTTAAGACGTACAAAAAAAATAAAAAGAATGTAGATACAACAGAAAGGGAATGCTGCGACTACACAAAGCACAATGGTCATTCATGTCCTTCCTACTTTTTGTTATAGTATACAATGATTTTTTTTTTCCAAGATGAAGTATAAGGAAGCATATAATTGCATAGGGAAGAGAACGTGAGATACTAACCCCGGACATAATAGTGTTGTCAGCAAGGCATTTGTCTTCCACTTAACACCTCTAAATGCTGAGGAAGTAAAAAACAGAATAGTTACTTTAGCAACTTGATTTAGTCCACTTTACAAACACTTTAAAGTAATCAAGGCACAATTACATTTTCATAAGTCGGCTAAAATTCCCCCATGAAATTTTTTTTATTTTTTACTTCACAGCCTTTTAATTTCTACATTGCACACAGCAACTTCCTGGAATAGTAACAGTTGTAATGCTTACTCTTATACATTACAGCAGACACATATCTGGTAGGGGTTCCCAGAAGGACCCATAACACAATGGCACAGGTCATTAAACCTCCTCCATTGGCAGAAGGAAAACCAAGGCAGGCCAGACCTAAAGGCACAAAAATGAAATAGAAAACCAGCAACAATAATAGTCTCAAAGTACATAGGACTTTATAAGAAATTAAGCACAACCTTATTAAGACATTATATGAAACAGCACACAAGGAAATTATCTAATGGGAGTACTACAAGCAAGGGATGCTCCAAGCAAATGTTACTTGCTTAGCTAAGTACTTGACACTTTTTCTTAATGAAAAAGTCTGATTTTCCATTCAAGGTAAGTGGAAGTAAGTTTTCATAAGTTGAATTAGCCTCAATTTCACTGTCTAAATCAAAATTACACAGAATATCTTCCCCTTTCCCACACTTCGGTAGTCACTCCAAAAACAGCACTTCTTTTTTTCCCAAAGAAATTTCCTTCTGTTTCCTTTTATTCAAGCTGAGGAATGAAAAAAAATCAAAGTGAGAACTGGTCTCAGGAAAATATAACCCTAAAAGCTGATTTTTGAAATTATCATTGACATCTGAAACATCTAATGAGCCATTTTTTACAGCAGCTTTGTTTACGAAAATCACTACTCTGGCTATCAAAAACTGACAAGCTCCATTTTTAGTTTATAAATGAAGGCACTAGGGTTCATCAGCCATTGTGAGCCCACTACAGATGCCATTCCATTTATACACTTAAAGACCAGCACTTAGGCTTGCTGTAGCATTTCAAAATGTTAGCTTTTAAATTATGAACTCCCTTAGCCCACTTAAAATATGATTCTACTCACGTACTGATTTTAACAATGCATTTATTTTGCAAAGCAAGGAATATACATATTGGAGTGTACAGTAAACTATTCAGAACTAAAGAAGCTATGGAAGGTGCTTGATATAGGAAGATACTTAGACTAATATCCTTAATTTGAGAAGACAAATGTAAATACTATAAAACACAGATTTCCATTAACTTTAGGGTATAATTTTCCAAGTCCCTTTGTACAAAGGAATCAAAGTTTAACATATGCCAGCAGCTTACTATGAATGTTTAAGGCATATCTGAGTGTACTCATTTAAAGTAATAAAGGTAACAAACAAAATTTGTGTTCCTTGACCCAGGAAGGCTGACAGCAACATTGCGTTCTTTGGGGGCCTGAAAACAACTGCATGAATCATCTTCCAGCCAAACTCCTGCTGGGCATCCTCCCACACATAAGAAAGTCTCTAACAAACATACAAGTTACTATGACAGAAAGTTACAAGAGCTCTGGAAGTTAGTTGAAACAGAATTTTCCTTTAAAGGCAGACTAACTGGAAACCAATGGCTCATTATGAATTCAGCAGGTGTCTGGAAGGTACATGATCCTGCCACACAAATGAATCACTCCCTTACTCAAAGTTTTGCATCCAAGGGAGTGTGTTAATTACATAAAACACACAACTGATTTACTTTTCATGAAGAAAGCAAAATGATTTAACCTACATAAGGAACTTGACCAATGTTACAGCAATTAAAAATTGACCAATACACAAGTGGTCACAAGAGTCAAAACAGTATAAACAGTATAACCTAAATTATAGTATTTTGCAATGTTTCATATTGTTATCTCATACTTCTAATCAATGAAAATCTTTAATAATGACATTTTGAGTTCAGAAACACATAAAAAAGGATATAACCAAAAAGTTGATAACAAACAACTCTTAATAAACCTCCCTGTTCTTTTAAAAAAATTTACACAACTCTGTACTTTCTGATTTGGTATAACATACAAAATCACTAGGCATAAAAAATGTGTTGTATTCAAGGTGCAATACTTTAAGTAGAAATATAACATTGATGAAAACTGGGCAGAATAGGCACTTAAGTATTTGTTGAATCAAACATATGCATTTTTACTTATGGGAGAATTCATCTTATTATATCTGATAATATCTTTATGGAGAATCCTTAATATGATGATAGCCACCGTTCCAGATAAGAAAATAATAACAAAGGAATTCACAATACCAGAAAATTTAAGAAAGAAAAAAAGAGAAGTTAAATCTCAAAACTTCCTGATTGAGCACTGAAAAAAAAATGCATGTACATATAAAAGAAAGACACTCAAATTATCATTATGTAAATCAGTTTTCTAACGTCAAATTTAGATCAATGACTGAATGCATCAATATATTAAGTGAACTTAAAGTTATGTTACAAAAGAGTATTACAAATAAAGTAATAGAAGCAACACTATTCTTAAGGTTATTTTTAGAAAACTTTAAGAGTACCTTCTCAAAGAGAAATAAGAAGTAAATAAGATCTGTAACACAAACTTAGTTTGGGAGCATGGAACCGACAACCTAAGTTCAGGAGACACAGGTTGAACTACTGGCTGACTGGCTTCTTAGCCAATGGATCAAGGCCCTAGTCTTTATTACTCTGTGAGCTTCAGGGCAAAGATCCCAAGAACCACTTATCTACCAGCTCTTCCTGTTTCTAAAACTAAAACTTAAAAACTATCCCCAAAGCAAAGCCAATGCCTTCTGCCACCCCATCTCCCCAGCCAAACCCATACACACCCAAAAAAGTTTCACCAGAATCTATGAAAAGTCCAGCACTGTTTTAGCGAGATGCCAATAAGGCTACTGACATCTAAACGTCTGTTAAATGTTGTAAATAAATTAAGTCAAGACAGAAACTAAAATACAGTACATTTGTTGTTACATTACTACTACTAGAAATTAGCCCTCATAATCTATCTAGAGGTCCTTCACTTTCACAACCCCTTTGGAGAAACCATTTAAATAAACTGTATCTGAGGAGACTTCTGGGGGGTGACAAAATGGGATTGGAACTGTTGCCCAAACAGAAGCCTCTCAGGAAAAGTTACCATAGGAAGAAGCAAGAGGACAAGGAGGAGGAGGAGAAGGAAGAATAACAGGAACAAAGAAAGGAGAGGAAGGGTATTTTCATTTTAAAGTCAATGGGAGTATAAGGAGAATCATCATGCCAGAAGACCATACTCCTAGTATCACACCATTCCTTACTTTCACTTTTTTAATTTTTAATTTTTATTTCAGAGACAGGGTCTCTCCATGTTGCCCAGGCTGGTCTTGAACTACCACCCTTAAGTGATCCTCCCACTTCAGCCTCCCAAAGCCCTGGGATTACAGGTGCGAGCCACCATACTGGGCCCTTACTTTCATTTTTACTTTTGTAATCCCCTTTGACCCATGATTGCTTTATTACAGGATATAAAGACAACAAGGAATAAAATACAATATAGACAAATTCATTTCTTTTTGACCAGCTTCTCTGTTCAGTCTCCTAAGTTACTAACTTCACATCCTACTCCCACTCTCAGCACTTTATCACGGCCCTAGTCATTAGTTATGTTCTCAGTTGGTTCATCCCTCAATGAGTCCATCCCATGTGAAACTACTTTCCATAGCCACAGGCTTCTAACTCTGTGGTTTCATCCTGTTGAAGATTCCTGAGGAATCAAGTCCTTTCACTCCGGGTCCACTAGCATGTCCTCTGCCTTATTCACTGTTGAGCTCAGAGCCTACCATAGCATCACGATAGGGACTAAAAAGAGTAAATGGTCCTTCACTGGCAGACATTATCTCCATACGATCCTCTCCTCTATATGACCTGCCTTGATGACACAGCCACTTGAAGTTGTGGGTTTGTCATATGAAATCCTTTCACCCTTTTCTCATCCCTTCCCAGATTTTTATGACATCCCTACCTTCCTCTACCCCAGTTGGTTACTACAGCTGGTTACTATTTTTCCTAACTCTCTACTGTGCCTAAACTTTTTGAACCCACAAACAAAAGCTTCCATTCCATTTTATTTTTCATCTCTTGCACAGTGTCAACTTCCACAGTCATATCTCGCTGACTCCCCACCCCAATATTCATTCCATGCAGACGTAGTATCTCCATTTCGGATTGCTCTTTCCCTTCAGCATAAACATTAACATATTCAAAACACAGTTATCTTTTTTTCATTGTGTATGCGGAGAGTGGAAGGGAGAAGAGGAGAGAGGAAACTACAGTCACAGAGAAGGAAAAAGATGTTACCCAAGATCATCTGTGATAACAAAATATGTTAATTTAAATATATATATTTAAATTTCTACCTCAAAACTACTTACTTTTTACTTCATGAAGTGCTTACCTAAACCACTGAATATTAGTATGAGGCACAGACTCCAAAATCTAATCTCACCTAGAAGCCCACTTGACAGTTTTGTTTTCCTAAAACAGGAATATAAAATCGTATGACCAAATGTTAGTTGAGTTTTTGCTGGTTATAATCCTGAAACCAATGGAAAAACGATTCTGCATGTACTTTCTCCATTTCTTTACTTTTAACTTCATGGAATTATATAATCTACTTTGACATTTTTTAATTTTCTTTTTTGCGTTTTGTTTTTGTTTTGAGATGGAGTCTCACTCTGTCACCCAGGCAGGAGTGCAGTGACACGATCTCAGCTCACTGCAGCCTCCACCTCCTAGGTTCAAGCGATTCTCCTGCTTCAGCATTCTGAGTAGCTGGGATTACAGACATGAGCCACACCCGGCTAATTTTTTTATTTTTAGTAGAAATGGAGCCTCGCCATGTTGGCCAGGTTGGTCTCGAACTCCTGACCTCAGGTGATCCACCCGCCTCGGCCTCCCTCAGCCTCCCTAAGTGCTGGGATTACAGGTGTGAGCCACCGCACCCGGCCTTCTTATTTTCATTTCCTAATATTCTACCTCATTTAAAAGAGACTAGGAGGAAATAATTTTAGCTTGCTGCTATTCACCAATAATAGCATCTCTTTGCTACTACTTTTCTGTAACCCTAAATTCACCCCATACTTCATTTCATTTTGTCCCTTTTGTCCTGATCATATTTCCATCTGCAAAGGTACACAAAAGTATATATAATGAGAGTCACTGTAGCTTTGTCTGTAAATTTAAAAACCTAGAAACAACCAAATATGCCCATCACAATGAAAATAAACTATGGTAATCCATGCAAATAATATGCAACCATTAAAAAAAATGATGTGCATCTATAAGTGACAGTATCTCTATGAAATAGCATTAAGTGAAAAAGAAAGGTGAAAAGTATGTGTGGCAAGATTCCACTTTTTCCCAAGAATATGATATACATATCTTGTAGGTACAAATATTTTTCTGGAAGGATAAATAAGAAAAAATCATGCTTATACTGTTAGACGGAGAGAGTAGGAATTGGAGGGTAAAGGAAGGGAGAGATTTACTTATACCTTTTCTATCTGGTTTGAAGTCTTCACCATATACAAATATACAAATGTTACTGATATTGCTTAAATTCAACTAAAAAACAACTTGCTTCACTGCAACCCACCAACTCCACCCTCTGCAAATAGGTTTGTTATTAGGGTATTTTGTTTGATTACAAAACCTCGTTCAACTACTTAACCCATCATTTGTTTTTTGTTGTTTTTTGGTTTTGGGTTTTTTGTTTTTGTTTTTGAGACAGTCTTGCTCTGTCGCCCAGGCTGGAGTGCAGTGGCGTGATCACAGCTCACTGCAGCCTCGACTTCCCTAGCTCAAGTGATCCTCCCACCTCAGCCTCTCAAGTAGCTGGGACCACAGGTGTGCGCCACAATGCCCAGCTAATTTTTTAGTTTTTCGCAGAGATGAGATCTCACTATGTTGCCATGGCTGGTCTTAAATTCCTGGGCGCAAGCAATTTGTCTACCTCAGCCTCCCAAAGTGCTGGGATTACAGGCTCAAGTTATCACGCCCTAACCATTTCCTATATTTTACATTTTTTGTATGTTAAGTATTTTGGTGGTGAGTGCCTATTGTCCTAGACACCCAGGAAGCTGAGGTGGGAGGATCACCTGAGCCAGGGAGTTTGTGGCTGCAGTGAGCTGTGACTGTGCCACTGAACTCCAGCCTCGGCAACAGAGTGAGACCCTGTTTCAAGAAAAGAAAAAGATTTTCTTTTATGTTGTAGTTTTCAGTACTGAATAAAACATAAGAAAACACAATTATGAATGAAGTTGTTTCTGCTGATGTGTGATCGAATTCAACTTGTCAAGAGCTTTAAGATATTGCCAATATATTATGATCTTAAATGATAATCCCTGGCCGGACACAGTGGCTCATGCCTGTGATCCCAGCACTTTGGGAGGCAGAGGCGGGCAGATCACCTGAGGTCAGGAGTTCAAGACCAGCCTGACCAACATGGAGAAACCCCGTCTCTACTAAAAATACAAAATTAGCCAGGTGTGGTGGCACATGCCCGTAATCCCAGCTACTCAGGAGGCTCAGGCAGGAGAATAGCTTGAACCCAGGAGGCAGAGGTTGCAGTGAGCTGAGATGGCGCCATTGCACTCCAGCTTGGGCAACAAGAGTGAAACTCCGTCTCAGAAAAAAAAAAAATTATAACCCCCAATAAATACTTAGGCCATTATTGCAGTGTTATTACCCCTCAAGTCCATGGCATGATCTTAGCAAAAGAAAAATACAGGCACAGCTTGGCCAAGCTATGCTTGAAATACCTTTGGATTTTTTTTTTATGAAGTTTGGGGCACATGAAGAAAGTCACTATATGTTTTTTTTTTTTTAAAATAAAAACCCAAATGAAAGATTTTAATTAAAATGAGTTTTATATGAAGGAAAAATAAGCCAGGAAAAAAAGATTAAAGAGACAAAAATTTGGAAAAAAATTATTACGTATGTTTTTATCTTTTTATTTTTCTTTTTTGTGACAGCGTCTTTGCTCTGTCACCCAGGCTGGAGTGCAGCAGCTCGACTTCCCCTGGCTCAAGCGGTCCTCCCACCTCAGCCTCCCAAGGAGCTGGGACTACAGCCATGTACCACCACTACTCTTAGATAATTTTTATGTTGCCAGTGCTGGTCTTGAACTCTTGGCTCAAGCCATCCTACCACCTCAGCCTCCCAAAGTGCTGGGATTACAGGCGGGAGCCATCGCACCCAGCCTAAACAACAAAAAAAAAAAACATAAAAAAAGCTTTTTTAAAATGGGCTTTAATCCTACAATAGATTTGAGGTAAATCCTGATGACCACATGACCACTGTTAACACTACCAGTGACGGGACAGGTTAGCATCATGTGCCTCCTCATGTATTCCTACCAAGAATGCAAGCATCTGGTCATGAGGAAACATCCTTAAGACTCAAGATGATAGTCATCATACAGAATGTAATGTCTGTACCCTTTAAAAATTTCAAGGGTATGAAAGACTAACGAACTTAGTCTAGATTGCAGGAGACCAAAACCATAATCCTAGATAGGACTGTGAACCAGAAAGGGAAAGAGTGACACTGTTGACCACCTGGTAAAATCTGCATGGATGGATATGGATTGGACAGTATTGATTCCTGATTCAGAGGGTTGTATGCTGGTAGGAGAGTGACCTCGTTTTGAGGAAGTACCCTCTGGAGTGTTTAGGGGTGACTAGACAACCTCTAGCTCTCAAAAGATTCAAAGACTAATGATAATGGACACCCACCCAGAAGACTGAACAATGAAGCAAATGAGGTACAGTGTTAACAGTCGGGATATCCGGCTAAAGGGACTACTGGAATTCTTTGTACTATTCTGGCAATTCTTCTGTAAGTCTGAAACTGTTTCAAAATAAATTATTTTTTTAAAAAACCTATAAGAAAATCATAATTTATATAACTGATAAATCAAAAGGTAAATACTTCACGAACGAATTTAGCCTTCTATTAAAATATTGTTGCATTTTTCTAGGAACTCCTTTAAAAAGTTATTTTTGCAACAGTAAAAATGTAAGTTATTTTGTGAAAATTTGAATTACATGCACCTCTTTACCAGCCTATCCATTGGTTTAACTGAGTTAATTCATATCAAATCATTAAAAAAAAAAAAAAAAGAGCAGTACTTTCAAACACACACTATGAAGTTTGGATTTTAACTACAAAGAGAGCCAGGGCAATCTGCAGTTGCTATACAGTCATTTTTTGCACCAAACATTGCCATCTACTGGAAATAATGGACCACAACACATATTACTTTTCCCTAGGAAAGTAAAAAATTATTTAAAAATCCTAAGGCATATTTGAGAACAAAATGACAAATGCGAAAAGATAACTAAGTGGTAGAAACTATTTTTAACCCGTTTAAAATTAATGAATTATGCTGCATTCTTTACATTCTAGAGTTTCAAAATCTTTTATAAGACAGCAATTCTCATAATATCATATGAGGTAAACAGGTCTCTAACGTTGGTAATAATGGAGGCACAAGAAGCAAATGTAGAAACATAAAAGACTTCTTGATCCATGACACAGTACCCTATGATAGGTCTCATTCAATAAAAATTCATGAAGGGGCCGGACGCGGTGGCTCACACCTGTAGTCCCAGCACTTTTGGAGGCCGAGGCGGGTGGATCGCTCGAGTTCAGGAGTTCGAGACCAGCCTGGGAAACATGGCGAAACCCCGTTTCTACAAAAAAATACAAAAATTAGCGGGGCATGGTGGCTCGCGCCTGTGCTCCCAGCTCCTTGGAGGGCTGAGGTGGGAGGATGGCATGAACCTGGGAGGTCGAAGCTACAGTGAGCCGAGATCGCACCACTGCATTCCAGCCTGGGCGACAGAGTGAGACCCCGTCTAAAAAAATAAAAATAAAGATGTAAATTTAAAAAAAAATTCATGTAGGGACTCAAAAAAGAATCAGGCCGGCCGGCAATTCGATCTTCTAGTCCAGTTGTTCTCAACAAGAGGAGCAGCACCCTCTAGGGGGCACAATGAGAATGTGCGGTGACGCTGCTAGTATTAACAGAGATGTCCTGCAAGGCACAGGGAGACCCACACAATGGAGAACTGAGAACTGTACAATGTCTTACAACTCTTTCAAATGCCCCACTCAACTTTCATGTGGGTGCAAAACTGCTTATGATTATCTGAGCCTAGATTCTAACTCAGCCACACCTTTATTTTATTTTATTTTATTTTATTTTGAGACAAGGTCTCTGTCTGTTGCCCAGGCTGGAGTGCAGTGGTGCAATCATTGCTCACTGCAGCCTTGACTTTCCAAGCTCAAATGATCCTCAAACCTCAGCCTCCTCAGTAGCTGGGACCACAGGTGTGCCATCACGCCCGGCTTTTTTTTTTTTTTTTTTTTTTAATAGACAAGGTGTCACTCTGTTACCCAGGCTGGTCTTGAACTCCTGGGCTCAAGTAATCCTCCCACCTCAGCCTCCCAAAGTGCTGGGATTATAGGCATGAGCCACTGCACCCAGCCCTAACTCCCTTTTACAGATAAAGTATTTTTACACAGTTTCAATATTCGCTGATATTTTTTCCCAAGAACACAACTGCCATATCAGTTGAAGGAAAATGGTACGTTTGGCTTGGAATTTTGCCAAAATTAATCATTTCAGAAAATCATGGCATAATTTAGAGTTATGTGGTATTAGAGCCACCAGTGCATACTATTTTTATATGCATGTGTTGCCACATTTACAACAATTATACCCATGGGTGCAAGCATCTGACAACGACTGAAATATATACCTAAATAACTATTTTATTAAAAGTTACCTCCCTTTTGTTTCTCCTTTATATTGTAGTTAGGATGTTATATTGATGTTTATTGAAACTATGTATATAGACAAGTTTCATCCTTACCTATTAGCATCATTTTAGAATAGTAAAAGGAGAGTTATAAACTACTTGTTAAACGAGGACATCGGCCGAGTGCGGTGGCTTACGCCTGTAATCCCAGCACTTTGGAGGCTGAGGAGGGTGGATCATGAGGTCAGGAGTTTGAGACCAGCCTGGCCAACATAGTAAACCCCATCTCTACTAAAAATACAAAAAAATTTGCCAGGCGTGGTGGCAGGCGCCTGTAATCCCAGCTACTTGGGAGGCTGAAGCAAGAAGAATCACTTGAACCTGGGAGGCAGAGGTTGCAGTGAGCAGAGATCGCGCCACTGCACTCCAATCCAGGTGACAGGTGACAGTGCGAGACTCTATCTCAAAAAAAAAAAAAAAAGAGGACATCACTGTGATTTGGGTTGAGAATTACCAATCGAGTTCAACTCCCTCTATTTATTATGGTGAAACTGAGATCCAGAGGGGAAATTTTGGAATTCTCAATTCAGTTAATGATCCATGCTTCCTGAAAATCAGAAATGCATTTTCCAATAAAAGCAATGCCATATATATATATATACACACACACACACACATATACATATATATACATATACATATATACATACATATATATACATATACATATATACATACATATATATACGCATATACATATATATATGTTTTGTTTTTTTTTTTGAGACAGAGTCTCACTCTGTCACCCGGGCTGGAGTGCAGTAGCGCAATCTTGGCTCACTGCAACCTCCACCTCCTGGGTTCAAGAGATTCTCCACCCTCAGCCTCCCAAGTAGCTGGGATTACAGGACCCCACCAGCATGCTGGGCTAATTTTTGTATTTTTAGTAGAGATGGGGTTTTGCCATGTTGTACAGGTTGGTCTTGAACTCCTGACCTCAGGTGATCGCACTTGGACACAATGCTTTAAATTTAGCTAGGGTCCCAGGCTAGCCAACAAATGGAGCTTATGTAACTCAAATATATAGCTAACATTAATGTGATTACAACGAAACCAAAAAGCCTTTGGTGATATAAAAACAGTACATTTTTGGCCGGAAGCAGTGGCTCATGCCTGTAATCCCAGCACTTTGGGAGGCCCAGGCAGGTGGATCACTTGAGGTCAGGAGTTCAAAACCAGCCTGGCCAACATAGTGAAACCCCACCTGTACTAAAAATACAAAATTAGCTGGGTATGGTGGCGCATGCCTGTAATCCCAGCTATTCAGGAGGCTGAGGCAGCAGAATCGCTTGAACCCAGGAGGCAGAGGATGTAGTGAGCCAAGATTGTGCCATTGCACTCCAGCCTGGGCAACAAGAGCAAAACTCTGTTTCAAAAAAAAAAGACTGTACATTTTTAAAGCAAAGTATTATGAATAGAAACACCTTATTACGGCATTCAATAATTCATAATAGGCATTCAATGTTCATAATTCATAACAGGCATTCAATAAATTCATAATAGACACTCGGTTCATAACAGGCACTCAAGAAACATATAAATTGATAAACAAAAGGTCTTCACTCAAATGTTAATCTTTATGACTCATGCCTCCTGAACAAATGTATTATAAATTCCAAATTTTACACCGGTTTGGGAACCTGTATTATTTTCTGAAAACATTAAA
The DNA here is from genome assembly GCF_006542625.1 of Nomascus leucogenys. Classification (NCBI taxonomy): domain Eukaryota; kingdom Metazoa; phylum Chordata; class Mammalia; order Primates; family Hylobatidae; genus Nomascus; species Nomascus leucogenys. Next base: position 122,477,217 of record NC_044406.1, on the reverse strand, counting down.
GTGCATTCTCATGACAGCTAATTAAAAAACAAAATAGGGCCGGGCGTGGTCGCTCACACCTGTAATCCCAACACTTTGGGAGGCCAAGGTGGGTGGATCACTTGAGGTCAGGAGTTTGAGACCAGCCTGGGATAGTGAAACCCCGTCTCTATTAAAAATACAAAAATTAACTGGGTGTGGCAGATGGCACCTGTAATCCCAGCTACTCATGAGGCTGAGGCAGGAGAATTGCTTGAATCCGGGAGACGGAGGTTGCAGTGAGCCAAGATCACGCCACTGCACTCCAGCCTGGGCAACGGAGGGAGACTCCATCTCAAAGAAAAAAAAAAAAAAACAGACCAGGTGCAGTGGTTCACACCTATAATCTCAGCACTTTGGGAGGCCAAGGCAGGTGGATCACTTGAGGTCAGGAGTTCGAGACCATCCTGGCCAACACAGTGAAACTCCGTCTCTACTAAAAATACAAAAATTAGCCAGGTATGGTGGCCCGTGCCTGTAGTCCCAGGTACTTGGGTGGCTAGGGCACGAGAATCACTTGAACCTGGGAGGCGGAGGTTGCAGTGAGCCGAGATTGTGCCACTGCACTCCAGTCTGGGTGACAGAGCGAGACTCTAATTTCTAATTTCTAATTTTTACTGCTAGCATACAGAGATATCATTTTTTATACTGATCTTAGATTCCACAACCTTGATAAATTCACTTATTCTAGAAGTTTTTTGTAGATTGTAACTTTTTTTTTTTTTTTTTTTTGAGACGGAGTCTTGCTGTCACCCAGGCTGGAGTACAGTGGCGCAATCTCGGCTCACTGCAAGCTCTGCCTCCCGGGTTCACGCCATTCTCCTGCCTCAGCCTCTCCGAGTAGCTGGGACTACAGGCGCCCACCCCCACGCCCAGCTAATTTTTTTGTATTTTTAGTAGAGACGGGGTTTCACCGTGGTCTCGATCTCCTGACCTCGTGATCCGCCCGCCTCGGCCTCCCAAAGTGCTGGGATTACAAGCGTGAGCCACCGCGCCCGGCCAAAAACCTTTCAAACTAAAAATTATTATATTGTCTCTGAACTTTTCTGTGTCTAGGCTTGATCAGGGGCTCAGACCCACAAGCTCAGCTGATGATTATAGGCTCTGGGTCCAAACAGCAGTTTGCAGGTGGCTGCAGCAAGGTGATAAGACAAGTACAGGAGAATGGAGATCGTGATCCAGGTGACTGAGGAGCCACAGCTGTTGCATGGCTCTGACATCTGTAAGTGCTTCATCATGTGCATAGAGTTTAGCTTCCTGTCCATGTTCCCCAACCCCAACCCTGTGTCAGGATTGCATCTCCCCTCTCCACTGGCCACATGAATGTCTCTGTGTGCCATAACCAGGCATGGTAGTGCATGCCTGTAATCCCAGCTACTTGGGAGGCTGAGGCACCAGAATCACTTGAATCCACGATGCGGAGGCTACAGTGAGCCAAGATCACACCACTGCACTCCAGTCTAGGCGACAGAGTGAGACTCTGTCTCAAAAAAAATAAAATAAAAAGATGTCTTTGTGCACCAGAAGCACATCTAAGACAGTGTATTTCTCCCAGTCAAGGGCCTAGAATCAAACAGGATCTGGTGAAATTTTCTGTATTGGAAATGAGAAGCAGCAAAAGGGGGGAAAAAAAACATGTAGAAGCACAGAGGAAAGGGAACAGATGCTACACATGAGGTGGTTTAAATCCGTGCCAGTATGGCAGCCACTGGTCCTATGTGGCTCTTCAGCACTTGAAACGTGTCTGGTCCTAAGGGGATGAGCTAAAGTGTAAAATACACACCAGATAAGATATTTCTGTGCCCCAAAAGTGCTATATAAACACTGTACTCTAGTGAATGAATATGTTTCTCACAAGGATATGTGTTAGCAATTCTGAAACTACATGTATGCCAGGGTTGCTAGGGTTGAATAAATAAGTCAATGCATCATAGATGATGAGAGCCAGGTTTCTCACTTTCAGGTAAAGAAATTACAACCAAACCAGGGGAAAAGGCTAGAAGTAATGCTGTGGTGCTGGATGAGGGTCTGAGATACCATATGAACTCATGTTTATTTACTTATTCGCTTTTATATTTTTCCATTAGCAGTTAGCAAGTAGTCTGTAGGGTGATACTACAGGCTGTAAAGGTGTACAGTCTATAGAGCGATACCTTGCCACTGTAAGAATAACCAGTTTCCCCAACACTCATTCACCTACAATTTTAACATTCATTGATCATATTGACCTGAATCAATATTTAATTGGAGGTTGAAAAACTAGTGATTTTCAAATTCTATCATTCCCACTGAAACAATTCAATAAGCGATGACCAGGTACTCAGCTAGTTGACAAAATCCTTCATAGCCCATAATGCAGGTTGAGTTCTTTTATACTTACAGTTACCAAGATATGAAGCTTTGCTTCTCATTTGTACACTGAAAGTTTCAGGTATGTTTCAGGTTCTGCAGGATTTTGTGAGCTACTCTAAGACACAACCAGCATGGGTACCTGGGGTAGCCAAAATGGCATCCACAGTGGGATCTAAATGCTACCCTAACCTAAGAGAGTACTCCAGGCAGGGCACAGTGGCTCACGCCTGTAATCCCAACACTTTGGGAAACCGGGGTAGATGGATCACTTTAGACCAGGAGTTTGAGACCAGCCTAGCCAAAATGGCAAAACCCCATCTCTACTAAAAATATGGGGGAAAAAAAAAGCCAGGCGATCCCAACTACTTGGGAGGCTGAGGTGGGTGGATCACCACAGGTCAGGAGTTTGAGACCAGCCTGGTTAACACAGTGAAACCCCGTCTCTACTAAAAATACAAAAATTAGCCAGGCATGTTGGATCACGCCTGTAATCCTAGCCAGCTACTCGGGAGGCTGAGGCAGGAGAATCGCTAGAACCCAGGAGGCAGAGGTTGCAACCAGGCAAGATCCCACCACTGTGCTCCAGCGTGGGCAACAGAGCGATACTCTGTCAAAAAGAAGGGAAGGGAAGGGGAGGGGAGGGGAGGGGAGGGGAGGGAAGGGGAGGGGAGGGGAGGGAAGGGAACTCCAGAGTCGAATACATTTGTAAAATGCTGAGTTAGGCTCAGTCAAGACATTTTATTATGAATGAGATTAGGAGACTTTTAAACACTTTACTAATGTGTTTTGTAAAGCTGAGAAAGGAGGCAGTAGAAAGTAGCATTTTCCAAACTTATTTGACTAGACTAGTGTTCTACATAATGCAGTTTGGGAAATGTTGATGTGCACCATTATAATTTAAAAAAAAAAAAAGCATTTTTCCGGCCTGCATAGTACACCCACCTCCCTTTCTGCCTCTGCTGCCGCCAAGGTGCCCATAAAGAAGCTTATGGCAAAGGAGGGTTAAAAAAAAAAAAGCAGGTTCTGAAGTTCACTCTTGATTGCACCCACTCTGTAGAAGATGGAATCATGATGCTGCCAATTTTGTGCAACTTTTGCAGGAAAGGATCAAAGTGAGCAGAAAAGCTGAGAGTCTTGGTGGAGGGGGTATGACCATCAAAATGAGCAGGAGCAAGATTACTGTGACTTCTGAGGTGCTTTTTACCAAAAGATATTTGAAATATCTCACCAAAAAAATATCTGAAGAAGAATCACCTACTTGATTAGTTGCACATAGTTGCTAACAGCAGAGAGTCAGCAATTACATTACTCCCAAATTAACCAGGATGCAGAAGAGGAGGAAGATGAGGATTAAAATTCACTTATCTGGAATATTTTGTATGACTTCTTGAATAAAACTTGGGAATCAAAAACAAAAATAAAGCATTTTTCAACCCAAGACAAGAAAATAAAGAAAGAGCACTATTAGAGATATATGTCATTACTCTCGCTTGCACCCTCCCCCTAACAGCCACGTTTTGGCACTCAGATAGAGAATATCATGGCTTAGCATGTTCTCACTGCATAATTGTCTCTCTGCATGCATGAGCTATTGTTGTATGAGACATTTATAAATCAACTGCTCCCTAGGTCTGGGAGAACCTATATTGGAGAGAAGGAGAAATAGGAAACATTAAATGTGTACTACTTGCTAGGCACTGTGCTAAATATTCTATGTTAGCTCACCTCACCCTGACAGCAATCAAATGGGGTTATAATATTTTATCTCCATTTTACAAATTCGTAAATAGAGGCTCAAAGTAATTTAACCAAGTTCATACAGCAGTAAATGGCAGAGCCAAGATTCTAATTCAACTGTGTCTGGTTCTTTCCAGTGTAACACCTCTGGAAGCCAAGGGCCTTCTAGGTACACTAAATAAGTTTCAATGGGAAAAGAAAATTCCCTCTTCTGGAATTGCTTCCAGGATTAGACTTGACTGTTGAGGAACAAGGGGTTGAGACCTAACCTGAAATAAGGGGATTTTCCAAATTTTCCCATTTGGTATGGCTTTTATTTTTATTTTTTGAGACGGAGTCTCGCTCTGTTGCCCAGGCTGGAGTGCAATGGTACGATCTTGGCTCACTGCAACCTCCACCTCCTGGATTCAAGTGATTCTCCTGCCTCAGCCTCCCAAGTAGCTGGGATTACAGGCATGCGCCACCATGCTCGACTAATTTTTGTATTTTTAGTAGAGACTGGGTTTCGCCATATTGGCCAGGCTGGTCTCGAACTCCTGACCTAAGGTGATCTGCCTGCCTCAGCCTCCCAAAGTGCTAGGATTACAAGCGTCAGCCACCACACCCAGCCTGGTATGGCTTTTTGATGGCTACAGTTGCTTCCTGACAGACCACTAGCACCATATTATGTAGGTTCCTGATATGAATCTGAACTTCAATTTAGATGTGTTTTCTTGTGGTTTTTAGTATTAAGAATAAAAGTCCTTACATTTAAATGTTTAATAACTGATTGATAACTGACAAAAATATATAAGGACCTCAGCTTTCAATCAACTTATGATAATAGCTTAGACTTTGAATAGTATTCTATTCTCAGTCACTGAAGAAAGGTTTATTAAATGTCTTCAGAGTACATTTCACTTTTTTTTTTTTTTTGAGACAGAGTCTCACTCTGTCACCCAGGCTGGAGTGCAGTGGCATGATCTCGGCTCACTGCAACCTCTGTCTCCCAGGTTCAAGCGATTCTCCTGCCTCAACCTCCCGAGTAGCTGGGACTACAGGCACACGCCACCATGCCTGGCTAATTTTTGTATTTTAAGTAGAGATGGGGTTTCGCCATGTTGGTCAGGCTGGTCTCGAACCCCTGACCTCAGGTGATCCGCCCGCCTCTGCCTCCCAAAGTGCTGGGATTACAGGTATGAGCCACAACGCCCGGCCCCTTCAGAGTACATTTCATTCCTTTCCTCAGATTATACTTCTGTATTTCATCCAAAGATTAGAAGACTGGACTATATTTATTGGACTAGTAAATTGCCTGTTTTCACCAATTGTACTTTGGGTAAACTACAGGATGTAGGATCAAGTAATCCTGACCTCTAGCTAGATGATTCAAGGCACACACACATTTCTAACATAAATGGTTCTCATTTTCTTTACAGTGACTCTGAGGCAGAAAATATAATAGACCCTTAAGAAAGAAAGCCAGAATGGTATAGTAGAAAAACTATGAGTTTGGGGGCCAGACAGACATGGTTTTGAATATCACTTGCACCACCTGCTAGCTGTGATCCTGAGAAAATTACTTGAGCTTGCTGGGCTTCAGTAGCCTCATTTATAAAATGGAGATAACCACTAAAGGTGATACATAGGGACAAAAGCGAGGTATTCCTAATGTGGAATTGCTTTCAGAATGAGATTAGGAAGAATCATTTTATAATGGCTGTCAGGCTATCTACAGAAATGACACAAACCAAGCACAATTTGTAAATGTTCGAGATTTGAGACCTAGCCCCAAATACAGTGATTAGGGTTTGGTCTCAGGAAAGAATATCTGAAGCTATAAAAAATAAGCCTTAGATGAAACTAAGTATAACAAAACCTGAATCAAAAATATGATATACAGCTGGGCACAGCAGCTCACGCCTGTAATCCCAGCATTTTGGGAGGCCAAGGCGGGAGGATCCCCCGAAGTCAGGAGTTTGAGACCAGCCTGGCCAGCATGGTGAAACCCCCTCTCTACTAAAAAAAAAATGCAAAAATTAGCCGGGCGTGGTGGCAGATGCCTGTAATCCCAGCTACTTCGGAAGCTGAGGCAGCATAATCATTTGAACCTGAAAGGCAGAGGTTGCACTGAGCCGAGATCATGCCATTGCACTCTAGCCTGGGCAACAGAGCGAGAGTCCGTCTCAAAAAAAAAAAAAAAAAATACATATATATATATATACACACACACATATATATACACATACACATATGTATACATACATATATATATATGATACACAGTCTAAAAAAGACTAAAAATGGAAATAGATAGATCTACATAGTCATAAAAGGTTTTCCCTATTAAAAGAATAGCCTGAAATCAGTCCTTTGGTGAAGCACCACTAATACAGTTCGGAGCTAAGAGTCTCTGACCCATGAACACAAACATCTGGTCCAGGGGCAAGTAAAGCACTAGAGTGTCATGAATATCATCTTTTAATATGTCACTTCTGGCCGGGCACAGTGGCTCACGCCTGTAATTCCAGCAGTTTGGGAGGCCAAGGGGGGCGGATCACCTGAGCTCAGGAGTTCAAGACTAGCCTGGCCAACTTGGTGAAACCGTGTCTCTACTAAAAATACAAAAATTAGCCGGGTGTGGTGGTGCATGCCTGTAATCCCAGCTACTTGGGAGGCTGAGGCAGGATCACTTGAATGGAGGCAGAGGTTGCAGTGAGCCGAGATCTCACCACTGCACTCCAGCCTGGGCGACAGAGCAAGACTTCGTCTCAAAAATAAAAAATAAAAATAAAATACCAAGCAAAAATAAATAAAATAAGAGACAACTGGTTAACAGAAAACCCTTTGTGAAACACAGCCATCACAGAATATTCACTAGAATGTTTATAGTATATCTATCTATATCTAATGTTTATAGTGTATCTATCGATATCTTTTTTTAACCAAAAATACACACCATCTTTGTAAAAAGAAAAACTATTTGTGAAATAAAAAAGTCTAGACATACAAACAATGATGAATGCCACGTATTGGGAACCTACTCTGTGTCAGGCACCATGCTAAGGGCTTTACATATTCTGAAAATGAGAAGTAAATGACATGAGAAGAAACCGAGACTCAGACATCATGTGACTTACTTAAGCTCACGCAGCTAGTAAGTGGCAAAGGTGCAATTTGAATCACAGGTCAGTCTGCCATTGTCTGTGTTATTTTCTCTACACTATACTGTGTCTCTTCCATGTGATATTCTTCCTTTAAGGTCCCACTTGAGCAGCCAGCCAGTCTGCCAACCCCAGAAGATGCCCCTCTGGCTCCCCATGTACCTCTTTCAAACCTCAAACCTTTAATATGAAGTAAGAGAAAGTAAAATAGCTGGCACAGTATCTGAAATGTAGTAGATTTAATACAGTAATTCCTGTAATGACTGTCCATTAAATTGTTGGAACAGAAAGAATTTACGTGCTTTCTTGGGTTCTTAGCTGTGTTATACAACTTTAAATCAAGGAAAATTTATTATTTAATATTATGTACATGATATTTATATACTTGCTTTGGAAAAAAATTAAGATGATGGCACGAAGTACTTACTTCAATCTCACAGAATAAGTGTAAGTCATATTCAACTTATCTGTATATTCTCCAGGAATTTCCACAGGGGGTCCATTACAAGTGACATGTTTTCATCTGAATGCTTATAGCTAATAAACGAAAGAAGAGAAGGGAAGAGAATTTTTACATGAAACTGACATTGTAAAATTTCCAATTCATGGCTACTCAGGCATGTAATAGGCCAAAAAAATAGGCTTTCCATTATATTCTATATTTAAAACTCTTTATGATTTAAAATTCTTTTGTATCCAAATCTCCTCAACACTCAAATGAGATTCAATATACTATCCCAAATTCAAAACTTAGGAACTTTCCCTGTGCCTAAAGGTAGAAAGAGGAAAAAAAAAAACCTGTCAGCAAATGGCTTTGTTTTTTGTATTTCATATCATTCTTTTTCAATATACTAAGTAACCCATCCTGTAATCTTAATTGCATGTCTAGAGAATTAGATGAAGCAAAAATCATATTTATAAGCACCCAAAGATTTGAGGGCCTACTGTGTATAAAGCAGCATGCTTAGAAATGAAAGATACTGAAAATATAATCTACATGACCTTTTCGTCTGAAAAAAAGTATTAAAAATAGAAGATGGAAACAAACTAGAGAAGTTTGAAATCAGAGAGGAGTGATGCAGCTAGCAAATGCCTGGTCAGGGATGTGGAGACTCTTACTATTCAAAATGTAAAGAAGAATACAGGAAAAATAGGAGAAAAATCGAAAGGAGAAACAGTGATGCTTCCCTTTTGATTTACTTACTCAGCATACAATTTATCCCTTGGCTTCTGTGTAATAAATAATAGGTAATCTTTATGGAATTGTCTATACATGTGTATGCATAATAAAACCATTCACTCACAGTTGGGAAAATTACTGATGTGCATCTCTTTCTATTCATTTTTGTAACCCTAGTGCCTGGTACATAACATGCCCTTATAAGTGTTTCTAGAATGAATAAATTCTATTTAAAGCTGTAAAACATTTTTTATTTTATTTTAAGACAGAGTCTCTTATTTTGAGATGGAGTCTCACTCTTTCGCCCAGGCTGGAGTGCAGTGGCGTGATCTCGGCTCACTGCAACCTCCACCTCCCAGTTTCAAGCGATTCCCATGCCTCAGCCTCCCGAGTAGCTGGGATTACAGGCGTCCACCACCACGCCCGACTAATTTTTGTATTTTTAGTAGAGATAGGGCTTCACCATGTTGGCCAGGCTGGTCTGGAACTCCTGACCTCAGGTGATCCGCCCGCCTCGGCCTCCCAAAGTCCTGGGATTACGGGCGTGAGCCACAGTGCCCGGCCCAGAACACATTTTAAAACAACTATAAATTTTTAAAGTTATGATTTTTTTTGTTTTTTATTGTTTGTAATTCTCTTTAGCTTTATAACCATGAAAAAAATAATGATTCTTAAGGCTACAGATCAAAATGTAACACTAAAGAGAACAACTAAATTACTGCATGATAATCCACATTAAGGTTTACTGTGTAAGTATGAACCCAGTACAGAAAATATCTTCATTTGATATGAGAAAGATTATGCAGCAAAGATTATGTTAAGAGCTCTCACCAAAGTAGAAGCACTATTTTATTATAAACCTCTGGCCTTATATATGGGCTGCATAAGGCTTTATAGGCCAGTTTCAGAACTTTGGCTTTTACTCTAAGTAAGATGAGAAGTCAATGGAAGCTTCTGAGCAGAGGATTGAAAAGAGCTGACATTTCCAAAGGAATGCTCTGAATACTGTATTGAGAACAGACCCCTGGAAGACAAGGGTAGCAGCAAGGAGACTGGCTAGGTTTTTGCAATAATCCAAGTGAGGTAAAATGATATCTTGGACCAGATGATAGTGGTAGAGGAGTTGAGAAGTGGTGGATTCTGAAATATTTCAAAGGGAGAGAGCCACATGGTCTGTCAAAGGATTGGACTGAATAGGGGGTATGAGTGAAGAGTGAAAAAGAGGAATTAAGGGTGATGCCATGATTTGGGGCCTGAGCAACTGGAAAGATGGAGTTGCCACTTACTGAGATGGGAAAAACAACAGGGGAAGCACATCCAAGTGGTCATGTCCTGGCCAGGTGCGGTGGCTCATGCCTGTAGTCCCAACACTTTGAGAGGCCAAGGCGGGCAGATCATTTGAGGTTAGGAGTTCAGAACCAGCCTGGCCAACATGGTGAAACCCCGTCTCTACTAAGAATACAAAAATTAGCCAGGTATGGTGGTGCTCACCTGTAATCCTAGCTACTCAGGAGGTTGAGGCAGGAGAATTGCTTGAGCCTGAGGCGGGAGAATTACTTGAGCCCGGGAGGCAGAGGTTGCAATGAGCAGAGATCACGCCATTGCACTCCAGCCTGGTCAACAGAGCAAG